>NC_045558.1:69563014-70171347 GCF_009769535.1 Thamnophis elegans
TGCCTAGTTGGTTAATATGCTATTCTCCATAGAATGACATTCTCATCCACCATTTGCCAATTTTTTTTTTTCCTTTTCTTGTAACAGTTCTTTTGTATTCTGTGGTCAATAATGTACTCAACCTCATCCAGGTATTCTGTAGTGTCTACTCCTATCCCAAAATAATTTAAACAATTTTATCATATTTCTGAAAAATGAGGGGTTCCATTCAATTTATAGCTTGTCTCATTTTTATGAGTGATGGCACACATAATATTTGCATAGACTGGTTAAACAATAGGAAGATAGCAAGTATCTATAGCAAATTGTTACTGTGAATTCATACTTCTAAAGAAAGTGTTCCTATTCATGGCTCATGCTGTCTGTGTTTCCAGGTTATTATTGCTATAAAGCAACCATTTTCATCCTGGTGACATCCAGTTATGTTGGATTGTCTTTCCCATCAGATCAATCAGGCATTGCCGAGTCTGAGTCCAACATATTTGGAAAGCACCATTTA
Source organism: Thamnophis elegans (assembly GCF_009769535.1). Taxonomy (NCBI): domain Eukaryota; kingdom Metazoa; phylum Chordata; class Lepidosauria; order Squamata; family Natricidae; genus Thamnophis; species Thamnophis elegans. Next base: position 69,563,514 of record NC_045558.1, read on the forward strand.
GAGAAGGCTATTTTAAGGTTATGAAGTAACATAAGATACATAAAGTATGTAGGAAGGCAGAATATTTGACTACATTGTGAACAACAGTGGGTTGCTAACCAGTTTCCTACTGGTTTGCTTGTGTTCACATTCACACACACACAACGCTTCTGTGTATGCACAGAAGTTTCTGCACATGCACAGAAGCGTCTGGGTGGGTGGGCAGAGCCTCCTGCCGCTACTACTAGTTTGGCCGAACTGGGCCGAACCAGGAGCAACTCACCTCTGATTGTGAAGGCCTGAATAGTGAATTGAATAGGAACATGGCAAATATGGTAGATTGAGGGAAGGTGGTTCCTACAGTTATATTTATGCATACCTTGATTCTTGAAAATTGACCTCTCTTTTGGACAGTGTCAGTTTAAGGTATCTAAGCAATTTACCTCTAAAGATGAAATAATAAGAAGTTGCACAAACTGTTTGAAACATCATAGACTGGAGGAACAAGATAACAAAGTTCTACATGCTTCCATTAAAACTAAATGTTAAAAAGAGTAAAAAGCACATCATGTTACTATAGTTGATGCCACTCTCACCCTCATTCTTTTTTTTATTGCCAACATTTCTGTCTATCTTGAGAAGATGATAACTATTGACATTGTACTTTCTAGTAGGAAGAAGTAGCTGTTGAAATGCACTCTCTGAACTTCCTTTTCCAACAACGTATTTCAGATTCAGCCCACATACTAGGTCCAGTTCTGCCTATTTTCTGGTGTAAATTTCCTAAACTTTTGCATCTATTTAGCATTTTCAATTATGTAGCAAGTTTCCTAGTAACTGATCTTCTGAGTGCTCCCGAATGTCAACCATCCCCATGAATAGAGTTGCAATCTGCTCTGTGGATATTGCTATGATTGCCATATTGGCAAAAATCCATCATATTCTTCTTAGCTGTCAGGCCAGCCTCCCTCAGCAACCAAGAAAGAAACCACTTAACTCCATTTTGCAGAATTAAGAGTACTTTTACTGGTTATGAAAAGATAGCAGCTAAGCAAAGCAAGATCTGAGGCAAAAACACGTGTAATCATAGATATCAATATGTGACCCAACCCCCTCCCCCTGGTAACCCCATCCCATAGTCCAATCCGCAAAACACTCAGGTGTCATGTAAGTCCCATCTTCAAAAAGCATCATCAGGTTGGTATGCAAGACAGTTGGCCTTGGCGGGTCCATCCACTATCTCCAGGATGCGCAGTAGATGGTGAGAACAAAACTCCCTTTTAACAATTGTACTTAAAACTTCCCTTCCCAAATACCATGCCTCCCCCTCCCTGTTTCAATGACAGCCGAAAGCAAGTAGTGAAGCAGAGGCTGACATCCAGCCCTCCTTCAAGAAAAGAAGTCATCCCTGCAAGAAAACAAAATAACAGGAACAAGACAACATAAGAAATGTACAAGTCAATTAGGATCAAGGTTTATCAGGGTACTTAGTGTAGAACTTCCACAAGAATCTAGGAGCCCTAACATGGGATTTATCAACCCACTCAGCTTGGGAGGGGGGAAAATGTTTCCAGGAGATTAGAAACTGAATTCGATTCCGATGTTTCCTCGAGTGCAAGATTTCCTTAACCTCAAAATGTTGCTCTCCTTCAATGAGAAGAGGGGCAGGGGGTGCAGGTAGGGGCGCATGAAAAGAAGAAGTGTGCTTAAGAGGTTTGCATGAAACACAGAATAAATCTGGTTAAGATGCTTTGGTAATTCCAATCATACAGAAACAGGATTAATGATTTTCACAATAGGGAATGGACTGACATGTAATATGGCCCCAGTTTCTTTGACTTCTGGGTGGTTTGAAGAAACCTGGTGGACAAAAACACTTGATCTCCTACTTTGTACTCCCTTTGCTTCACCCTCTTTTTGTCAGCCTGTTTCTTGTGCGCCCGGTGAGCAGCCTCCAATGCTTTGCGGGTCATAGGCCAAATTTGGCGGAACTGGTCACTTCACTCGGAGAGGGACAAAATTTGCGATTTTTCTCAAGGTAATTCAGGAATCAGTACAAAGTCCTGCCCAAACACAACTCTAAAAGGGGTCAAACCAGTACTGCTGTGTACAGAATTGTTGTATGCCACCTCAGCATGTGGTAACAGATCAGCCCAGTTATCCTGCTGATAATTGATGAAACACCGGAGGTACTGCTCCAAAACAGAATTAGTCCGTTCACAAGCCCCATTAGTCTGAGTATGGTGGGCGGAACTTAGCCCCTGGGCAGAGCCAATTAACTTCAGAAATTCCTTCCAGAAGAGGGAGGTGAACTGGACCCCCCTATCCAAAATTATGCATTCCGGTACTCCATGCAACCAGTATACATGTGAAATAAACAAATTAGCTAACGACTTAGCTGATGCGATTTTGGAACAGAGGACAAAATGAACTTGTTTGGAAAACAGGTCGGTGATAACCCAAATCACAGTATTCCTTAGATTCTCTGGTAATTCGGCAATGAAATCCATCAATATTTCCTTCCAGGGGGCCTCAAGACAGGCCACACCTTGGAGAAGGCCTTGGGGCTTTCCTGGTGGGCGCTTTGTGTTAGCACAAACTGGACAACTGGCTATGTAGGACTCAATGTCTTTTTTCAATGAAGGCCACCAAAATTGCCTCTTAACCAGATGTAGAGTCTTTACAAAACCAAAATGGCCTGCCATTCATGAATCATGGGCCAGTTGAAGAACAATAGCTTTCAGGTTAGCAGGAACATACAATTTAGCCCCTACCCAAGCCAGTCCATCCTTCATAGTGCATTCATTTGAATGTTGTTTGAACCAGTCATCGGACTCAAGGCTTTCCTTGAGTTTGCATATGAGTTCTGTCCTGACCTCTAAATTCGAAGTGTTCTGGCTTCTGGTAACCACCGAGGCAGCAAGACTTTTTGCTGGGATGACTGGGTGAACCACGCTCAGATTCGAGCTGTTGTATTGTGGAAGTCTGGATAAAGCATCAGCCATGAAGTTCTCTCCCCCGCCCCCGGGATGTACTTGAGGTTGAAGGTGAACCAGTTGAAATGTTGCACCCACCGCATTTGTTTAGGAGATAGCTTTCGAGGGGTCTTCAACACTTCCAAATTTTTATGATCAGTCCATACTTCAAAAGGGTGTTTGGCCCCTTCTAGGAAATGTCGCCAGGTCATCAAAGCTCACCTGACTGCAAAAGCTTCTTTCTCCCATATAGCCCATCATCTCTCCATCTCTGTTAGTTTGCAAAAGGTGTAAGCACAAGGCTGCAAGTTCCCATCAGCGTTTGTTTGAAGTACTGCCACATCATTGGCAGCAGCTTGAATGATGAATGGTGCATCCATAGCTGGGTGTTTCAAAACGGGTTCAGCTGCAAAGAGTCGCTTTAGTTTTTCGAATGCAACTTGACATTTCATAGTCCAATTCAATGGCTTCCCCGGTCTGGGCTTGGCCTCCCCTTTTGACTTTAGGAGATTTGTAATGGGCAGAGCAATGTTGGCAAATGAGGGGAAAAATTGACAATAAAAATTCGTAAATTCCCAAAAGCTTTGCAATTGTTTGTGGGTGTGAGGGGGCCCACTCAGTGACAGCCTGGACTTTTTCTGGGTCCATATTGATGCCTTTGTGGGAGATGAAGTAGCTCAGGTAATCAATTTTTCCTTAATGAAATTCACATTTAGACAATTTGGCATATAGTTCTGCCGCCCGGAGTTTTTTGAGTTCAGATCGTACCAATGTCACGTGTTCTTCATGTGTTTCCGTGTAAATAAGGATGTCATCAAGGTAGACCATCACGCCCTTGTACAGGTGCTCATGTAAAACTTCATTTATTAATTGCATGAAAACAGCTGTTGCCCTGTAGGCCAAATGAGAGTACTCTGAATTGAAAACATCCAAGTGGGCAGTTGAAAGCAGTTTTCCATTCATCTCCCTCTTTGATTCTGACTCTGTAGTAGGCCTCTCTTAGGTCCAATGTCATGAAGATTTTTCCTTTACCCAAGTGGGTTAACATATCCTTCATCAGAGGGAGGGGGTAAACATTTTGCACACGTACAGTATTAAGATTTTTGTAATTAACACAGAAACGAAAGGAGCCATCTTTCTTCTCTCTGAACAACACTGGGGCGGCCACCTATGGCCTAGCAGGTTCAATAACCCCCCTTTCTAAATTCTTGTCAATAAACTTCCATAACTCCTCCATTTTGCATGGGGTCATTGAGTAAATCTGGGGTTTTGGAAGTTTAACCCCCGGGAGGGTATCAATGCTGCAATCTGTTGCGTGGTGAGGGGGTAATTTATCAGAGGATTTTTCACTGAAAACGTCCCTTAGGTCTCAATATTCTTTCAGGATTTTCTCCTCCCCCTCAATTTTTTCTTGCACTGCGGCTGCTAGGTTAGATTCAGCATTGGCAATACTGGGAGCCCTCCCTTCTCCCTCAGGGGGTGTAGCGGATCTGATGCGCAACCACCCTTTCTTCCAGTTGATGTGTGGGCTCCATTTACGTAACCAGGGTAAGCCCAGTATGAGAGGCCGGTCCATTCCCGGAGCGACAATGAAACTTATTGTCTCCTGGTAATCTCCAATCCACATGTCTATTGATTCAGTCACAAAATGGGCAAGGCTCCCCCCAGCTATAGACCCATCTAATTGGCAAAAAGCAATGGGGACTTTCAAAGTTCTCAGTTTCAGGCCCAGTTTTTCCACCACTTCAGGGCTAACGATGCAATGTGTGTATCCCGAATCTAAAAGGGCCAGCATTTTTGCTTGGGCTCCAGTAGAGGGCACTTTAAGTTCTACTGGGATGGTCATGGGGCCCGATCAGGAACTTACTAGATGGTCGTCATCAGATTCGGTTTCACTTTCCTCCGATGAGGAAGATGGCTCTTCTTCTCTTGGATTGGGAGGGAATTGCACAGCAGGCTCCACCCCTTTCTCTTCCCAGGCTGTTTATCTGGTTTTCTTTCCCCCCCAGCAGGGAGCTTTGGGCCCATCTTGGCATGGCAATTTGCTGCCCGGTGCCCCTCCTTTCCACAATGGAAGCAGGTGACGGACCGAGGCTTGCTTGTAGACCAGCTTTTCCCTCCTTTTGGTGCTCCTTGGGGGGGGGGTAGCTTTCTCTTGCTCATTGTCTTCATGGTACTTGTCTCTGGCTAGATCAATTTCCACATCCGCTGCCAAATCATACCAGCATTACAAGCTATGCCCCCCTCCCCCTGTTTACACAGTTCTGGTATATATCTTTGTTTAAGCCATCTATGAAGCTGTCCACCAGAGCCTCTTCGGACCATTCCCGCATATAAACAGACAATTCACAAACTCTTGTATATAGTCGCCCACTGGGTTCTTTCCCTGGGTAAGGGTTTTCATTCCGGTTCTAGCCTTCTGCTCTGTGAGCGGATCATCAAAATGTTTCCTCAGAGTGGCCATAAACCTATTATAGTCTCTCAGTAGGGGGTGAGTCATCATTATACAGGGCAACCATCCAAGCCACTGCGTTGTTCTCCAGCACCATGGTAACAACTCTTACCTTGGCTTCTTCTGTGGGGAGGTCCTCTCTGAACTGTTGCATAAAATTCCAGACTTGAACCAGGAAAAATCCTAGGTCTTTTGATTCCCCACCAAATTTCACACCAAGCGGAGGAACTTTCGCCATCCGGCGACTTTGGGGGGGCCTCCCCTTCTTGGAAGGGCTCTCGCGGCTGCTGCTGCTGCTGACGCCGGGGCTTCTTCCTCCTGATGAGCTCCATTGTCTGCCCCTAGAGACCCCCTTGGGCAGAACAGGTCCTCTGCAGTTCTCTCCTCTGGTTCTGGGAGATCAGCTTCTCTTTCAGGACTGCTCTCACGTAAGTGTCACCTCTCCCAAGCCTCTTCAAAGAGTTTCATAGCCTGGGACAACCATCCGCTCCATCTCCAAGGGACATGAGGATGCAGCAGCTCCCATGTCGTCCTCCTGGTCGCTGCCTGGATAGGACATTCTTTTGAAGGTTTAGATTTTATTTACACTCCCCTCGGAATGTGTTAGCTCCGGGATGAGTGCAAAAGTGAGATCTTGCTTAATGTCGGGCCAGCCTCCCTCAGAAACCAAGAAAGAAACCACTTAACTCCATTTTGCAGAATTAAGAGTACTTTTAATGGTTATGAAAAGATAGCAGCTAAGCAAAGCAAGATCTGAGGCAAAAACACCCGTAATCATAGATATCAATATGTGACCCAACCCCCTCCCCCTGATAACCCCATCCCATAGTCCAATGCGCAAATCACTCAGGTGTCATGTGAGTCCCATCTTCAAAAAGCATCATCAGGTTGGTATGCAGGACAGTTGGCCTTGGCGGGCCCATCCACTATCTCCAGCATGCGCAGTAGATGGTGAGAACAAAACTCCCTTTGAACAATCTCTCTTGTACTTAAAACTTCCCTTCCCAAATACCATGCCTCCCCCTCCCCATTTCAATGACAGCTGAAAGCAAGTAGCGAAGCAGAGGCTGACATTAGCTCACTTTGCTTTAAAACTCAGTTTAAGTATTTAAGGAGGAAGTCAACTACATAAATTTTCATCCTGCTTGCTCCTTATATTTTTTAAAAGAAACTATCTGAACATGATGGAACTTAAAAGAAAAACAAAGTTACTAAAATTACCTGCTAAGTTTTGCAACACATACAGAATGATTAAGCTAAACAAACTGTACCAGTAACAAAATCTAATACAATGTTCAAGGAAAAGCTTTTCTTACTGCAAAGTTGTCTCTTCTAGCTTTTTAAATAGCCCATGTAACCCAAACATTAAATCTAAAGTCTATCAACTAATAAGAGGAAATATTTAGTAATTTTCTTTTCTTCCATTCAATTGTATCTGATTGGAAATTGCTTTGTCAAATCCCTGTAATTTCTTGGAAAGTTTTTCAGAAGTGGCTCACCATTTACCGCTTTCCTAGAGCTCAAAGACCCCCAGCTGGTTTAGTGGACTAGAACTTATGGTTTTCCCAGTTTTTACCTGATGCCTTAACCACTACATCAAACAGTTTCTCAATGCTTCACTTTAGAGAAGCATATTTTAATGTCTCAGTTGTATTCCATCAACCTAGCAACTTCACACATTTATTTCAGAATGGTTATCAAAATAGATTCTAGACCAGAACAAAGCTGCTTTAATAATGGTGGTGGATAATCTTTTACAGAAATATAGGAAGATTGTGGCAAAGTTAATTTTCCATGATCTTTTGTAACAATATAATTCAAAAAATTATAGTGTTTAGAAAATAAAGCAAAAAATTGGGAATATCTGTAGTGGTTCTGTGATTTGTGCTTCTATTCCAGAAGATGATATTACACAATAGCTGTTTTAGCTTCTTGGTAGTAATGTTAAAGGGTTCTACAGTGATGGATCCCATATAGTCCCCAGGCTATCATGCAATCACTGGAAATCAGTATCAAGGAATCTGTAGAATGGATTTTGCAACAAATATGTCATCATCATTAAAAAAAAATCCCTTTTAATTCAATTAAATTTTGTCATATTATTTTTTACATTAGACCAGCTGAAACTCAATTCAAATGTAAGGAATTGCTTACAGAAGAATACTGTTGTGTGATTTAACAGTTATACCTGAGAATAACACATTTCTCAAAAGTCATGCTTGCAGAGGGGCTGTTCAAAGAATCAATTCGATCCTATTCCTGATTCCAAGCACTAGCTATGAAAAGGAAATATTTTACCATATTAGTTTTGCTAATATGCAAATTTTACCCATTCTAATATTATATCCTATATGCCATAACTTTTAAATTGTAGTAAATATTAACTTTAAATAACAAATAACAACAGTTATTATAAATTACTAACTTCTGCTTCTATTTTCTAACTATTTATAAAATAGGTCTCAAGTTAAATAGTACTCTGTTTCCATTTTATCCTTAATTTTCATCAATTTCTGTCCATTTTGGCACAATCTAATATTTTCTTTATTACATTTTCACCTATAGATATATTTTCATTTTTCCAATTTTGTGCATACATAATTCTTACTGCCATTATCACATATAATATTAAATATGTAATTCTTTTATTATATTTTCCCAGTAATGTACCTAGTAGGAACAATTCTGGTTTTAAATCTATTTGTTGTGTTGTCATTTCTTCTAATCACCTTTTTATGTTTAACCAATATTTTTTCACCATTGGATAAGTCCACCACATATGGTAAAAGAAACCTAATATTTGTTTACATTTCAAACACTCTGGTGATCTGTTTTGGAACATCTTTGCCATTCTTGCTGGTGGCAATTACCATCTGTAGAACATTTTGTACAGGTTTTCTTCATATGTTGTTGACATAATTAGTTTGTAGTTTTTCCCAAAATTTTTGCCAATTGTCTAATTTTATAGTATATCCAAATTTTTTGGCCCATACTATCATAGATTCTTTTACATGTTCTTCTTCCAGGGAGGGAGGGAGGGAGGGAGGGAGGGAGGGAGGGAGGGAGGGAGGGAGGAAGGAAGGAAGGAAGGAAGGAAGGAAGGAAGGAAGGAAGGAAGGGCAAATGGAGGATTGAAACACCAACCCCTGCAAAAAAATTATTTATTCAAAACAATTTCGGACAGAAAGGAGAAAGCAGAGAAATGACAAACCCACTCAAATATAAACTCTAAAGTTGGTTTTAGATTTGAAATAAAAACCAAACATTCTAAAGGATTTATTCTGTTTGAATTTTTTCCAACTAATATATCTTAACTCCAAAAGATGAGAAAGGGACTCTTTGCCACCAGAATGAAGATAAAAAGAAAATAATCCAGGAATTTTAAAGGAAATTTTACAGTCAAGAAAAAATGTCAGAAGATACAATAAAACAATATTTGGAATAGGCTGGTCTACCTAAAATACCAGACACAGTGAGAATAATGCTAAATGAAACAATAACGACAAAAGAACTAAGAAAAGCAACTAAAAGGCAAAAAATCAATAAAACACCCGGATCGGATGGGCTTCTGGCAGAACTCTATAAAAATTTACAAGAGGTACTAGGGTTGTCAAAGGCCAAGCTCCCCAAAACATGGACAGATGTATACATTATCTTAATACCAAATGAAGATTCAGATCTTCAACAGATAAAAAAACTACAGATCAATATCATTATTAAATGTAGACTATATATATAATATATGCTTCTGTAATTTCAGAGAGATTAAAAATATTTCCTAACAAATTTATACACCCTGAAGAGAATGGTTTCCTATCTAAAAGACAGGAAAATAATATGAGGATTATTGGACACATTGGACTATTACAAAGCCCATTCTGAAAAATAGCTAGCGTTGATTTTGTTGGATGTGCAAAAAGCCTTTGATAATATGAACTGTCAATTTATGACACTACAATTAAATTGTACGGACTTTGGCAAAACCTTCGTAAATATATCCAAGCAATATATTCCAAACAAATGGCAAAAGTGATAGTAAATAGAGATACTGCATAACAGAAAACTTTAACATAAGCAAGAGCACAAGACAAGATAATTCATACTAACTTTGGAAGTCTTGCTTAGAAAGATCAGACAAGATCCAGAAATTAAAAAAGTTTGGAAATAAAAAAAGAAAATTATAAAGTACAAGCATTTGCAGAAAATGGAATACTTTCTTTGGTCATGCGTGATTAGACACAATTTGTCTCTGCAGAAGCTCTCAGTGTACATGTAAAGCAACAGAATAATGATAATCAAGATAATAATAACACCAATTAAAAGAGTGAATAAAAAGATAATGAGGTTACCGTATTATTTGGAGTATACCTTTTTCTCTCAAAAAAGAGGCTAAAAATCTGTGTGTATCTTATACACTGAATACAGCATTTTTGCCTCCCGAAACCCCACCCCCTTCACTAAAATGGCCTTAAGGAGACTTGCTCCTGGGGGCTGGGGAGGGCAGAAATGAATGAAAAATGGGCTGTTTTTTTGCTCAATGTTGCCCCCCTCCAGCACCCAGGAGCACTTTATAAGCCTCCTAAAGGCTATGCATGCCCTTTCCCCCCCCAAAAATGGGCTGTTTTTTGCTCATTTTGGGGGGGGGCACCCCCCAGGAGCACTGTACAAACCTCCTAAAGGCTATTCATGCCCTTTTTTTTAAAAAAGGGCCCATTTTTGCAAAAAAGGGGCCGTTTTGGGGAGGTCTGCAGAGTGCAAAAACTTTTTTAAAAAAATTTGCCTCTTCAAAACCTTGGTGCATCTTATACTCCGGTGTGTCTTATACTCTGAAAAATATGGTAAATAATTGTCTGATTAAATATTAATTTACAGTAGAAATAATCTTTAAAGGCATACAACTATCCAACTTCTGCTAATCTATTTGCATTCTGATGCTACACGAGTAAATAGACTAAATGTGACTTTTTTAAGGTAACTGACCTCGAATAGATGCAACATTTTTCCTTCCTAAATCCTGGAGCAACAACTATCTTTTATGTTCTTCAGCTTTAAAGCTGTCTTCACATTCCAAGAAAAGGTACAGAAAATGCATGAGGATTAAGAATGTTACACTTATTAATTCCTCATGCATAGCATTTTCAATGAAAATGGAATGGAAAAAAGAATCCTTGTTAATCCTTAATTAAAAAGGAAAATTATAACAGTTAAAAAAGTTTCAGAAGCTATAACACTTACATGAGATAAATTATTTATGCACCCACATAAAACTGAGTTAGTTGAAAACAAATAAAACAGTACACCTAGCTAGTAGTAATAAGGAGAAGAGGCAGAAACTATAGTAATGGGAAGAAAAAATTCATATTTTGAAATTTATTTTTGCCAGAATCATAACTGAAAAAAGGACATTTAATAAATTTGCAATTAATTTTGTAAAAACAATTTACAAAATAATACATTTAAAACAAAAAGAAATAAGAAATGATGAGATAAGACATGGGAAGAAGAGGTTTTTCCTGTTGTATTGTTAAAGAAAATGATAAGTTATTGTGTAAAGTAAAAGACTATTATATTGATTTACTGGATTAAAGTCTTGACAAAGGGGAAAGTCGTTTATTTATCATTTTCCCGCTATATATATATTTCTCTTTCTCTCTTTTTTGGCTCTGTAGTTCGCAAAAATGGGCAGTTTTTTTTTCCAAAAAAAGGGCATGCATAGCTCTAGGAGACTTATAGAGTGCTCTTGGGGGCTGGGAGGGGATGGCCTGTTTTTCACTCATTTTTGCCCTCCGCAGCCTCCAGAAGCACTCTATAAGCTTCCTAAAGGCTATGCACGGCCATTTTGGTGAAGGTAGCGGGGTTTCGGGAGGCAAAAAATTGCTGTATTCAGTGTATAAGATGCACCCAGATTTTCAGCCTCTTTTTTGAGAGAAAAAGATGCAACTTATACTCCAAAAATATGGTAATTTTTTATGTGTTTTTAAATTTCAATAAAATTATTATATAAAGAAAACATTTTAAAACCAGCATTTCCAGCATAGAAAACCCAAACCAATTTTTTTTTTCAAATTTCTTTCAAATTTTTACTTAAAATAGTAGCAAAAGATTAATTGTCCACATTTGTACAGTAGCTTTTTATTTTCAGGAAAAAAATAAAAAGAAACAAGCCAATTTAAACCAGTAAAAAAGCACATTATAGTTTTTTCAATATTCATTGAGAGTAGTAATAAACTATCTTATTTCTTTTTAAAGTGCTTTCAGGTTGCAATTTACTTGCATGTATATATTTGTTGTCATTGTTTTTGTTTTTTTAGGAAAAATGGCAGAAGTTTCCAGGCATATATATCCCAAGCATATATACAGTATATGGTTAACTTCCAACATCTGAAGTTAACCATATATTCAGTTCCTGGATTAAGAACATCCAATTTAAGGACAATTCATACTTCTAAATGGACTACTATTGCTAAAAATAGTAGATGGTGTTTTTTCCCCCATGATCTAGGGAAGCTAAGCAATGTTTTCATGGAATACTGAAGCAGCACATTTTTAATATATAGCTTCTTTTCAGAGGTCTATGAAAACTTTGCATGGTTTCACCACTTCAGTGGCTTGAAGGAGGAGAATGGGATCTGCTATCTCTATCAATAGCAGTTGATTCATGAGTCTTGACATATACAAATTCAAATTAAATATAAATTTAGGAAATGAGCTTTCCTAATAAAACATTCCTATTCCTAATGAAATAATAGCTTATATATCAATTACTTAAATAGAGAAAATGATGGTATTGATCAGAATTGTACATTCCCAATAAAGCTTGCCTTATTGAAGTCTTCAGAAGTTGCTCTCATTTCTTTCCATGTCTTGTTCAACAACTGGATGCAAATACAGAAAAACTCTTCAAATGATTTGTCATGTGTGAAGAACATTGGATGGAAATCACTGCCGGTCTCACTGGCTAAATATAAATTTAAAAAAAGAATAAGTACCCTTTTGTTTTAAATGATGACCATTAGAGTCTATTAATTTTTTTTTCCAGATTACCCCCTTGCTCTTCATCCAAGTTAGCCAAGTGATATTATTTATTAAATGGCTCTTATACTCCATTAAATATATTAAATTATTTAAAAAATTAAAAATCCAGGAAAGGCAATGGCAGAGCACTTTTATATAATCATCAATATAGTATACACCCACCAGCACCCACACATCTATAAAATCACCAGAAGCTGAAATTTTATCAGCTTTTGTTACTTGATAGGTAATATGGTTTGACAGAATGGAATATAGATTGAAGTATACGTAATACAGAGAGTCCTTACTTAACAACTAATCAAAACTATGACAGAACTCCTGTGTTCCCAAAAGGTACTTATTATCTGGTTTTGAATTTTCATGATTACTCTCCCCTATGATCACATGATTGTATTTTGGGTGCTTAGCAACTGGTTTGCATTTATGGCTGTTCGCATTATCCCTTGGCCAAATAATCAAGATTTTAAGCATTTATTTTGCTGGTTTCTGGCATTTATTTTCAGTTTCCAGGAAAAAAAAAACCCTATTGCATTAAATAGATTTGTTTAATGACATCTCTGTTTCAGGAGTGGGTTTCAAAAATTTTTTACTACTGGTTTGGTGGACGTGGCTTGATGGGGACATGTGACTGAGTGGGCATAGCCAACTTGATGTCACTCATGCACACTCAGGCACATGATCCCCCAACCCATGCCCACTGAAGCAGTGGCAAAAAGTTTTGAGGCGGGGGGTGCACTCGGCCGGGGCTCTTTGCTGTTTTTGGGGGGTGGGATCCCCAGAGTGCCCTTATTTTGTTCTGTGGGCTCCCTCACAGACAGCTCCTTTTTCTGGCCAACAAGCAGGGAACAAGGTTGCTACCTGCCCCCCCTTCCCTCAGTCTCCGCATCACTGCTCGCCACCAACTCGACTCCACACAGAGCAGTCTGCAGAGGGTGCCATAAGCTAGATTAATCATGCTGCTCCAAGAAGGCCAGCGCCCAGCTGCAAAGCGCAGCACGAGGGGCAGAAGCCCCCGAACCCAGCGGTGCAATGCAGCTCCAGCAGCAGCAGCATCCAGATGCCTGGGATTGGGCCTGCTGCGGGGCACTTGCATGCAACACTTGCTGTCCTGTACGTCCCCACACATATCCCCAGCAGTTGGGCGCTGCTGCTGCTGGGACTGCATTGCACTGCTGAGTTTTTGCTCCTCATACTGCGCTTTGCAGCTGGTGGAGCCTTGCTTCTTGGACCCCTTTTTTCCTTGCCCCATCAACATCTGCTCTGATGACAATTACAGCTAAAAGACCTTTGGAAGCTGCAGGTGCTTCCGTACCCTCCCTTGCTGCAGAATTGGGCTCTGTCTTTCCTGACTTTCAGCTCTTGTCCAACTATCTTCTCCTACCCCACCCTTTCCTCCCCGCTGCAGTCTCAGTTGCTGCTTGGAGTGGGGAGGGAAATTTATGGTTTTGCAGGGCAGAGAGGAATAGCGGAATGATGAACAGGCCCTCCAAGGCTGCCCACCTCTTGGCATTTTTGCAACCAAATTCTCCCCTCAAATAGTGGACTCCCCACCCGAACATTGCAGGGCAGAGCAGCTTGGGCCCATAATTGGGCAACGTGTGGGGGGAAAGGCTGCAGAAGCTCCACTGTGAATGGAGGGAGAGAAAAAAGTTGGGATTCTCTCTGCTGCAGCACATAGTGTTGAATGCTATGGCAGAGAGAAGCCCAACTTTCCCCCTTCCACTCACAGCAGAGCTGCTGCTCTCTTTATGGTCCCCCTGGCCCACTCCCTCAAGGGGTTGAAGTACCTGAAAGGGACAAGCAGGCTGTCACAGCTCCCTTCCAAGCAGGCTCCAAGTCCCTTCTCTTTGCTGTGCAAAGCCTCATGAGTGCGAGGCAATTAACAGCTTCTCACATTCTTTGGAAGTTTTTCTTTACTGTGCAAGGTTTTTCCCTGCACACAACAGCTGAGAGACGCTTGCAGTGGGGTGCAATTTTTGGGGTGGCAATTGGAGCAAGGGATGGGATGGGCCAGGCCACGCAATGCGCATCTTACCGGAGACTGGCAGCTCTGGATCTTGCGGCTTTTTCCGGTTTTTCTTTTTCAAAAAACACCTCTCCAAATGAGTTTGAAAACCTCTGAGGTTGCTCCTGGAGGGGGCAGGGAGATGGGCAGCATTCCCCCCTTCCTGGGTGCCTGCAGCCTCAGAGCCTGCAGTAACTCCCGGCACTTCACAGTAAAGGCAATTAACAATTCACCCTCATGAGAAGATTTTGATTACTGTGCAAGCAGCCAGAGCTACTCAGAAGCTGCAGGCATCCAGAGAGGGGAGGAAATGCTGCCTGTCTTCCCTCTCCCAAAGCAACCTTGGAGGTTTTCGAGCTCATTTGGGGAGGCTTTTTAAAAAGAAAACCCCCCAAAAGCCACAAGATCCAGAGCTGCCAGAGACACGCAGGCCCAGGTGGAAGGCAGTATTTTCTGCACCATCCCCCTCCCTCTTTGGATCACCCTGCAATGGGGGCTCTACCTTTGCAGAATGGGCAGATGTGCAACAGCTCCGGGATGTCTGCTTGCCCTCCCAGAGCAGCACTGCCCCTCTCAGCCCTAGCGCAGCTTCTGCGTTTCTACCAAGGGTTGCCGGGCTGG
This sequence comes from Thamnophis elegans, assembly GCF_009769535.1. Lineage (NCBI taxonomy): Eukaryota > Metazoa > Chordata > Lepidosauria > Squamata > Natricidae > Thamnophis > Thamnophis elegans. The sequence goes on from NC_045558.1 coordinate 69,578,581, forward strand.
GCTAAACACTGATCTCGGAAGGCATGCGGGCATGGGGGACAGCCAGGAAGGCCGTGTGGAAGGCAGGGAAGGATGGCAGGGCTGTCGGGAAGGGAGCAAGCAGCCTCCATGCTTCCCTGCCTTCCACACGGACTTCCACCTGCCTTCGCAAGCTGGCCACAGGGACACTGGGAAGGCCATGTGGAAGGCAGGGAAGCATGGCAGGGCTGTGGGGAAGTGGGCAGTGGGAGGTAGCTAAGCTGTGACTCGCAGGCTTACATGGAGACAGATCAGGGGCGCAGCACTTCAGGCAGGCAAGCTGCAGAGTAGAGACTGGAAGGGGAAGGGTGCATGCACAGTACTAAAAATACTTCTGCGCAGAAGCAAAAAACAAGATGATGGCGTCTGTGGTGCCATCGGTATGGTCATGTATCCGCCGGAGTTCAGCCAAACCGTAGTGTACCGGTAGGAACCCACCTCTGCTCTGTTTGCTTAGCAATTGACACGCAGACACAAAAGATTATAAAACTGGGCATAATGGTAACTCAACAACCACTATAACTTATGACCTTATTTCCAGACTCAAATATGATTGCAAATTGAAGATTAACTGTAATTAATTGGTGAGAATTAAGGAAAATCTTAAGGATGACTGCAATTACACAATGCAATAGACATTACATGGCCCCCAAATTGGGATACTGTCAAAATTATTTGAGAGATATTTTTATTCAAAACACTCTGATCTACAGTTATATGATCTTCTCTTTCCAATCCTTCTCCAGTTTCAATTTAGGTTGTCCTTCAGGGAAAGTCAATAAACCAACACGCATCAACCAAGTTTGTGTGATTATCATTTCTCTTGTAAATAAATTGCAGTGATAACCATTAGGGAATTTTGGAAGTCAGTCTCACTTTACTTTTTTTAAAGTTTTTTAAATTTTTTGTTACATAATAAAAATTATTTTGTGAACAGAGTATTGTCCGAATTCCCTCTTTAACATTCCCACCAAAAAACATAATTAATTTTACATTATATTTCCATTTCCAATTTTAGTCATATTACTTTTCTTCTTCTATTTTCCAATTTCTAGTTTTTAACATATACAAACAATATAATTTTTCTTTCTCTTTAAAAATAATTTATTATTTCTTTTCCATCTATTTTCTCTTAACAATATGAATCTTCAAGTTTTAAATTTTATATAATCAACTTGATTATTTAACAGTTTAAGGTTCTTAATATAATTTCCACACATTCCAGTGACGTGCGGTGAGCTTCATGGCCGGTGAGGCAAGCGCGAAAGCCCCGCTGAAGCCCTGGCACAGCTTTAAGATTTGTGGACTTCAACTCCCAGAATTCGTCCTCCAGTCATGTTGGGATGACGTCATCTGCATGGATCTGCTCCACTTCACTTTATTCATAGGGGGAGAGGGCTGCCGCTGAAGATGCCGACGAGCTCCCCCCCACCAGAATAACTGCTGTTGCCTCCTCCTCCTCCAACAGCACCACCACATTTGCTGCCCGTTGCTGCGGTCTTTTTTCCTGTTTTCCACTCCCTCTCGCGGACTCATGGCTCCTCAAAAGCATGGCGGAGGAGGAGGGGCAGGGGTAACACGGAGCCCAGCTCAGGTGCTCAGTGCTCCGAGCGAAGGGGGAGACGCCGCTGCCACGGGCGGGGGCGCCGGTGGGACCTTTGCCGGCTTCACCTCAGCCACAGCATCGGGCGGCAAATCTGGCAGTGCTGTTGGAGGAGGAGGAGATGGCAGCAGATATTCCGGTGGCAGCGGGGGCTTTGGGGCTTCACTTCAGCCACAGTGATGGGCACAAGTGGCTAAGACTGGCCGCCCACAAAGGACCTCTCCGGGCTTGCTTTGCTGAACACTGAGGCGACTGAGGCTAGTTTGATGCTAGTTTGAGCGGGTGCGGCTGGCGCAAACTACCGTCAGTCGCCCCGCACTCATCAAAACAAGTCTGGGAAGGCCCTTTGCGGGCAGCCAGTCTTACAACGATATATTACTAATTCTTTTTAATGTGAACTTGAGTCTCCCCCAAAATGATTGCCTCTGGCATAGAAGCAGCCATCCTTCCGAGTACGTCTCGCTATTCCAAGCCAAGTAAAAAAAACAAAAAACCCACGTGTTTTTTTTTGAGGAAGCCCAACGGAAAAAGCAACCACCGGCCTAACGGTTCATCCATTTGCAGTCGATCATCATTTACAATGCACCCTGTCAGCTGACACTGACAAAACACTGTTTAATGGTTTGCCCAGGCAGGGAGGGAAATACGATGTGCCCCACTGGATTACAGCAACACATTTCAAAAACAGCAAAACCCAACCTTGGAGCTTAAAGTGGATTAACCTCTCACTTTGCCATGACTATTCCTTTAAAATATGTGAAATATCGCATTTTGGAATGGGTGGCTGTAACAAAACATGGCAGTTATCAGACAAAGGAAATACCAATACACTGAGCAAAGGACGTAGCGAAATATAAAGAATGCAAGAGAGAAACACGCATCCTTTTAAAGTCCCCAAACACCAGGCATATTAACCCAAGAAGAAGTGGTCCCAAAGGTGCTTTTTTTTTCCAAAAAGTGAGTTGACTTTCTTGGGGTATTTTTCCCCCCTTCATCCATGAAGCTTTCACTTCTTCTATCCTCTTGCATGAGAAGAGAAACGTCTGAAAAGGGGGGGGACCCCAGAAAGTCCACTCGCCTTTGGAAAAACTGCAGATCTGAATGATTGAGAACCTCTCCGTAGACATAATGGTAAAAGGTTGGAAAAACCAAAGAAACTTTACTTGCACTCTGGAGAGTTGAACTTGCTCGGAGCATGAACTTTTCCAACAGACGTGTGTTTTACAAGCCAGGCTCCTGCTGCTAGATTGCGTAGTCGCTCAACTGCAAGGCATGATTCGCTGCTCCCAGATTAGGAGGCGGGAGAATCACGTGCCTCCTTTGCATATGAAATTTTTCGCTTTTTAACTCTTGCTTAACTCTTAAAAGGCGAAAAATTCCTTATGCAAAGGAGGCCCATAGTTCTCTAGCCTCCCCCTACAGTTAACACTAAGCAGACTCAAAGTCACTGTGACTTGGAGTCTGGCAGCAACTACCCTGGCCTTTTTAATTATTTTAAACATTCTTTCCTTTTCCTCGCTTAACTGGTGAGGCCCCGCCTCCCCTGCCTCCAGTGACTGCACATGCCTGACACATTCTAATTAAAACATATTTTTACCCTGTTAACAGTATTTCTTTCTATTGGATCATATCATTCTACTATTCTCCTATTTCTAAATTTTCTTTTCTCTTTTTCTTCTTTTTATATGTTTTATATCTTTTCTTCTGTATCTTCCCTCTCACTTTTCAAAAGATTTTTTGAGTATCTCTCCCCAAGTTTCTCTTTCCCATCTCCCTTTATTTCTTTCTTTATTTTTGGCTAATTTCTTTTTTGGATGTCATTTCCTTTTTTCCTCTCTGCTTTCTTTGTGCCTTTACCCCATTGAGTTTTATTTTCCATTTCTACCTTATTAATTCCTTGTTCATTTACATTGCTTGTCTGTTCCCCTCCTGTCTCCACTTTCAACAATTTTTCAGGTTCCTTTTCTACTTCTTTGTTACCTTTTAATGTTGCTTGTGCCCTTTTTAACATTGCCAACAATTCCTTTGGCACTCACTCCAGACAAGACCGAGTGGCTTCTGATGTTCCTTCCCAAAGATTGGCCAAGCATTCCATCTTTCAGGCTGGGGGGTGAAATTATACGCCCCTCAGAGAGGGTCCGCAATTTGGGAGTCCTCCTGGATCCCCAGCTGACTTTAGAACACCATTTGTCGGCTGTGACCAGGGTACCTTTGCTCAGGTTCGCCTGGTGCACCAATTGCGACCCTACCTGGATCAGGAGGCCCTTCAGACAGTCACTCACGCCTTTGTGACCTCAAGACTGGATTATTGTAATGCGCTCTACATGGGGCTGCACTTGAAGAGTGTTTGAAGACTTCAGTTAGTCCAGAACGCAGCCGCGCGAGCGATTGTGGGTGCACCCAGATACACCCACACCTATCCTCCGCGAGCTGCACTGGCTACCCATTGGTCTCCGGACCCGCTTCAAGGTGCTGGTCGTTACCTATAAAGCCCTACATGGCATCGGACCTGGGTACCTGAGAGACCGCCTCCTGCCAATTACCTCCCATAGACCGATCAGATCTCACAGGTTAGGTCTCCTCCGGATTCCATCTGTCAGCCAATGTCGGCTGGCGACTCCCCGGGGGAGAGCCTTCTCTGTTGCAGCTCCGGCCCTTTGGAACGACCTCCCTGTGGAGATCCGGACCCTCACTACCCTCCCGGCCTTCCGCAAAGCCACAAAGTCCTGGCTGCTCCAGCAGGCCGGGGGCCTTGTGAAATATCCAGCCCCACGGAAACTGTGAATGTTGTGTATTTTTAAAATGTTTTGTCTATTCATCCCCCTTCCCTTGTCTATTGTGAGCCGCCCGGAGTCCTTTGGGAGTGGGCGGCATACAAGACAAATAAACTAAACTAACTAAACTAAACTAGGCCATAACGAGGCCGTTATGGACTGGATGAGGGCTAACAAGCTTGTACTCAACCCGGAGATGACCGAGTGGCTGTTGTGCTTTCCTCCCAACAATTCGACCAGTGCTCCATCGCTCAGGCTGGGGGGTCAAATTCTACACCCCTCAGAGAGGGTTCGCAACTTGGGAGTCCTCCTGGACCCACAGCTGACTTTCGACCATCATTTGACGGCTGTGACCAGGGGGGCATTTGCCCAGGTTCGCCTGGTGCGCCAGTTGCGACCCTACCTGAATCGGGAGGCTCTCACAACAGTCACTCGGGCCCTTGTGACCTCTAGGCTGGAATACTGCAATGTGCTCTACATGGGGCTGCCCTTGAAGAGCATCCGGCGACTTCAGCTAGTCCAGAACGCAGCCGCGCGAGTGATCGTGGGTGCACCTCGGTTCACCCACATAACACCTATCCTCCGCGAGCTGCGCTGGCTACCTGTCGATCTCCGGGTGCGCTTCAAGGTGCTACTTGTCACCCATAAAGCCCTCCATGGTAGTGGATCTGCGTACTTGAGAGACCGCCTTCTGCCAATTACCTCCCTGCGACCAATTAGATCTCATAGACTAGGCCTCCTCCGAGTTCCATCTGCCAGCCAGTGCCGGCTGGCAACTACAAGGAGGAGAGCCTTCTCAGTAGTAGCTCCGACCCTTTGGAACGATCTCCCCGTGGAGATTCGTACCCTCACCACCGTCCAGGCCTTCCGCACAGCCCTTAAGACCTGGCTAGCCCGTCAGGCCTGGGGACAAAGATAATTGCCCCCACCCGAATGATGAATGAATGTTGCTCATTATTTTATTCTATGTTTGGTCTGTGTTATTGTTTGTATATCCCTCCCTGATTTTATGTAAGCCGCCCTGAGTCCCCTCAGGGAAAAGGGCGGCCTATAAGTGTTAATAAAACCCTAAAAACCCTAAACCCTAAAACTAACTCTAACATCCCACCCTCCATGATCAAATTTAATACACTTTTAATATTTTTATATTTTACCACAATTAATTTAATCCTTCTTCTTAGCTCTTCTCTTTGACATCAGATCCCAAGATTTTCCAAGATTCTAAAGTTCTATATTTTCTTCCAGTGTAAACAAAGTAAAGTCAAGTAAAAGGACGGACTACACCCTTCTTCTATTCCTTTGTTTCAAGATGGTATTATGTTTCCTCTCTCCAGTAGGTGGCTTTTATTGTTCCTTTATGTAATCAGCTCACTAATTTGTCAAAACTTGTCAGTAGTCGAACCAAAAGTTCAAAGTCCATTGTCCAATTTTCCTGATCTTCACTTTTTTTAAGCTTTAGATTTTTCCAATTCCAAATTTATTAACAAAATTTTTCTTGGTTTCAGTACTTTCTCACCAATAGCTTTCCCATCCTTTCTTTCCGTCCTCTGTATTCTGAGTGACGTTTAGCTGCTAGCTTAGCTCCAGAAAATTTTTAAGCTCCAAAATTTGTTTCTCTTCCTTTACATTGGCCAATCTTCCTTCGGATCAAACACTCCATCTGCTTCTCCACATCTGCACAAATCTGGTTCCAGATGCCCCATCTCCAGAGCAGTCATACAAAGATGGCTGCCACCCCCGACACCAATCTCCGATCTTTGAATCGGGCCTGTTGGGGAGCTTGCCTCGCTCCCCGCAGGTGTCTGAAATGCCGCTCCTTGTGCTCTGTCCCTTCAGGATGGTTCCAGTCCACAAAGGACCTCTCGATGATAGCTTGCTGGCTGGGTTTTTGCGCAGCTCAGCAAAGCTTGCTATTTCCCCAGCCGTTCTCGCCGGGATGCTCCAGCACGTCCTGAAGTCAGTCTTACTTTAGAACATAGAATAACAGAGTTGAAGTGACCTTGGAGGTCTTCTAGTCCAATCCTCTATTAAACCAACCCTAACCTTAACCCCAAATGCTGGCTAGAGTGAATTGAGCTGGCAATATGGAATAAGGGTTAGTCAACATAGAACATAGAATAACAGAGTTGGACCTTGGGGGTCTTCTAGTCCAACCCTTCGCTCAATGAACCCAACTCTTTATTCCAAACAAATGGCATGCCTAACAAAATTATTTTGATAATCTATATTATAAATATTATAATCATACCATACTTGTCTATGCTCAATTAACAAAAAGGTTTAACTGGATAAGAATATTTTTTTTACGAATGAGAAAATTGATTTTGAGTTGGATTTAAACAGTAATATTGAGCATGTGATTGCCAAGAAGTTATACATTACTGTTGAAAATATGGAAGATGGAGGATAAACATGTTAATGACTGTCTGAAACAAAAAACACAGATTACAACATGATTCTTAATCAATGGGAGAGGGTATGAAGTAAATTACTGAAATACATATAGAACTATAATGCAGAGAATTTTTATAGGACAATGTACTGTTGGCATTTAACCTGATAAATTATTATAAATGTATAAAGGTGTGTCAAATATATAGTATGCTGGAAATGTAAACAATCTGAAGGTACTTTTTATAACCTGGTGGACATGTATTGTCCACTTTTATTATTCCATGGTTGTTGTATTTTTATGTGTTTTAATTATTACGTGGGGACTGCTTGAGAGAACAAATGAGTGTGTTTGATTCGGAGGGCCTGTCGGGGAACGCGGGAACTGTGGGGGTGGTTGAGGAGACCACGGACACGGGAGTGGGTCGGAGCATCACGGTCATAACGGGGAGGGGCAGATATGGCGGGGACTTTAGGGCTGGCCATTACCGGGGAAGGAGGGCTCGCTACGTCACAGAGATCCCTCCTTCCGGCCCTATGAGTCCCACTCCAAGGCCAGATGGCGCGAGTAATCAGGACCCTTGATTAAGAATCATGTTGTAATCTGTGTTTTTTGTTTCAGACAGTCATTAACATGTTTATCCTCCATCTTCCATATTTTCAACAGTAATGTATAACTTCTTGGCAATCACATGCTCAATATTACTGTTTAAATCCAACTCAAAATCAATTTTCTCATTCGTAAAAAAAATATTCTTATCCAGTTAAACCTTTTTGTTAATTGAGCATAGACAAGTATGGTATGATTATAATATTTATAATATAGATTATCAAAATAATTTTGTTAGGCATGCCATTTGTTTGGAATAAAGAGTTGGGTTCATTGAGCGAAGGGTTGGACTAGAAGACCCCCAAGGTCCAACTCTGTTATTCTATGTTCTATGTTGACTAACCCTTATTCCATATTGCCAGCTCAATTCACTCTAGCCAGCATTTGGGGTTAAGGTTAGGGTTGGTTTAATAGAGGATTGGACTAGAAGACCTCCAAGGTCACTTCAACTCTGTTATTCTATGTTCTAAAGTAAGACTGACTTCAGGACGTGCTGGAGCATCCCGGCGAGAACGGCTGGGGAAATAGCAAGCTTTGCTGAGCTGCGCAAAAACCCAGCCAGCAAGCTATCATCGAGAGGTCCTTTGTGGACTGGAACCATCCTGAAGGGACAGAGCACAAGGAGCGGCATTTCAGACACCTGCGGGGAGCGAGGCAAGCTCCCCAACAGGCCCGATTCAAAGATCAGAGATTGGTGTCGGGGGTGGCAGCCATCTTTGTATGACTGCTCTGGAGATGGGGCATCTGGAACCAGATTTGTGCAGATGTGGAGAAGCAGATGGAGTGTTTGATCCGAAGGAAGATTGGCCAATGTAAAGGAAGAGAAACAAATTTTGGAGCTTAAAAATTTTCTGGAGCTAAGCTAGCAGCTAAACGTCACTCAGAATACAGAGGACGGAAAGAAAGGATGGGAAAGCTATTGGTGAGAAAGTACTGAAACCAAGAAAAATTTTGTTAATAAATTTGGAATTGGAAAAATCTAAAGCTTAAAAAAAGTGAAGATCAGGAAAATTGGACAATGGACTTTGAACTTTTGGTTCGACTACTGACAAGTTTTGACAAATTAGTGAGCTGATTACATAAAGGAACAATAAAAGCCACCTACTGGAGAGAGGAAACATAATACCATCTTGAAACAAAGGAATAGAAGAAGGGTGTAGTCCGTCCTTTTACTTGACTTTACTTTGTTTACACTGGAAGAAAATATAGAACTTTAGAATCTTGGAAAATCTTGGGATCTGATGTCAAAGAGAAGAGCTAAGAAGAAGGATTAAATTAATTGTGGTAAAATATAAAAATATTAAAAGTGTATTAAATTTGATCATGGAGGGTGGGATGTTAGAGTTAGTTTAGTTTAGTTAGTTTAGTTTATTTGTCTTGTATGCCGCCCACTCCCAAAGGACTCTGGGCGGCTCACAATAGACAAGGGAAGGGGGATAAATAGACAAAACATTTTAAAAATACACAACATTCACAGTTTCCGTGGGGCTGGATATTTCACAAGGCCCCCGGCCTGCTGGAGCAGCCAGGACTTTGTGGCTTTGCGGAAGGCCGGGAGGGTAGTGAGGGTCCAGATCTCCACAGGGAGGTTGTTCCAAAGGGCCGGAGCTGCAACAGAGAAGGCTCTCCCCCGGGGAGTCGCCAGCCGACATTGGCTGACAGATGGAATCCGGAGGCGACCTAACCTGTGAGATCTGATGGGTCTATGGGAGGTAATTGGCAGGAGGCGGTCTCTCAGGTACCCAGGTCCGATGCCATGTAGGGCTTTATAGGTAACGACCAGCACCATGACTTCCGGTGACGTCATTAGCTATGGCGGCAGGCTTGGAGATAGCTCCGTAGCCTAGCTGACAACCAGGGGTCTGGCGGCATAAAGAGCAGTCGTTCGCTGGTCTTGGAGGGACTCAGCGAAGAACAGAGGTGCTTCTCTGCAGGCGGGGGGAAGTGCGATCTCCTCAGCAAGCCAGAGGCTCAGCACTGATCCCAGACGTTTGGAGAGGGACGCATGGCGGTCCCAGCCATGACACAGCACTTTTGTTTGGTATAGGATTTTCGGAGTGAATCTGGACGCCCTAAATTTTTTTGAAGAGTAAGTTGGATTTACTATTTGGTTACTGCATCTCTGGCAATCTTTATTTTCCCTCTTTGATGGGACTTTTAGCGGCAATTAAGACAAACAGGAGCAAATGAACTAACAATTGAAGACGGATTTACATCATAAAGAGTCGTCGAAGGCGGCCTAGGTTGGTGGAAACAGAGAAGAGGGAAGTTTTTTACCCTGAGGCATAGCTGATAGTAATCAGCGGACTTGCTCTGCCTGCTACCAAGATTTTTGGAAAACTTTTGTGCTGTTATAGGAGGAGGCTTAAGGCTCCACTTGAGACAGTCAATATTATATCCACTGTGCGCATTGTTTTCTCTTTTCTTCTTTTGGAGCTGGAGTTGGACACTTGAAAGGGGAACACTTCGAGCTGAACCTTTCTTCTTTTTTATTCTCTTCTCTTTGAGGTTTGATTTTTTTTGTGTTGATGTATTTGCCCCCCCTTCTTTCCTTTCTTCCTGATATGAGCCCCCTCCTGTACCTTTTTTAGATCTCTCTATGGGAATATATTTATATATATTTTTCCATATAGATAGCAGCAAAGTAAGTTGGAACATTGCTTAAACTGGTAGCAGATAGCTTATGAAGCAGTGGGATATTCTTAACTTAATTGATATGAGCTGGGCAAAGGGGGGGAAAAAAACCTCGGCATTACCTACTCAGCCGTCCCCATCTACAACCCCTCCAATAACACACAGAACTTTAGACAATATGGCTGGGGTAGAGAAGGCACCCACATTGCAAAATATACAGACAACTTTGCTATCGATACAAAATAACATGGCTAGGAATCAAGAGATCACCGAAAAATCCCTGGCTGACATTAAAAATGAAATGGGAGACATGAGGGGTGAAATGAAACAGCTGAATTTACAGCAAAAGGAGATTTGGGCAAAAATGGAGAAACAGGAGGGTCAAATTCAAGAGTTAGGAGTAAAAATGAAGGAAAGTGAAGAGAACATGGCGAGGTGGGAGATGAGGCAGCTACATATCAATAGAAGGTTGGAAGATGAGATTGCTATGTTGGAATTAGAAAAGTCAGCCTTCTTTCTCAGTTTTCAAAATATTCCAGAGGAAAGAGGGGAGAAACTGAAGGAAATTATGGTGGAGATGATAGCAGGGATCGCCCAGAAAGATAAGTTGTTGATACAGAGTGACATCGATGACATATATAGAGTCTATACTTCATATACTAGGAGACAGAAACTGCCACGTGAAGTGCACGTGAGGTTTACTAAACGATCCCTGAGAGAAGAAATTTACCAGAAGGCACGTGACCAGAATACCATGTATGCGGGGGAAATGGTCATAGTACTAAAACAGATACCAAGAAGAGTGAGGGAAAGGAGGCAGAAATATCAGGACCTAACAATACAATTGAGGAAACTTCAGGTGATGTATAGGTGGCTTTTCCCAGAAGGGTTATCTTTTCTCTGGCAAGGCCAGAGGTTTCGGATTGAATCATTGCAAGATGCACAAGACTTTATGGAAACCAGTTCAAGAAGGGAACTCAGAATAACGATGGAGAATTGGACAACAAGAGCCGAGGAGAGGAGTGAAAGAATAGTGTCCCGGGAGATGAGAAAGGGGGAAATGAGAAACAAAGCAGAGATGAGAGACCGCAAACGAGGCAGACAACAAAATCTAAAGCCTTAAACAAATAAACATGGCGGATGAACTCCGCTTAATTTCCTTAAATATAAATGGTTTGAATTCACTAAGAAAGAGAAATAAAATACTGAATGCTCTACGGAAAAAGAATTGTGATTTGACATGCTTGCAAGAAGTACATATAGCGAACCACCAGCAAAATGTGTTGTATTACCCCCGGCTGGGTATAATGTATACAAGTTTAGCAGATGAAAAGAAAAGGGGCATTGTGTTGTATGTTAAAGACCATATCGATTCTAAATTGGTGTATACGGATGGGGAGGGTAGAATCTTAATGGTCGAATTGAAATTTGGTAGATATAAAATCTTGCTGGTGGCCATATACGCAGCGAATGACAACCAAAGTACCTTCTTTAGAAGGTTGCATTTAAAAATTGCAGAGTTAGGCTATGATCATATTTGTGTGGTGGGTGATTATAACGCGGTGGCAGATAGGACAATGGATTATAACCCAGGAAACATCCAAAAGGGGGGGAAATTAAGAGAAAGGAGGAGAGTTCTCCCCAAAACCTTTGAAGACATGAGGGAGAAATATGAATTATAGCAGTAGACTTATATACCGCTTCATAGGCCTTTCAGGCCTCTCTAAGCGGTTTACAGAGAGTCAGCATATTGCCCCCAACAATCTGGGTCCTCATTTTACCCACCTCGGAAGGATAGAAGGCTGAGTCAACCCTGAGCCGGTGAGATTTGAACCGCTGACCTGCTGATCTAGCAGTAGCCTGCAGTGCTGCATTTAACCACTGCGCCACCTTGGCTCTTAAAGGATTAAAGGATGTATGGCGTGAACTCCACCCACAGAAACAACAATTTACTTTCTTTTCACATAGACATCAATCCTGTTCTAGGATCGACATGGCCTGGTTGACACCAGAAATTGGGGACTTGATTAAGGAAGCAGCAATTGAGGTTAATACCTGGGCCGATCATAATCCACTTTTATTGGTGTGGAAAGGAGTAAGGCAGGGGAGGAAGAGAAGGTGGATGATGAATACAGAAATAGTGAAAGAACAAGAATTTCAGCAAATGTTTAAAAGGGAAATGAGGTTTTTTTTCGAAGAAAATAGGAAAGGAGTAACCCCACAAATACTTTGGGATACGGCCAAGGCTTATATGAGAGGCCTAGCTATTAAATATACAACAGGCACACAGAGGAAAAAATTAGAAGAGAGGGCAAAATGGGTAGCTAAACTGGAGGTGGTAGAAAAAGCCTTGCAACAGAACACACTAGATGATAGGAAAAAAGAAGAAATGGCTAGAATTAAGCACAGGATCTCTCTTCTAGACCAGGAGGATGTCTCTCGGAAACTTAGGGGGATTAAGCAAAACTTTTTTGAGCATGCTAACAAACCGGGTCGTTGGCTCTCGTATAGACTTCGAAAAGAAAGAGAGAGCAGACGTATAGCTCAACTGCAGAATAGTAAAGGGGAATTAGTAGAAACCAAGGGGGAGAAACAGGAAATTATCCAAGGTTTCTTTCAGCAATTATATAGTAGGGAAAAAGTTTCTGAGGACCAAATTAAGGAATTTTTAGACAATGCAAATCTACCCAAGATCTCAAATGAAGCAAAAGGGGTACTGAACCAAAAGATAACAATAGATGAATTAGAAAAGGCAGTCAAAAAAATGGAAAACAACAAAACTCCTGGCATGGATGGTTTGCCAGTTGAAATCTATAAATCTTTTTTGGAAATTTTAGGACAAGAGATGATAGTAATATTTAATGCTGTCTTGACGGATTCTATCGCACCAAAATCATGGGCTGAGGCTTATATAACCCTTTTGCCTAAAGCTGGAGCTGACCGCACCCAAATTAAAAACTATAGGCCCATTTCACTTTTGAATGTGGATTATAAAATCTTTGCAGCTATACTGGCAGATAGACTTAAATTCTTCCTTAACAAATTTATACACCCTGATCAAAATGGCTTCCTGCCATCAAGGCATTTGAAAGATAATGTTAGAATTATTTTGGATGCCTTAGAATATTATGAAGCTCGGCCGGATAAACAAGTGGCCTTTATGTTTCTTGACGCACAAAAGGCTTTTGATCGGGTAAATTGGAACTTTATGTTGTCACAACTAGAAAATATGAAGTTTGGAGAAAGCTTCTTAAATGCAATTCGGGCAATTTATGTATGACAAACCGCGACATTATTGGTAAACAGAGAAGAGGCGGGTGATATTGAGATTGGTAAAGGCACAAGACAAGGATGCCCATTATCCCCCCTACTGTTCATCCTCACATTAGAACCCCTTCTTAGAATAGTGAGAAGTGACACACAAATTAAAGGGTTACGAGCTAAAGCTCAGGAATTTAAGGTCCAGGCTTTCGCCGATGACCTTGTTTTTATCCTGGAGGATCCTATGGCTTCTGGGATACAACTTTTACGTAAAATAGAGGAGTACGGTAGGATAGCGGGGCTACGTATAAACAAAGAGAAGACAAAACTGTTAATTAAGAATATGACTCTGAACCAGAAAAGGGAAGTACAAAGCCTGTTAGGGATCAACATGGCCCACAAAATACAATATTTGGGAATTTGGCTGACGGAGAGATGTTCCTCTATCAAGGTAGATAACTATATGAAATTGCTACAGCAGGTATCTAAAGATATGACTAATTGGAGTGGCAAACAACTGTCTCTGATGGGCAGGATTGCGTCAAGACATATGTACTACCAAAATTTTTGTTTCTGTTTCAAACGGCACCAACTAAATTGAACAAATTTTTTAAAAAATCTTTGGAGACAATAGTGACTCAATTTATATGGCAAGGCAAGAAAGCACAAATCAAAGCCCAAATATTGCAAAAATGTAGAGAACTGGGAGGCTTCGGAGTACCCAACTAGGAAGCATACTATAACGCAGCAATCATGACATGGGTGAAAGATTGGGTAATGTTGAGTAGAAGGCGCCTATTGGCTATAGAGGGACATGACCTCCCTCAGGGATGGCATGCCTCCCTCTGGCAAGAAAGAGACACCCCCCATAGGTATTTCATGGGACATTATATTCGGAAGACTTTGATGGGGGTCTGGGAAAAGATGAGGAAAAAATACTATCTTAGGGTTCCGTGCTGGTTGGCACCATTAGAGGCTTTAACACATCCCAGTGTATTTAATTGGACAAGAAACATAACATATAAAGACATCATGACATAAGATGGCAACATGAAAACAGAGATGGAATTAGAGCAGCAGGGCAGGAATTTGGAATGGTGGGAATATTTACAGGTTAGAAACAGGTTTAAAAGCGATAAGGTACGTTTTGGGATCTACCCAAACCCTCAGGGGCTAGATAAGATTTTGTTTGGTGGAGACAAGAAAATGTTATCGAAGATTTACCAATTTTTGACCTGCCAAGATGCTAATGAAGAGATGGACAAAAGCCTTCTAATAGCATGGGAGAGAAACCTTGGCTATGAAATTGAAATGGGCAAATGGTGGGATCTATGGAGTAAGACCATTAAACTTACAATATCTACAGCATTCAAAGAAAACATATACAAGATGATTTATAGGTGGCACTTCCCCCCAACGAGGTTAGCCAAGATGTTCCCTGGGTTATCTCCATTGTGTTGGAAATGTGGAAGAAAGGATGGCACATTCTACCATATTGGTGGTCCTGTACTGAGGCCACGAAATATTGGAAAAGGATTAAATAATGGCTAAAAGAGGTTACCGGGGCAAACATGGAATGTTTACTAAGCATTAAACCAGAAAACATAAGCAGTTCAATATGGCATTTGAGCCTACATATAATTGTGGCCGCAAGAATAACTTATGTACAATTTTGGAAATCCACTACCATACCGTCGGACGATGCTATAATTAAAAAGATCTATGAATGTGCAGAAATGGATAGAATGATGGGTTGGCTGAGGGACAAAGGAGAAACGGAACATTATCTTAGCTGGAACTTATGGTATATGTGGGCGACAAGGAGAACAGCAGGGACTTAAAATGGGGAAAGTTAAAAGTGAACATGGGTATTGTAATAGATCCCTGAACTTTGCAATGAGAAGATGTGGCTTAGAGACCTAGCAATGAGGAAGGAAAGAAAAAAGTTGGGCTGTGAACGACTGTCACCGCGGGGGGGAGGGAGGGGGGGTTGTATGTTTAAAATTGTATTTGTGTCTGTATGTTGTACGCTTAAAAAAAATGTATAACTAATGAATGCCGATACAAAAGGCTGTATATTTACTTTATATTGTTATGTATGTTTTGTCTTTTCTTATGTTGTTGTATTTTTCTTTCTGTTTTTAAAGGTAATAATGTTTAATAAAAATTATATTTAAAAAAAAATAACTCTGTTATTGTCAGATCCCTAAAAGTGATACTGCCATTCAGTTGGGAGGAAGGGGGCCTTGGAGTTGATTTATTAATAGTGCCTGTGACAACTGATATTTTACAACTGGTTTCCTGGCACCGAAATGCCTTGAGATCCCCTCAACTTTTGGGGGAATGTTTATGATGGCCATGTGGGACAGTTCACTTTAATGTCTAATGAAAGATAGCCATCGGAATGTATGTTTATCTGGTTCTTAGGGCACTTGGTAAAGGAAACATCACACTTGTATATTGGCTAAAATCTACATTCTAACTAATGGGAGGGGTCTCTACCGCTTTAATTCTATTTGCATTGCCTAAGAGGATTCAGACATTGCTTTGAACTTAATTTAGTATTTTTTTTAGTATTTTATTTGGATTTATAGGCCGCCCTTTTCCCTGAGGGGACTCAGGGCGGCTTACAATCATTAGGGAGGGGGTGCAATTCAAAACAAACAATATGTGAACAAAATAAATAAAGTAATAAAAACACAACTTGCATTCAACATTCAACACTCGGGTGGGGCAAATCAGAGACTTATCCCCAGGCCTGTTGGGATAGCCAGGTCTTAAGGGCTGCGCGGAAGGCCTGGACGGTGGTGAGGGTGCGTATCTCGACGAGGAGATCGTTCCACAGGGTCGGAGGTGCAACAGAAAAGGCTCTCCTCCGTGTAGTCGCCAGTCGACATTGACTGGCGGATGGGATTCGGAGGAGGCCCAGTCTGTGCGATCTTATCGGTCGGAGGGAGGTAATCGGCAGAAGGCGGTCTCTCAAGTACTCAGATCCACTACCATGAAGGGCTTTAAAGGTGGTCAACAGGACCCTGAAGCGCACCCGGAGATCAACAGGTAGCCAGTGCAGCTCGCGGAGGATGGGTGTTATGTGGGCGAACCGCGGTGCGCCCACTATCACTCGCGCGGCCGCATTCTGGACTAACTGCAGCCGCCGGATGCACTTCAAGGGCAGCCCCATGTAGAGCACATTGCAGTATTAATGGTTTCCATTCTACTTAATAAAAGGTTCCTTTTGAAATAATCCATTTCAAGAATCTTCACTTTCTTAAGCTAGGAGAACCCTTACATAAAGCAACTCTCTGCAAAAAGGTCAGCCCAGAGAAACAATTTTTCTCTACTGAGGGGATCCTGCAAACCATGTCTGAGCACAACAGTGAACAAGGGGAAGCTGAATGCTGGACGGAGACATCAACCCCCCCCCCACCAGAGGCCTGCTCCATGTACCTATCGGAGAGGATGAGATGAACTTGGAGGACCCCCAAAAGCCCCATTGGTCGATTGGCATCGGGATGAAAGACAGCTGGGATGGGAGGACCAGAGGAATCACTCCCACTCATGGTAACTGAAAACCGGGGTGGAAATTGGAGCTAGAAGCCCCCTCTGACCAGGAAGAGCTAAGTGAAGCCTCACTGAGAGAGGATTGTTTGAAGAGACATGTAACCCAGTTGGTGATGGAGATTTTGGAAAATCTCAACATTCAGGGAGAGCCAGAATGGCAGCAAAGAAGGATTGTAAGGACAGCAGCCGCAGATGATACAAGAGGGGCTACCCCCACTCTGGGCCCTAATGATCAAGCAGATGGCACAGCAGCAGCAGGGGACCCAGCAAACCCTCTCCACAGTGGATTGTAAACCTTTGCCTCCAGTTGGCACGTGGATTGGGGCCCACTCCCAACCAACCCTGAAACCTGCAATTAGAAAGAAAAACTCCTTCCCTTGGGGTGAAGTTTGATGGGAACCTGCAAAAATTGGGATTGTTTGTGGCACACATGCTCACCTACATGCAAGAATAAGGGTGTGATTTTCAAACCCAAAAATACCAAGTGTGAGTGGTTACCCTAGCCCTCGAAGGAGTCGCCGCCAGATGGATGGTGTCTACTGCTACTGCAGACTACTGCTCCCTAGATAATGCCAATGTGCCAGAACTGCGGGACTTTGACTGGTTCATGATGGCCCTGTGACAATATTTCGAGAACTCCTCACAGACTGCAAAGCATGTGACCACATTAAAGTGGTGAAGCAGGGATGGCAGCCAGTGGCAGAGTATACCAAAGAATTCCAAGACCTGGCATGTCGTGTGAACTGTCCAGAGGATATCCTAGTAAGCTGTTTCAAGGATGGGCTGAGTGATGACCTCTACAATGCGTGCATGGCCCGAGGTGCACCAAACCACCTACATGAGTGGTATCTCACTGCCAAAGAGGCTGAGATAGACATGACCAGGAACCAGTACCAAGCGGGGCGAATATGGAAGAAATCCCCACCCCAATGGAAACAAGAACCTTTCAATCTGCAAACAGCATCTTCTCCAAAACTCTCAGCTTGTTTCAAGTGTGGAAAGGAGGGGCACCAAGCTGCAGAATGCTGTTCTCAAACACCAGCTAGGAAACCAGAGCGCCCATTGGGGGAAACCTACAAAACCTGGCCAGCGCAGTAAGGAGACAGCCCTGAGGAGCTGTCTCCATCCCCTACCCTCTTTGAGGAGGAAACCCTGGCTTCTCAGCAGGAGGAACCATACTCATTCAGAAGTGACCCAGACAATGAATCACTGGTAAGCAAACCAATTAAACCACTTACCCTCCCCCTAAAACTGTTTATCCCTAACTGGGAGAGAGGGATAAAAATCTCTGCTTTAGTACATTCAGGGTGCACCCGCTGTATGATCAGCCCAACCCTGGTAAGAAAGTTGAGGATTAATATAAGGAAAAGTCTCATAACTTTTTATCAACTAGATGAGTCAATAGCAGGGGGGATCCAGCTTCTTTTGCCACTGAGCCTCTACAGATAGGCATTGGGAGCCATGAAGAAATACTTACATTTATAGTGGCACCTAGCATGGAATGGCCGCTAGTTTTGGGCCATGCATGACTGAAAAAAATGGAACCACAAAATTAACTGGAAGCAAGGCACCATGAAAGTTCAGATGTACATGACTTTTGCTGAGAATCCACACAAAGAAACTGAGGGGGCAGAGCACCAAGAAACAGCAATGCCTGCTTACACTATGCCAACCCAGGACTTGGCCGAGGTTTTTAGCGAAAAAGCCTCTGATGAGCTCCCCCCCCCCACTGCTCCATTGACTGTGCAATAGAAACCCTACCCAGTGCCAAACTCCCTAAACCCAAGATGTATAGCATGTCCCCAAGGGAGCTGGAAGAACTGAGAGTATTCATTGAGAAAAACCTAGCAAGGGGTTTCATCGAGCAAACCCAACCAAAAATTGCAGCCCTAGTGTTGTTTAGAGAGAGAAAAGATGGCTCCAAATGTCTCTGTGTAGATTTTAGAAACTCAAATACGAGCAGTGTGGAGAACATGTACTCTCTCCCCCTCATGAAAGACATGCTAGCATAGCTCGCTAAAGAGAAAACATTTTCAAAGCCGGGTTTGAAGGAGGCTTACTACTGTATCAGAATTCAAATGGGAAACGAATGGAAAAAGGCATTTAACACTCCTCTTGGATGCTACCAATTCAAAGTGCTCCCATTTGGGCTACAGGGCCCCCCTGCAGTGTTTATGCATTTAATAAATGAAGTGCTACATGAGCATTTGTATAAATTAGGGCCAAATTTCATTGGACCTTTCCCTATCACTAGAGTCATCAATCCAGTAACAGTAGAACTACTGCTTCCAAAGACACTCAGGCAAGTCCACCCAGTATTTCACATTAGTTTACTCAAACGAGAAGTGATCTCATTACTCAGACCACGTGCACCTACACCATCTGTTCCTATCATGATAGAAGGTGAACAATACTTTGAAATTAAGGAACTCTTTGACTCTAAGATCCACAGGGGAAAACCCAATACTTAGATGCTTGGAAGCATCTATCCTCATCCCAAAATGAATGGGTAGCTAAACACCATGTTAGGGCCCCTACCTTACTAAAAAAATTCACTCCCAATACCCTGACAAACCTTGTTAAAATACTATGATGGAATTTTTCAAAGGTGGATCTCTCCTTTTTCTAAGGAAGGCAGCAAATCAGATCTCTAAAAGTGATACTGCCATTCAATTGGGAGGAGGGGGGCTTGGAGTTGATTTATTAGCAATGCCTGTGACAACTGATATTTTACAATTGGTTTCCTGGTATTGAAGTGCCTTGAGATCCTCTCACCTTTTGGGGGAATGTTTATGATGGCCATGTGGGATGTTTCATTTTAATGTCTAATGGAAGATAGCCATGGGGATCTACGTTTGTTCAGTTTTCAGGGCAGTTGGAAAAGAAACATCTTCACACTTGTGTATTGGCTAAAATCTGTATTCTAACTAATGGGAGGAGTCTCAACTGCTTTATTTCTATTTGCATTGCCTAAGGGGATACAGACATTGCTTTGAACTTAATGGTTTCCATTCTACTTAATAAAAGGTTCCTTTTGAAATACTCCATTTCAAGAGTCTTCACTTTCTTAAGCTAGGTGAGGAACCCTTACAGTTATTCTAAAGAATAGAATAGAATAACTGTATTCTAAAGCACTCTTATTGTGACCCTCAGCAAGAAATGAATGTTCTTCCTCCACTCCTCCTGGAACAACCCTAGCACGTGATCTTTTTTAAAAAAAATCATTGAGCTATTTGCATTTGGACAAATGACTAAAGTACAAAGGTCAAAAGAATCCAATTGCTCTTCAAGGACAGATTTCACTAATGAAGAGAAAACAACTATTTATCTTGTTCTTATCTACAAACTGCTTGAAGAAACAATGCAATAGGTATGGACATTGCACTGAGGAAATTTCCGTTTTTATTACAGATTTATTGATTTGTCTATAGGCCATATCAAAGCACAAGGTTCAAACACATATCATCAATGAAACCCTATACAAAAAATTTAAAATAAGAGTAGGGTAAAAAAAACCAATAGTTATAGGATAAAATACAATATAATTTAATACATAAATATGTTAAATAGAGTAAAATGACATAAAATTATATTTATATTTGGGGCAATCTACCCCAATCAGTTCCACATGTGCAGATCTCAACCAAACCATTTTGCTTAAGTATTGTGCTGTGTTAAATGTTATTTTTAAATTCTAGCTGCACAAGGTAAGTTGTTTTGATATGGAGATCCCAACGGGTCATTCATTTGGTATATAGCCCAAGGTACCTGTCTCTCACTCTCTTATATAGGCAACAATCAAATAGAATGTGAACCAGGTCTTCTACCTCTGCCGCTCCGCAAATGCAGAGATGCTCATTGTAGGGTATAGAATAGAATCTCCCATAACTGACCATTATGTCAAGCTGTTTGAATCTCGCTCACGTAAATATCTCCCTAAAATGTTTGGCAGTTGTAAATTCAAATAGCTGTCTACTTGAAAAGTATGTTTGTATTTGTTCAGCCATTTCGGATTGTCCACCTTACTAAGGATAGCTATATCATTTTGTGTTTCTATATCCTTAATTCTTTGAGCAGTTCTTTTTTTTGAATTGTTCTCCTGTTACGCAAGAGGCAGGAAGGGCACACTTCTTACAAAATTTGTTAGTTTGGTGAGCCAGTAGATTTGTGATTGTAATTTTATTTGCTCTAGTAGACATAACTTGGGGAGTCTATCAGTCTCTATTTCACTGACTTTGCACCAGTAGTTATATGCTCTAAATTTGGATAGTGCATGAATTGTATGAATTCCCAATTCAGCTGATGTTCTGACTGCTGATGTTCTTAGATCTACACCCAAAATACATCTCAAATGCTGGGTCTGTGTTTGTTCTAGGACTGTGGTTGAGTTTAGACCCCAAACGTCTGCTACATACAAGAGCGTAAGAGTAACCTTAGCTTTATATACTTTAATTAATGGGGCTAGGAACCCTGGGTAACTATGGTTCTTTAGTTTAAGCAGTAAATTGAAATGGGCTTTTGCTCTAAGTGTACTCCATTGATATGGCAAGCCCAAGATCCAGTCTGTTAAGACCAGCACCCATAGTGTTTCAAGTCTTCTCAACCAAAATCTGAGCTCAGTTACTCTTTTTGGGTAAACCAGAGTAATCAAAACTAGGTTAGCTAATTCTATTTCATTGTAATATTGCATTAACACAATCTTGCAAATCTGAAAATACAAACTTCTTGCCAATACTTTTAAGTGCTTGAACAATTATGGTGGGTTATTGTTAAGTTTTTCCCTCTTATTATTAAAGTACTGGAGACTCCTCTTTTTTCCTAGACACCATCTATTCCGCTCATCCCCCAAGTCCATTCCATTACATTTTTGGAGTCCAGTTGGGCCCCTAAAGATAACTTCCTCCCCTTGAAAGAGTTCAGTCTAAGTTATTGAGATCTATCTTCCAAACACCTGCCACATTCCAAATGTGGTGCTTTGCTGTGAAGTCAGCCTACTAAAAATAGAAACTTCTGCCTGGATTCACATCCTTTCCTACTGATTTAAGCTTTTTTTCCCCAGATGGCTTGGCCCCTTTAATTATGACTGAAAGCTTCTATGTCTCCAATGCATGTAGTACATAAAAAATAAAATTTTATGGCTTCTCATGGACAACTATTACACTGATAGATTAGGTATGTGCACTAGCCAATCTTAAATAATATGTCATCAACTTAGGGCTGCAATCAATTTGTCAGTTTGACTAACACGTTTACTCTACCCAACTATCAACTGCGTACACACTCTCAAATTCAACGGTTTTTATCCTTGGCTAGAATCAGTGCTTTTCCAACTGTAGTTATTGAAGGAAGATACCCAAACATCCTTTTTGAGTGGAGATTGTACCCATGTAGTGGAAACGCAATTGAAACATTGAAACATGTTTTGCTCTCTCTATGCTCACCAGAAAGTACTATTTCTATTCAACATTCTGGTTACACTGATTCTTTCTATTTCAAGTTGTTGCTCTCTGACCAATCTGATTTTGCTTAAATGAATATAGCTAAATACTGATCCACAGTTTTACAATATATTGTAATTTTTCATTAAACAGCTCTTAGATATTTTCTGTTTGGAAACATTTCAAATACAGCTATCCATTTAGTTTCTACTTTTTATCAATGTTTTATGTCGCTACTACTAATTGAATATTTTCTGTTTTAATTTGATTAGCTGCCAGAGTTACTTTAACACTATAAACAATCAGTATAATTTGATTTTGAAAGCATAATACATTCCTATATTTTATCCTTCGTCATACATATTTTTAGATATAATATTAATTACATTTTTCCATAGCTTGTAGTACTTTTTCCTGAAAGACTTATGCTGCAAATAATCCTTAGCATGCTTTTTACATGTGGGCCTAATGTAAGCCCTACCCTTCAAAATAAGTCCAACTTAAGAGTCTGTGCAGCTCCCCAGCTGCCCATTTCGTATGGTTGCTCATAGTGGCACAGCCACGAGTAAAGGCAGGTAGTGCCCCATATGCTCTGCACTGGCTTACCTCAGGGCCCTCACAGCCATGCATTCACATCCTGATACCTGCCTCATGGCAGCAGCACTATCAGCCATATGCAGCAGGAGCCCACATGGCCGCCGGCCCACTTCTTCTACTTGCTGAGGATTGCAATGGAGGAGGAGGCTCAGTTGTATGCTGGTGCTGTGGCCGAGGGGCAAGACAGGTGTTGGAGTGTGGATGGCTTGGCTCTGGGGGCCCTGAGGTAACCCAGTGTGGAACATGTGGATCAGTTGCACTGCTCCCTCGATTCATGGCTGTGGCACCGGTGCATCGCTTGGGCCTCCTGTTCCATTGTGGCTGTGAGCAAGCAGAAGAAGTGGGGCAGCAGCCATTCAGGGTAAGCCGGTGCAGGGTGTGTGGGACAGCTCCAACCCCCCCCCTTGTGGCAACAGCACTAATGCAATGAGCAACCCCCTGTCCTGCTGTGAAAAAGCAGAAGAAGTGGGCCTCCCATACATGGGAAAAAATAACATCACCAAAAATAAGTCCTAGTGTTATTTTGGGGCCCAAAAGAAAATAAGACCCAGTCTTATTTTCCAAGAAACATGGATATTATATGATTCCATATATTTCAAATCAGTTATTTTTATATTTGGTTATTCTAAACGATTATTTGGTTGCCTTACACAATTTGTACAGGTGATCCTCAAGTTATAACTGTAATGGAGCCTGCCCATTAGAGTGGAAAATCAAGAGAAACATTAAATGAACTATCATAAGTAACGACCAGCTATCTCTGCTTTCCCCAGTATATTTGTTAAACAAATGTATGGGTTGTTAAATGGAGTATGGTGTGCCTCAGAGATGGAGGAGATATTGGAAAACCTAGTGAAGGCACAAGCTCAACTGCCTTGAGCCTCCCAAGCCCCCTATCACTTGTGGTATTCCATGTTCCACTTCAAATTACTTAGGGTCTCACATATTCCTCCTCGCTTCTGTCATTATTTACCTTTTAGCAATAACCACCTTCTGGAAGTTGTGCTAAATGATAGCAGTGTCAGGGTTCCAAATAGCATCTTCCATAAAATAAAAATGCAAGGCAAAAGGTTCCTCAAAACTCTAATTTATTAAACTTTGGTGCTTGATTTGGGACTCTATGGCCTCTAAAGAGGGAGAGAAGGCTGGCGATGGGGGGAACCCCACTTCTTTCCTTTGGCCTTCCAAGATCCGCTTCAAGCCCATTCTGTCAGTCGAGGCTTCCTCTATCCTCACCGAGTTGTCTCTCACACCTCATGGGAACTTCCCAGAACAGCAGAGGGAAACACTGCTCAGGCCAGTGCCTCTCTGTACCGGGTGAACTGCAGCATGCCTGTTGGGAGGTCGGGCTGTCTCTGAAGGTTTCTTTTTTTCTTTTCTTTTCTGTTCTTTTCTTTTCTGTTTCTTTTTTTTTCTTTTCAAATTGCTATACCCAGATTTCTTTTTTTAATAAATTTTATTTTGTTTGTACAAGCTTCACATCTTACAACACATTACATTTTTTACCTATCTGTTGTGTCTGTTTTATCTATACCAATAAATCTTTTATAACTATGACTTCGTATATTTGTGCATTTACATTATTTCATACATTTTTTTCATTCTATATGTAGTATTCTATATATTCTATGTGTAACAGTTGTTACTACATTTATGTAATTTTGTGTAATATTTATTTGCTATAGTCTATCTCCTATTTCAATCTTTTAATCCTTTTCTGGTTTTATAGTTGTCTATTGTTTTATTGATCTTTCTTCCTTTCTTTTTTGCTTTCCTGCTTTTCCCCTCCTTTCCTCTAGCCAATTGTACAATAAATCCCATATGGAGTAGTATTCAGATTCATCTTTCTCTTTTAGTTCTTTCGTGAGCCTATCCATTTCTGCACATTCCAATATTTTTTAAATTATATTTTCTTCTGTTGGTATATAATTATTTTTCCAGTTTTGTGCGAATATAATTCTTGCTGCCGTAACGATGTGTAAAATTAAGTATCTAGTATTTTTTTCATAATTTCCTTTTATAACCCCTAACAAAAATAATTCAGGTTTTAATGCAATTTGATGTGTAGTAATCTCCTCTAGCCAATCTTTTATTTTTTTCCAATACGTTTCTTTCACAGTTTCTTCTTCCATTTTAAATTTTAATAAGTAGTGATACATTTTTAAAATCAATTTTGCTTCGGTTCCCTGTAAAATTTTATCCAGCTCTTGTGGCTCCTTATAGAATCCGTCCCTTTCCCTGTCTTTTTTATACCTTGCCTGTATTTGTAAATAGGACCACCAGCCAATATCTATTCCCTCGTCTTTCAGTTCTTGCCTTGTTTTTAACCTTTCTTGGTTGTCTAATATGTCTTTATATCTTATTATCTTGTTTATGTCCAATAAGTTCGGGTATAGCAGAGCTTCCATGATGGATAGCCAGGTTGGGATTTTATTGTAATGTTTTGTTTTGATTTTTAACCATGTTTGTAGTAGAGCTTTTCTAATTAAATGTTTTTGGAAATAACTATGAATCTTGTCTTTCCCATCCCAGATAAAGGTGTGCCAATCCAATTCCAAATTATAACCTTCTATTGTTAATAATCTTCTGTTTTTTAAATTGATCCAGTCCTTTATTCAGGTGAGAGCTGCTGCTTGGTAATAAAGCTCCCAATCGGGAAGTCCAAATCCTCCTTGTTTCTCTACTGTCTTGTAACAATTTTAATTGAATTCGTGGTTTTTTTCCTGACCAAATAAACTGTGCAATTAATTTGTTTAAAATAATATGGAAAAAAATGTCCTAGGCTAATCGGCACCATTTGAAATAAAAAAAAAATTGGTAGTGTATTCATTTTAATGATGGCAATTCTTCCCATTAAGGATATTTATTTATTTATTTATTAGACTTATATACCGCTTCATAGGGCTTTCAGCCCTCTCTAAGCGGTTTACAGATTTTTAGCATATTGAGTCAGCAAATTGCCCCCACAGTCTGGGTCCTCATTTCAGGAAGGATGGAAGGCTGAGTCAACCTTGAGCAGGTGAGATTTGATCCGCTGAACTGCAGATAACAGTCAGCTGAAGTGGCCTGCAGTAATGCACCCTAACCATTGTGCCACCTCGGCTTGGTATTATTCTTTTTTCTTTTTTCAATTTGTGTGCTAACCATTTTCCCGGTTTATTCGCATTTTCAAAATATTTTTGTTTTGCAAATTTGATTTTTTGAGGGCATCTCTTCTTATGTCATCAAATTTAATTTGTATTTTATTAGTCTTTTTTCTCTTTTATTTTTGATTCTTGTGGGTTTTTTTGCAGTTCCATTTCTAATTTTTTAAGTTCTTTCTCTAATGTTTCTTGTTTTTGTCTCTTTTCCTTGTTTTTCCTTGCCAAATATGCTATTGTCAACACTTTTGTAGTATCCCATAAATTTTGTAACGATGTTTCTTCTTTCTTATTTACTTTGTACAAAAGTTTCAATTCTCTTTCTATCATTTTTATATATTCTTTATCTTTCACTATTCTTTGATTCATTGACCATTTCTTTTTCTTTTTTGGTCCTTTCCATGTTATTTTTGGGGGGTTGTGATCTGTCCAGATATTTGTCATTGTTTCAATCTGTTCTGTATCTCTTCTCAATTCTTGGGTTGACCAAATCGTATCTATCCTTGATCATGATTTGTGGGGGTTTGAATAATATGTAAATTGTTTTTTTCCTATATTCCTTTCTCTCCATACATCTTTCAGGCTCAATTCCTGCACGATTTCGAAAAAGGTAGATAGTAGCATTCTTTTTTTTTCTGATTTCCTTTGTTACTCTTGTAGTCATCGTTGATATCTGTTATAGCGTTGAAGTCACCAATTAGACATATATCCTCATATTCTATTTCTGTTATTTTTTGGTGGATCTTCTTGAAAAATTCTTTTTGGTTTTTATTTAGGGCGTATATTGCTGTGAGAAGAATTTTTCTTTGTCCTGTTTCTATTTCTATCATTAAAATCCTCCCCTCTTCATCTGCATATTTTTTTGCATTTATCCATTCTTTGATGTATATTGCAATTCCTCTTTTTTTGTGCTAATGTTGTAAATAATTTTCCTAACTTTGGATATTCTAGTAATTTGTTATATTGGTTTTTAATATGTACCTCTTGAATGCATACTATGTCCATATTCATTTTTTGTAATCTAATCAAAATTTACCTTCTCTTTTCTAGTGAGTTTAATCCATTTATATTTAGTGAGAGTAACTTAATTTCTTGTTCCATTGTGTTATTTGTGTGCTGCCCTTAGTTTCCTTGCGTTTTTTTGTCTCTATTCCTATTTTACTACCTTCTTGTTCTATTTGTTCTCTTTCCTGTCTTCTTCTTTGTTCTCTTTCTTCCTCCCTGTTTTCAACTGACTGTTCTTCTTGATTTCTACTCTCTGGTTCCTCTTTACTTTCTTGTTCTTCCTCAGTGGTGAAATGATGTTCAAAGAACTCATGTGCTTTCTCGGTTGTGTCCATTTTATATCTTTTATCCTGCCAGATAATCATCACTTCCTCTGGTGTGAGCCATCTGAACATTACATTGTACCTTATTAGTTGTTGTGTAAGGAACTGATATTGCCTTCTCTGGTCTCTCACTATTTTTGGGATTTGTCTCAGGATTTGTATCTCTCTTCTTTATATGTTATTTGTTTTTCTCTTACTTTCTTATATACTTCATCTCTTACCAATTTTTTAATAAAGGGTACGTGGATTTCTTTTGGGAGCCTGTGTCTCCTGGCATAATTTGTGTGGATTCGATACACCTTGTCTATGTCCCTTCTCATTTCCTGTTTGTTTTTTTGTAATATGTTCGCAACAATCTCTGTGATTGTTTCCCCTATATGCTCCTTCTTTTCTTCTACTATATTTTGAAAGCGCAGAAAGAAGCCAGCTTTTTTGAGTTCCAAAAACACTATTTTGCCCCTAATTGTAGCCAGCTTCTCATCTACCATCTCTATTCTCTTCTCCATTTTTTTCTACCCTTGTTTCTACTTTTTGATTTTTTTTCATTTTTTGTTATTTCACTTTGTATTTTCCCTATTCTATCATCTATTCTTCTAATCTCACTCTTCATTTCTCCCATTTCTAGTTTAATTTCTTCATGATTTCTCCTAGTTTCTTCATGATTTTTTTGTAATTGTTTCTTGTGTTTTTGTAATTGTTTCTTGTGTTTTCAGCATTGTTTCTTGTATCATTGCTAATGCATCTTGCATACACTGAAGGTTCGTTGTTGAGCTCACTTTCTCTATACCCAGTGTGCTCTCAATTGTGTGCTGATTTGAGGGTAACGATATTGCTGATGTTGGATTGGATGCTGCCTTTCTATTCATTTTACTAATTGTTGTACTTGTCATTTTTGATTTTAATTTCCTTACAATTTTTCCCCACAATAACATATACTTCTCTCTGCCTACTGCTTGTTTCCACTCTTTTATACCAGCCCCTTCAGTCTTTCAACTTTCCCTCTTCCATGCACATTTCAATTCAATTCAATATCATTCAATCTACAATCTAACAACTTAATTTCTATATATCCAGCTCAGTATGCAAGTCAATCCATACAATATTCATGCAATATTGAATATATTTAACCTCACATTCTTAATTTGATTCAGTATGCAATCTTATATTGTATCTTTAATAATAACTAACCTCTCCCACTTCAACACTATATTACTATTTTTTACTATTCTCTAGATATACAATATGATTAGGCTAATAAATCCTTAATTTTAATTTTTATATATTATGTCATCTATTTATAACATTAATAATTTCAAAGTATCACCAATAGTTCACCAATAGCTCATATATCTCTACACACTCTCTTCCAAATATAATGATTCAACACCATTTAACTATATTTTATCTCACCACAGTTCAGTTTATATTTATATTTCTTCTTTCAATGTTCTCCTTCTATTTTTTAAATCTGATTTCAGAAATCACAAAAAACAAAATCTTTTTCCAGTTTGCATCAGCAATCCTGTATATTGTTATTTAATTCTTATTTCTTTCTCCACTAGATGGCACTGTTAATCTTCTTTCGTATTGGGCTTTTCTTTTTCCTACGAAAACTCCGATATTTGCTTTTCTATATTTCACTTTCTCTCAAGTATTCCAAAATAGTTCTATCCTCTTCTTCACAATTGTCACTATTTTGTCTGGCTCCAATTTATTGTCCAAATCTCTCCTTATTTAGTTCTGTTCTCAAGTCACTCCAAACCTTCTATTGCTATAGGAAATTCCTTGCTTTCCCTCTTCTTGTAGCTGCCGATATTAAGCTGTATCCAGCTCATTTCAAAGCTTTGAAATTCTAGCTCAATGAGTCTTTAATAGAATTTATACCATTTTAGTTGTTTTAAATATTCTCACCAGTGCTCCTGGATTGCTATTTTCTCTCCCTCATGTGCAGTAGTCACCATCCAAAATTGGCCATGGATGTCGATTTCTTCTCTGGTGATTTCAAGGGGTTTTCCCTTGTCCAATAGGGAAGTTGCTTGCTTCCTCCTTTGGCACCCAGGCTTCCCCTCTCTCCTGTTGATCCCTCCAGGTTCAACTCGTCCTTTTTCAGGATCTTCACAACAGAAACTTGAGCAAAGCTAGTAGAGCTACCATTTCTTCACCCTCATGGAAGTGACATCACCACAGGAAGTCTGTCTGCCTGTTTCTTATATTCCTGTGCAGCTACTGCCGGGGCTTTCTTTGTATTCTTCCACCATTTTTTCAAAGAGTCTATCCATTCGGTCAATGACATTGAGGAGGGGAACTCTCTGGGAAATTCAGGCATAGGGACAAATTTCATGTCGTTGGTAAATTGGAAGGGAGCTAATCCAGTGCTGCTATGGACCACCTTGTTGTACACCACCTCTGCTATTGGTGCCTCTGCCAGTATCTTCTTCCCTGTGGGATGTACTTCAATTTGAACTTAAACCTCTTGAAGTACTGAGCCCAATGGACTTGCTTAGGAGACAATCTTCTGCGGCTTTTTAGGGCTTCAAGGTTTTTGTGCAGTCCAAACTTGAAGGGAATTTTTCCCCCTTCAAGGAAGTGTCTCCATGAGAGTATGACCCAACGGATGGCATACGCCTCCTTTCCTCAAATGGTCCATTGCCTTTCGGTGTCAATGAGCTTTTTAGAGACATAGGCACAAGGCAGGAGTTGGCCTTCTGGATTTCTCTGCAAAAGTACAGCTGCTGCGGCCACATCACTTAGCATCTGCTTGGACTATGAACTGTTGTTCTGTATCTGGATACTGCAGGATCGGTTCTTGGGTGACGAGTCTTTTCAACTTCTCAAAAGCTTTTTGGCAGTCCATCGTCCAAGTGATGGGTTGGGTGGGTTTTTCCTTTATCAGCAGATACCCCATTTTTAATAACTTGGTTAGAGGCATGGTGACTTCTGCAAAACCCAGGATGAATTACTGGTAAAAGTTTGCAAACCCCAGAAAGCTTTGTAGTCTGTGGGTGTGTGGGGTTGGCAGTAGAGCACTGCTTTCACCTTCTTTGGGTCCATCTCTATCCCCTCAGACAATCTAGGGAGGCTTGGTGGAATTCGCACAGTTTCACGTAAAGCTTGGTGGCAAGGAGCTTTTCCAGTACTTGCCGTACCAGCTGTTACTCCAGGGTCTGAATATGAGGATGCCAGCCAAGTAAACGAGAGCCCACTTATAGAGGTGTTTGTGTAGCACTTCATTGATTAATTGCATGAAGATTGTGGGGGGCCCTTGTAAACCAAATGACATGATTTTGAATTGGAAGCTCCTGAGGGGGCAATTGAAAGCTGTTTTCCACTCATTTCCATCTTGGATTCATATGCGGGAGTATGCCTCCCTTAAGTCCAATTTGGTGAACACCTTGCCCTAGGATAGGTGATTCAGCATGTCCTTCATGAGGGGGAGAGGATAAGTGTTCTCCATACACATGGCATTGATTCCGTGAAAATCCACACAAAACCTCATCCCTCCATCTTTCTTCTCCTGGGGCAGCTATTTTGGATTTTGCGGGTTGAATGAAGCCCCGTGCTAGATTGATATCAATGTATTTCCTTAGTTCCTCCATTTCTTTGGTGGTCATGGAGTATATCTTAGGTTTCGGCAGTTTTGCCCCAGGCACGAACTCTATTGTGCAATCGTTTGGACAATGAGGAAAAAGGTAATTACCATCATCTTCACTGAATAACCCCCCACAGGTCTCAGTACTCTTTTCACACTTGCTGGCTGCCAGGTGGGGTGTCTCTAGCTGGGGCTGCATTCTCCAGTGCTTTAGCTTCCTCTGGGATCATGGCTGTCAGGTGTTTCTGATTTACAGGTGGCAGTGCCCCAACAGCAATGATCAACTTCCCATAGCTGTTCTTCTAGGAGATTTTAGGGCCCATTTATCTAGCCATATGAGTCCCAATATGACTGAGTAGGTCATTTTTGGGGTGACCACGAACTGGAGGAGTTCTTGGTGTTGGCCCATCTAACCAGCCTGACAAGCTCGGTGACCCGGGTGGCAGGACACCCATCAATCAGTGTCCCGTTGAGTTGTTCAAAACAGATGGGGCTTGCAAGGGGCATCATGCATATGCTTAGTTGTTTGCCTATGTAGGGGCTGATCAGGCATCAGATGCAGCCAGCATCAATGATGGATTCTACTTTCCCTTGGGTCCTGGTTCACGGCACTACATCCGGATTTTTAGAGCGAAGGGACGGAGAGTTCCCCTAAGCATCACCTCCGCTGCTTTCCTCAACCAGGTTTGGCTCACATGCTTCAGCTGGGTCTGCATTGACTTCTGGGGGATGGAGAGGGGCCTCTGCAGCCTGCATGGCAAACTCTTCCTTTTCCCTTCTCTCATGTGTCTTCCGGCCTTGCCCGGTTGAATTGGTGACTCATCCCTTTTTAACCCAGTCTCCGTTGGGGTGGAGCCTTCATGAACCCCATCTGGGATCAGGAGCCATTGGGCTGGGTTCTCTTGCAGGAGTCTGTGGCAGCTCTGCAGGTGAACTGGGTGGCTGGGTCACCTGGAGAAGCTTTCATTTAGCCCTTTCCTGTCTTGCTTCTAGTTCCCTATATGAAAGCCTGCAGAGCGAGCGTTCCAGTCTGTGGCACTTGATTTTGAAGTCTGTGGCCTGTAGAAGGGAAGAGATGGCT
The DNA here is from genome assembly GCF_009769535.1 of Thamnophis elegans. Taxonomy (NCBI): domain Eukaryota; kingdom Metazoa; phylum Chordata; class Lepidosauria; order Squamata; family Natricidae; genus Thamnophis; species Thamnophis elegans. Next base: position 69,610,606 of record NC_045558.1, read on the forward strand.
GGTGAGTGAGGGAACCCCCCCTTCTTTCCTTTGGCCTTCCAAGGTCAGCTTCACGCCCACTCTGTTGGTCGAGGCTTCCTTTATCCTCATCGAGTCATCTCTCACACCTCATGGGAACTTCCTACAACCGCAGAAAGAAACGCTGCCCAAGCTGGTGCTTTGGTGGCAGATTTCTTTGTGCTGGATGAAGTGCGGCATTTCTATTGGGAGGTCAGGCTGTGTCTGAAGGTTATGGCGGGTAAGGGGGAGCAGTTCCTGGTGAAACTCACCTGTTGCAGACTGCGCTGGTACCTCCTTTGAGTGTCATCAAGTCCAACGGCAGCAGCCATGAAGATGTGAAGGAGTGGAGGGAGCTGAACCCACTGTGGCCACTTTCGGTGGTCCGGCTGAGTTGCCTCGGTCCTGGCATCCATGGCTGGGGGGGACGGTGAGCAACCTGGGAAAGCCGAACTGCTGCCTGCACTGCAGGTTCCTCCGGGTTGCATTGGGTGCAGTAGTAGTGACAGTGAGTGGGGGGAGAGCTCCGAGGAAGCCGAGGCAGCTGCGGCCAATGTCGTAGCTCTGTCCAGCTTGCCTTAGTCCCGGAGATGGGGTCAGCCAAGGGGCAGAGGCCCGGGGGAAACTGATCCAGTTGTTGCCGATCTCGATATTCCCTCTGGGTGGTATGGGCCCTGAGGGCAGAGCGGGTATTAGAGTGAAGATCCTGTGGGAACTGGGCCTAATGCTGTCAGCACCATGGCTCATGCCTGGTAGCACCGAGCTTGGCGAGGGCAATCAACTCCCATCCCGCTGCCACAATCAGGGGAGTTTCCATCTCCTGAGAGTGTGCCAACTTCAGGAAACTGGTTAGGTTCAACTTACCCAGGGCGGAAAGGCATAAATTCCCCCCCCCCCAGCAACTGCAACCTTCGGCTCCTCTGACAACTCCACTGGCGGGTCTTCCTTGATGGGATCTAGACCACTGGGCGCCGGCTGCAGGGGTCTCAGCCAACAGCCCTCCCTTGTCAGTCCTACTTGCCACCAGGCCCCTCTAGGATTGTCTTTCCTCTGCCTTCTCTGAGTTTTCCTGCTCCCTGGTAGAACAGGGAGCAGCAGGGGCTCAGTACCCTGGACATCACCCTGGTATCTGGGGAGCTGATGAATTGTAGTGGAGATTCAGGTTAATGTCAGAGTTCCAAATAGCATCTTCCATAAAATAAGAATCCGAGGCAAAAGGTTCTTCAAAACTCAAATTTATTAAAAGAACCATGTTGACATATCTTGGAAAACCTGAATCTGAAAGTTTCCAGCCACTTGAAAGTTCAAGACCTGCCCCAGTACCCACAAATCTATTACATGGCTCAATCTTCCATTGCCACGAGGGGAGATTCCTCCCATCCACATCTGCAGGGACAAAAGTGATCTTGACTTTTGAAGAATATTATTATGGCTACACATCACCCAACTCTGTATCAGGGGTGGGTTGCTCCTGGTTTGCACTGGTTCACCAGAAGGGGTTCACCAAATTTACCATGCCTTTTAGAACCCCTTCCTCCGGTAGGACAGTACCGGAACGCTCCCCCCGCCTGTTCGGTCACCGCTCATTCTGTCGCTCGCCCCACCCGTTCTGTTGCCTCTCTCTCCACCTGCCCATCTGCACCATGCTTGCCCCCGCCCACCCAGTATCATGTTACATAATACTGTATCATTTTATTGGGTAGAAAAAAATAGAACATATTTTACTTATGTAAATTAAAGTTACATAACAAAGTCATCAGAACTGCTGAAAAACTCATGTTTTTCTATTTTTATTTTATCTAGTTTGGGAGGTCTTTCTGCCCTGACCCATGTTGTGTACAGTTTTAACTCAAAACAATACACCAAAGATCTTTCTGCCCTACTTTCATTTCATATGCAAATCTAAAATCAATAGCAGAATATATCTTTGCAGCATTTGCTACTTTGATTATATTGCTTATGTATATTAGATGCCAAGATTGAACCATTTTGCTTCTTTCAATTTGCCAATGAACTGAGGGGAGGGAGAAATACTGTAGAATGCTGAGAAAAATGTGCATGGACTGTGAGAGCTTGGCAATGATCAAGGTCACCACTGTAGTTGCCTGAGAAAGAGATGGACTGTTCCCATAACAAAAGGACATCTGATAATTGGACAATGTGATCACCCAGGAGTGGGGAGAAAGGGAAGTTATTATTTTTAACTAAGAAGCATTTGTACAAGAAAACAGAGCTGGTTTTCATTCTTCAGTACCAAAATGGTGTATCCAATTAAGTTTTACTTTTGGGAATTCAAACCTCCCAAAAGGTTGTGAGAATATTTTCTTATGTTTGTGTTCACTAGTTGAACAGTTGATATTAGATCTGAATCTTCATATTTTCAAAAAACTGCTTTGACAAGCTATCCCTCTCTTCCCCCCCTTCCTCTCTTCTCCTCCTCTCTCCTACTCTTAATTCCCCGCCTTTACTTCCTCAGCTTTACTCTTTCTTCCTGTCCCTCCTCATCCTTCCTCCTTTCTGTTGTTGTCTTTGCTTATTTACTTTCTCCGATAGTTTCCCAGAGTGGCATTTCAGCAATCCCAACTTAATATTTTCATATATCATTTTCTATGTTACATTTTATTTCTAATAATTTCTACTTGTATCATTTTTAACTTGTATACTTGCATTTTAATATTTTCCTATCCCCCCCAATTTAATAATATGTCATCTGAGTTATTTGTTTTATACTTTGTTCCTTTCACTTTCTATTTGTATCTCTTTTTTAACCAATCATAAAATCATCCCATTTGATTCCTCTGATTCCTCTTTGTCCTTTATTCTCAATGACAATCTGTTCATTTCTGTACTATCTAATATCTTCTTTACTATCTGTCCTTCTGATGGTATTTTATCTATTTTCCAATTTTGTGCAAATACAATTCTAGCTGCTGTTATTATCTGTACAATCAAATATGAATCTTCTTTACTATATTTCTCTGGTAAAATAGTAGATAAGAATACCTCTGGTCTAAATTCTATGGGCTGATGTATTATTTTCTCTAACCATGTTTGTATTTTAACCCAATAGCTTTTTACATCTCTGCACATCCACCACATGTGATAATTTGATCCTGGCAATTGATGACACTTCCAACATTTTGCTGATTTATCCTTAAATATTTTTGTTAATCTTTCAGGTGGCATGTGCCATCTATAAAACATTTTATACAAATTCTCTTTATATGATGTCATCATTGTTAATTTATAGTTCCTTTCACATAATTGTTGCCATTTTTCTAGTTCTATTGTGTATCCAAAGTTTTTTGCCCATCTTATCATTGTTTCTTTAACCTCTTCTTTTAAGTTTATTCTGAGTAAGTAACTATACAGTTTTTAAATCCCATAGTTCTAAATTTTCCATGTTAAAACCATATTTTTAACATCATTTTCATATCTTGTTTCTATCTGCATTTGTTTAAACCATCCTATATCAATTCCTTGTTCTTTTAATTCTTTCTTCCATTTTAATTCTCCCCTTGCTGTTAATATATCTTTATATCTAATAACATTTCTCATACTACTAATGTTCGGGTGTGTCAAAGCTTCCACCATTGAAAACCACATTGGTATTTCCATATAATGCTTTTCTTTCACCTTTTTCCATATTGTATATAAACCATTTCTTACGTAATGTCTCTGAAAATAACAATGTATTCTATTTTTCCCATGCCACAAAAATGTGTGCCAACACAGTTGCATATCATGTCCCTCCAAAGACAATAACCTTATATTTTTCAATAATATCCATTCTTTTATCCACGTTAAGGCTGCTGCTTGATAGCATAATTCCCAATTCGGTAAACCAAATCCACTCCTAATCCTTGAATCTTGTAACATTTTTATATTAATTGTCGCTTTCTTTCATTGCCAAATATATGTTCCTATATTTCCTAATATAGGAATATTCCTATTTCCTAATATTCTCCTATTATTTTATTTTATTTTTCAAAGTATTTCCCCCCAGTTTTATTGATATTGTTTGAAATAAAAATAATATTCTTGGTAATATATTCATCTTACTTACGACTATTCTCCCCATTAATGATAACTATAAGTTTTTCCATTTCTCTACATTCATTTCAATTTGATTTCTTATTTTATAATAATTATCTTCCCTTTTTTCTATATTGTATTTATTCATTCATTTGATACATTTATATGCCACAGAATAACATATATCAAAATGATATTTTTCAATGATGCCTTACAAAATTTATTTTAAAAAAATTCCCCAGAATTTTTTTTATTTTTTGTTCTCTTACATAGCTTTTTAAGTATACATTCACATAATTGTTATTCTTCTTTTCATTTATCATCCGTACACATTTATTATTTCATTTAATATGTTATAATATAGTTTGGGTTGCTTTATTTACCATCCCTTCCTCCTGTTGTAACATCATTTTATTTCCCCTTTCTTTTCTTCCTCCCTTCTCTACTTTCTTCCTTCCTCCTCTCCTGCCCCTTCCTTCTTCCCTTCCCTTCCCTTTCTCCTACTCCAACTCTTCCTCTTCCCCTTCTTACCCGCTCTCCTTCTCTTCCACTCCCTTCCATCCTTCTCTCCTCATCTCTTTCTTTTTCCCCCCATAATAATTATCTTCCTTGATAGTTACAAATCTCAAGGTCAGCTATATCGCCATATATTTCACTTTTGTTTACTATTTGAATATCTAATTTCTCCATTATTTCTTTTCTGTTTTTCTGTTATATTTTTCACTAGAATTTTTGTTTTTATCTTTATTCATTTTCAATCCTGCTACTCCTCCATATTCTTCTATTTGCTCAAGTAGTTTTTGGCCTGTTTCTATTGGATCTTCCATAATAAATACTAAATCACCTGTGAATGCTTGCACTTTGTATTCTTCTTTCTTAACTTTCATTCCTTTCATATCTTTGTCTTGCCTTATCTTTCTATTCAAAACTTCTAGCGTCAGTATAAATAATAGGGGAGATAGCGGGCACCCTTGCCTGGTCCCTTTTCTAATGGGCACTTTTTCTGTCATATCCCCATTTGCCATCACTTTAGCCTGTTGTTCTTTATAGATTATTTTAACCATATTTATGAATCCCTCTGCCAAATCCATCATTTGTAATTGCATTATCATAAATTGCCAATTTATGATATCAAATGGTTTCTGTGCAGCCAAAAATAACAATGCCATTTGCTTCTCTGGGTGGGCTTCATCATATTCTAATGCATTCAGTATAATCTGCATATTGTCTCTGATCTGTCTTTTGGGTAGAAAACCATTTTGGTCTGAGTGAATAAATTCACTTAACAGTCTTTTGAGTCTTTTCGCCATTATCGATGCATTCAAACCTCCCAAAAGATTGTGAGAATATTTCCTTAGGTTTGGGTTCACTAGTTGAAAAGTTGATATTAGATCTGAATCTGCATAATTGTCAAAGAACTGCTTTGATGAGCTATTGCTGTTTAATGGATATTTTTTCCTGTGAATTTTGTGGTATTGCTTGTTTTTAAAATTGCAACTTATGAAACATTTTAAAAGGTGCAAAATAACAAAATAAGCATGCTAATTACCACAAAAACTCAATTCCTGGTTTTTCAACATATTCATTATTAAATCGTTGTGAAAATGCGACTCTAATGGTTTTTATGCAATTGAAATACTGAAACAAAATGAAAGTTTAAGTTTTGCAAAAACAGATTTGATGGATTTATTTTGCACTAAATATAATTCATTAATTTTTCCCCATTTCTAAGTCTCGAAAGCTATCATTTAGGAAAAGCCAAAAACATTTCAATATCTACAAATTTATAGAATTATTGCAACATTCATTCATAGTGCTTACATGTTGCCCTGTTGTATAAAAGTCTTGATGGTAAGTAATTATTAAAACAAAACAGAATAGCCAACAAGAACAAACATCATACAATGTCCAAGAGCTCAGTTTCTTCAAAAATGAATTAAAAAGTGAAATACCTTGACAAAAAGTATCCAACTTCCAACAGAGTCATATTGTTCTCTGTGGACTCCAAAATAAAATTATTTTAATATCTTCCTGAAAGACAGGAGGATAGAATAGATAAACATGTGCAAGGAGAGCTATTCCAAAGTCTTGGGGTTCAGAAATGTCTCTGGCGCAAATTTTCACAAGGAAGGAACACATGGTATTCTTTTCCAGGTTGCCTAGATGGGAGATGACAGATTCTATTCAAAAGAAAATTTCATTAACATAGCAGTCATGAAGGACTTCATTTGTTAAAACCAGCATCTTATATAGTATTGTAAACCAACTGGTAGCCAATACATAACATATGTCACATGACTGAGGCAGCTGCTGTTTTCAAATAGTCTTCAATTAACATCTCTATGAATAATGCATTGCAATACTGTAGTCTAAACAAGACGTAGTGAAGACATGCAGTATTATTAATAAAATCAAACAAAAGAAGGTTCCCTGGCCTCAAACTCCATCTGCTGATCAATCAGTAACTCTCTTTACAAGCAGGAGGTCTATCAAATCACAGAACTATTCCTTTTGTTGATCCAGGTCCTGAAGCCACAGTATATGTGCAGATGGCTCCTCTTGTCTCAGGTACTTGCAGAGTCAGGGATTCAAAGTGAAGCAATTCTTCACCTTTTCTAAAGTTACATTTATTTCTTCAACCCTTCTTTATCTATAAATAAATCCATAAACCATAAACTTTTCAGTCTTAGTGTCAGCAGAAAAAATGCTAACTTTAACCATAATATTAGATTCTGTACTGCAAGGGTGGGTTTCAATTTTTTTTATTATCGGTCCAGTGGGCGTGAGTAGGTGGGGGGCATTGATTGAGTGGGTGTGGCCAACTTGATGTCACTCATGCACACTCAGTCACATGATACCCCCCACCAAGCAACATCAACCGAAACAGTAGCAAAAAAAATTGACGGGGGGGGCGTGCCAGGCTGAGGCTCTTCGCTGTCTCCAGGATGGCGCTGGGGGCAAACCGAGGAGTCTGCTCTTGAAGTGGTGGCTATGGTTGATAGTGTTGGCCTTGGGCTCTCGCTCCATCTGCCAGGGATGTTCCATCTGCCTGGGAAACAGAGCCCAGGGAGGAAGATAATGCCCCTTCCTTTGGAGGCAACTTGCTGGGCAACTTCTACGAGACAGATGTGCGCCCCTTCCCTGATGCCCAGCACCTTCCATTCGCACCCGCAGCATCAGAGCCCTCTGCTTCCTGCTGCCGCACACCTGCCCTCTGCCTTCAGAGGCAACAGAGGTAAATGCTCTTCTTAATGTGGTGGCTGTGCTTGCCTGCTCTGAGCCCGAAGCCTCGTGACCGCCCCATCCAGCCAAGCATGCTACTCTTCCCTTCCTATATTTAGAAATTATCCTAAAGCTTTAGTATTATTCTATTGCCTGAAGATATCTAACCACCTCTCCCAGGGATTTCAGATTAGATTCAGGAGTATTCTGAAGGCTGGGTGCTCACTATGGACTAAGAGATCTTTAAACAAATAGATCTCTTTGTCGTTATTTAGAAAGCTAAATGGCTTTAGCTTTTAAGTTAAAAGGTTGCAAAAGCTTTAGGTTCCAAATTGGCAGTAGGGAGGAGAAGTGTTTTCACTCTCCCTCCCTCAGCACTTTTCCACCAAAAACCATTTCCTTCAGACTATCTTCATCTCCAAGCAGGGGAAAATGTGCAGGTATACCATCCACCCACCCATCAGGTGAGCAATAGTTGGTCTATTTCTTCCAGGCAAAGCCTGGGAGACTTCAGAGGAAAGGATAAAGTAGCTGGCTTAAGTGGCTTCTGAGTGACAGCATTTAAGAGTCTCTCCCCCCTCTCCCTCAGCTGCTTATTCAGCCAGAGGGAGGTGGCGGGACGGTGAAAAGATGGGGAGAATGAGTTGGGGATGTTGTGTGTGTGTGGAGAGACAGAGTGGAGGAGAAGATTGGCTGTCGACATGCTCGATGCATCTTGTTAAAAGCTTCCTGCAAGTTGGCAGACTGAAATATTTATTTAAAAGACACCAAGTAGCGCTGAAGGAGCAAGAGACGGAAGAGGAAATGTGGGGGTAGGTGGGCTCCACTTCCCTGGAACCGGCAGTACAAGAGGTCGAAGAGGCAAAGGAGAATCTGCTTGATGAAGGGTGAGGGGAGGGGAGAAGGAAGAAAGCTTGCTTCCCTTACCACTCACTGCTACTCGCCCCCTCGCTGCTTTCCTGGCCAGCCATCCAGCAAAGCAGGGCAGGTGGCACCTGGGCTGCAGCCAGCAAGGAGGGATGTAAGGGAAACAAGCCCCATGCCAGCATCTCTTTCTCTTTCCTCCGAGAGCTGGCATGGGGGTTCTTTCCTCTCTGCTCACCTATCTGCCGCTGCTCATGCTCCAGCCTGCCCGCTCCAGCCTGCCCCCTGCATTTTTCCCTCCTCCCCTCAATGCTTCCATGGCTCTTGGAGGAAGGAGGCAAAGATGCTCACCTGGCACTTGCTTCCCTTACCGCTCGCCCCCTCGCCACTTTCCCAGCCAGTCGCTCAGCTAAGCAGGGCAGGTGGGGCCTGGGCTAAGTTGGCAAGGAGGGGGTGGTAAAGGAAAGAAGCCCCGTGCTGGTATTTCTACCTCCTACTTCTTCCAAGAGCCGGCATGGGGCTCCCTTCCCCTTCGCTCACCCATCCATGGCTGCCCGCATTCTGCCCTGCCCACTCCCCCTGTGTTTTCCCCTCCTCCCCTCAATGCAGCCATCCCTTCCACTCTGCTTGCCCATCTGTGGCCACCCACACTCCGACCTGCACACTACTCCTGCAGAAGCAAGAAAGCAGCATGGGAGATTTAGCTTGATGGCCCATTTTGTCTTGGAAGGGAGAGAAAGAAGATGGAAGCGCCGAGCAGGAGGACATCTCCCTTAGGTGCCTTCAGCCACCTCTCCCCAGGGAGTTCTGTGCAGACACACCTGGTGGCGATGGTGGCAGAGCTTGCCTTATCTCTCCACCATCCCAGAACTGCGCCGTGCAGGACCAGCAATACGGCAGGATAGTCTTTCTTTCTTTCAGCAGCAGGAGAAGGAAGAAAGTGCTCCAGGAGGCAGGCACTAGGCAGATATCCCAGGGCAGCTGCACATGTGCACTGCCTGCCCTCCTGGAGCACTTTCTTCCTTCCCCCACTGCCTCTTTGTGCCGCCGCGGTTGATTCGGCTGGGGAAATGGGCCTCTGAAGCAGTGTGTGCTCTGCTACTGCTGTTGCCGCTGCTGCTGCAGGAGAACTCCCCAGCATGGCACAGTTCTGGGATGGCGGAATATTCTTTCATTCATTGGTATGGGGGCGTGGCCAGGCTGCCTTCGCTACTGGTCCGGCCCAGTCTGCCAGATTTTCACTACCTCTTCTGGTGTACCATACTGCACTGTACCAGGAGGAACCCACCTCTGCTGTACTGTTACAGAAGAAGATTGCTGAGTTTATTATATTTGTCCTCTTGTCCATTTGCATACATAAGAAATAACTCTATAGAAAAAGCTATTTAGTCAAATGAGGCATTATGTTTGTAATTCAACAAGATTTGCAGATTGCATAATTGCATACCTACTTACTGTATAACAATTAACATCTAACATATTTTAGAAAAATGGAAAACAGAATGTTTCTTATAAAAATGTTTTAGCACTTATTTAGGTTCCCAAATATCTGATCAGATAGAATATCTGATTATCCTCTGGTGTTGCTTCTAAGTCTTTCTTACTTAAAAATATCTTTGACAGAGTCATGAAGTGATCAATGTATCACTGGTAAGATATGCTGCTATGCCGTATCCAGCTATGATTATTTATGTTCTCTGACTCCTAAGAATTTCTTTTTTAAAAAAACCAACAGACAGCTTGAATCTCACTACAGACCTCCTCCAGAAAGATAAAGTACTATGCAATTGTTGGCTCCAGCAATTCAATTATTATTCAATAAGTTTATTTTTTTGGCATTTTATCTTGGCCATGGCTTATTGTTTTAAAAACCCTAAATAAACCGTTGTCCCCCAGTTGGCTACTGGGTGGTAATCTAGATCCCAATTTAATTATTTGTAATAGATAGATAGATAGATAGATAGATAGATAGATAGATAGATAGATAGATAGATAGATAGATAGATAGATAGCAATGGCTACATTAATCCAGGAAAACATAATCCATAGTTAGATAATATCTTTATCAGAATTGACAAAACAGTACATAACATGTGCAAGCTTTAAATCTGTCCTTTAGATAAAATCTTATTCAAAGGAAAGAACAAGAAGAAATATTTAAAAAATTCAAAAACTCAGACAGCTATTTCATTCACAGAGTTTTGAAGTTCATAATAAATTAAATGTGGTAGTTGATAATATTTACATATTTTATTTTATTTATATATTATTTGTGAAATGAAATCTAGCATTCATGGATTAAAAAAAATGGTTACTTTCCCCACTTCTGAAAGCATAAATAGTTTGGTCATGTTATGCAGGAATTTGTGGGTGCTCCTTACTGGAGGCTTTTAAGAAGACTGGTCAGTCATTTGTCTGAAATGGTATAGGATTGCCTGCTTGAGCAGGGTGTTGGTTAAGATCCAAGGTCCCTTCCAAGTCTTTTATTCCTGTACTTACTTTATGCAGGGCAATTCACTGGAGAAAGCAATTATGCTTGGAAGAATTAGCAGAATTAGCAGTAAAAGGAAACTAGGCTGCCAAAGAACACATACAGGTAGTCCTTGAGTTTCGGATGTAATGGGGCCTGCCCATCCATTCGTAACCTAGGGATTCGTGGGAGTGAATCTCGTACCTTGAAAGGAATCGCTCCCTCCTTTTGCCCATGCATTCGTTAATCAAATGTGAGGCTTGTTAAGTGCACACAAGGTAGTTCAGGGTGGGGAAGGCCATGGTGGGGGTTAGTGATGAAACAGGCCATCTGCCTAAGGCCTCCCAAGGTCTCCCTGATCCACTGAAATATCTCATGCTCCCCACAATTGCTTTCCTCCCCACCCAACCTGTCATACTGGGTCATTTACCAAACATTCTCCTCCGCGGCTGCTCAGCCATGTGTGCCCCTTCGATGCTCCACTCAGGTCTCCAGAGGCTCAACTGGCAGCTGAAATGTAGCTTCTGAGGGGAAGATTCCCCCTTCAGAAGTTCTGTTCAGACCTCCAAAGGCCTTGTTGAAATGGAGCTTCTGAGGGGTGGATCCAGTTCAGCCGGCAAAGTGCAGGACAAATATTGCAGAGCTTCTGCGGTTGTTCGTTGTGCTGCAAGTTTAGTAGTTTCATGACTTGTTCATAAATGCTGGGGGTGCTTATCACATAACTTTGAACATTCACTAAGGGAACACTTGTAAACCAGGGATTACCTGTACCTATGAACACCATCAAAGGTAACACCAGCTAGAACATAGAACAACTCAAAGTAGTGCAAGATTGGAAGATATAGAGAGACTTGACCCATAGAATTGCCAAGACTTGGACACAACTGAATGAATATCATCATCATCATCATCATCATCATCATCATCCAATTTACCAAACTTATGTAATATAGTAATTATGTAATATAGCAATTTCCCCCCGTTATTTCCAGTCCTCTTTATTTAATTGTTTTTAATCTTCATTCAATATCATGGGGAAAAATCACTACTGAGTACAATCAAGACAATAGTTTTCAAATTATTATCAAGAACAACCATCCTGTTAGTAATTTTAATGTAACAGCAGCAACAAAACTGAGAGCAAGAAAAACATATGAACAGATGGAGAAAGTACCCAACCAAGCCAAGCAGAAAATGATTTTAAGGCTCAAAGATGCTGCTTTGAATTATTCAAGGTCAGGGTCTAAAAATAAATAGACAATTTTACAAACAATATCCTCAGATATCCAAAATTTACCTGTTGCTAACACTAACTAATTGCAATCACATACCCTTAGATCTATACTAAAGAGGAAATTCATACAAATCAGTAGGAACTGATTTACTAATTTCAAAAAGTATTCTCTTAAGTAGATGTAGAGCTCCAATTTAAATTATTTAACATTGCATTTAAAACAAATCGATTAAAGGCAATAACATTAGAGGCAATTCTTATCATATGTATGTATGCATTATGTTGTATAGATATGTATAGCTGCCCATATAACTTTTATGTGTCTGTGGGTAGCTTATAATAAAACAAATTATTTAAAAAGCAAATAAAAATAAAACACAAAGCAGTCAGGCATAATCTAATCAATCATCCATACAAACAGGATATGGCTCTATCCCATACTTATGCCCCCGGGCTAAGTTTTCAAGGTATTATGAAAGCCAACAGAGTAGGGTCAATCTAATTTCAGGAGGGATGGTGTTCCAAAGGGCAGATGTTGTAGCAAAACAACATCTTCTGAGCCCCACTAGCTGACACTATATAGCTGATGGTACCAGGAGTAAGCTGCCAGATTGGTTAGTATGGGTAGAAACAATTAGAGAGAGACAGTCTCATCAGTAAGTAAGAGAGTTTCGATTACATTCCTTAAATGTAATGCTGCATTAGGGACCTTCTACCATATGTGGTGGGAGTGCACGAAAGCTACGGCTTTTTGGCACCAGATAAGAAAGTATTTGGAAGAGTCTGTGAGTGGGTTCCTCTGGACCTTGGCCATTTTGAACATGGTTAGTAAAGGGAGTTTGAGGGTTTGAGCTCAAAGGCTGCTTGGAAAGAAGGTGAGTACCTCTAAATTTTAACTGTTAATGTCCAGGAAAGTGAGAAAAATGCCTGGGTGTGTGAGTGAGAGGACTCTTCTTCCAATCACAGCTAGATTTTGCTCCCTCTGTGCCTTTCCTAACCATAGAAAGATCTGTTCTAAGGGCTGGAGAGTGTGGGGGATTGGCCAGAGTACAGGACCTTCCCTTAGGGAAAAGGGAGAGGCTATGTGAAAATTGAATGCAAAAGTGAATGAGAGAGTTGAACTTGGGCAACCAGCTGGGAAGTCATTGAACAAAGCCCTGTGTTAGGAGGTACCTGTACTCACTGCTTAGGAGGTCCTAAGCAGCAGGTCCTCCTGGACCCCCGAAGTTCGGAAAATTGATGGCTGTGTAAGGAGGTACCCTGGATAGGGAGCAGGGCTCCTTTCTGGTCTGAAAACTGATGGCTTTGTTCCCTGGAAGGAGGTGCCCATACTCTTTAAGGGAACCAGAGTCCTCCAGAACTTTGTTTTCCATCCAAAAACTGACCGCTGTGAGGGGCAGGTTTAACTGTATCTCAAGGATCATGACAGGATCCCTAGTAGGAGATTTTCTCATGGTGTGGGACGAGAGGCAAGTGTCCGTCCTAGCCAGTAGGAAAAGAAAATGAGCAAGGGAGATATGTAAAGAGTCGGGCTTTGCTCAAGGAGAAAGGTGGAAAACTAATTTGGGTAAATAAGAAAGCAAAGGGAAATTATATATATTTAAGAGTGTGTGTGTGTGTGTGTGTGTGTGTACACAAATACACACACACACACTGATTTTTCTCCTTCTTTTTCTGTCCTCTAAGCCAGTGGTCCCCAACCCCCGGTCCGCGGACCGGTGCCGGGCCGTGGAGTACCTGGCACCGGGCCGCGCAGCGGCGGGGGCCATGATCGCTCTTTTAAATCCGCTCCTCTTAAATGCATTTCTCTCCCCCCCCCTTTGGTCCCACCCTCGGCTCTCTCTCCCTCCCTCCCTCGCTGTCTCCTCCCTTCTCTCTCCCCCCTCCCGCACCGATCCATCGCCAGGGAAAGAGAGAGTGAGAGAGGAGAGAGAGAGGGAGAGAGGGAGGGAGTCAAGAAAACTGTTCCAGCCGCCGCTGAAATGACTCAGTAACTTTTGCGCTTGGATCTGCTTTTTCAAACCTCCCCCAATCATCATCGCCTTCCTACCCGCCCTGCTGCGCTTGGTCTGGCTCTTTTCTTTTTTTGCTCTCTCCTCGGCTTTTCCTGCTTTCTCCCTGCAATTTTGTCACCCAGATGCATGCTGTGGTTCGCGAGTGCGGCTCGGTTTTATGTGTCCGCTTCTCTCCCTTTCTCTCCACACACCCCCCACCTCCATTTAATTATTTTTTTTTAAAAGAAAGAAAACCGTAGTTCTGCCAATTGCAAAAAAAAAAAAGTGTGTGTGCGTGCATATCTGCCGGCGGGTGTGTGTTTGTGTGGTGTGTGTGTGTGTGTATGTGTGTATGCGCGCGCGGAGAGAGACTGGTTGGAAAGGAAGGACAGGACTGGCGGTGTGTGTTTCTGCAGCCCCTACGGTGGAGGCTACACTAGCCGTCAGATCTGGTGTTTTTTTCCCCCCCTCTCCTTTTTCCGGCAGGTCGTTTTAATCCTTGCTAATTACTTTCTGTTCTTCGCTTGCCAGCTTCCTTCCCACCCTCCTTCCTCCTTTTAAAAAGCGCCCCCCCCCCCGCTTTTACTCCCAAACAGTTATATATTTATATATATATTTATTTTCTCTCTCTCCACGGCATTCGCGTGCTCCGCGCTCTTGTATTTTATTTTGTAAGGCATGTTTAAATACAATAAAATAAAAGTTGTTTAATCAAAACAATCTGATATATAAACAATCAATGTGTCGTCGCGAACAATGCCCCCCCACCCCTGCGCGCGCTCAGCGGGCCACGGTAAAATTATCAAAGGCTGACTGGTCCGCGGCGATAAAAAGGTTGGGGACCACTGCTCTAAGCAACCACATAATATGTTTGTAAGATTTGTGCCATCCATAATTTGAGTTAACTAAGATTTATGGTAGGAATGATCAAAGTGCAAAAACCTGAGAGTTCTGTTTTCCTCTCCTTTTGTAACTGTTAAATGTCTCTAATCCAAAAAGACACGAATTCTGTTAGAAAAAAAGAAGTTAAGCAATGAAAAGAAAATTACCTTTAGTGGCCAGCAAGGGTGAAGAGAATTGTGTCCTTTTTCTTTCTCTCCCTCTGTACTTTTAAGAACAGCCCAGAGTTTGCTGTATGTGTTCTACTGGATTTTATCTGTCGATTTAATATCTGCAATGTTAACTTTAATGTTTTTTTTCAAACTCAGCCTGCAAGCTAGTTATCCACCTCCACCATTCCATCTCTTATTCTCCAACAATGCCTTTCTTGGGAGGATCACCAAAAAAGAGGTGAGGTGGTCTTGGCCTTATGTCTTTCACCCCTACACAGACGACTCTGCAACCTTTGGAAATAAAGCACACTGACCCAGATGCTGCCACCAGAGGAGATCCTCCATCCAGGGAATTGGTAGAAAGATATCACAGTAACCAGAATGGAGCAGACCTTCCCAAGCCTGACTCACTGGCTTTACCACTAAGCCAAGCCTAATGCTACCAAGCAGACTTGAAAGAGAGGACTAAAAGACTTTCTTCAATCCCCAGAAGACTGCTGGAAATACTATGGGAGGGGAGGGTGAAACTCACTGTAAGGTTGGTTTTTTTGCCTCATACATGTGGTAATCAGTTAAATGGATTCACGGAGGGATGGGATTTGGGAGTGGTTGGCACAGCAAGTCCTGAACACCTTAGACTTCCATCTGGTGGGTGGGAAATTTGTCCAGAATGTTTGTATTGCCTGTGTTGTAGAAGTAGCTGCATGCACTTGTGTACATGTGCGTGCGCGCGCGCGCGCACACACACACACACACACACACACACACACACCATTCAGAATCAAACTGATGCTATCCCCTTTTACCCACCTCCACATAAATCTTCCCCTAGGTTGGTTCTTACTCTGTGGCATTAAAGCCCAAGCAATCATACCTCCTTGCCAATTCCATGGGGGAGGGGGCATGCCCCCTCAGGTAATTCCCTCATTGAAGAGGTAGCAGAAAAGAGATCTTCAAATCCCAAGTCCTGATTGTGACTCACAAATGATGCTGCCCAGCTTCCCAGTAAGGCATAATATGTTGCACTGGTGGTCTCATTAGTAGGAGTCCCAGGGCTCATTGTGCACAATTTCATTTCAAAAATATTAATAGCCTGGACTGCATACTGGCTAATCTCAATTTGACCTCACAAACCATGCATGCACTGAACTAAAAGCTAAGGCAGGTTCAGGAAGAGACCCCTGCTAAGGCATGATCATGGCTGCAAAATTTTTTGGGAGATATGCTTGCTTCAAATCTGACTAGAAGCTCACAGAAAGTGACCTCAAATATCTGAAAATAATTGGCATAGAAAATTGGATAATGTAAATTTCTTCTCTATCTAATAGAATTTTTTCCCTGGCTGCTAGACTTTCGTGGGTTGAAAGCTCTCCTTTTCAGGGCCACAGCCATAATCATCATGGGAATCCTTTTCTGTTGCTTCTATCAATGCCTTCCCATTTGCATTAACAGTTTGATCAATTTTTAATCCTTTGCCAGTAAAAGTGTGTGTGTCACCCACACTTATAATGGGAAAGGGGGGAAAGTGTGGGAATCCCCCCCTCTGAAATATTTGGGAAATATTAAAAAAGGCAGAATAATATATTTTCCTAACAGAGAAATGAAGAAACGTGTTTTTAGAGGTAGAAAACAGTCCCAGTCTTTTTTAATAGCCCATAGCAGATGCCAGCAGTTAAGGAGATAAAGAGCTTTTTGAAATTGCAAAGCAAATACTGCAGAAGAAATCCATTCAAGATAGGATATTTTGAAATTCCTTGCAGCAAAGTTGACAGATAACAAAAGCAGAACAATAGATTAATACAGCAATCCCTCACCCAAGATACAGCACAGGATGAAAGCCATTAGCCACACTAGGAAATGCTCAACACCCTTTCAGAACACAAGCTCCTTCACTGTGCACATACACCTCAGCAGCATTTCAGGACCTGTATAAAAATCCTTACACTCATTTAGCTAATTGGTCAGTTCTAGTGGTGGTTCTGCTTCATCAATAAACCAACTTTCTTTCCAATCAGGCTCCATGTTGTTTCCAGTGTCTTTCTCCCAGCTTGGAATTGTACCTGATGGATTTTCCTTCCAATAGATCAGCTATATAGACACCAAAAAAAGACCAATTTGAGAATACCTACAGAACCATAAACAACCCTTTCAAAGAAATCCAGTTTACCAGGGAAGAAGAAAACAACCATTCATTACCCTTCCTGGGCATCCAAATCAGCAGAAACCACAAAGGCAAACTAGAAACAAGTGTACAGAAAAGCTACTCACCAAGTGTTCCATTACCAAAACAACAATCCAACCTCAAGAAAGGTTGCATAAGAATTTTATTTACACAGGAAACTAGACAGATTGCCAAATTTCAATCCCATGGGATTGAATTCCATCCCTCAAATGCATTAACATACAGAATGCAGTCCTGAATTTTGGACACATTCTGTAAATTAATCCATCCAAACATTGGTCCAAAATCTGTTGCCCTACAATGCAATGTTTCACTCAATTGATAATTAAAATATAATCAGAGTCAGTCATGTTATCATACTGTATGTTGAATTACTATATGGACTGAGTTATTCAAAGCATTCAGTAGCTCAGGCTTTTACATTGGCCCTGTACATACAAGATGAGGCCCCGTAGTTGTTCTTGTGTAGAAATACTTGAATAATTCTGCAAATAAGCTCACCATGCAAAGAGCTCAAAGATTAGCTAAATATTTTCAAAATGAGATGCCCAAGGTATTGGTTGTTTGGAATAGGCCTGAATCTTATTAAATCTTTATGTCTACAAGATATTCATCTAAAAGCAAAACACCCAAGGACGTGATCTATAAGCCTGTTCTTAGTAAAATGCTCAAGAGTCTGTTAGTTGTATAAAATTTCATGCTCTGGAGCAAGGTTTTAAATCACAATTCAACTTCATTGCTTGTTTGATATAGCTATATTGCAAATGAGCTGGCAGACTGAATGAACTCTAAACTCTAAAACTCTTTTAAAAAGTTTAAAACTTTTAAACTCTAAAAATTATCTTCTTGTAGTAATTGAAAAGCCAGTTGATAAATGCTGCGGAGGCAGTGACGTGCAGTGAGGGATACCGTTGGTGAGGCAAGAGCGCGGCAGCGGCGAGAAGCAACGTCCCCGCCGCTGTGTCCGACAGGCGTCTCTCGTTTATGATGGACATAAACGCGAGATGCCTGTCGGACACAGCGGCGGGGGTTGCTTCTCGCCGCTGCCGCACTCTGCCGCCTCGCCTCCCGTCTCCTCTGTCCCCGCTGACATTCTTGGGAGCAGGTCGGGTGGCTGGCTGGCTGGGAGGAGAAGAGCGGTTTGTCTTTGTGCTGGCTGACCGGCCAGGCAGGGAGCAGGTCGGGTGGGGGTGGCTGGCTGGCTGGCTGGGAGGAGAAGAGTGGTTTGTCTTTGTGCCGGCCGGCCAGCCAGGCAGGGAGCAGGTTGGGTGGGGGTGGCTGGCTGGCTGGCTGGGAGGAGAAGAGCGGTGAATCCCTCCCCAGCCAGCCACAAGGGCTCACCGCTCTTCTCCTCCTCGTCCTCCCCGCTCGGTGCTGGGCTGGCTGCAGAAGAAATGGTGGCTGGTGAAAGAAAAACCTCTCCAGAATCACCCTTGCACTTGCGCAGTCGCTCAAGTGCAAGACATGATTCGCTGCTCCCAGATCAGGAGGCGGGAGAATCAGTGCCTCTTTTGCATATTAAATCTTTTGCTTTTTAACTCCGCCTTAACTTTTAAAAGGCGAAAAATTCCTTAAGCAAAAGAGGCCCCGAATTCTCTGGCCTCCTCCTAGTTAACACTGAGAGCAGACACCAAATCACTGTGACTTGAAATCTGGTAGCAACTATCCTGGCTTTAATTCATTTAAAAAAAAATATTTAAAACTCTTTCCTTTCTCTCAGGAGACTGGGGAGGCTCCGCCTCCCTTGCCTCTAGTGACTGCACGTCCCTGTGCGGAGGTTAGATAAATCTACCATGTGTTCATTTAAAAAATATGACAATCCCAATTTTGCATTATACAAATATGAGCTGAGTGCTAAATGGCCAGAATAGTGAAATTATGTTGGATTCAGAGGTGGATTCCAACCGGTTCTCTGGTTTTTTTTAAAAGTGGGCTTGCCTGCCCGCCCCTGGGTTATACTTACTTTTATTTCAGCTTCCGAAGCCCAGCTGATCTGGGTCGGCAGCTTGAATTGCCGCTCCTCAACTATTTTCCATTTTTTCTGAATAATTTTTGTTCAATTGCACACATGCGTGCAGTGAACAGTTAATTAACCTGTTAGGAATCCATCACTGGTTAGAATGTGACATTTAGGCTTAGCTGAGATACATGTCCATCTATAATTATAATATCAGTAATCAGCAGTTTCTATTCCAATAAATGGCTCTGAACAAATAAATTAGAAAAGGAGAAAGTCATGCTATTAAATGAAATTGAAATTATTTCCTTCCATATGTTTTTATGTTCTTTGTATTGTATGAATAATATATATGCTACTATATTGTTTTTACTCTACTCCAATTTGAGAACATTTTGACAATATTCCAAAAGTTTAATTTTAACTGTTGCCATTTGTTAATGAATGTTCACTAGAAGAATATATAGCCATCACATACTATAGTCATCAAAAGAAGCTGCACAGAGCTCTTCAATGTTCCTTTTTTATAAATGCCTACTGGTATTCAGATACAGGGCTGCTTTTTGACCTCAAACTACTTTCCTAGAAGGGTTTTTTCAAATCCCATTTTCTGCAGGACTCAAGAGAGTTTATGACATAAAGCAGCAATTAACATGCTCTTCCTCCACTGGTTCTGTATTTATTGATCAGGCATTACTAGTTCTCTATACTGTCAATTATCTGCTGGTTTCAGGCAGGCACATTTTATAATTAGACAGACATGTACCACATTCCAAATTTTTTATATGGAGGTACACCTGTAAGAGGTATTGTATTTGCTAATTTAAAAAGCTGCTAACCAGAGTATAGAAGCTCTGTTGATAGAAACCCAAATTTGTTTTTGTTTTTTTTACATTGGCATTCACATTCTTTTGGAAGTTGTTTAATAAAGTTATAACTTTGTCAGGAGTCATGTCCTTGTTTAAAAAACAAAAGAATCTGAATTAAGAAACATTTCAAATAATTGTTATAGGTAAGAGAATAGGAAGGGTAGTCAGTAGTTTTTTCTATTTGCCATCTTTTTTAATATTGCTGTCGTTCTGTCTATATATCCATATTATTTAAAACTATAATTAATTAATTAAAACTAATTCAAAATTTATCTGATTGCCTATAATGTTACGTAAATTCTGTTTATGCAAGTGTTCATCCACTTTTTCCAAGGAAATTACTTAACCTTTGTATAAAATAATGGAAATATTGATGAGCAATTTTTCACATATTCACATAATCTGTTATTACAGCATTCCCTTCTTGTAATTTTAATATGAATTTATTTAATATAGATGTATTCTTTTATTTTTTTGTAATTTGTATGCTAATTATCTTCTATGCTTTATTTGCAAATTTTTTTTTTGCATAGTTCATTTTTATTTCCATCTCTCTTAGTGTTAACATAGATAACTGCTTCTGCAAAAGCTTAAATTTGATGAATAATAGTTGTCCTCTCTAGAAGTTTTTAAAATTCTTCCATTTTTTTATCCCTTTCAAAATATTTTGCAATTTGTCAGAACTACCAGCTTTCGTTTCATGTTGCTGGTGTTTTGTCATCAGTGGGGGAAGGGAGGAAAATAAGGGGCCAGACTGCTTACACTTTTATGATTGGAAATTGGGTGTGGGAATTTACAGTTGAAGAAGAACAGACGTGTCTGGAATCAATTCGCGCTGGGACTATATTTTCAAGGCCGTTTGTCCTGAGTGTGGAATTTCATCAGTCCAAAGACTTCAGAGTTTCTCATAACATCTTGGCGGTGCTAGACTCGCTATGCACAGACAGACCATGGGGGAGGGCTGAGGGAAGTAGGCATTTTAGATTCTGCTTGATTTTTACTGCAATCACTATTCTTTAGTAAAAGTGCCTTTTCACTTCTACAGGAGGTCAAGAGTTTTACTTCCTTAAGGGACCAAACTGGGGAAGGTCTCGCATTAAACAGAATCTACAATTGTGGTCAACCTGAAGAGGACATCATCTCTACTGTGGGGACCATGCATGCAACGTTGGCTCAAGGGAACAATCAGGAGGGGATCGAATGTTGGGGTAAGGCTTTGTCCCGGCCCCTTCCTGGGCTGGATCTCTCTGAATGAACAAGGAATTTGGAGAGCTATGGCAACCTGCTGAGACCCAGGTGGTTTCTGGGTATTGGGAGAAAAAAGGACTGGGGAGAGAAGCCCACAGGAGTGACTTTCACCTGCAGAACTCATGGCAATCACTGGTGAGAGGATAGAGCTGGAAAAACTGGAAGAGGAGGAGGAGGAAGAGATGGGCATAGAACATGGTCAAGCTACCTGCATGATGGAGCAG
Organism: Thamnophis elegans; assembly: GCF_009769535.1. NCBI lineage: Eukaryota > Metazoa > Chordata > Lepidosauria > Squamata > Natricidae > Thamnophis > Thamnophis elegans. Next base: position 69,631,954 of record NC_045558.1, read on the forward strand.
GCCATCAAATTCATGCGAAGAGCTTTTAAGACTCTCAAGGCACACAAAGCCCTCACCCTCACCTCCCAGCCAGAAGAATAACCATGCTTGGCCTTTGTAACCAATAGTGAGACAATGTGTCTACTGCAGCAGGCAATGGGGGACAGTGAGAAAGAGCCACAAGACCCCGGTGCTGGGGTTGAAATTTGACAGAGATCATCAGCAGTTAGGATTCTTCCTGGCTCAAGTTTGGACATACATGCAAGAGTATGATCCCAAAAGATTTACAGAAGGTGGCAAAAATTTTGAGTGCAATGTACAAACGTAATAACAGATATAGTCAAATAAATGAATAATAATGATAACAGCATTTATATATACTAGATTGATAATATGAAATCTTATAAAAACTGTAAGTGAGGATCATGGAGATGATATTGAAAAGCCTTTTTTATAAAAGATAAACAATTCTATGTAGAATAGAATTTACTTCAAATTTAATATGTCGTATGTTGAAAGGATGTAATAATAGCTGGGCTTATTGGATGTTTAATAATTATAACAATTTGTATAAATGTATATTAGATTGATGATACTAATAATAGGGAAAAACATGGAATTGGAAACTATTAGAGAATGTTATCAATGCTAAAATAATAGAATGATGTCACAATAACTTCAGCTAAATATAGTTAAATTTTGAGTGCAATGTACAATGTAATAACCGCTATAGTCAAATAAATGATTAATAATGATAACAAAGCATTTATATATACTATATTGATAATATGAAATCTTATACAAATTGTAAATGAGGATCATGGAGATGATGTTGAAAAGCCTTTTTTATAAAAGATAAACAATTCTATGTAGAATAGAATTTAATATGCCTTATTTTGAAAGGATATAATAATAGCTAGGCTTATTGGATGTTTAATAATTATAACAATTTGTATACATGTATATTAGATTGATGATACTAATAATGGGAAAAAACAAAATTGGAAACTATTAGAGAATGTTATCAATGCTAAAATGATTGAATGACTTAGAATAGGAGGAAGCATAATAACAATGTATACAAAGATATCTTGATTGTCAATATGTGAATTTTGATAAAATTTAAGTGAGGACTACGGAAAGGACTTTGTAACCAATCAACACACTGTGTGTAATTGAAGAGGCTTTTATGTTATATGTGTTGTGTGTTTGTGTTTGTCTGAAAATAAAAAAAATATTTTTTAAAAAAGAATATTTCTTATTATTTTATCTTCACTTCTATGTTCGATGAACTTTTTCACATTTCCAGCATTTTGAAGATATCGTTGGTGATATTTTTGCTAGTCTTGCAGGCGGTAAGTGCCATCTGTAAAACATTTTATATTGGTTCTCCTTGTATGCCACAGACATAGTCATTTTTAAATTTGTCCCCCAATTTTTTCCCCATTTTTCTAATTCAATGTTATAGCCAAAGTTTGGCACCCATCTTACCATCATTTTCTTTTTGGTGCTTTGGTGCTTTTCCTGTCTAACTCGTGTTGTTCTACTTGGAATTTGTATGTTTTAATATCATTATTGTATCTGGATTTGATTTGCAAGTAGATTAGCCAATCTATTTTTGTGCCTTGGTCTGCCAATTCTTGGGTTGTTTTCAGATTTCTCTGTCCCTTAATTACATCTTTGTATCTTATCAATTTATTTATATCTATAAAATTAGGGTGTGTCATCATTTCTGTTGGGGATAGCCAATTTGGAATTTTCATGTAGTGATTTTTTTTTTTATTTTGTGCCAATTTTGGAGTAGCACACTTCTAATTAGATGCTTTTGAAAATATTTAGGGGTTTTATTTTTACCATCCCATAGAAATGCGTGACATCCTACTTGCAAATCATGGTCTTCTAGAGTCAAGATTCTTTTGTTTTTTTTAATTCCATCCAATCCCTCAGCCATGTTAATGCTGCTGCTTGTGAATATAACTCCCAGTTGGGTAGTGCTAGGCCTCCCCTCTCCTTGCTGTTTTGCATTGATTTTAATTTGATCATAGCTTTTCTCCCTTGCCGTGTGAATTTGGATATAAATTTGTTCATCTCTAGAAATAATGTTTTTGCCGGTATTGATTGGTGCAACTTGTAACAGGTATAAAATTCTTGGAAGAATGTTCATTTTCACTGTGGTTACACATCCCATTAGTGATAACTGTATATTCTTCCAACTTTTTAGATCTTTCTTTATTTGCATCATTAATTTATTGTAGTTATCCTCTTTGATTGTGGAACACTTTGCTGACACCCAGATCCCCAAATATTTCACTTTCTTGATTGTCTACATTTTAGTCCCTAATTCCAATTCGCTCTTGTTTTTCATCATATTTTTAGTTATAATTTTTGTTTTGCTTTTGTTAATTTTTAAGCCTGCCACTTCCCCAAATTCTTCCAGTTTTTGAATTAGTTTGGGGCCATATTCCAGAGGATCTTCCAGTATAAACACTAGGTCATTGCATATGCTTGTGGTTTTTTATTCTTTGTTTTTAATTTTTAATCCTTTTATCTCCTAATCTCCTCTAATTTCATTTAAAAGTGTTTCCAAAGTTAGTATAAACAATAGAGGGGAGAGAGGCCACTTGTGTCGCACTTTCTTCTTTATTTCAATCTTATCTGTTAGGTCTCCATTCATAAGAACTTTGGCTATTTGCATCTTATAGAATTTTCCTATCATTTTTGTAAATTTCTCTCCAAACATTATCATCTCCAATTGTAATATTATAAATTTCTGATTTATGTTATTGTAAGATTTCTGGGCATCAAGGAAAATCAGTACAGATTGCTTTTCTGGATGTGCCTCATAATATTCTAGTATGTTCAATATGATTCTTGTATTGTTTTTGATGTGTCTATGTGGTAGAAAATCATTCCGGTGTGGATGGATTCATTCAGTTTAGTACCTGTTTGATCCTCTCTGGCATGATTGCTGCAAATAGTTTATAGTCTGAATTTAGTAGTAAGATTGGTCTATAATTTTGGATTTCTTGTGGGTTAGATTCTTTATTCTCCAATTCCCCCAATATTATTTGATTGTGTTTAAAAAAGTTCTACCGGGATTCCATCTGGTCCTGGGGTTTTATTATTTTTCTGTTTCTTCAGGGTGGTTTCTATTTCCACTTCCATAATTGGTCTATTAATCGCCTTCTCTGGTCTTCTCTTGGGTTCATCTCTCCTGAATTTAAGTATTGTTGTTGCTTATTTTCTACAATGATATCCTGAAAGTATAATTTTGTGAAGTCTTTGTATAATTTTCTTCTTTTCTTCTGATCTATGTTGAGTGAGTCCTTCTTCATCCTTTAGCTGATGTATCGTATTGTTCTTTTTTCTCTTTTGCTTTTCAATCTGTATGCGAGCCACCGTCCGGGTTTATTGGCATGTTCAAAATAATTTTGTTTGGATGTTTTAATTTTTTGGCCTAATGTTTTTTGGCTTATTAAGTTGAGCTTATGTTTTATTGTCTCTCTTTTTCCTTTTTTAGATCTATTTTGTGAATCTTCCTGTAGTTCTAACTCCACTTCACTGAGTTCCCTTTGAATACTGTCTTGTTGTTCTTTTGCTTTTTATTTTTTCTTGCTGCATAAGTGATCATAAATCCTCTTATGTATGCTTTCGTGTTGTCCCAGAGTTTTTACAGCGATGTATCTTCTTTTTTGTTCACCCTAAGAAATAATTTTAGTTCTTTTTCTAACATTTGAGTGTATTCTATCTCCTTTACCAAATTTTGGTTCATCATCCATCTCTTTCTGCTTTTTTGGCCTTTCTATTTGAATTTTATCGGATTGTGATCTGCCCATTCATTAGTTTCTATTTCAATTTCTTCTAATTCATTTCGTAAGCCCAATAATGTCCAAGCCATATCTATTCTCAACCAGGATTGATGGGGGTTTGAATAAAATGTATATTGTTTTCTTGTTTCATGTGTTTCCCTCCATATATCATGCAATTTGTACTCCATAATAATCCATAAAGATGGATTATGAAAGCAATAAAAATAAGATAAAAATATTACCATATCTTTCTTTGATATGACAATGATCATATCAAAGAAAGATATGGTAATATTTTTATCTTATTTTTTATTGCTTTCATAATCCATCTTTATATCCACTATTACATTGTAGTCCCCAATTAAACCAACGTTTTCATAGTCTAATTTGTTAATTTTGTTATGTATTTTTCTGTAAAATTCATGTTAGTTCTGGTTTGGCACATAGAATACTATTAACAGAATTGGTTTTTATGTTGTTTCTAAGTTAATCATTAGAATCCTACCCTCTTCATTGGCAAAAATTAATTTGGAATTTATATTTTCTTTGATATATGTTGCTATTCCTCTTTTTTCTTATTTGATAGCAATGTATATAATTTTCCTAATTTGGATTTTTGAGTACCGTTTTTTCCAGCATATAAGATGATTTTTTAACCCAACAAAATTATTTCAAAAATCGGGGGTCATCTTATACGCCGGGTATAAGAAAGGCCATACCAATAAAACAAAACAAAACCATCAACCAGTGTATAAAAAATAAAAGAACGATATTGACATTGATTAAAACATGTTCATTTGAATGAGGTTGTTTGGGGGGAGAAACAAATGAAAAGAAAAAGCAACACCACCAGCACAGAGGCCACCCTTTCAATCGATAACTTCAGCACTCTTCACCTGGGCACGTGGATTGATGAGACTGGGATGGCTTAGTAAGGTCTGGCTGGTGGTCTGGAGGAGGAGAGCGCAAGGCCTAACCCCCCTTCTTTCTCTCTTCCTCCCTCTCTCTTCCTCCTTTTTTCTCTTTCTTCCTTTCCTTCTTGCTCCCCCCCCACGGCCTCTTGCCTCTCACCATGCCAATCCATGAAAATGCTTTGGAAACTGGTAGATAATATCAAGTATGAGGAATGTGAGGTAAGCACTTTTCGGTGACTGAGGCAACCAGGAAAGAGGATCCCTTCCTCCTGCCCCCATCTCTTTCTTCCACCAAATGAGAGGGAGAGAGAGAGAGAGAGACAGAGAAAAGAAGAAGAAGAAGAAGAAGAAGAAGAAGAAGAAGAAGAAGAAGAAGAAGAAGAAGAAGAAAGAAAGAAAGAAAGAAAGAAAGAAAGAAAGAAAGAAAGAAAGAAAGAAAGAGAAAAATTGCCAGCTGTGATTGGAAAACATCTTGCAGCACTCAATGAAGCTTTTGGGAGAACAACTTCTTCACTTGGCTGACTAGGGAGATGGGGGAGGGGTAGAATTGAAAAGGGGCAGGTGGAGGATGCACCCCTGTGTGATGGGTGGTTTAGGGGTAAAAAAGTCCTGTGCCAAAGCACATCAGGAGGGGAGAAAGAAAATACACCTGCAAAGGCTCCATATTCTAACAGGGAAAGGGTCAAGAAGTTGGAATGGATGAGCAAAATGAATGCGGAAGAACAAACCTACCATAAGACAAAATTAAAATGTGTTTTAGCCAGTACCGAGATTCCCAGGATCTCCCAAAGAGAGCCACCTCAAGGATCTCAAAAGAGTTGTCTTGGATCCATAGATCTGGAGTTGCAGACTTGAGAAACCTCAATCTGATATCGATAGTTGTCATTTCTGCATAAACACTCCTCTGATCCTGCAAGCTTCCTTGTGCTTCTCACGCCTTGGATTAGAATTGGAGGAGGTGGAGGAGGAGGAGGAGGAGGAGGAGGAGGAGGAGGAATAGGAAGAAAAGGATGGTGTTGAAAGGAAGGCAGGCGTGGCTTTAAACTCTCTTTTGAAAGCCGAAAGTGGAGCCTCATAGGCATTGTGGGAGGGAGATGCTCAGAGTAATTTAGATGATGTGGAGAGTAGGCAGAGATGGAAAAGCACTGCTTAAGTAAGGTACCAGAAACAATCTGTTGATAAATTTGTGCCCATAGGCTGCCTTGGTGCTTTCAAAGCAGTAATGTAGGTCTCAGATATTTGGCCTGAATTGAACTGAAGCCTGTTACCCTCCACCTCACCCCCGTCGCCAGAAGAAGCCAACCCGACACATCTGGGGTCCAGTTTGGGCAAGGGGTGTGTTGGAAGGAAAAACCACCTGGTTCAGTTCCAAGCTGGGAGAAAGGCACTGGAAATAAAATGGAGGCTGATTAGCTATTTGGTGTGCCTTGGAAGAGGGGTAGCCTTAAACGGCAAGTATAGCCCAAACCCTATATTTTAACAGGAAAAGTAGGGGGCCATCTTATACACCCAGTCGCCTTATATACTCTAAAATACAGTAAGTTAATATGTTTCTTTTTAATGTGTACTTCCTGTAGGTATGTTATATCTGCTTTCAATTTCTGGAGTTTGGTAAAAATCTGTGTTCTTTTCTTTGGTGCATTGTCCATTAATATTTCTCAAGATGATTGCTGTTTCCTGTTCCAGGCTTAGTTAGGTTGCTTTTTGTTACTTCTAGTTTGAATCTGACTTTTTCCTCTCGTGCCGCCCCTTTCTGCTCTCGTTCTCTCTTTCTTCTGTTCCTCTTCTCTATTTCTTTCCCTTTCTTTGGTTGTCTCTTCTTCATGACTTCTACTTTCTAGGTCTTCTCTACTACCTTGTTCTTCCATTGCAAAATATTTTTCAAAGAATTCTTGAGCTTTCTCTATGTTGATAATTTTGTATTTTTTTCTTGTCATGTAACAAGTATCCCTTCTGGTACCAGCCATCTATACATTACTCTGCTTTTGTTTGGTTAGAAATTAGTATTGTCTTTATTGTTCTCTGATTCTCTGTGGGATCTGTTTAAGTGTAATTAGCTCTTTTCCCTTATATGTTATTGTCTCCTCTCTGGTTTTCTTATATACCTTGTCTCTGGTTGCTCTTTTTGAAAATTTTATATGGACTTCCTTGGGCAATCTGTGTTTTCTTGTGTAGCTAGCGTGTACCCAGTATACCACATCAATATCTCCTCTCATCTTTAGCTTGTTTCTTTGTAAAATTTCCACAAAAATTTCTGTCATTTTTCCTTTCAAGTCCTCCTCCTTTTCTTTGGTTATGTTTTGAAATCTTAAATAATACGAGGCTCTTTCCATCTCAAGAGAAATTATCAATTCTTCTAATTCTCTGTTTGCTTGTGCATATTTCAGATCTATTTTTTCCATCTTCTGATCCGTATGTTTTATTTTTGTTTCAATAGTCTTTATTTTCTGTTCATTAACTATTATAGCTTTCTGAATATTTTCAATTTTATTGTCCATATTTTTAATGTTCCCTTTTAATTCTCCCATTTTGTTTTTGATTTCCTTGTGATGCCTTCTCATCTCTTAATGGCTGGTAACTATTGCTTCCTGGGACTTTATCATCGCCTCTTGAATCATCATTAACATTGCTTGCATGTTTTGTATTGTTTGAGCTGAGCCAGATGATCCTACCATTACTCCACTTTTCTTCAAACCTAGTGCACTCTTGATTGTTCTTTGGATAGATGGCGACAATGATGCTGATGCGGGATTTGGTTTTTTTTTTCCTGTCTTAGTTAGGGTGGTAATGGTCGCCATCCTTATCCCTCTATTAATACTCTCCCACAATTACATACAATTTCACAAATTCACCAAGACACTATTACCCCATATCATATAAGTCAGTAGTTCCCTACTTCAATTTCAATCTCCAATTCTCCCTATTTTCCAAAGTTCCTTTTCTCTAAGTTGCCTCCTATCTCCTTCCTGATGTATTCTTCGCAGTAATTCTATCTATCCATAAATATCAATAAGTTATATCCAGAGACTATCCATATTATTACTATGTTTTTAAATGTTAAATATTAAATAAATATTAACTATCACAATATTATCTTATATAAATATATACCTCTACTTAATTATACAGATACACAGTACTATTAATCTAGCTCTATATAGTTTTCCCCCTGTAAAACTATCTAACCCCCGATTTCCAGTTTCTAAATCTCATTCCTTCCTTCCATTCAATTAATTTTAGTTTTAATAGTTGTTTATCAATCCACTTTTTTCTTTTATCTGTATTATTCTTATGTGCTATTATGTAATTTTAATGATAACTATAATTCCAATTTCATTCAATGTTCAATTATGTCTTTGTCTACCAAGATTCTTTTTCTATTTCTTCTTCTGTTTCCCTCAGAGTTTTTTCTTTTCTTATGCCAATGTGGTTTCTTCTGCAACTTTCAAGTGCTTTCTGGTCTATTGAAGCATTGCTCTATGGACTAACTCTGGTCTGCTCATGGCTGGACAGTTAATTGAGACAGTTCTGAGTTTTGATGAGGGGAATTGCTGGAGAATATTAATAAACTCACTAAACCACAGTTACATGTGGGTGTGAATGAGTGGGGCAGCACAGAAAGGCATCTGCATTTGTATTCCACAATAAGCATTGATAATCATTAATTAGTCCATGGTTTTAGATAAGTCAATACCTGCAGTACCCAACATGGTATCTTTTTTAGTGTCTTTCATCTGCTATGGCTTATCATTCCTCAATTCAATATTAAAATGCTACTGTAGAATTTGATATTTTGTCTTCTTCTTCCTGACAAAATATACAAGGATATCTCTAGGAATATTTCTCAATCTTATAAAATTCAAATTGATCTTATAGGCCTTATCAAATTTTGTATCAATATGTTCTGGTTTCCAATCCAAAATCCACATAGAGAATTAATAATCTTTTCTTAACATCCTTTCCAAATTCTTCTTCCTCGAACTCTTAAATATTTTTTTCTCCTAAATTCTAATAAGGCCTAATTATCAAATCCTCTCTCATCTCGCTCTCTCTAACTTTTGCCTTATACTTTGCCAGTAATGTATTATACATCTGTAGCCAGTAGCCCAACAGATTCTTTACTTTTCTTCACTTCTCCCTTCAGATTTTTTCATTAAACCACATGCAAATCCTTCTTCCATTTCCTTTTTAACTATTGAGTCATATTTTTTTTAATCAAATTCATTAAACAATTTCTGCAATAAAATTGATGAAATGCTCTTATCAGTAAGTGATAAAAAGTTAAACTCTGCATCCTTCTCTTGAGGTAGCTTTTCTTGTGGTTGCCATGGTGAAAAAATGAGTTTGTCAGTTAATATGGTAAAAATAAAAGTAGGCTTCTTTTTTCTGTTTTGCATCTCTATCTTAAGACATTTCATTTAAATTGGCTCTTCATAGTCACAGTGAAGCAATCTGGCTCAAATTACACTTCTAGTTTTATAAAAACCACCAAATATTATAGTCCTTATATATAAACAGTCCACTGTTTATATATGAGCTAAAGAAACTTCTTGGATGAGAACGGAAATGTCTTCAAAGAAAGTCCAGTTGCCTCTTGAAAAAGCACCTTTGGGACTTCTGGATAAATCTTCTGCCAGCCAGAATTGTCTCTTAGCTGGCAATCTCATTATTATCCTGGCACCATTTGCAGAGCTGCTCAGAGAGCTGCTCGGAGAGATATCTAACTGACCATAACACCTCACCTGAAGTGTGAGTGATACAATGACCACAGTTCCAAGCTATGCCCTTCATTTAGTATTCTGAACTCTAAACATGGGACAAAAATTAATCACACACATGGCCGCTTCCATTAAACCCATACTGTAGCCCAGCTTCAATTCCCACATGTGTGATCTTAATCACTCATGCCTTTCAATATTTATATATTTAGTTAAATCTGTATGCTGTCCTGTATGCTGTCCATCTCACTATCAAGTGACTTTGATAGGCCAGAATAAAGAGAAGGAACTAGGTTAAGTGATAGCTTTTCCACATTACTTGCACGAGAAAATAAGCCAAGTGTTTCAGGGAGCACATACTTGAGAAATACTAAAATTATGGTGTTTAAAATATTGCTCTGGAGAATTCTGTGGTTATGTGAACATAACCTTCTGCCCAGACAGTTATGATTTTAAAATTGCAACAATTTAAAGAATGGGAAAAATAATTTAAAAATCCTCTGAAATAAAATAAACCGATAAGAGTAACTTTTGCATTTCTAATGTCCATCACATAAAACACAGTTTGCCTTTATTACTGAATGTGCATAGGACAGCAACTTCATCTGCATCATTTGACATATGAGAGATAAAAAAAAAATCAGCATTACAGGATCTGTTCTGACCCCCCTCCAACCTGCGAATCACCCAGACACAGGCTTGGCTGTTTGCCACTCTTTAATCACAGAGTTATTGACTCCTTTGGGTAAAGGCCCAGACAAGACTCACATGCAAGAATAGTTGGCAGCAACCCAAAATCCAACAGGCATGGTTACAAGACAGACAGAGTTTTCCAATACTGTTTCAAATGGTTGTGTCCTGCAAATGTCCCCTCCCAACTTCACTTATATATTCTCTTGGGAGGGGCCAAGCCACAACCACCTGGGCTTAATTCTCATCTCTGAGTCTGCCTCTGGAGCTGCTGCTTCCGCTTCTCCGCCCTTCTTAATCTTGCATCAGGGACAAACTGTCTTCAATCCTCCCCACTGCTCCATGCCTCAGGCGCCTCCTGGTGGCCAACCAGCCTGTCTGGTCCCTGCTCTGAGTCTGAACCCTGCCCAGGGTCCTCCACATCTTCCACGGCAGACTCATATGGTTCCTCGCTATCCGAGTCCATCAGCAGCTCAACCAGATTCTGCTGGGCCACAACACTATCCCTCACCGCAGGGCCCTTCCCCCAGGTCTGATACTCAGGGTGTGGCCTCAAGGGATATCATACATGGTAGGCCCGCACCAAAGCAGGGGCATGCACATCTGTCGCATCGACCCAAGTCCCCTCATCTAACCCATCGTCCTTCCAGTCCACCACATATTGGAATTGTCTCTTTAGCCATCTCAAGTCCTGAATCTGGGCCACTTTGTGAGTTAGCTGCTTCTCCACCTCACGCAGTGATGAGTGGGGCAGAGATGATTGGCAGACAGGACAAGCCGACTGCTCAGGGATCAGAAGTGAGCAATGGAACACCAAGTGCACTTGCATCGAGCGTGCCAATGTCAGGTGATAGGCCACTGAGTTGATGACAGTGTCCACCGGGAACGGCCCAAGATACCAGTGGTCGAACTTCTTAGCCGGCCGGTGGGATGGAAGATGCCACGTGGAGTGCCGCACGTGATCCTCCACAGCCAACTCTGGCACCGCACGCTGACACCTATCCGTCACCCTCTTGTAGTCCTCCTTAGCTTGCTTCAGATAGGAGGTGCACCACTTGGTGGACCGCCTGAAGCTCCAAGAAAAATTCATGCGCTGTGGGGACCGGGGAATCGACTGGGGTAAGAGGGAAGAAGCAAGGGTGATACCTGACATTAGCCATGAAGGGTGTCGTCCGTGTGGAGGTATGCTGTGAGTTGTTAAATGCCGGTACTCCACCCAGTTGTTCTGTTGCTGATTCATGAAGCAGTGCAAGTACTGCTCTAAGATCCCAATCACCTTCTCTGTCTCCCCATTGGTTTCTGGATGGTGCGCCGAGGACAAACAAACCTGGACGTCTAGAGCCTCTATCAGCCCTTTCCAGAACTGGGCTGTGAATTGCGTTTCACAGTCCAACATGACCCGATCGGGTAGGCTGTGCAGTCGGGAGACGTGCTGGATGAACATGCAGGCGGTGGCATGGGCTGTCAGCAATCTCCAACATGGGATGAAATGTACCATCTTTGTGAGCATATCCACCACCAAGAGGACCATGGTAAACCCCGATCATGGAGGCAGTTCCATCAGAAAGTCTATGGACATGTTCCCCAGGGTCTGTCCGAGGTCGGCAATGGCTGAAGCAGGCCTGGAGGAGCTCCCAGCTCTGAATTGGCCTGCCGACACTGTACACAAGAGGTGACATACATCTGGGCCACCAGAAAGTACGGGAGACCAGGTTCAAAGTCTTGAAAAGGCCAAAATGTCCCGCTGCCAGATTGTCATGACACTGGGAGAGAATAAGCCCCTGGAGGGGCCCCGCGGGCACATAGAGCCGGTCCCAGTACCTCAAGAGGTCATTGTTGAAGGTCCATGGGGAGGCCGATCCTACCTCTGCCCTCTGGTGCTCCACCCACTCGTTGCACCACTGCGCATTCTGTATCTGAGACTGTAAGTCCACGGGCTCGTAAACTGCAGCAAAGGATTCAACGGGTAAAACTGTCCAGGCTGGAAGCGGGTCTGCAGTGTCAGAGTACTCCAGTTTCTGGGACAGGGCATCCACCCCTTGGTTTTGCACACACGGGATGTAGGTCACTCTGAAGTTGAACCGGGCAAAGAACAGAGACCACCGGATCTGGTTCAACTTGCACGCCGTTGTCAGGAACTCTAGATTTCCTATGATCCGTCCAGACCGTGACTTGATGCCTGGCCCCCTCCAGGTGATGCCTCCAGGCCTCAAATGCCACCTTAATGGCCAGTAACTCCTTCTCCCAGATGGTGTAATTGCGCTAGGAAGGCTGAGTTTCTGCAAGAAGAAAGCGCAAGGGAAAAGGGTACCACCAGGGGCGTGAACCTGCAGTAACACTGCGCCCACCGCACTGTCAGAAGCCTCCGCCTCCACCACAAACGGATGATGGGGATCAGTGTGCTTCAGGATCGACTCCTTTGTAAAGGCGTGCTTCAGGACCTCGAATGCATGTTGTTCCGTGGGCCTCCAGCATAATGCCACTTTCTTCTGCAGGAGCCGGGTGAGGGGCGCAGTCAGGAAGATGAAGTTGGGGATGAAGGTCCGGTAGTAGTTGGCAAACCTGAGGAGTCGCTGGACATCCTTCACTCACCAAGGAGGTTGCCAACTGCGCAACACCTCTAGAGATTGAGATAGATTGAGATTTGTTTTATTTATACGCCGCCCTATTCCCAGAGGGACTCAGGGCGGCGAACAACTCAAAGGGGGAAAGGGAAAACAAAAATACAAAAGAAGCATTTAAAATAGCCAACAGCCACACAAATTGATAGGGGAAGGGAGCTCATCAACCCCAGGCCTGACGACACAGCCAGGTTTTAACAGCTTTTCGGAAAGCCTGGAGAGAGGTGAGGGTCTGAATCTCTGCGGGGAGTTTGTTCCAAAGGGCCGGAGCTGCCACAGAGAAGGCCCTCCCCCGGGTCATAGCCAGATGGCATTGGCTGGTAGACGGAACCCGGAGGAGGCCAACCCTGTGTGATCTAATGGGTCTTTGGGAGGTAATTGGCAGCAGGCGGTCTCTCAAGTACCCAGGTCCAATACCATGAAGGGCTTTATAAGTGACAACTAGCACCTTGAAGCGTATCCGGAGACCGATCGGAAGTCAGTGCAGCTCGCGGAGGATAGGTGTAATGTGGGGGTACCGAGGTGCACCCAAAATCGCTCGCGCGGCTGCATTCTGGACGAGTTGAAGTCTCCGAATGCTCTTCAAGGGCTGCCCCATGTAGAGCGCATTGCAGTAGTCCAGTCTTGAGGTCACTAGGGCATGAGTGACTGTTGCGAGTGCCTCCCGGTTCAGATAGGGACGCAACTGGTGCACCAGGCGAACCTGGGCAAATGCCCCCCTGGTCATAGCTGACAAATGATGTTCTAAAGTCAGCTGTGGGTCCAGGAGGATTCCCAAGTTGCGAGCCCTATCTGAGGTGCATAAAATTTCACCCCCCAGCCTGAGTGATGGAATGCTAACCAAATTTTTGGGAGGGAAACACAACAGCCACTCGGTCTTGTCTGGATTGAGCACAAGCTTGTTAGCCCCCATCCAGACCCTGACAGCCTCCAGGCACTGGCACATCACGTCGACCGCTTCACTGAGTTGGCACAGGGCGGACAGATACAGCTGGGTATCTTCCGCGTATTGATGGTATTTTATCCCGTGCCGTCAAATGATCTCACCCAGTGGCTTCATGTAGATGTTAAACAGGAGGGGGGATAGGACCGAACCCTGAGGAACCCCATATTTCAGGGGCCTAGGGGTCGACTCTGCCCCCAGACCAAAAACCAACTGTGACCTGTCCGAGAGGTAGGAGGAGAACCACTGAAAAACGGTGCCTCCCACCCCCACCTCTCGTAACCGTCGCAGAAGGATACCATGGTCGATGGTATCGAAAGCCGCTGAGAGGTCGAGAAGCACTAGGATGGAGGGATGGCCTCCATCCCTGGCTCTCCAGAGATCATCGGTCAGTGCGACCAAAGCGGTTTCCGTGCTGTAGCCAGGCCTGTATCCAGACTGAAAGGAGTCCAGATACTTTACCTTGCCCGGCTCCATCGCAATTCCTTCAGGGGAGATACGGTGTCCCAGGAACTCGATGGTAGTCTGCCAGAACTGACACTTCTCCAGCTTTGCAAACAAATGATACTTCTGGAGTCGTTGCAGGACCAGGCATAGGTGCTGCTGCTGCTGATCCTTTCGAGAAGTCGAGTAAATAAAAATGTCGTCCAGGTAAATGATGACAAACTGATCCAAGAGGTCCTGGAAGATATCGTTCATAAAGTGCTGGAAGACTGCTGGGGCATTGGTCAATCTGAACGGCATGAATGTGTAGTCAAAATGTCTGTACCGGGTGCCGAAGGCCATCTTTCTGGCTCCCTTCCAACAGGTGTCTCCAGGTTAGCAGTGCCCATATCACTCTGAAAGCCTCCTTTTCCCATGCGACCCATCGTCTCTCTGTGTCTGTGAGCTTGTGGGAGGTGTAGGCACAGCATTGTAGGTTTCCTTGGTTGTTTCTTTGGAGTAGCACCGCTCCCACTGCCATGTCACTGGCATCTGCTTGGATCATGAAGGGTTGCTCAGGGTCAGGATGCTTCAGCACCAGTTCCTTTGAAAACATTTCTTTTAGTGTCTTGAATGCCTTTTGGCAGTTTAGGTCCCACTGTAGAGATTGTCCCAGGCGAGGTTTTGTTCCTGGGCTCACTGTTTTCAGGAGGTCTGTCAGGGGTTTGGCAATCTTTGCAAAGGAGGGGATGAATTGCCTATAGAAGTTTGCGAACCCTAGGAAGCTTTGTAGCTGTCTGCAGATGCGAGGGGGTTGCCAGCTTAGGATGGCGTTATCCAATAGCTTCATTCATCTCAACCCAGCTACTGTAATCTGAGATACGGCTCTGCCGATACTCTGCATGGAATGTGAACACAGAGAGTTGACAATGGGTTTGTCTTCGGATGAACATGTTGCCACAGACTAGGCTGGATTCTTTCTTGTGCTTCTGCCTC
The DNA here is from genome assembly GCF_009769535.1 of Thamnophis elegans. NCBI lineage: Eukaryota > Metazoa > Chordata > Lepidosauria > Squamata > Natricidae > Thamnophis > Thamnophis elegans. The sequence continues at coordinate 69,647,047 of NC_045558.1, forward strand.
TTCCAAATGTTAAAGGAAAACGGAATCTGGCTTCCCTGTGTGCATTTGTTTTGGGAGCGAGAACTAGCTCACTCCCAAATAATAAAGGGTCAGCTTCAAAACAATATATTGGTATTTGCCTCTCAGGTCATTAGATGGGGCTAGACAGCAACAATTGCATCTGAGTCTGCATCTACCAGGTTGAATGTCAATGGAGATTCTCAGTCATCCAGATCATGGTTGTCCCAAAGGTTCTTTTTTCAAGGCAACTGGACTTTCTGGTTTTTCTTTGAAGACATTTCACTTCTCATGAAAGAAGCTATTTCAGCTCTGACTGGATGGTGGGAAATGGAAGGATTTATACTCCTTAATTCAGGGGTCTGCAACCTTAAACACTGAAAGAGGCATTTGGACCCGTTTCCCACAGAAAAGAAAACACCAGAGCCAATAATCTAACAATCGGTGTGACTGGGTGGGCGTTGCCAATTCAACATCATTCACTCCCACCCAGTCACATGACTTCCCCCCAGCCATGCTTACACAGTCAGTCATTAGGGCAGATAATCGATTGTTAAATTATTTGCCACACCTGCATGCCTCACCCCTCCCCTCCCAACCCCCTCTTGATACACCTGGGCTTGGGTGTATTGTTCACCTTTCTTTTTCTCCCTCTCTCTGTCTCTCTCTCTGTGTCTCTCTTTCTTTCTCTCTCTCACTCACTTTGTCTCTCTGTCTGTCTGTCTGTTTCTCTGTGAGTTGTAAACTAAGGGGTGAACGCAAACCACAGCAGCAGCTTCCACAAAGATGACTCTCCTCCTCTTCACATGATCCCCTGGCTGGCTGTGGTGGTGCTGAGAGGGCATGCACGAGTGGGGAGACCCTGCTCAAGCAAGTGGCCAGGCTCGGGCAAAGCACAGCAAAGGTATGCGGGTTGACCGGCTGACAGGCAAGCATCTTTGGTGAAGATGCTCCAGCTTTCTCCGAGCCTGTCCCTCAGGATCATTCCCCTTTTCCTGCTGCCCGGAGCTTCTACAAGCCCTGAGCTTCCTTGAAGCTTCCTTGAATTTACAAATTATTACTGGCAATTTATCCCAGGATTTGCACTAATTGTGCGCCCAATCACTAACCTATTGAAAACAAAGGGGATGGGGGTGGGGACAAACTGAAATTAAAGCAGCCCATAAACTAGACCATGGAATGTCAGGCAGCATTCAACAGACTGAAACAATTGTTCTCAGTTGAACCAGTCCTAAATCACCTGGATCCAGAGCATATGGCAGACGCCAGTGACATAGCAGTTGTAGCTATCCTGCTCCACGAAAACAAGCAAGGTCAACTGCAGCCTTGTGCATACATGCCTAAAAACTAACCAACACTGAACAGAGATGGGCTACCTGGGAGAAGGACACATTTGCAGTATGATGGGCTTACTTGGGAGCATTTCCTAGAGGGGAATAAAATCCCTTTCAAAGCCTGGACTGATCATAAAAACCTAGATGCCCTAAAACCCCCACAGAATCTCTCCCCAAAATAAGTTTGCTGGGCTCAACCCTTCAAATGTTTCAATTTCAACCTAAAATATTTCCCTGGGGGAAAAAACTTTTTAGCAGATGCACTATCCAGAAAGCCTCAGTTTAATAGTGGGAAACCTGAAGTGATCAAACCCCTTCTCCCAGCCACTTAACTGGCAATCAGAGTGATGACCAGGGTACAAGCTAAACAAGAACCACTAATGGACAATGCTACCACTCAAGTATTTTTAAAAGCCCTATAAACTGATGACTGGTTCCTATCCCATAAAAACACCTGTTTAATTAAATATCTTAGCTCCAAAAATGCCATGAAAACCCTACATCTTATCAAAAGACAATTCTGGTGGCTCAGGAATTGGATTTGAATTTGTATGATTTAGGTTTCTATTCTATGTACATTGGACTTTTCTTTGGAATTGCATGATTTGCTGGGATCCCCTAATAATTCAAGTCAGAACAATTGATCCTATTCCTGATTTCCTGTAGACCTAGCAATGCTTTAATTGGACCACAAATCCTATTATGCCTGTTTCTATATCATTCGAAGATGAAGATCAATAATCTGGAAGTGCATGTCCTCTATATCAGGGGTGGGCTGCTGCCGACATTACTGCTGGTTCGGTGTGTGCGAAATATTGCACGTGTGTGCTCGCTTCGCAGAACATTAATTTTTTTAAAAAAACACGCCACGCTGACTGGGGAACTGGTTCTGGGGTGTGGCAGGCCTGGGTCACTGCCAGTTCCAGTGACCCAGGCTGGCAAACCGCTACTGATTCAGTCAAACCGGTAGGAATCTACCTCTGCTCTATATGTGTAGAATTCATTTCCTGAAATTCCTATTCAACATCTCCATTCTTGAGATGAAATTCATATATTAGGGAAGGCTAATCCAGAATAACTCACATCAAAACAAAGGTTATTTATCCATATCAACATATTGACTCCTTAACATAAATAAAACATCTCAACCCTTCCACTATTAGGAGCCATGATTGTAAAAATATGCATATCAAAATGTGTTATAACAGAGAAGAAAACAGCTCAAACTGTTAGGTCCTACACAGTTGTTTTACCTTGAAAATGGCTTGAATAAAAAAGCAGTTTTTTCGAATAACATTTTTTTTTACATTTCCAGTTGTAACTTTTCACAGTGACTATTTTCCCAGAACAACACAAATTAATCAAGTTTCTATTTCTTTTATTGAAAACTTCCCTCTTTCTCAGTTTTACTTTACAATTCATTTGCAAATCCATTCTACTCCTATAACATTACACTGGTATGCAGGCTAGAATCCAAAGTTCTGCAATTTCTTCTGTGAATTCAAAAGAAATTGCTACTGAGTTCCTTTATCAGAAATTCGTGCTCCTTCCTCATAGAAACGAAGAGGTCAATCATTGAAATACAGAATTGATTTGTAATACGACATTAAGAGAAAATACAAAAGGCAAAAACTATAATTGCTCAAGTCTTTGTATATATCTAAAGTAGCTGTTGGAATTCTATCATTTAGAAAGGCATACTGAAATGTTCAGGAGACCATGAGCAAAAAAAAGTTCCATGAGTTTGCCTGCCAATGAAAAATAAGTCTCACTAATATGAGGGCCATAGGATAATACTTCTATCTTTCAATCAGATTATTATGCCACATACAATTTTTACGACGACTTATTTGCTTCAAATACAAAATTATTCCAATTTAAATGTCTTATCCATCCCCCGCCCCCTGAGAGAAATAGTAAAAATTGTGCAGTCTCTAAATAGGAGTAGGTTATATATAAGTAGTAATGTTCTTGACCTGTCAGCCTCTGCTTTGCTACTGCTTTGGCTGCCATTGAAACGGGGAAGAGGGGGCATGGTATTTGGGAGGGGAATCATTGTTGTGCTGGAGGAAGTTTCTAGACACTGAACTGACCACCTTACTGCGCATGTCGAGGGGGAGTGTTTACCGCCAAGGCCAACGGTCCAGCATTCCATCCTGGTGATGCCTTTCGAAGTTATCTCATATCGGACATTTGGGAGAATTATGATTGGACTGTGCCCGGGGATGCCAAGGGGAGGGGAATGAATTATACAATATATTATTCGCTTTCGCGCCTAGTTAACCAGACTTAGCTTAGCTTTGCAACTGTTCATTTATAATTAGTAAAAGTACACTTGATTTCAACAAATGGAGTCCAGTGGTTTTCTTTCCCGATTACTGAATGAAGAAATGCTGACAATAAACTAAGTCTCATTTTCACCCAACCCGGAACTACAACCTACCGAGGGGGGTGTCCTCACAAGAAGAAATGTCTTTGCATGTGAGTGACCAAGAAGAAGATGAGGGGGCGACGGCAGGACCATCTTTAACTGAAAGGCTGGCTGGGCTAAGAGTGGAGGAGCCTGTTGTTCGTCCCAGATGGACTTTGAGTGTGGGACAAAAAGAGGAGTCGGAGGAGTTGGATGCTGGAGTCACGAGAAGGAGACCAAAGAAAAATCAGCGGATTGGGGTGACTCTGGGGAAGAGGATTACAAGCTGTCCCATGCCATGAAACTCCTCGAAGAAGCTTGGTCTGAACGCAAAAGCCGTGAAAGAGCAGTGGAAAGGGAGCCAGCTGAAGATCTTGAGCAAAGGTACTCGATGCATAGTTTAAGGGAGGGTGAAGAAGCCGAGGGGGGTTGGGCGCAAGAAAACCCAGAACCAGCCTCTCCCCTCCAGCTAGGGCTGCTCAAAGAGTAGGGGAGGGCAGGCAACGCCGAATGGCAAAAGTCCCTCCCTTAACTGTAAAATACAATGGAGATCCTAAGAGTTTAGGACTTTTTATCATTCAGGTCTGGAATTATATAGCAATAGCAATAGCAATAGCAGTAGACTTATATACCGCTTCATAGGCCTTTCAGGCCTCTCTAAGCGGTTTACAGAGAGTCAGCATATTGCCCCCAACAATCTGGGTCCTCATTTTACCCACCTCGGAAGGATGGAAGGCTGAGTCAACCCTGAGCCAGTGAGATTTGAACCGCTGACCTGCTGATCTAGCAGTAGCCTGCAGTGCTGCATTTAACCACTGCGCCACCTTGGCTCATATGGAAATCTATGGACCTGATTTAGAAACAGATGAAATGAAAGTAAGGATGGTGTTAATGTCCTTAGAGAAAAAGGCAGCCGAATAGATGGTGAGCCTACACAAATGCAATTCCCCTCTCCTGAGGAATTTTAATGACTTTATGGCAGCCATGAAGAGGGGGTTTGATGACCCGCTGACTGAGAGATGCGGGCGCCTGAAATTTATGGCCCTGAAGCAGGAAAATAAATCGGTGGCAGATTATGTCCAAGAATTTCAACAGTTGTCAGCCTATATGAGGGGGTGGTCGGAAGACGCTTTGTTGGATCAGTTCGCTGAGGGATTGAAACAATCTCATCGCTGGGTAAGTTCAAAAAGGGGCCTCATGCTTATCCCAATTGAACTAACAGTGCCACCTTCTGGCACGCCTGAAAATCTTTTAGCTCTCCTGGATTCAGGTTATTCTCGCTGTTTGATAAGTCCTGAAATGGTGGAGAAACTTGGCTTAAAATTGAGGACTTTGAAAACCCCTATTGTTTTTTGCCAGATTGATGGTTCTATTGCAGGAGGGGGTCCTGCTCATTTTTCTACTGAGCCCTTAGAGATGAAAATGGGGACCCATCAAGAATTAATCACTTTTATTGTGGCACTTGGCATGGACCAGCCCCTTATTTTGGGACTCCCCTGGCTTCGTAAGTGGAACCCTCGCATTAACTGGAGAAAGGGGTGGTTACGTATTCGCACTAGCACACCCCGTGAACGGGAAGTTGAGACTCCGAATCCTGCTGATTCTAACCCCGCATTGGCCGCCAGAGGGCAGGAGAGGATCGAAGGGGAGGAGAAAATTCCGAAAGAATATTGGGACCTAAGGGGAGTGTTTAGTGAGAAATCTTCTGATAAACTCCCCCCCCTCCCCAGAGGCCCACTGATTGCACCATTGATATTTTGCCTGGGGTGAAGCTTCCCAAGCCCCAAATATATTCAATGTCCCCTAGGGAAATGGAGGAAATGAGAAGATTCATTGATAAAAATTTGGAAAGGGGGTTTATTGAACCAGGTAGACCCAGGGTGGCGGCTCCTGTGCTATTCAGGGAGAAGAAAGATGGCTCTCTTCGTCTGTGTGTTAATTTTAAGAACCTTAATGGGATATCGGCTCAAAACCTCTATCCGTTGCCACTGATGAAGGACATGCTGGCCCAATTGGGGAAGGGCCACATTTTCACTAAGCTGGACTTGAGGGAAGCATACTATAGAGTCCGTATTAAAGAGGGAGACAAGTGGAAAACAGCTTTCAACTGCCCCCTTGGCTGTTTCCAATTTCATGTGATGCCGTTTGGCCTACAGGGGGTGCCTGCGGTCTTCATGCAGTTAATTAATGAGGTGTTGCATGACCATCTTTACAAAGGCGTTATCGTATATTTAGATGATATCCTTATTTACACGGAAACATGTGAGGAATACGTAAAGCTGGTTCGTATGGTGCTGAAGAAACTTCGAGCTGCGGAGCTTTACGCCAAATTGTCCAAATGTGAATTCCATCAGGAGAAGGTTGACTAACTGGGCTATCGTATCTCCCATGCGGGTGTTGAGATGGACCCCGCTAAAGTCAAAGCGGTCACTGAGTGGGAGGCTCCTTGTACACGCAGGCAATTGCAAAAATTTTTGGGGTTTGCCAATTTCTATCGCCAGTTCATCCCCTCTTTTGCTAAGATAGCTCTTCCCATAACTAACCTTTTGAAGTCCAAAGGTGGGGCAAAACCCAAGCCTAGCCAGCTGTCGAATTGGACCATGGAATGTCAAGCTGCCTTTGAGAAGTTAAAACGGCTTTTTGCAGAGGAATCGGTCCTCAAGCACCTGGACATGGACGCACCTTTTGTGGTTCAAGCTGACACCAGCGATGTGGCAGTGGGGGCCGTATTGCTTCAAGCCAATAGTCAAGGTAACTTACAACCCTGCGCATATGCCTCTCGCAAACTAACTGACACGGAGAGACGTTGGGCCATTTGGGAGAATGAGGCGTTTGCTGTCCGTTGGGCTTTGGCCACTTGGCGCCACTTTCTGGAAGGCGCCAAACACCCGTTCGAGGTGTGGACTGACCATAAAAACTTGGAAGCTTTGAGAACTCCCAGAAGACTTTCTCCTAAACAGATGCGCTGGGCTCAGCGTTTCAATCATTTTAATTTTACCCTGAAATACATTCCAGGGGGGAAGAATTTTATGGCTGATGCTTTATCCAGGCTTCCTCAGTACCGTGGCCCGACAAATGCGCGAACGACAAAAGCGTGCCAACAAAACCGTGGCGCTAAAACCGCAATGTCATCAACGCGCTGACAACAGCGCGCCGACAACAGCGCGCTGACAGAAGCGCGATTTAAGTTAAGGAAAGGGTTAGGTTTAGGTTTAGGTTTAGGGTTAGGTTTAGGGTTAGGTTTAGGGTTAGGTTTAGGGTTAGGGTTACAGCGCGCTTCTGTTGGTGCGCTGTTGTCGGCGCGCTTCAGCGATCATTCGTCAGCGCGCTTTAGAACTCGCGGTTTTGTCACCGCAGTTTAGTCAGGCGCGCTTTTGTCGTTCGCGCATTTGTGGGTGAACCCCTCAGTACAACTGTTCTAAACTCAGCGTGGTCCAGCCTGTCTTTCCCACGACAAGCCTCGCTGCTCCAGTTGTTACTAGGAATCAGGCATGCTCTAAAGTGAAGATGTCCCAGGACTTTCTTTCCAATCTCAAGAAAGCCCTCCCTGATGATGATTGGTTCCAGCAGCATGTGAATGAATTTACTATGAGGGATGAGTTGCCCTGGATTGGGGCAAAACTTTACATTCCTGCATCTCTTCGATTAATTGTTCTTCAGGGAGCTCATGATTCCCGAATGGCGGGACATTTTGGTTTCGTTAAAATGCTCCATCTCGTCAAAAGACAGTTTTGGTGGCCTTCTTTGAAAAAGGACATTGAACGTTATGTTGCCAGTTGTCCCGTTTGTGCTGCTGCTAAACTCCCGCTGGGGAAACCGCAAGGACTGCTCCAGGCTGTAGCTCGCCCTGTCGCCCCTTCGAAGGAGATCTCTATGGACTTCATCATCGAACTTCCTGAGAGTCAGGGACACACTGTTATCTGGGTTGTTACCGACTTATTCTCCAAGCAAGTCCATTTCATCCCTTGCGTCAAGATTCCTTCTGCTAAGACTCTTGCTAAGATGTTCATCTCCCACATTTACCGCTTACATGGGGTGCCCGACTGCATCATTTCGACTGCATAAACTCAACTACTACTACAGAGGTGTGCAGTTCACCTCCATATTCTGGAAGGAGTTTCTGAAGCGGATTGGCTCCGCCCAAGGCTTAAGCTCCGCCCACCACCCTCAGACTAATGGGGCTTGTGAGAGGACTAATTCTGTACTGGAACAATATTTACATTGTTTCATCAACTACCAGCAAGATGATTGGGTGGATTTGTTGCCGCACGCGGAGGTGGCTTATAATAATTCTGTGCATAGCAGCACTGGGTTCACCCCTTTCCATGTGGTGTTTGGCCAGGATTTTGTGCCCATTCCTGAAGTTCCTCGTGAGCAGCCCCAAGTATCGTCTCTGTCCGAGTGGAGTGACCGCCTTCGGTGCGTTTGATCTTTAGCTCTCCAAACTTTGGACGCTGCGCATCGCGCCCATAAGAAACAGGCTGATAAGAAGCGGACTAAGCCGTATGATTACAAAGTTGGTGATCAAGTTTATTTGTCCACCAGGTTTCTTCAGACTCCACAAAAGTCGAAGAAGTTGGGGTCTAAATATGTTGGCCCATTTCCCATTGTCAAGAACATCAATCCTGTTTCTGTTTGGCTGCAGCTGCCTAAACACCTCAACCGGGTTTGCCCTGTTTTTCATGTTAACCTCATAAAACCTGCACTTCGTCGTTGCATCCACCTGCTCCTCCACCTCCTGCTCCGCTTTTGATTGACGGTGAACAACATTTCGAGGTTCGCGAGATTTTGGACTCTCGTAAATGCCAGAATCATACCCAATACCTGGTGACTTGGAAGCATTTTCCCCCCTCTCACGCAGAATGGGTGGATGTGTCCCATGTTCAGGCCCCTCAGTTACTCTGCAAGTTCTATTCTGCTTATCCTGACAAGCCCTGATTTGGCCAGTTTCCTGACAATTTTTTTTCCTCTTCTCTCTTTTCTCTCTCTTTTCCTCTCCTTTTTTTCCTTTTCGTGTTTTGTTGTTCGTCTGTTTGTTTGTGCTTTGTTGTTTCTGCAGGTCTGACCGGCTTTTTCTGGAGGAGGGCCGGATGTCAGCCTCTGCTTTGCTACTGCTTTGGCTGCCATTGAAACGGGGAAGGGGGGGCATAGTATTTGGGAGGGGAATCATTGTTGTGCTGGAGGAAGTTTCTAGACACTGAACTGACCACCTTACTGCGCATGTCGAGGGGGAGTGTTTCCCGCCAAGGCCAACAGTCCAGCATTCCATCCTGGTGATGCCTTTCGAAGTTATCTCACACCTGACATTTGGGAGAATTATGATTGGACTGTGCTCGGGGATGCCAGGGGGAGGGGAATGAATTATACAATATATTATTCGCTTTCGCGCCTAATTAACCAGACTTAGCTTAGCTTTGCAACTATTCATTTATAATTAGTAAAAGTACACTTGATTTCAACAAATGGAGTCCAGTGGTTGTCAGCACCTCTCCATTAATTAATTAGGAAAGAAAGACCACGAGACTCCATGTGTGGAAATCAAGTGTACTTTTACTAATTAAGAATGATTAAAGGCATAGCGTAGCGAAATCTGAATATTTAGGCGCGAAAGCGATTGATATATAGAATAGCCCATTCCCCACCCCTTGGCATCACAGGTCCAGTCCAATCACAATTCTTCCAAGTGTCAGGTGTGAGATAACTTCAAAAGGCATCACGAAGATGGAATGTCGGTGCCGTTAGTCCTGGCGGGAACACCCACGCATGCGTAGTCCGATCAGCCGGTGAACTCCAGAACCTTCCTCCAGCACAATGAGTAACCCCTCCCAAATACCATGCCCTCCCTCCCCGTTTCATGGCAGCCGAAGCGACAGCAAAGCAGAGGCTGACATCCAGCCGTCCCCCGGAAAAAGGCGGTCAAGCCTGGAAAATGAGAAAACACAAACAGACGAACAACAAAACACAAAAGAGAGAAAAAAAAAGGGGGGGGGAGAAAATCAAGGTTTGTCAGGATAAGTAGCGTAAAACTTCCGAAGCAGGCGGGGGGCACGAACATGGGATTTGTCAACCCATTCCGTATGAGAGGGAGGAAAATGCTTCCAAGCCACTAAGTATTGGATGCGATTACGCCGCCTGCGGGAGTCCGGTATTTCGCGAACTTCAAAGTGTTGTTCACCATCAATCAACAAGGGAGCGGGAGGAGGGTCGTCAGGCAGACGTAAAGAAGAAACACGAACAGGTTTAATGAGGTTAACGTGGAACACGGGATGAACACGGTTGAGATGCCTAGGCAGCTGCAATCGAACGGAAACAGGATTGATGATCTTGATGATGGGAAATGGACCAACATATTTAGGTCCTAATTTTTTTGGACTTTTGGGTGGTCTGAAGGAATTTCGTGGACAAGTAAACCAGGTCACCCTCCCGGTACTGATAAGGTTGCGCACGCTTCTTATCAGCCTGTTTTTTATGAGCACGATGTGCAGCATCTAAAGTAGCAAGAGTCAAAGGCCAAATATGGCTCAGACGTTCGCTCCACTCAGCGATGGAAGAAACTTGCGGCTGGCCACGAGGCAACTCAGGAATAGGAACAAAATCTTGACCAAAGACAACCCGAAAAGGGGTGAACCCAGTGCTGGTATGCACAGAATTATTGTAGGCTACCTCAGCATGCGGTAGCAAGTCAACCCAATCATCTTGCTGATAATTGATAAAACAACGTAAATATTGTTCCAGCACAGAATTAATCCTCTCACAAGACCCATTAGTCTGAGGATGGTGGGCGGAGCTAAGGCCCTGGGCGGAGCCAATGCGTTTAAGAAACTCCTTCCAGAAAGTTGAGGTGAATTGGACACCTCTATCAGAAACAATGCGATCAGGCACTCCATGCAAACGGTAAACGTGGGAAATGAAGAGTTTAGCCAGTGCCTTAGCAGAAGGAATTTTGTGGCACGGGATAAAATGAACTTGTTTGGAAAATAAGTCCGTAACAACCCAAATGACAGTGTGCCCCTGGCTCTCGGGAAGCTCGATAATGAAGTCCATCGAAATTTCTTTCCAAGGGGCGACAGGTCGGGCTACAGATTGAAGTAGGCCTTGTGGTTTTCCAGGTGCCCTTTTAGCGGCAGCACAAACCGGACAACTGGCAACATAAAGTTCAATGTCTTTCTTCAAAGAAGGCCACCAAAATTGTCTCTTCACTAGATGCAAAGTCTTTACAAACCCAAAGTGACCCGCCAATTTGGAATCGTGAGCTCGTTGGAGGACGACAAGACGAAGAGAGGCGGGGACATAAAGCTTGGCGCCGATCCACGGTAAATCGTCCCTCATCGTGCACTCATCCTAATGCTTTTGGAACCAGTCATCCTGGGGAAGGGCGTCTTTGAGGTCAGAGAGGAAATCCTGAGGCACCTCTACTTTTGAGCGTGCTTGCTGGCGAGTGACCACCGGAGCCGCCAAGCTGGATGTGGGAACAACGGGCTGAACAATACTCAGTTTAGAACAGTTGTATTGAGGGAGTCTGGACAAAGCGTCAGCCATGAAATTTTTTCCCCCAGGGATGTACTTGAGTGTGAAATTGAAACGGTTGAAATGTTGGGCCCAACGCATCTGCTTAGGAGATAGACGGCGTGGGGTCCTCAAAGCCTCCAAATTTTTGTGGTCAGTCCACACCTCAAACGGGTGCTTAGTGCCTTCCAGAAAATGGCGCCACGTGGTGAGAGCCCATCAGACTGCAAAAGCCTCCTTCTCCCAAACGGCCCAACGTCTCTCAGTGTCCGTGAGCTTGTGGGAGGTGTAAGTGCAAGGTTGCAAATTACCTTGGTCGTTGGCTTGCAGCAAGACAGCCCCAACAGCGACGTCACTGGCATCAGCTTGGACGACGAAAGGCTTGTCCATGTCGGGATGCTTCAGGACAGGTTCCGCAGCAAAGAGGCGTTTTAGTTTCTCGAAAGCAGCTTGGAATTCCATGGTCCAATCCAGTGGTTTACTAGGCTTAGGTTTAGGCCCACCTTTGGACTTTAACAAATTCGTGATAGGAAGCGCAATTTTGGCAAAAGAAGGAATGAACTGACGGTAGAAATTAGCAAAACCCAAAATTTTTTGCAATTGTCTGTGTGTTTGGGGCGCCTCCAACTCAGTGACTGCTTTTACCTTCCCAGGGTCCATCTCAATGCCGGCGGGAGAGATGCGATATCCTAGGTAGTCAATCTTCGCCTGGTGAAATTCACACTTGGACAATTTGGCATACAGTTCAGCGGCTTTGAGTTTTTTCAACACAGTGCGAACTAAGGCGACGTATTCGTCATATGTCTGAGTATAGATAAGGATATCGTCCAAATATACGATAATGCCCTTGTAAAGGTGGTCGTGCAAGATCTCATTAATTAATTGCATGAAAACAGCAGGCGCCCCCTGCAGGCCAAAAGGCATGACCCGGAACTGGAAGCAACCAAGAGGGCAGTTAAACAGTTTTCCATTCATCCCCCTCCTTTATACAGACTCTATAATATGCTTCTCTGAGGTCCAGTTTAGTGAAAATGCGGCCCTTTCCCAATTGGGCTAACATGTCCTTCATCAATGGCAGCAGGTAGACGTTTTGGGCCGAGATCCCATTAAGATTCTTGAAATTAACACACAATCTCAGGGAGCCATCTTTCTTCTCTCTGAATAATACAGGGGCAGCTACCTTTGGGCGCGCAGGCTCAATGAAACCCCGCGCAGGCTCAATGAAACCCCGTTCCAAATTTTTATTGATGAATTTTCTCATTTCCTCCATCTCCCTAAGCGACATGGAATAAATTTGGGGCTTTGGAAGCTTGATGCCAGGCAAAATGTCGATTGAGCAATCAGTAGGCCTGTGGGGCGGAAGTTTATCTGAAGATTGTTCACTAAAAACTCCTCTCAGGTCCCAATACACTTTTGGAATTTTTTCCTCTCCTTCAATCCTCTCCTGCCCTCTGGCGGCCAAATCAGAACTGCAGCTAACAGGCTCTGAGGAAGTGCCCTCCCCCTCCGGAGGTGTGTTTGTGCGAATTCGCAGACAACCTTCCCTCCAATTTATGCGAGGGTTCCATTTCCGGAGCCAAGGGAGGCCTAAAATGAGGGGCCTATCCATCCCGGGCGCCACAATAAAGGAGATTAGTTCGGTGTGGGAGCCCGTTTTCATCTCTAGGGGTTCAGTATAGAAATGGGCGGGGGCCCCCCTGCTATGGACCCATCTAGCTGGCAAAAGACAATAGGGGTTTTCAAAGTTTTTAACTTGAGGCCTAGCTTCTCCACCATAGCAGGATTGATCATTGAGCGGGAACAGCCTGAGTCAAGGAGGGCGGGAAGGCTTTCTGACACCCCATCGGGCGGAATCCTTAATTCTATTGGGATTAGCATGGGGCCTTTGTTTGAACTCACCCAGTGAGGCGAGGCGTCGTCATCGGAGTCATCAGAGGAGCTGGTGGGGTCGTCAGCTTCTCCCTCCAGGGCCTGTCCGAAACGCGGGGGGGGGGGGGGTGGAATCCACAGCGAACGCGGCTCCTTTTTTCTTTATGTCTGGGGCCTTGCTGGATCTACCCTCCCTCTTGGCAGGGGTTGAGGTGGCCGTGGGAAGCTTAGCGCGGCATTCTGGTGCGCGATGGCCTCCCTTTCCACAGCGAAAGCATGTGAATGGTTTAGCTTTTCCTGTGGGGCCTCCTCTCCCTTCGCTTCTCACTCCGAAAGGGGGTTTGCGGGTTGGGGGGGGGGAAGATCTCGCTGTTTTTTCTCTTTTCTTCTCCCTCTCTTCCTTTGCACATCGGAGTCTAATTAAATCAAGTTCAATGTCAGCTGCGTTTTCAAACCAAACTGCAAGGTGCTTAGGAAGGTGGCGATTAACACATTGTTGATAAATGTCTTCATCCAAGCCCAAAGCAAATTTATCCAAAAGGGCTTCCTCACTCCATCCTCTCATATAATTACAAAGGTGTTGAAACTCCTGGATGTACTGAGTCACCGGTCTATCTCCCTGTGTGAGGGTCATAAATTTCAGTTTACCGCGTTTCTCAGTCAGGGGGGTCATCAAATCGTCTCTTGAACACTTCCATAAATGCATTAAAATTCCTCAGGAGGGGGGAGTTGGTCTGATGCAAACCCATCCACCAGTCAGCGGCCTCGTCTTCCAAAGCAAGCAATATCATCCGCACTCTCATGGTGTCTGATTCAAAATCGGGCCCATAAATTTCCATGAAGTTATAAACTTGCATAATGAAAAACCCCAGCTTCTTAGGATTTCCATCATACTTTACAGTTAGGGGGGGGGACTTTAGCCATTCTGCATCTTCTGGGGGGTGGGGCCCCTGGCCTGGCAGCACCCCTGGCTGGGGGGGGTGAAGCTGCCCGTGGGTTTTCTTGCTCCCACCCCCTCTCGGCCTCTTCTCCCTCCCCGAATCTTTGCCCAGAGTACCTCCGTTCCAAGGTTTCAGGCTGATCTCTTTCCCGGGGTCTTCGTTCGGCCCCCGCTTCAAACGGCCTCTCCTGATGTTTCCGTCTGGTAACGCCAGCATCCCAGCTTGCACTATCTTCTCTTTGTCCCACAGACAAGGACCAAGGGGGGAGGGTGTCGCAGGGCCCGTTATTTCCAGCTCAGCCAACTTCTCGGGTAATAATAAATCAGTGGTGTCTTTTTCAATTTCTCCATCGCTAGCGTGCGAAGACATTTTCTCTGTTTCTTCTTCTTATAGTTTTCATCCCCCACGGAAGGTTTTATTCTCCTGGTAGGGTGTTGATGAGACTTCGCTAACTGTCAGCACCTCTCCATTAATTAATTAGGAAAGAAAGACCACGAGACTCCATGTGTGGAAATCAAGTGTACTTTTACTAATTAAGAATGATTAAAGGCATAGCGTAGCGAAGTCTGATTATTTAGGCGCGAAAGCGATTGATATATAGAATAGCCCATTCCCCACCCCTTGGCATCACAGGTCCAGTCCAATCATAATTCTTCCAAGTGTCAGGTGTGAGATAACTTCAAAAGGCATCACGAAGATGGAATGTCGGTGCCGTTAGTCCTGGCGGGAACACCCACGCATGCGTAGTCCGATCAGCCGGTGAACTCCAGAACCTTCCTCCAGCACAATGAGTAACCCCTCCCAAATACCATGCCCTCCCTCCCCGTTTCATGGCAGCCAAAGTGACAGCAAAGCAGAGGCTGACAGTGGTTTTCTTTCCTGATTACTGAATGAAGAAATGCTGACATGACCAAATGAAACTCATGTTTCCTTCTACTTAAGATCAAATAACAGGAAGCAGATATCAAGATTAGTGAAGTTGGAAATCTCCAAATAGCATCAGAAGGGAGGGGATGTAAAACCTGTCACATGTGATACAGAAGGAAGTCATCTCAAGATTGAACAAATAAAAATTTCATACTAAGGGCAGTTTTGAGCACTGCTCAATCACTTTAAAAAGTTTGTATTCTCCATTGATTCTGACGATAAAACAGCCAATGATTTTCTGTTAAATAAGGAAAACATATTTCTGCAACATTGGAAGAGACAAATCTTCCTTAGGTCAGGCTTGAAAAGAATCTGTATCTCTTGTCAGAGATATTTATTTCTAAAACTTACTGCACCAATTTAATTATTGACAAGCACTCAAGATAAGCCATAGTTCCATCCAGATGAAAAGGAATGGGGAGTTATCAACATCAAGTGGATGTAATTACCCACTGCAACATGTTCTGATAGAAGGCATTTTAGCAAAGATGCATTACTTGGAATGTTGAAGTAAGCAGAAAAAAAACTAATAAGCAGCAAGCATCTAGATATCTCTCGTCTCCAATAGATAAAATCATATTACAATCCCTTCTGCCTCTGAAAAAAAATGCCACGTGAAAGTGCTCTCATCTGCAAATATAATAGCTTCTAATCAGTTTGGTGGATTTTAATATATTCATATAACATCTGTCTTCTTTCCATCTTTCTTATCTCCCTCCCCCTTTCTTTTTTCCCTCCCTCTCATTCTGTTATTTCCTTCCTTGAATGTTCAAGTTAACTTATCTTCAGTCAACAGAAGAGCTCCATATTGGGAACTATGAATTTTTTGCAAGAGCAACTTGCTGTCCAAACACTGTTGATAGACTGCTAGAACACACCAAGCAGTTTGTATCATAAAAGTGTGGATGTCTATCGACAGGATAGATAAGGGAGACAAAGTCTCTCTACCAAGTTTCTGGTTTCTACAAAGCCATCTAAAAAGTTAGATTTTCAAGGTCCTTTGAGAAATCAACCCTGAGCATTTTGCTTGCAAGTACTTCCTTCTCTGAAGGTGCATCCCGTCTTTCACTTTTCATTACTATTCAAAGAAAAAAAAAACTTCCACTTCCAGCATCTTCCTCTACCACTGGTGATTGTGGAAGGACAAACAGAATATAAAATGCAAGTAATACCAAATTCTAGAAGGGGCAAAATGTCACAGTATCTCACCCATTGGAAAGGCTATGCATACTCTGAATGTTCTTTACAGAATGCTCATCAAAGCCCCTGAATTATTTTGGCAATTTCACCAACATTTCCCTAAAAAGCCATGACTGACCAACTCCTGGTCCCCTGTCCTGCACTGCCCAAAGAATCTGTAGCTGAAGAGATTAACTAACCTTTATGGACACATCCAGAGGAAGGTTGGACAGCTGATGACACTCAACCTTCCACTTCTGGTCTTCCTGACCTGACTATAAAGGGGTGGGAGAAGATGTTTTCCAGCAATTATCCCCTGGCTCAACGGTTGATTCGGATGTGGGGGAGGAAATTTCCTTTGAGATGTCTTCACTGCCTACTCTGCCAAGTTCTTATGAGGATTCAGTTTCAGAGAGACCAAGGAGAGGGAAACTACTAAAATGCCAAGTAAGAAGGGGAGTTCATGTTCAAGGGGAAAGTGATGTAAGAAATGAAGTGACAGAATCTGGAGGTGGAGTAAAAAAAAAGAAATCAGCCTAGCATTTCTATCTAGTCACAAACAGACTAAGTCCAATCCTACTGAATTCCACTGAAGTCCATTCCTTTATCTAATGCCAAGATATTGCTAACCATTCGTTGAGTAGATTTCTGTCATTGGCATGTCTAGTAATAAAACAGTTTTTAATTGGAACTTGTCCTGATCTTTTATGCCTGACAGAGAGTGGCAAAGGTGATGAAGAGAGTGTGAAGATTCCTTCTCCCTGTTCCTCCCTCTTCTCCTTTCTTCTTTTCCTTCCCTTCCCAGTAGGTAGGAAGGGCTGTTGCTAGGTGGGAGAGGAAGCAAGGAGTTGCAAAGGTAACTGGTACACTGTCATGGAATATTCAAAATGAGCAACACATGACCACAGCAGCAATCTGGTAATACCGAAACAATCTTAGCTTCCCCAAATTTCATTCTCTCACTCCTGGATTTTGGACACATTCTGTAAGTTAATCCATTTGAAGTAGTTTGGTTCAAAAATTGTGTTCCTATAATTCATTATTCCCCCAGCTAAAGGTTATGGGAATAAGAGTTTTTGTAGTATGTAAGTGACCAGCACTTAGAATTTCAGACAAAAGCTACTTGATAATTACTACAGCTTATAAAACTGAGAAAAAGTGCTCTTACATAGTAACGAGTCTATCCCAGCTGCAGCTTCCAAATGATCTTAAATCCAAACTGGTCCCTATTGCCCTATACGTATGTGCATGCACGCACACGTGTGCACACACACAGAGATATGTAAATCTTTGCAGCTTGTCCTCCCTATTGTATAACACTTATTATGTGAGATATTTTCCTTCCAACTCAAACTATTCAACTAAAATATAATCCATTGTAGGCCACAAATCACAATGAGAGCAATCCACCTCAAATCATATCAATCTGTTAGAAGAAGGAAGATGGGGGAACATTTTATTTTTCTGCTATTCGGAATCAATTCTTAGTCTAATTTCACCAAAAGAAACCAAAACCAAAACAAAATGATACAAAATCACTGTGCTCCTTAATTATGGATGAGCCATAGGTTTGGTTCTGAGCAGTGGTGGGATTCAAATAATTTAACAACCGGTTTTCTGCCCTAATGATTTCTTCCAACAACCAGTTCACCAAACTGCTCAGAAAGTTAACAACCGGTTCTCCCGAAGTGGTACAAACTGGCTGAATCCCACCATTGGTTCTGAGAAGAATATCATGTACTGATTATCATATTGCTACCAGTGCATTAAATTCTTATCAAAGAATTGATACAAACTAGAAACCACAATAAATTCCATCCAAAATATTATACTTTATATTTTCATTTAACCATGAATTGATACACAGTTTAGGTATGAAACCTACATGGATGTTTTCACCAAAAAAAAGAGAAACATTTCTGATAGTTTAGGTTTTATTCTAATTATTCTTTGCACAGCTAGAAAGTTAACTAGATAACAAGAACATTAATGTATAGTTTTAATAAAACTCACCATACTTTCCCTGCTACTCTACAAAATGCTTGCGCCAACAAAGCAGTGACAGACTTACGTAATTCTCCTACTTTCAAGATATCACATAGCATTTTTGTCAATTCAATGCTACTCCGACCAAATGGACATTCATGCTTATCTTCTCGGCTGCTATTTTCTAATACAATCTGAAATAGAAACAAAGTTAGTTAAGACAGGTATGTTCTTGTTCTATCCCATTAAGAAGCCCCAATTCCAAAGGACTCTGAGTAACTTACGACATTAATAAAAAGAAAAAAGGAACCATAACAGATAGATTAAAACTATATCAATAACAAGATCAACCCTAAATTTAAGTGAAATTAGTTTGCTTGATCAAACTTTACCTTCTAGATACAATAACCGAATAAAAAGTTATGACCTTTTAATCTGTCTATATGAAGCAATAGGTGACAGCAGAAGGCATTCTCAGATGGATATTGACTAAATCAAAAACTGTGGCATGTGTCCAAATCAGTATTGTTGAAAGTTGCCTCTAGTCTTTGGTACAGGATTGCTAAATGTGTGAAACTAATCACTTAACTTAGAGCAGTTTTCTGTTCTATTCCATATGATAATAGAATGCATGGATTAACCAATAAACATTATGTGTTGTAACTTTTTGTTTGTCAAGAATTAATTGGGGAAGTCTCAATCTTCTGCAGAGATTTACTGCAATATGTTCACTTTCAGTTCATGTTACGTCTTCAAGTCCTTACAGAATCCATGTCTGACTCCTTTATAATTATGCCACATGAGAGAAGATAGCGAATGCTGTTTTCAGGAATGCATAATAATCTTCTAAAAAATCAAAGATTTTGAAAACTACTACACTGACATTTGAAAGATTGTGTACCGTAATTGATACATACTATGGTGATCTATTATTTTTAAAACTATTTTTAGAATTCAATAAACAATTTTAATATTGAAATTAGGGATTAAACATATCTGCAGTACATATTAATGAATTGTTGTTTGTAAGAATTGCAATGATTACATTTGTATGGGACATCTTCAGAGTTACCCTTAGAGATATAATTTTATATTGAAAAGGAAAGATTGTTTTATAGGTTTGTGAAAATTTATCTTACAAACAAACTGTACATAGATGTGAAATAATTTATTTTCAGCTGTCAGGAATCTTATTACAAAACAGATTTTTCCTCGTATCAACTTTAGGCCTACTACCATGCAATAAATTCAATAGATTAAATAAATAAATAAATAACAAAGTACAAAACACAGAACCTAATGTAATTTGTTACTACAACTTTAAAAGAAACCCGAACATTCCCATTTTTATTTAAAAAATAGTAAGCTTAATCACGGATAAAAAATGCTGCCTTGGGCTCCTAAAAATATAAAAAGGGGACCAGTGGTGGGTTCTGGATTCCAGTGCAATTGGTATGGTGCAATAGGGCCCGGCGTCCGCATGCACATGTGTAGCATTCGTGACAAGTGCACAGTGCGCCCATGTGTCCTTACCTCCATGGCACCTCTGCGACGACTCAACCACGCTCCAGCTGCTCGATGGAGCATTGCACAGGCGCCATATGTTCCCTGTACATGTGCATAAGCACCGAAGAGCTCAAATATAGGTAAGGAGCTCGGGCAGGTGGGTGGGCCCTCCAGAGCACTGTACCGGAATGGTTCCCGGTGCTCCCGGCAGGCACCTGTATGTCCATACCTGAGCGTACCACCTGTAACCCACCACTGAAGGGGACATATCATTAGGATTTTGATACAGAAAAATTTGTACCTTCCCATGAAAAGAGTGCTTTAATATACTACAAATTTCTGGAAAAAAATATTTTACCTGATATTATTTCTTTGTGTTAATTCCATAGTTGTTGATGTGCTATGCTAGCAAATAGCCTGATTTTATTTGAATTGTCTTGGAAAAAGTTCAAAGGACTTCCATTCTAATCTGAATTGGGATCCCATACTTTTTTGAAATGCAATTGAATGAAAAAGCTATAAACAAAAGCTTTTAAAAACCACGTGGTATTTATTAAGTAAAACAAAAGTTTAAAGATCCTGTATAAATTGGATAAATCTAGAAAAGATCCACTTGACAAAAACTACTCTCAGCCATTTTCAGTTGCTATATTGAACTTATATCTTTTGTCAATCTCCCCTGGGATTTGAAGTCTATACATTTTAACATTACTAAGGTTAAGAAATGCTTATTTAATGTGTACAAACCCAAATATAGAGACAGATGTTTTACACACAGTCTGACCACAATATAACTTAGACTTTTGGAAGCTCTTGCTAATAAAGGGACCATTAATATTTCTTCCTGGCACTTATATTTCTGAAAAGGAATTTGGTTGTCTAGCCATTCTACTATTTAGGTCCCCACCCACTAAAATAATTGCTATATACGCTTCGTGGCTAGTTACCCTTTGAGGATGCCCAAATCATGAAACTGACTCCATAAGATTAGAACCAAAATTAGAACTAAATTTTTAAAAATAATTTTAAAAAATTTATTATGAGGACCCAGATTGTTTGGGACAATATGCTTATTCTGTAAACTGTTTAGAGAGCGCTGTAAAGCACTGTGGAGCAATATATGTCTGAATGCTATTGTTATTTAGGCTATATTAATAGAACCTTACAAATTTGTATGTTTCTTCTCCACTTCAACCCCCTTACACTCCAGTGAGTCAATGAACAGTCTGCCTCAATTTTTTCCTAATACTTCCTTCTTTTCCAGGACTTATAGAAAGTTTCTCCCTGTTCTGATTTGTAATGACTTCTGAATATTTCCTTCATGGCTCTCTACTGAGACAGAGATCTATATGTGCAGCAGCTGCCCAAAAAGCCAACATTGTTTTAGGCTGCATAAACAGAGGGATAGAATCAAGATCATGTGAAGTGTTAATTCCACTTTATAATGCCTTGGTAAGGCCACACTTGGAATTCTGCATTCAGTTTTGGTTGCCACAATGTAAAAAAGATGTTGAGACTCTAGAAAGAGTGCAGAGAAGAGCAACAAAGATGATTAGGGGACTTGAGGATGAAACATATGAAGAACGGTTGCAGAAACTGGGTATGTCTAGTTTAATGAAAGGAAGAACTAGGGGAGACATGATAGCAATGTTCCAATATCTCAGGGGTTGCCACAAAGAAGAGGGAGTCATGCTATTATCCAAAGCACCTGAGGGTAGGACAAAAAGCAATGGGTGGAAACTAATCAAGGAGAGAAGCAACTTAGAACTGAGGAGAAATTTCCTGACAGAACAATTAATCAGTGGAACAACTTGCCTCCAAAAGATGTGAATGCTCCAACACTGGAAGTTTTTAAGTATATATTGGATAACCGTTTGACTGAAGTGGTGTAGGGTTTCCTGCCTAGGCAGGGGGTTGGACTAGAAGACCTCCAAGGTCCCTTCCAACTCTGTTATTCTATGTTCTATATGCCTATCTATTCGTTTCCAAATAGAACTGATCTGTATCTATTCTAAGTGGAGAGCACAGGCAACAAATATAATAATTTCTATATCTCAGAAGTGTAACAAGGAAGTAAATAACAAATGTTCAAAAAATAAAAAGATATGCAATTTATTTCCACCCTTTGCTAAGGAGGATTGTGATTCCTCCTGTAGGATTCTCATTTCCCTTTCTCTGAGATATCTTGTATTAGTTGACATGATAATTATTTAGTTCTATATTAGATCCAGTTTTTTGTTATATATATATAACCGTCCCCTCCCGAATGATGAATGTTGTGTTCTATTTTTAATTATGTATTGTTTTATATCTTACTGTTTGTATTCCCCTCCCCATGAATTGTGAGCCGCCCTGAATCCCCCCTATAAATAAACTTTCCAATTCCAAATAAACTTTCCAATATATATATTTATTTATCAGCACAAATACAACTATATACATATATATACATATATACATATATACATATATACATATATACATATATACATATATACATATACATATACATATACACACACACACACACACACACACACACACACACACACACACACACACACACACACACACACACATATATATATATATATATATATATATATATATATATATATTAGATTTTTACAACCCCTGGTAAGCCCCAATTATGGGAGAAAGCCAACCGCTTCCATCATCTGTCAATCGGCTCGTCACAAGAGTCCATCACGACAGAAACCCAATGTTTATTACTGTTGCCTTTGTTATATTTGTGTTTCTTTTTATTTGTGCTGATAAATAAATAAAGGGAGACTAGTATAGATCTATTTCAAGCTATTTAGCTCTCATCAGCTAGCCATACCCTTACTGGGATTTGAACCTGGGCTATATTACATACTAGGCAGGTATGTAATATAGCCCAGGTTCAAATCCCAGTAAGGGTATGGCTAGCTGATGAGAGCTAAATAGCTTGAAATAGATCTATACTAGTCTCCCTTTATTTATTTATCAGCACAAATAAACACACACACACACACACACACACACACACACACACACACATATATATAAAGATAAAGATATATTGGATAGATATTTGAAAAACTACTGACAATATTCCCATCCCACTATATTCCATTCAATGATTAAACGTTTGCTTCTATGATCTAAAAGTCAGCTTTTTCAGTGAGAATAGGTGATTTCTTTGGTACTGGTAATACTCTTTATTAAGAAGTGAACTGGTCTCTTGGTTCTCTTGTGACACAAGGACAAATAATTACAAGGTGTGGTCGAGAATGATAGCTATTATTGTATGTATGTATGTATGTATGTATGTATGTATGTATGTATGTATATTATATATATAATATAACTGGAAAATAGCCAAGCTATTTTGTTTCAAAACCAGTGGGATATAATAAAATATAATTAATACAATATATAATAATTAAAAATCTCAAAAAAATAAAAGAAATACATCTAAAAATATGTAAACTTTGGCAAAGATAAAATAAATATTGAATTATTACAATAAAAATGAAACAAGGAAACTAATCTAAATAGTTATATCATGTAGAAATTAATAAAAGGTAAAGACTTAATCCATTTCTCAATTAATTTGGAAAATATCAGGTATGCTGAAAAAACTAATGCAAGAGATTTCATATGTAGAATAACATTCATGCAACTCTCATATATAGAGTTCTATTTTGAAATAGAATTTGAATGTGCAGAATTACAGTGTTTCCCCAAAAATATGACTTACCTGAAAACAAGCCTGATTTTCACACCTAATATAAGCCCTACCCCAAAAATGAGCTTTGTCTGGTTGTACAAGGTGTGGCGAGGCTCAAGCATAAAAATTAAGCTAGGGTGGGTGTGGGGAGATGGAGCTGTCCTACGCACCCTACACCCACTTAATTTAGGACTACCGTAGCCAAGCGTCCCACATCCCGACACCTGTCATGCTGCTGCCTTCTTCTGCAACTGCATGCTTCTGGATGCTGTGCGTAGTCGCAGAAGTAGGGCAGCAGCACAACAGGTGTCAGGGCTTGGGAAGCATGGCTGTGGTGATCCTAAGGTAAGTGGATAAGACATCCCCAAAAAATAAGACTTGGCGCTTATTTTGGGGCCAAAAAGAAATGAAGACTAGGTCTTGTTTTGGGGAAAACATGGTATTGAATAGATTAGGAGCACAAGTTTAAATTAAACTAGTCAAAAGTAGATTAAAAATTAATTTTAGGATTAAAAATAATGATTAATCAAAGATTAAAATGAATTGCCTTTGAAAATTCACATAATTTAACCCAATATTAGTAAGAATAATTTCACTTGCTATGTTTTGTCAGACTACAACAATTATCATCCAACACAACTGCTTGCCATGATAGGTTTAAGATTATGGAAATTAAAAATGAGTTCTGAGGGAAGGGAAGATTGTTCTGAAGTTTGTTTTCAAAGAATCTAGGTAAGTTCTCTGGAAGACTTTAGGGCCCCCTTCTTTAAATTAAATGGGTTATGTACAACCTAATCATTTTTGACTCCATATATATCTTCTCCATGATGATCCATTCCTAACTTGTTCTTTCAAGTTATAGTATACTCATCTCTTTTTTAACTGTCAATCCATGTTGCTGCTAGTCATTCTCTTCTTTTTCCTTCCACCTTTCACAACATTAGAGCTTTTTCCTTTTCCAGACAACTGGATCTTAACATAATGTGTCTGAAGTAGGTTTATTTGAGCCTAGTCCTTTGTGCCTCAAGTAAGAATTCTGGATTGCTTTGTAAAATGATTCATTAGCCTGTTTTCTTAGCTTTCCATGATATTCTAGGGCTCCAACATAAATGTTCAAAGGCATCAATACTTCCTTATCCTGCTTCTTTAAAGTCCAACTTTAACTTCCATTATCACAGGGACCACCATGGCTTGTAGCATGGCTTGGTGGATGTGGCAGGTGAAAGATACTGTAAAATCTCCATTCCTTCCCAATCGGCTGGGACTCGAGAGGCAGAGAATAGATGAGGGTGAGGCCAGTCAGAGGTGGCATTTACTGGTTCTTTGAACTACTCAAAATTTCCGCTACCAGTTCTCCAGAACTGGTCAGAACCTGCTGAATACAACCTCTGCTTACATCTCTTTAAATCTAACCCTTCTCCAAACTGTTGCATGAATTTTGTTATGCCACATTTCCAAATGTTTGAGCACATTGAATCTTTTACCCCTGCAACATGTGAAGATTATCCTCTTTTATACCCTGTGCATATACAGTTCCATTTCTCTTTATAAGACACCTCCAATTTGCAAATGTGGTCACAAATCCTTGCTTGTCTAAGATAGAGACACTCAGTAAATTATGCTCCATCTCAGGCACACATAAAATACCATTAAATCTCATTTCCAGATATTGAATTTGCACACTGCCTCTTCCAATGACTTTAACCTTTTGGGTATTTGCCAAGGCTACTGCATCTCCAGCAGCTGGATCCATCCTGTAAAACAATTTAGAATTGTTAACAATTGTTTGACTAGCCCCACTATTAACCATTTGTCACTGCTATTACAATTTCTAACTTTTACAACAGGAATTTGTCCATTTTCTGTTTTTCTTCCTTACAGTTTCTGTCTTGCAAATAGTTTCTTCCTTGCAAACAGTCTTTTCTTTGCGAACAGTCTCTCTTTAAACGTGGCCTTTCACCACAAATGAAGCACTGCCTCTGTTGCTGGGCTGTATTCTGATCTCTTGTGCTGGTACATTTCTTTTTGCAGACATCTTCTCTGTTGCTCTGGTCTCTGCCAATCTGTTATATTTCTCTCTCTGCTCCTTGGGCCCCCACATCAGGAATTTCTCCTTGTGGCTTTTCTAAAATGGTGCTTGTTCTCCTCAGCAATTAAACAAGCCTTTAAGGCCTCCAAAAGCAACTCCTGCTTTGGTTTGCACTCAAAAACTGCAGAAACAATGTCCCCCAGACTGTTTAACACCAACAGCACTCTCTGAGATTCAGGAATCTGCATCAGAGGTGGGTTCCAGTATGCCAGAAGAGGTAGTGAAAATCTGTCATACCGGACTGCACCAGTAATGGCCTGGCCATATCCCCATACTGGTGAAATAAAGAATATCCTGCCATCCAGGAACTGTGCCACAAGGTAAGGGAAGCAGGACTTGGAAGAGACCTTCCCTCCCCCTCCAGAGAGCCCATGCCAGGAGAGAGGAGGTGGGCTGGTTTGAAAGCGGGCGGGTTAGTGGTCAGTGCCTCCTTCATTCATTCAAGCAGATGGGGAAAGAAAGAAGGTGCGCGATAGCCGAGGGCGAAGGTGCTTCCCTTTGCCCTTGGTGGCGGGGGTGCTTTATCGTGGGCCTCCTTTCTTTCTCTGCCCACCCCAATGAGCGAAGATGGTGCTGGCCCCAAACCGCTCACCCGCATTCAAACCAACCTGCCTCCTCTCTCCAGGCATGGGCTCTCTGGAGGGGGATGGAAGGTCCCTCCCAAGACCGGGTACTTTCCTCCTACAATGTCAATCCATAGGAAGAGGGCACAGACTGTTCGTCGTTGGCAGAGAAATGGAGGCTTCTTTGCCAGTCTCCCAGCTGGCAAAACAGACATTTTCACACTGGTGAATCTGGCTCGTGGCAATGGCAAAAAGCAACTGCCAGCAATGCTCTCAGCAATGGAAAGAGCCCCGCTGCCGCGCTGGAATCACCGAAAGCAGCGCCAGCAGCAACAGGACATGCTTGGGGAAGGGAGAGCCAGGACTGACCGCCCAGGATTGTGTTTCAGCTGCTGCTGCCGCTGCAGCTGTAGCAGTGGTGGGTTTCAAAAGTTTTTGGAACCTCTTCTGTAGGTGTGGCCTGCTTTGTGGGAGTCGTTTGCCGGCCATGTGATGGGTGGGAGTGGCTTGGCAGGCATGTGACCAGGTGGGAGTGGTCAAGACAATGTCACTGAATTCTTTGCCCCAATGTTTGATCTACAAAAAGATATAAAAATAGGAAATTTATTATTTTGTGTACTTATTACTTAAATAAGATTAAAATAAATACACAAAACAATAAAAGAGCTACTTACAGAAGGAAAATGACTGTCCTTGCCAGTCTTCAATATCACTGACTCCAATGAATGGCCTGCACAAAGAAGAGACACAGAAATGAACTCTTTCATTGCATTCACTGCATTAGGATGAAACCAGCACACAAAATAATAGAAAAGGAAGATTACTGTCCTTTTGTGTGTTGAAGTCACCCACTGACCACCTTGCTCCAATGAATGGCCTGCACAAAGAAATACAGAAAGGAAGACTTTAATTGCTTGCACTACTATATTAAAGATGAAATAAGCACACAAAGCAATAAAACAGCTACTTACATAGGAAAGATGACTGTCTTAGTGGTCACACTCTGTTGCCTCTTTATCCTGTTAAATAATGCTAACTGCAGAAAAAATAAAACAATATTGGACTCGATTGTGGTTGTAAGATGAGGATTACACTACAGGGAACAGAAGGGACCTCTGTTTTCACCCAACAATGTACAATCTTTTCAGGAAGGATGTCCCCCAACAAACAGGAAAGATATAGTTTTTCATCTAAGAAGTTAGATCAAGAATGAATGTCATAGGTAGATTCACAGAACAATACAGATTTCTTTTTCTGAAATGTATTCCTCAATTCAAAAAACGGGAATATATGAACTAGGTTCAGTACTTAGGACAGACCAAGTAGCTATTCAAGAGTTAATGGTGTCATAGTTAGAAGCAATGGTAAAGCAAGATATGGATTTAAAACCATGGGTATTTCAAGGGGAATACAATACATATTTAATTTTACACGTTAACAGCTGCTGGAATTGTGTTTGCACAACAGTGGAAAAACAAAGATATGAAAATGAATAAATATTAGAATGTGCAGTAATGAATAAATTGACAATTAAAATCAAGAAGGCTTCAAATACTTTTTCACGTGAGATTTGTTTTATCAATTGCTAACTAACAGAAAGAGAAATTAGAAATCTAAAAGTATGAAAGAAAATATCAATTATGTAATTCTTTTTCCAGGTATCTATCTATGCCTAAGCCTTGTATCTTATCACCAGTGTACAGTCTTGTATAAAATTCTAAAAAAGCCTTTTTAATCGTATCCTGTTGGTAGGCTTCTTTACCTTGGTATTCTATTTTCTCCATAGTGCGAGATTTTTGTTTTTTCCTTGTCATATATGCTAACCATCTACCTGGTTAATTTGCATTGCAAAAAGTATTATGTTTAGCAAATAATAAATTAGTAGCTACTTGGTCTGACATCAACATATTCAATTGCGCTCGTAGTAAAGTAATTACCTCTTTTGTCTTCTTATCACCTGGATTTAATATTAGCCCCTCCTCTTTTTTCTTTATCTCCTCTTCTAATTCCCTTTGTTTTTCCCCCTGTCTACGTCTAAATAGGTTATTTAAGTTTATTAAAACTCATCTCATATACGCTTTACTTGCATCCCAAACCATTTCCATAGATATTCCCTTATTCATATTAAAAGCAAAATATTCTTTCATCAGTTTTTTACATTCATTGACATTTTTCTCATATCTAAATAAATGTTCATTTAACCTCCAAGACCTTCTAGGTCCCTTCCCATATTCTAGTTCCATCCAAACCGAGTTATGATCTGTTAAAGTTCTCAGGCATATCTTCGTCTTCTTCACCCTAGAAAGAAAATCATTTGTGATTAATATAAAATCAATCCTAGAAAAGAATTGGTGCCTATCAGAAAAAAATGTGAAGTTCAGTTCTTTAACGTTCCATTCTCGCCAGATGTCCCTTAGTTCAATATCGTCCATCATATCAAAGAAAGATTTAGGTAATCTTGCTCACGTTTGAATATTTTGTGATAGCCCCTTCTTGTCTTTCCTGGTATCCAATCACCCAACAATATACACGATCTGTAATCCCATTGTATTAATTTAGTGTGGAGCAGTTTATAAAATTTTTCTTGTTGTTGGTTGGGGGCATATACTCCCATTAAGAGTGTCTTCTTTCCTTCTATTAATAATTCAATTGCAATATATCTTCCTTGAGTGTCTACTTCAATTAATTCAGCCTTTAAATCCTTTCTTAAGTATATAACTATACCGTTTTTCTTCTCCAAAGCAGATGCCACAAAATGTTGTCCCAATCTTGCATTCATCAAGTATTTCTGGTCATTTGTTCTGATATGTGTTTTTTGCAAGCAAATTACATCATTTTTTAATTGTTTCAAATAGTGGAATATTTTTTTCCTTTTTTGTGATGAATTTAAACCATTAACGTTCCAGGTTAAGAATTTAATTGTCATCTTCAGCTCCCTGAAGCTTTTTAAGAGCCACCTGGAAATTCTGTAATTTCATCTTCGGTCTAGCTCCCCCCACAGCTTCTGTGTTTGTATTTGTAGTTTCTTGAATTGTTATCTGAGCTTGTTGCATCTTTAATTCTTGTTCCTTATATTTAGTAACCGCTCGAGTTTGTCTTTGCTCCATAATTCCTTCTGTCTCCACAAGAAGATTCAAGGCTTGAGCCGCATCCATTGATCCTTGAATATCTTCCTGTCTGGCCTCTCCTGCTTCTTTCCTTTCTCTAAATCCTGGAGATGGAGGGTAACCAATCTTTAATACGTTGCTCTAAAAATCTCTAGCCTTCCAAACTGAGCTGAGACGATATCTTTGTCCCAAGTAGTTCGCCACTAATCTGGCTGGAACTTCCCATCTGTATTGTATCTGACGATTTTTAAGTTCATCCACTAAAAATGCATAGTCTTTTCTAGATCTCAACATTTTAGGTGGAATTTCTTTCAGTACTATCACCTCCTGACCTGCAAATTGGAATTTGGTTTTATAGGATGCTTGTAGTATTACATTCCTTGTATTTCTGGTAGCAAAGTAGATTACAATATCTCTTGGTACTTGTCTCTGTCTGGCAAACCATGAATTAACGTGGTAAATTTTGTCAATCTGCCAATCATACTCAGCCCTGGGTTGACCAATTAGTTTATCAAAAGCTTCTGCAAAAATCTCTTTCAAATTTTCTTTCAGGCCTCTTATTCTCAAAGCAAATTCCATCGCTCTATATTGGGTTATTGTAATTTCTGCCTCTGACTTTTCAGTCTTACTTTGAACATCTTCAACTTTGCTCTCTAAATTAACATTGGGCTGAATAATTTCTTCCACCCTATCCTCCAATGAGGTTACGTAACTAACCAAACCCTTAAAGGCATCCACTATGCCTTCTCTTATTTGTTGATTGTGGGTTTGGATTAAATCCTTGATTTCAGATGTTTCATCAGAGACCTCTTTAAAGGCAGTTGTGATTTTCCCTTCTATTTTTGCTTCTAACACAGAAGCCTGTTCCTTTAAGGCACCTTGAAGAGCTTCAAGAGTTAAAACTTCCCCCACAGGGGGAGGTAATACTGTTTGCAATTTGTTTGTCTGGGCTGGAGAGCTGCCAGCACTCTTTGAAGCAGTTAATTTGGCTTGCTTTGAAGCCATTTCAGCTATTCAAATCACGCAGATGAGTTGTTAAATCCAAAAAGTCCACTTAATCCCCAGATTGTTAAATCTTGTAGCTTGTTAGTAAGTCAATTCTGTTTTCTTTGATCTTGGGAGGCTACAAATCTCCCCTGGGAAAGAGGTTTTCTTCAAATTGTGCACAGATAATACAGGGAAGTGTCTTTGAAAGCACTGCTATGCTCTGACCCCCCTTTCACTTTAAACCAGGGGTGACCTTGGCATTTTAAAACCGGTGGACTTTAACTCCTAGAATTTCCCAGCCAGCATTCCCAGGAGTTGAAGTCCATACATCTTAAAGTTTCCAAAGTTAGACACCCCTGCTTTAAATCATACCTGGCTGGAGCCTAGAGTTACATTTGTGAACTAGGCAGACATTTTTAACATGAAACTCCAAAAGAGTCCAATTAGAAAGGAATATAAACCTAATGTTTATTTATTTATTTATTTTTCAATTTCTATGGCCACCCATCTCAAACAAGTTTATATAATCCTAATAACCCTAACATAAAATTAAGCATAGAAGCTTCACGCTCTTCTCCAGGAGCACCAAGAACCTTTCTGCCTCCGCTGGACTTTGTCTTGATGACATCGCCGCAGCTGCCAGGTGCGGAAGGATGTAGCCAGAGCCGCACTGAGGCAGCCCGGTGGGCAAGCAAGCAAGCGAGGATCAGGCAGCCTGATCCTCCCTCCCTCGCTTGCTCGCCGGGAAGCGTGGAGAAGAGCACAAAGTCCAGCGAAGGCAGTAAGGTTTCCAGCCCAACAGCCCCCGCTACTTCTGGACGTCTATTGCAGTCGCCAGCAGAGGCAGGAAGGTTCTCAGCATTCCCCAGTTGCTTTTGTGGATTCCAAGAGCGCGGAGGAACACGCAGGGAAGAGCACAGTGCTCTGGGAAGCCATGAAAGGGACTGGGGAGTGCAGAGAACCTTCCTGCCTCTGCTGGACTTTGCACGCTCCTCGTGACTGCAACAGATGTCCAGAAGCGGCAGGGGCTGTCGGGCTGGAAGCCCAAACCCCATTAGCCACAAAAGCCACTTCTGGACATCTATTGCTGTCACAAGGAGTGCACGGAGAAGAGCACGAAGTCCAGTGGAGGCAGGAATGTCCTCGGCACTCCCGAAAACCTTCCTGCCTCCACCGGTTGCCCAGCTGGAATGGCCCTGTGCGCACACCTCTTCCTCTTCCCTCCTTCTCCTCTTCACTCCCCAAAGGCTCTTTTCCTCCTTAATGGAGCTCATCTGGAGCCAGGCAGAAGGGATGGGAGGAAAACCACACCTTGGAAAACTTAGCCAGGAAGGGAGGCGGTGAACCAGTGGTGGGCAGGGATGCCCTGGAACGCCCCCATGCTTTGCTGGCAGCCACACCTCCTAGGCAAGTTCAGAGAAGTCCTAGGAGGCCGGCCACATCGCACAAGCTACCGCCCGTGAGCGGCGATGGAACAGGCAGGGCAAGCGGGCGACGGGGGGTAGGGCAGGCGCTCCATGACGAACCTCTTCTAACCGGTGTGGTAGATTTCTGGAAGCTCTTCTACCGAACCAGTTAGAACCGGTAGGAACCCACCCCTGTGCTGCAGCCACCAGAGACTCCTTCCTCGCTGCTGCTTTTTTTCGGGCCAAGAAGTGACACTTCAGAGGGGTTGTCCCCGGATGGCACCACCCACCCAGTCACATGACCTCCAAGCCACACCCACAAAATAGGCCATGGACACAGAATAGATAGTAAAAAAATTAAAAATCTATCCCGGATCTGTATCCCACGCTGTTCTAACTCTACAAATAAAGTCTGCATTGTACAAAATGCTGCTCCACAGATTCTCCTGTTGTAGATGGGCTCTGTATTACTTTCTTGATAATTGCACAATATTGCATGTAGAGACACTCACATGCACACTTCTCAACTTCGGCCAGACTCCATTTGCAGTCTTTAAATCTGCTACATTGATACATTCATCATTTTTGCCTATAGTTAAGATGAGGTAGGCCATTGATTTATCATGCTGCTTCTGATCTGCAGCTGCTAATGGTGCCTGCGGTGGATTAACAATAATATTCCAGAGCTCCTTAGCTTTCAGGCAATGTATCATCTTTGCAGCCCAAATTATATAGTTCTTCTGTTCCAAATGAGGCAGAGAGTTCTCCCTGAATTCAAAAGCAGCCATCCTGCAAGCCTTCTCTGTCTGGTTTCTCTATTACAGTGGTTCTCAACCTTCCTTTCATCTTTCTTGCGTGTGCGAGCAAAATACCCTCCTGGGCCAGGATCATGGCAGCAGGGACCACAACTCCTTCCGCTGCCGCCACTAAGAAGTGAGTAGCTGGCTGTGCTGGGCAGGAGACTCCTCAGCTCCAGACTCAGGTCGGTCCCCTTCATGTTGGTTCAGGAAAGAGCCAAAGCAGCCGTCTCTGGATTCAGAGAGGGAAGAGTTCCAGAGTCCTGCACAAGGAGAGCCCTGTGCAGCGCAGGAGAATTGGAGCTATTCCCTCCCTGCACCCAACCAGCTGCTCCTGATGCTCCCCATTCTCCTCCTTCCTGAGCCAACACGAAGGGGATCACGGCTCACACTGACCTGAGCCTGGCTCTGAGGAGTCTCCTGTGCTGCGTACCCAATTACTCACCCCATTGCGCAGTGGTGACAGTGGGAGGAGAGTCGTCCCCTCTGCCTTGATCCAGGCCCAAGAGAGTATTTTGCTTGCATGGGCGCAAGAGATGAGTGCGAGAAAAGAGCTGGAGCTTTTCCCGACAATGGAGTTGCCTGCGAAAGATGCAGAATCACAAAAGCAGGCAAGAGGCTCGTGCCTTCTCGGGGCAGAGAGCAGATTGCGTGATTGGGTCATCAGGGAGCCAGAGCAGATTGCGTGATTGGGTCATCAGAGGGGCCAAAGCCTATTAAGACTGCT
This sequence comes from Thamnophis elegans, assembly GCF_009769535.1. Classification (NCBI taxonomy): domain Eukaryota; kingdom Metazoa; phylum Chordata; class Lepidosauria; order Squamata; family Natricidae; genus Thamnophis; species Thamnophis elegans. Next base: position 69,680,093 of record NC_045558.1, read on the forward strand.
ACCCATGCTAACCATGGGTAACAGTCTTAATAGGGAATCTCAGCATACACACATCCCACGTTTCTTCATTTTAATTTAATTTTCACCACCTTGTTTTACGCCTCAGAAATGGTACCTCTTGGCTTCCGTAGCTCTGCCCATCAACCTCCATCACTCAGAGTGAGCTGCTTTCCCAGCGTCCTCTGTGCTGCATGCATCTCTTTTCCCCCTCATTGTCTCCATTCCGGCTCCTACTCCCTCCCACACACACAGACCGCTCCTTCCGCCACGCGGGGAACGCAAGCCGCTCCTTCCCTTCGGGCTGGCTTCTCGCCAGCCTCTCCGTGGGAGGCTCCTCGGTGCCCTCTGTGAAAAGGTTGTTCGACCCCAAAAGGGGTCGTGACCTACAGGTTGAGAATTGCTGCTCTATTAACACAGGCAGTCTCTCAGCTTAATTACAGTTCTGTCTTTCTGTGTGCTCTGGCCCATAACCTGTCAGAATTTGTTGCAGAAATCAAATCCAGAAAGCACACATAGGTAACTGATTCAGGATTCATTAACTTCTCTTTATATACATAATAACACATGAAATAATACATACAATACCATGAGTGGTTCTTCAGTTTCAGATCAGAGCAGCAGATCAGTTTAGTTCTCAGTCTAGACTTGCAGCTTTAGTACAGAACAGTTGGACTAAGCTGCATCCAGGTGCCTAGCTGTCTCCAGCAAATACTGTTTCAGTTTATAAACAGCCCTTAATGGCTGACTTACTTCCTATGCCTATTCATTAGCTGACATTGTTACCATTTCTCTGCCAGTCATGAATTCTTTTTTTATAAAAAAAAATTATTGGACACAGTGTAACCATCCAATATTAAGATATAAAGTTATACATTATAACCACCATGCTTAATTACATTTAGTTTATTCAGTATTTACAAATATAAAAATATTTGTTTTTATCTTTTCACTGTTATAATTTCATATACAATTCTAATCTCCATTCTATAAATCTTAGTCATTGCTTATTTTGGGTATTTCCTTTTTTGTTCCAAACATCGATAAAAATTTGTCCCAGATCTTATAATATTCTTTATTATTCGTCTTTATTCTTCAAGTCCCACATCAATTTATCCATTTCAGCACAAGTCATAATTTTCCTAATTACTTCCTCTTCTTGTGGAATTTCCCTATTTTTCCAGCTTTGGGCAAAGACTATTCATGCTGCTGTAATATGTATTGTTAAGTAAATTACTCCTTGTTATATTTATTGTTTATGATTCCCAAAAGAAATAGTTCGGGTGTAAATTCTATTTCCTCTTCTGTTATCTGTATCAGCCACCTTTAAATGTTCCGCCAATATTCTCTTCTTTTTTGGCATGACCACCACATAGTACGTGCCTGATTCATGATCACATTTCCAACAATTTGACACTAATTTCTAAACATTTTGGCTATTCTCACGGGTGGGAGATGCCACCTATAAAACATTTTATATAAGTTTTCTTTATACGATATTGACAATGTTATTTTCCTATTCCTTTCCCATAGTTCTTGTCATTTATCCAGATGTATATTATAGCCAAAGTTTATCATCCATGCTACCATTGTCTCCTTAACCTGCTCTACTTCCATCTTATATTCCAATAAAAATTAGTAAATCTTCTTTATCAATTTATCATTTGTCCCCAAAAGGATCTTATCTATTGCCATCAGCTCCCTATTAATGCCCCACTCTTTCATATCTTTCAAGTAATGTGATTGGATTTGAAGATAGGACCACCATTCCAATTGTATCCCTTGCTTTTTTAGCTCTTGTCTCGATCTTAATCTCCCTTCATTGTCTATTATATCTTTATAGGTGACCTGTTTTCCCTGGTTGATAAAATTTGGGTGCACTACCGCTTCTAATGTTGATAGTCAAATTGGAACCTTGCTGTAAATTTTCCTCTTGAATTTACTCCATGTTTCTACTAACACCTGTCTTATTAAAATATTGATGTGCTACCTGCTTCCCATACCACAGGAAAGGGTCCCATCCTAAATGTAAATCGTGGCCCTCTAGTGTTAGCTTTCTATTATTTTTTAAATCTATCCATTTTTTTTACCCAGGTAAGCATTGTTGCTTGGTGTTATAATTCCCACTCTGGTACACTAAATCCTCTTTTTTCTTTTACATCTTGCAGAAGTTTAAATTTAATCCTTGGTTTAAATTTAATCCTTGGTTTTTTCCCTTGCCAAATGTATGTATTTTATAGAAATATTTTGGAACAAAAATAATAATTTCAGTAGAATATTCATTTTGATTACTGGTGTTCTTCCAATGAAGGAGAGTCTCAAATTTTTCCACCTCTCCAAATCCTCCTTTATATAATTTGCTAACTTCACATAGTTATCTCTTGATTGATCTACACTTTGCCATTATATAGATTCCTAAGTATTTCATTTTTTCCCCAATTTGAATATTTATTCCTTTGGCCAATTCCTCTTTCTACTTCTCCATCATATTTTAACTATCATTTTGGTTTTATCTTTATTAATTTTCAATCCGGCTACCTTCCCATAGTCTTCTAGTACCTCCATCAGCCTCAGATCTGATTTTAGTGGTTCTTCAAGAATAAAAACCAAGTCGTTTGCAAATGCTTGCCATTTATAGACTTCTTTCCAATTTCCAGACCTTTAATTTGAGTTTCTTTCTGTATTATTCTTTCTGTCGGCTGTGACCAGGGGGGCATTTGCCCAGGTTCGCCTGGTCCGCCAGTTACGACCCTACCTGAATCGGGAGGCTCTCACAACAGTCACTCGAGCCCTTGTGATCTCTAGGCTGGAATACTGCAATGTGCTCTACATGGGGCTGCCCCTGAAGTGCATCCGGCGACTGCAGTTAGTTCAGAATGCGGCCGTGCGAGTGATAGTGGGCGCACCTCGGTTCGCCCACATAACACCCATCCTCCGCGAGCTGCACTGGCTACCTGTTGATCTCCGGGTGCGCTTCAGGGTGCTGTTGACCATCTTTAAAGCCCTTCATGGTAGTGGATCTGAGTACTTGAGAGACCGCCTTCTGCCGATTACCTCCCTCCGACCGATAAGATCGCACAGACTGGGCCTCCTCCGAATTCCATCCGCCAGTCAATGTCGACTGGCGACTACACGGAGGAGAGCCTTTTCTGTTGCAGCTCCGACCCTGTGGAACGATCTCCCCGTCGAGATACGCACCCTCACCACCGTCCAAGCCTTCCGCGCAGCCCTCAAGACCTGGCTATCCCAACACGCCTGGGGATAAGCTTCTAATTTGCCCCACCCGAGTGTTGAATGTTGAATGTAAGTTGTGTTTTTATTATTTTATTTTGCTCACATATTGTTTATTTTGAATTGCACCCCCTCCCTAATGATTGTAAGCCGCCCTGAGTCCCCTCAGGGAAAAGGGCGGCCTATAAATCCTAATAAAATACTAAAAATACTAAAATACTATTATCCTTGTTAACACTTCTAGAGACAATATAAATAGCAATAGGGATAGAGGACATTCTTGCCTCATATCTTTCTGTATTTAAAGCACTTTTGTCACCTCTCCATTCACTTATTACTTTAGCTTCTTAGAGTGTATCGCCTGAAACATATTTAAAAATTTATCGCCATATATTTCAATTGTTGTAACATAAATTCCCAATTAATGCTGTCAAAAGCTTTTTGTGCATCTAAAAATAACAATGCCACCTGTGTTCCACTATGTATCTTGTAATATTCTAAGACATCTAATATTATTCTTATATTATTTTTCATTTGTCCTTTTGGTAGAAAACCATTTTGGTTAGTGTGTATAAACTCATTTAGGAATCTTTTTAATCATTTGGCTATTATTAATGTGAACATGTTGTAGTCTGTATTTAGCAAGAATATGGGCCTATAGTTCTTAATTAGCATCCTGTCCGAGTTCTCTTTTGGTATCAGCACAATGTTTGCCTCCACCCATGATGGTGGTATCTTTGCTTCTTCCAATACTGCATTATATACTTCAAGTAGGATTTCTCCTAGACTGCCTTGCAGTTCTTTATATATTTCTATTGGTAGTCCTTCAGGACCTGGTGTCTTATTGGTTTTTTTGTTTTCTTTTTGGACCGTGTCCATTAGTTCCTTCATCCTTAGCATATTTTTGATTTCTTCCAGGATTTTTGGCAATTCTGCTTTCTCAAGACATTGTATTATTTTCTCTTCTGCCTGGCAATCAGTTTCTTTATATAGTTTCTCATAAAATTTCTGGGCTATCTTTTTCTTCTCCTCATTTTGGTAACATACAGTATATTCCCCTCATAATCTTGTAATTTGTTAATCCATCTCTTCTCGGTTTGTTTTTTCAATTTGTACGCTAGCCATTTCTTTGGCGTGTTAGCGTTCTCAAAAATATCTTTTTTATTTGTTGTGCCAGGTCCTTCTTTTCAAGTATATTCAATTTATGTCTAATTAAGTCCATTTGTTGTTTTATATTTCTTTCTTGGGGCTTATTTTGTAGTTTCCCCTCCAGTGTTTTGTATATTTTTTCCAAAAAGTTCTTTCTTTCCTTTTTTTAATTTATTTTCTTTTGCCATATAAGATATAGCAACTCCCCTCATGTATGCCTTCACTGTATTCCATAAATTTTGTAGAGATGTATCTTCTTTTTTGTTTTCTTTAAAGAAGAGATCTAATGATTAGTCACTGTTAATTTAAATTCCTCGTCTTTTAAAATCGATCTTTTCAGTGTCCATCTTGTCATCCACTTTTTCCCTATCAAATATATTTTCATGGGGTTGTGATCCGCCCAGAGATTCATGTCAATTTCAACTTTCTTCACCTCTGATTTCAATTATGTGTAAGTTCAGACTATATCGAGTTTGGACCATGACTGATGTCTGCTCGAGTAATATATATATTGAATTCTCTGACAGCTTAATGCTTCTTCATTTGCTGCAATACTTTATTTAGCTTTTCTATTCATATTCAATATTCTATTGCCAATTAACTTTCTAAATTGAAATTTATTCTGTTTTGATTATGTTTTCGGGTTACATGATCAGTTTGGGTTTTTGTTGTATAAAATACCTGTTATCTTTGGATGAAGAGTAATTTTATTGTATCTTAAATTAATAATTAGAAGGAAGAAAACTAGAGAAAGATTTTGGTTATGGTTTCCAGAGGAATGAAAAACATTCTCTTTTAAGATCAAACTTGCAAGGTTATTTACTAAATATACTGATTAAATATACAGGAAGGTTACCCTCTGAACCCAGATCACAAAACAAAAATCAAGAATAGCAAAAATAAACTTTGCCTTTATATATTCTCTTCCCCAATAAAAAAAATAAAATGGAAAATATATCAAAGATACTGTCAAAGACCTGGTTAGGTATTCTTTTCAAGATACATGACAATGACTCAGAAGTTGGATATGAGTCACTACTTTGATCCAGTTCTTAAAAATATAATTTACACTTAACAAAAGCGTAGTGTTCAAATTTCAAGAGGTTAATACTTTTTCTACACTTGCCATTTTCCAGAAATCCCATTTTACAAAGTTAAACTAAGGATATCCACAGAAAAGTACACAGGGTGATTATAAATCACAAAAAGTGGTTTCTGTCAAATAGAGTAAATAGTTGGGTTTGATTAACTTTGAAAGGAGAATATTAACAGAAAACAGGATAACTATCTTAAAGTATCTGAAAGATAACAGAACTGAGCCCAACATTTCTGTTGGTAATTGAGACATTTGTTAAGTGAGTTTTGCCCCATTTTAAAACCTTTTTTCCCACAGTTGCTAAGTGAATCACTGCAGTTGTTAAGTCAGTAACATGGTTGTTAAGTGAATCTGGCTTCCCCATTGACTTTGTCAAAAAGTTGCAAAAAGTGATAGCATGACCTCTAGATACTGCAACCATCATAATATGAATCAGTTGCCAGGCGTCTGACTATGGGGATGAGGAAATGGTTGTGTGAAAAACAGCCATAAGTCATTTTTTTCATGGCCCTATTTTCAAATGGTCACTAAATGAACTGTTGTTAATTCAAGGACTACCTGTATTTGTTTTTAAATATTGCAGAAAACAGGACAAGAAACAATGGCTAAAAATTGCAAAGAAGAATATTGGATAAAATTTTCAAATATTTTTTTTAAAGAGTGGGGCTACATTGTAGTGGAAGAGACTGATTCAGGAGGCAGTGAATTCTCTTCCCCTGCAGTTTCTTTAAAGAAAGTATGATATATTTTTTTCCCATGTATCCAATACTACATATTTTGTACTCCTGAAGGATGACTTGGCTACCTAGCTAACAATGTTTCCCCCCAAAAAAGACCCAATCTTATATTGGGGTTTTTTTTTTGCCTCCAGGTCTTATTTTCGGGGGAAGTCTTCCACTGACTCACCTCATGGTGACAGCCGTGACAGCCCTGCCCCAGCAGGAGCCTGTACGGCTGTTGCCAGCCCACTTCTTCTGCTGTCACTTGCATGCTTCTGTTTCACTGTCAGAAGCCTTCAGGAAAGGCCTCTACAGCGAGAAACGAGCTCTGATGGTGCCTCTGATGCTGAAATGGAGGTCAGGGGGCACTGTGTGTGTTCAATTCAGAACAATTCAGGCCTTTCCTGAAAACCTCTGACATCGAAACGGAGGCCAGGGGCAACAAGTGCCAGCAGCAGCAAAAGGCTGCGGAAGAAGTGGGCTGGCAAGGCAAGGCAAATGTTAGGGTATGCAAGGCCTGGCTGCAACTGTCAGGAGGTAATCAGCTTCACACGCACCCATCCCCATCCTAGATAGTTTGATTTTTACCTGTGCGCCTTGCCCCACCCTGGCATCCAGGTTCAGCAGAGTGAACGCGGTCTTAACTAGGGCTTATATTGGACACACGTGTAAAAATCAAGCTAGGACTTATTTTCAGGATAGGTCTTATTTTCAGGGAAACACGGTACCTAACCACAGCTATGATTTTGTAGTTGTTTCCTCAAGCAACAATGAGTTATTCAAAGTGTTTATACTATTGTTATCATTGTTACACAAGGGCCATTTTAGTTTCTTGAATTCAGATGTATCCAGAGAATTGTAAAGAAGAGATCTATAGTTACTAAAGAAAAAAGTAGAAGTCTGGGATATTTATAAAAAATTAAAGTACCAGTAAAAGGGAACTACAGGAGAAGAAAAGATTAAGGGGAACAAGAAAGAAAATACAATGGGGAGAGATCATATAATAGCTTGGGAACATAACAACCTCTTCAAAAATGTTCTGAATATGAAGGTGAAGTAATTTGGAGATGAATATATAAAAAGCAAGACCTAACTCCCTTTTCTAGTTTATTTTGAGAAACGAAATAGAATAAGTATATCCTCACTGCTGGGGAAGAAGTATCACCAACTTTATCTTGATTTTGATTTCAGAAATTATTACACAATATATCAAAAGCAATTCATTTTTTTATAAAGCATGGGCAGAAAGTTTTTTTCTGGAGCTTATGGAAGAATAAATAGGCTGTGCTTTATACAACAAATATATGGGTTATGAAATATAAATCACACAAGCCAAATGACTCAAACTAATCAAGTTTTGAATGGTGTACATCGTAAGATAACATTTGTCTGTACAAATATCATCTTATTGTGATATTTATTACTTGAAATTTTGAGAATTTGGATACCTCACAGAAGAATTTAAAAGACAACTAGTAACTTAAGTAAACATGCTTAGAAAATATGAATCTAATACAACACAATGTAGTAATTAAGAAGATAAATGGAAAAATTAAAAAAAGATAAAGACAAGAGAACAATTAGCAGGCAAAGGGTTTGTTTGTGATTACTCCATTATAGAATTTTTGAAAGATTTAAACTTGATTTTTTAAAAAGCTTTGTTTTAACAGGGAAAAAACTAAATTGGATATCAATTTATGTTCTGAAGATGACCACTTGATTGGTAAAGTAGATAAAATAATACTGAAGATGAACCTGAAAGACAAGTATGTAAAAGACTGCAAGGTAAAATGGGCAAGAAAAATTGAGTATAATATAATACTAGATAAATGGGAGAATTTATGGACTAAAATTTACTTTGAAAAATAGTTTGCATGAAGGCCCCCAGTGACAGTAACCATTTTCTCATCCATAGCAAATTGAATTAAATTCTTGTTAGATGCAGATGAATATGAGACAGTTAACATTCCTTAGTTTTCCTTTTTTTTAGCTAGCCTGATACTTAAAACTTTATGCAGAGAAATAAGAGAAAGTACTTAAAGTGATTAGAACAACAGAAGTGATTGAGTTAAGTAGATGATATGGCGGGATTACCATAGCAGAAAAAAAGGCTGCATTATTAATGTCCGATATCTGCTTGATTACTGGCTTAATTTAAGACTTAGCAGCAGTGGAAAATATATGCAGCTTGTGTTTGAAGATAATTAAAACAGACCTGCCAGATATCCTACAATCAGAAATCCTCACTTACTTGTATCAAAAGTACCGATTATATTATTTAATGTGATGCTGAAATGTTTGTAAGAAAATAAGCTCAGTGAACTTCAACTCCAAATAATTTAAACCTCAATCTCATCACATAAGCACCTCTGACACTGAATAACAATGTTCAATCTAGTGGATCAAATTAACTGGAGTTTAAATCAGCTTCATTCTGATTTTCACTTAATGCTTCATTATCTACGAAGTTGTGGGGGGGAACTATTGGGGGAAAGGTTAGTGAGTGTGATAAGGATCTAGCTAAGTTATCATAAATCATTTACCCTGGAGGGTTTTTAGACACTTTCCAACTGGCCAGATATCAAACTAGTTTAACAAAAGTCTATTTTGGTGCAACAATAGAGAGAACTGAAAACTGAAGATGGATTTTTTCCTTGATCTCTTACAAGTGGATATAAAACTGTCAGACAAAAATAACAATCTTTACCTGCTATTTACTAGGACATTAAATGGCAATGACTCTTTATATCCTTTATAGAACAACCTCCAAAAGTTAAGGATGCAGGAAAATTAATGATAGATAAAAATCAATATGCTACAATAACTATAAAATAAATTCAAATTATAACTGATTCTAGGTCAACTAATGAAACAAGCTTCTGTAGAAGGTAACTAAAGTTTATGCTCTTTTTTAATAAATAGGTGCTAATTTTAATATTTAATAAAAATTGAAACATATAATTATTCTTTTTTATCTTTTTTATGTTATCCTGTAAGAAATATCAATAGGCTATCACAGAAAACCTTAATAAACTATAACTTGATTGATTTCCATATAAACTCCCTCTACACACACACCTATTATTTAATTCTTTGTTACATTTTTACTTACTGACTCAATAGTAGTAACTGAGAGGGATCTTGGACTCCTAATGGACAATCTCCCAAATATGAGTCAGCAGTGTACTGCTGTTTCCAAAACAGTCAATGCTGTCCTAAAATGAATACCTGCCTTCCTGTCAAACAGGCAACAAATAGTTAAAATAGGGAGGGCCCTATCAAATTTGGCACCAGTTAACAGTGGTGACCCCCAAGGTAGCATTTTAGGACCCACACTCTTTCTGCTTTACATCAATGACCTATGTGATCATATTAAAAGCAGCTGCATCTTCTTTGCCAATGACATAAAATTATTTAGTACCACTGACAAGGCTGCTGCCCTACAAAGTGACCTTGACAATGTGTCAAAATGGTTCCACAATTGGCAACTCCAAATTTCAAGTAATAAATGCTCTGTCCTACAGAGTCACTGCAGCAATGTTCTGATGAAAAAGGACACAGTTATGGAAGTGTCTAACTGCCCAGGCCGCAGCTTGATGGCATCTTTGTAGAGCCTGGTCTGACCTCTTGTCCTCCGGTTTCAATACTTCCTCAGGAGCCCCTGGAATGGTTGTGGAGATGTAGAGCACTGCGATTGGGGCATCCACAGTAATTGGTTGGAGACACTTGCCCAGCTCAGGTGCAACATTGTAAAATCACCTGACCGTGGATGATGGCATAGGCCCCAAGGTAGGAGAGGCTCATTGCTGCTGTATGACATCCACAAAAAGTTTAGGAGAATGAATGGGCTCCGCTTCTGTAGTATGTTCAGAAAACAGTGGGTTAGTGGAAGCAAGAGGAACTTCTGCAGTTATAGATGCTGCCTTAGATTTGCAGAAGCGTTGGCCTTGAATAACAAGGACTTGAAGAGAGATGGCTGAAATAAACCTGAAAAACCAGGCTGCTCAGGTGCCATGCCCTTGTCCTCTGGCAGGTCAGCATCTCTTATGTCCCCTTCTTCCGAAACAGGAGACTAGCTACATGGAGAATGAGTGGGTGAAGTTGCCTCGAACCCAGGTAAAGTACCTGCCTGCTCCTGGGGCAGTAAGGGGGTTGCAGAGGGAGCCCGTTTAGACTGGTGGTGAAGGCCAGCTGCAATGCCCTGTCTAATTGCATTGGCTATAATTTCCTGAAATTTGGCATGGCCATAGAGTCAGACCTCACCGCAGTGCATAGCCCTGCAGCAATTGGAATGAAGGTGGCTTCTGACTCCACCCTATGTGCACACTAGGGTTGATCCACCAAGGCTGCAGTGCTATATAGATCAGTCATGGAGCCTCATAGGCCAGAGGTACTGATAGAAAGCACAGGGCTGAGGGGTGCATTTAAGTCCTCAGGGCCCCCTGGTGACAAGTTCAAGGTGTGCCTGGAATGGGAGTGCCCTGATTCCCCCCCTGCTATGGGAACCTTGAGGCTTTTGGTTGCCAGCCTTGGAGCAAAGGCGCTCCAAAGTCTTTTCTCTTCTTTTTTCATATTTGGAGACAGCTTTAGATCCTTTTTTGGACTTCCCTGCCTTAGAAATAGTCTTTGATCTACTTTGGTGTCCTGCAGAGGCAGAAGCTGCAGGTGATAAATCCCTGGGCTCTTGACAGGTCAGGTCCCTGCCTCTAAGTGAGCCTGCCTCACTGACATTGGTATCTGCTGTGCCCTCCATTTTGAATCATTGACAGGGGAAGGACCGCTCACCTGTCAAACGGCCACTTCACGAGCAATCTGAGCTCTCTGATTGTCTTTAAGATCATTTGCTGAGGGCTCAAGACTTCCTGGGAGGAGCCTACTGGTGGGGGCAGCAAAAAATCAGCTGCCTCCGAATTCCTGGCTACGTACCTGTTTAGAGGATCTTCCATCTGACGTCTTATCAGGTTTTCTTATCCTTCAGGCAAGAAGGAAAGAAGAAACTGTTTTGCTGGCAAATGCTCTTCGATTTTTGCAGCTTTTGTGCTTGCAAGGAAAGGGGGGCTAGCCCAAGGCAGAACGGCTGTCCGTGCTGGGAACTTCAAACTGCCTTGTGCAGGACAAAGTAGGTCTCTCCCACTCTGCTCAAAGTTTTGTTTGATTTATTCTTATCACGAGCTGAATCCGTTTACTGTGGACAATAATTGCTTATCAACATTTTAGCTTTTTTTCTTTTTCTCCTCCGAAAAATTATTTACTCAGAGGCTTCTAAAATGGCGCCGAGCAGGCTGGTTTCTCCGGTAATAACGAACACTTTTTACTAAATCCTCACAAGAATTCAAAACAAAAGAGATTGCTTATCATTTGTTTTGGTTTCACAATAGAAGAATTTTACTCCTTCATTAACCTTGCTTATTTGGAAGTTAAATGGTGATGAATCTGCTGAATGGTCTTGTTACAATGTTTACTCACTGAAAGTTTTGCCAAGCCTTAAACTTCAAAATAAAAGCCTCTTTACTTAAAGCTGCATATTCAGGCAATAGAGTTTCATTAACTGCAGGCAGATAAATTTTGAAATGGCCTCAAAACCAAATATTAACTTGAAGTCGTCACCCTCTACTTCCAGGGGCACATCCTCAGTGCCTGGCACAAAGCTGCAGCCTCCGCTTCCTACACCCCCTGCTGGGGATGTGTTAACGAAAGAATTTTTCCTGAGTAATCTAAGCGAGGCTCTTAATGCACAGACAATTAAAATGGAAGATAAGTTTAGAGATAATAGAGAGGTGGTAAAGCAGGAGAGAAAAGAGGAAATAAAAGAAATGAAAGAAGAAATTAAAAGTGAAATAAAAGGACTTAAACAGGAGCTGTATGAGAAATTTGATGCTAAGGTTGATAAAATTAGAGACGATATGCTGAGTCTTGTAACTGTATTAACAGAACATATTTCTGGAGTGGAAGATACTCTAGAGGTTCTTAATGATGCCAATGCTAACTTGACAGTGAAAACAGAGGTAGTGGAACAAAAAGTGGAAAATGCTGAAAAAGAAATTATTATGATACAGTACCGACAAATGGAGTTCGCATTAAGAGTAAGGGGGCTGCGTGAGGAGAAACAGGAGAACCTGAAACAGATCCTATCGGAAGCTTTTGACCGCCTGATGGGAAGACCAGGGACCAATCAAGACTGGCAAATTGACAAAGCTTACCGCGTTAACTCCTGGCTGGCAAAGCAGAAGCAGCTTCCTCGAGACATCGTTATATACTTTACTACAAGAGAGTTTAGAAATATGGTACTGCAAGCATCTTATAACACTAAGCTTCAAATTGGCGGTCAAGACCTGGTTGTTTTGAAAGAGATACCACCTCAAATGTTAAGAGCCAGGAGAGACTACGCTTTTTTGGTCGAAGAACTCAGAAATCGTCAGATACAGTATAGATGGGATGCACCATTTGGCATCATATTTACATTTGATAAGCAAAGGTACCGCCTCAACTCTGTATGGAAAGCCCGAGATTTTTATTATAATACATTGAAGGCCGGACACCCTGCACCATCTGGACCTAGAGAAAGACCACAAGAAGGACAGGATAGACAGCAAACTACACAACCACCAGATAAGATGGAGCATCTCTCTTCTCTAGAAGTGCAAGGTGCTATGGAACCAAGACCTAGCCGCATGACTACTAGACGTATGGAGAAACAAGCTAAAAAGCAACAGCATCAACAATCATCGGCCATCGATCAAGGATCTACAACAACAAATCTGGAAGCAATGGGAGGAGCTAGACCTAAGGTTAAACAGGCCGTGCAGGAAGCTGTAAAAATGCTTCAACCAACCAAAGATGACAACTAAGATTTTAACATGGAATGTCAACGGACTGAACTCTCCACAGAAGAGGAAGAAAATATTTCATTATCTCAAACAGTTTAAGAACGATGTAATTTGTTTGCAAGAAACTCATATCAAGTCAACTGATCAAAAATATTTGATCAACTCAAAACTTGGTCAACATTTTGCAGCTTCTGCTATGGAAAAGAAGAATGGTATAGTTGTATACTTAAGAAAAGATATGAAAGCTGAATTAATAGAAGCAGATCCCTTCGGAAGATATATTGCTTTAGACTTAATCTTAGAAGGGAAAAAGACATTACTTTTGGGAATTTATGCTCCCAATCAACAGCAAGATAGATTCTATAGAAATCTTCATGCTAAATTAGTACAGTGGGACTATAGTTCCTGTATACTATTGGGTGACTGGAATGGAGTGATAGACACTAAGAGAGATAAGAAGATTTCCCGCCTAAATACCAAGATGCGAGCAAAGTTACCCAAATCTTTCTTTGACATTATGGATGATTTTGAATTGAGAGATATTTGGCGAGAAAGAAATGCAGAGGAATGTGACTTCACTTTCTTCTCGGACAGGCATCAATCCCTCTCAAGGATTGATTTTATTCTAACCATTAATGATTTGCTTTCTAGGGTCAAGAAAACAAAGATTGCAGCTAGGATCCTTTCGGACCATAACCCAGTTTGGATGGAGTTGGGAAGGGTAGTGCAGGCAAGAAGGTCTTGGAGATTGAATGAAAACTTATTTAGATATGAAAAGTATATTAATGATTGTAAAAAATTACTATCTGAATATTTTGTTTTGAATATGAATAAGGGTACATCTATGGAATTTGTATGGGACGCAAGCAAAGCGTATATGAGAGGAGTTTTGATGAATATAAATAAAACACATAGAAATAAGCAAGGGTTAAAACGAACAGAACTGGAAGAGGAAATTAAGAGAAAAGAGCTCGAGTTAACAATGAACCCAGACGATACAAAGGTTAAGGAAGCTATTAACATATTAAAATCTCAATTTGACATGTTGATCTCTGACCAGGTGGCTACTAATCTATTATATGCAAAACACAATACTTTTTGTAATGCAAACAAACCTGGCAGATGGTTAGCTTATCAGATTAGGAAAAAAAGGAAAACTCGAAATATATCTAAACTGATTTACAGAGGGAAGGAGGTGTTTCAACAGGAAGAGATTCAAAAGGCTTTCGGGGAATTTTTTACAGAACTGTATAAAGGGGATAAAATTAATGGTTTAGACATAGACAAATATTTAGACAAAGAGAAAATACCTTCAGTTAGAGAAGAACACAGGCAAAAACTGAATCAACCAATAACCTCGGGGGAAATCCTGCAGGTAATTAAGCAATTAAAGTCAGGGAAAGCACCAGGTACAGATGGCTTGACAGCGGTTTACTATAAAAACTTACAGTTAGAAATGGTAGAACCTCTTAGAGAATTATTTAATATGATTCAAACGGAAGGTAAAGTCCCTCCATCTTGGAAGACAGCGTTTATATCTTTGATACCCAAAGAAGATCAAGATACTACTCAACCCAAAAATTATAGACCTATTTCATTACTGAATGTAGATTATAAAATTTTTACTAAAATATTAGCAAATAGGTTAATGTTGGTCACACAACAATTGATACATACGGACCAAACAGGTTTTATACAAGGGAGATAGATGAAAAGTAATGTTAGATTAATTATTAATGCATTAGAATATTTGGGAAAGAACAACCAGATCCCTGCTGCGTTTATATTTTTGGATGCTGAGAAGGCCTTTGATCGAGTTAACTGGCAATTTCTGTTGAAGATATTGCAAAAAATGCAGATAGGAGATAATTTTTTACAGTCAATTAAAGCAATATACCAACAGCAAACAGCACAAATCATAGTCAATGGAAGTTTAACAGACTCTTTTCAAATTGGAAAAGGTACAAGACAGGGCTGTCCTTTGTCCCCATTATTGTTTATTATAACTTTGGAAGTATTGTTGAATAAAATACGGGGCTTGGATGGTTTAAAAGGGATCAAGATTAGGCAGCAAGAATATAGAGTCCGCGCTTTTGCGGATGATTTGGTCATAATATTGGAACAACCGCAGGAATCCAGTATGGTTTTAATGAATATGATTAATCAATATGGTCAAGTGTCGGGCTTTAAAATAAACTTAGGAAAAACCAAAATATTAGCTATAAATATGAATATTAAACAAAAGGAAGAATTAGGATTGATGCTAATGGTTGTGGAGATGTAGAGCACTGCGATTGGGGCATCCACAGTAATTGGTTGGAGACACTTGCCCAGCTCAGGTGCAACATTGTAAAATCACCTGACCGTGGATGATGGCATAGGCCCCAAGGTAGGAGAGGCTCATTGCTGCTGTATGACATCCACAAAAAGTTTAGGAGAATGAATGGGCTCCGCTTCTGTAGTATGTTCAGAAAACAGTGGGTTAGTGGAAGCAAGAGGAACTTCTGCAGTTATAGATGCTGCCTTAGATTTGCAGAAGCGTTGGCCTTGAATAACAAGGACTTGAACAGAGAGCCCTCTGATTGTCTTTAAGATCATTTGCTGAGGGCTCTTTGCAGTGTTAAACAAAAGTGTTGATTTGCTGACAGGCTATCAATGAGGCGATGTAATCGCTAGCTCCATCCTCCACTGACAGCCGTGTGGGCACGCTTTTCCTATCGGGTGGGATATGTCAGCCTCATAAATCTGTAAAGCAGCCGGTTCAGGGATTGCCAAGCCCTTCAAAAGCTGCCCTTATCATAAACGATCGCAACATATCTGAGCCAGGGAGAGCATGGAGCTCGGCAACCCAAAGAGAGTGCCAACTTAAAACAGTCCCAAATTCAAGGCTTCTAGCGATCGGTGATTGACGGAGCTAGGGAGAGAACGGAAGTCTGCAATCCAAAAAGCGCAGCAAATTAACACAGACCTGAATTTAACGTTCCATCAAAAATCAGTCTAGAAGACGTGCAACACTGTCCTGAGGAGCATAAGTAAATGAAACCAGTCATAACCAATTCCTTCCTTTTGGGATTCAAAATATGTAGAAGATCAATCAAATAACATATCAGCATGGCATTTTTTTTGATCTGAATATAAACTGAGATCACTGCTCATCACTCATCAAAACATACAAAAATGTGGTTCTATACAGCACCATTTTCTGCATTACTATCATATTAACTATATATAATAACTATATTATTACCCCATTTCCCTTCCTAGAAAAATGGATTTTAAAAAGGGACAGAAAGACCAAATGATAAATATGCCTGTGATAAGAAAGAGACCTTACTCGGATATAAGCATCCTGCTGGTGTTTGGCAAAGTACAGCATGTTGTCCAGGGCTAGCATTCCTGGGGGAGTCTGAGTAAAATCCATTGCTGGGTTTACATGATTCTGCAAAACATTGAAAAGGATAACATTGAAGAAAAGAAAGAGATAATATATAAGCATATTTTTGTTGCATTCATTATGCTACAAGAAAACATTTCATTCTGCATTTTTACTTTTCTATATTATTTTATCCCCCCATACCTGCATTTTAGGGCATACAAACAAATATTAGGGACAGGAGAGATGTAACAATTTTGTCTTATGCTTTTCTCCATACTTATATGTATTTCCTTTCTTTCAGTTCATGTGATTGAACAAAAATGTGTTGGCTTACTCTGTAGTTCTCTGTCAAAAAATATTGACTAATGTTGATTTTTAAAAAGGCCAGCAACCCAAACAAGAACAACCCTCACAGATTTAATATAGGAGAATTTAAGGAATGAGATTGCCATCACTTACTGGCAGGCAAAAGCTCCACCTATACTCAAGTCAGATCTCATTTCTCTTAGAAAGACTTGAGATTTGATAGACAACTATAGATTTAGTTAACTTCCAAACTTGGTTCCAACCGTTCCTCACCTCCCTGATTCATCTGGGAGGTGGGAAGCTGTTATGAGGTAAAGCAGGGAGATATTCCTGTAGAACCCTTGATTTATGGAAGAGTATTACACAATAGAACTCACAATGCTATCTTGCTCTATCACTGAATTTCCTTTCCACAATTCAAACTCAAAGAGTGAAGTCAGACAATTCTCACCCAGCAGTGGTGGGTTTCAAAAATTTTTATTACCGGTTCTGGGTTATTTTGTGGATGTGACTTGGCTGTCATTTGACAGGGTGGGAGTGGCTTGGTGGCTTGGCAGTCATGTGACTGGGTGGGAATGGCTTGGTGGTCATGCGACTGGGTGGGTGTGGCCAAGTTAGCGCTACATTTTGCCAATTTAGCAGTCCCCTTTTCTATTCTTTTTAATACTGCATGAAGTTTTTGCTTTAGGTTTTGTTTTACTAGGGGGAAGAGGTTGGCAATGCCTGGGGATTTCTCCTGTATTAGAGGCACCAAAATAACCAAGATGATATAAGGCAGTGATGGCTAACATTTTTCTTGTTGTGTGCCGAAGGTACATGCGCGCACATACACCAACACTCCCGCGTGTCAGCATCTGTAATGCAATGAGCGGCCTCTGATCTCATGAATCTTTTTCCCCACGCGCATGCGCACACCTACCATGCATGCTCCCCCCCCATTTTGGACCAACCTTTGCTGGTACAAATGGCCTACTCTTGCAGCGGCGGCAGCTCCTCCTCCTCCTGGCAGCCCCGCATTCCACATATCGTCCGTCCAGCCAGCCATGCCAGCCGGCAAGGCCATGGAGCAGTGAGTCGCCCAGCCTGCTGCTGGCATGCCGCCCTTACAGAAATGCTCTACTCTGCCCATGCAGGCCCCTATCGGGGACCACAAACTGGCTTGCCCTGCAGGTCCAGTAAAGAAAGCAGCATCCCAAGTAAAGGCGTGGCAGCTTGCAATCTCAGAGCACTGCAGCTTGAGCCAAGCTCGAGTGTCCTCACCACACGTGCAGTATCACACCATGCACCCTAGTTTGCAAATTCAATTCTTGAAAATGCCTTAAATTTGCCATGTTGGATGCTGCCCAGAGTGAGGCTGGAAGGAGGAGGAGGAGCTGACTGGTCACGTCTGCATCCCTCCCTGCCGCCCCGTGTGCCCGAGCAGCCCTTCCGCCTTCAGCTATTGCTGCTGCTAATCTGAGACCTCGCTTTTCCCCACCTCAACCACTTCAGACTCACTCTAAATTAGGCAGAGGGAGGGGGATGTTAAAGAAGAGGTGGTGGCCGTGTGCACAAGGATTCCTAATCCTTCCTTTTCTCTCTCCGGCGTTCCTCCTGCACAGCTCTGCTGCCCTGGAAGGGCAGCTAAAGTAGCAGGGGGAAAGGAAAGAGGTACTGGTCGGTTTGAGTGCTCAAGGGAGCAAGGCAGCATTTGCTCCCTCTCCTGCTGCTCCTTCCCCTAGCCATGTTGGACTTTGAAGAGTTTGAGTGGCAGTTAACTGAAAACAAACAGCGTAACGAAGCATGATTGAGGGTAAGCAAGTCCAACATGGCTAAGGGAAGGAGCAGCGGGAGGGAAGCAGTGAAGGGGTGATGGCTATTGTCCCCACTCCTTCTTGCTCTTGTCTGGACCTGCATCGCCAGATGGCTGGCTCAACCGTGTGTGCTGTTACTGCCAAGCTCAAGTAACTGCATTCATGCATGAGCCCACACATACATACACACCACATCGCCCTTTAAGGCAGAGGAAATGGGCAAGAAAATCTGATCATGGCCCGTTTTAATGGCAAAAATCACTTGAAAGAAGCCGGTGGAGATCTCGCCTGCTTCCATTTTTCAAGCCAAAGGCACTTAGGAAGCACATGCACACTCAAGAAAGGAAAAGGTTGGATAGAGAAAGATGTGAAGGAGCGATGGCCGTTGTTCCCCCTCCCCTCTTTCCAGAAAACTGCCCCCCCTCCTTGCTCTTCTCTGGACCTGCATTGCTAGACAGCCAGCTCAACTTCAGGCAGCTGGCAAACTCGCCTGCAGCCAAGCGCCGCCACCTTCCTGGCCTCTTTCTCAGCGATTCCCACTTGGGGGTGGGAAGAAGAGGCAAGTGGGCTTTTTAGAGAGTTATCCTGAGTAAGTCCATCCGTCTGGCTACCTCTCCTGCAACGGAATGGGATGGAGAATTCCCAATCTCTTTCTCAAGTAGCCAATGGGAGCATGTGATTCATAGCGCTTGGCATATTTCAGCTTGGGGATGGCTTTGGTGCACACTTTTTGGCCTCCCCCCCCCCTTTGAGTAGGGCAAACTCGTTTGGGGAATGAAATCCCATTTCAAGTCAAAGTTGAGGTGTGATCTTGTCTGATCTTCTCCCATTAGGAGAGAGCCAAAGCCATCCCTGTCTTTGGTGCCAGGAGATTTCACAGAGAGGCCTACTAGCACCAAAACAAGGATCACACGGACATGCCCAGGGACAGATTGAAGATGAAGAAGCACCAAAAATGAGGCATGAGGGAACCGTCCCTGAATGTGTGTTCTCCCTCCTCCCCCCACGCATGCATCTGCAACCTCCCCCTACTCCCCACACATTCACACATGTCTCCTGCCAACACCAGAGACCCCAAAATCAGATGGCTGGTGGAAGGCACAGGCATGCCCAGTAGATCTGAGCTGGGTGACTGCTTGCATGCCAGCAAAAAGGCTCATGTGCCACCTGTGGCACACGTGCCATAGGTTCGCCATCACGGACATAAGGTCTCCTGCTGGAGCAGGGGAGTTGGACTAGATGACCTCTGAGTTCCCTTCCAACCCTGGATTGCTGTGCTGTTTCAAAGCATCCTCTGAAGTTGCATCTAGTGCCAGGTTTGTGGTCCTTACTTCCTCTCCTTTTTCTCTCCCTCCCTCTCTCTATCCATCCATATCTCATTCACTTTCCCTTCCCATCCCTCTTTCTCCCTTCCTTCCCACTCTCTCTCTTTCTCCCTTCCTCTCTCTCCCTCCCCTTCCCTCTTTTTCTCCCCTCCCCTCCCTTTTTTCTCCCTTCCATCTCTCTCTCTCCCTCTCTCTCCCTCCCTCCCTCCCTCCCTCCCTCCCTCCCTCCCTCCCTCTCTCTCTCAAGATCTTTGGTAGGAGGAAGAAAAGCCAGACATTTTGAAACTGAGAACATGCCCATTGATCATCTGACATTCTTAGAGCTCCACTATTGATTAGCTTAGCCTGAGCAAGGATAGCTATCAGCACTTTGAATAAGTTCTCAACTCAAACTCCGTGCACTTGAGGATCCCCAAATGGTGAGGATTTCTTTCTTTCTTTCTTGAAGGCCTCCCCCACCACCACAGACAGTTTTTGCTCCCAGGGGACTGCAGGGAGTCTTGCTAGGCACTCCTCATGCCCTGTTTTGGGCCTAACAGGCCTCCCTAAAGCCCCTGGGAGCCATAATGAGGCTTGTGGGGACTCCTGGAAGGGGCAGGGGAAGGTAAAGTTGCGAGCCCGGTGGGGACAGTGAGTGGGGGATGCAGCAAGCTCTGAGGGGGGGGGGGCTAGTGAGACTTACTTGTAGGCAGGAGGAGGCAGATCAGTTGGGGGTGTAGCGCAGGCACCATGTGGCAGCTTAGGCAGGGAAAACAGCTTAGGCAGGCAAGCAGCCCGGGAGGTGAGGAGTGGCTGGGTGGGACAGGTAAGTGTAGGAACAAATGCAATATTGCATGATGCAATATTGTGCAAAATCCCCAACCAGAAAGGAAGAATGGCAATCAGGAACAAAGCCAGCAAAATCCTCCCAGTACTCCAGGGAAACCACCCTAAAGAGCGGCGAGGTCATGGAGTTCAAGTACTCCCCCAAGCATAAACTTGGAACTCCAACCCCACAAGAAGAAGAACCAAATCTGTCAGACAACTATGACGACAATGACCCCTTGGTAAGTGGGACAACTGAGCCCATCACTGTGCTTGTAGAACTGCTAATCCCAAGCACAGGGCAGAAGGTGATGCTTACAGCCCGAATAGGTTCAGGGTGCATCTGGTGCCTAATAAGTCCAACTCTAGTGGGGGAAAAAACCATAGTGTTTTGCCAGCTCTATAGGTCCAACGTGGGAGGAGTCCCAGCCACATTTGCTACAGAGCCCTGGAATTTGCCATAGAGAACCGCTCTGAGACTATTTATTTTATTGTGGCTCCAGGCATGGAATTCCCCAATCCTAGGATTATCATGGCTAAAAAAGTGAACCACAGGTGGGTTGGACAAAAGGGACCCTTACCAAAGCTGAAACTCTACTTCATGATGCCCTGGGAGCTAGATGAGCTGTGCAATTTCATAGACAAAAACTTGGAGTGGGGCTTCATTCAGTCTGCCACATCCAAAGTAGCTGCCCTGGTACTGTTCCGGGAAAGGAAAGATGGCTCACTTTATTTATGTGTCAATTATAGAGATTTAAATGCAGTGTGCTTGAAAATGTGCTCTGCTCCTCATGAAGGACATGCTGACCCACCTTTCAAAGAGCAATATTTTTTCTAAGCTGGATTTGTGCGAAGCCTGTTACCGAGTCAGGATTCGGGAGGGCGATGAGTGGAAGACTGCCTACTTTGGTATTTCTAGTTTAAGGTTCTCCTGTTTGGGCTCCAAAGGGCCCCTGCAGTAGTCATGCAGCTGATAAATGAGGTGCTGCATGAAAACCTATATAAGGGTGTTTTGGTATACCTTGATGACATTCTAATATACACCAAAACCAACATTAAGCACATAAAGTTGGTCCAAGCAGTCCTGAAAAAACTCTGAGCCACCAAACTATACGATTATCTCTCAAAATGTGAGTTCCACAAAAACAAAATATATTACCTGGGATACCGGATCTCACACCAGGGGTGGAAATAGATCCAGAAAAAGAGCAAGTGGTGTTAGACTGGGAAACCCTGCACACCCAAAGAAAGGTACAAAGCTTCCTAGGGTTTGCACATTTCTATAGGCAACTCATCCCATCATTCACCCAAATTGCCCTTCGTATTACTAACTTGCTGAGATCCAAGGGGGTAGATAAGCCTAAACCCAACCAGCCACTAAAGTGGAACATGGAATGTCAAACGGCATTCAAGAAGCTAAGAAAGCTCTTCTCAGCTGAGCTGGTGTTGAAGCACACAGTCCCGGAAAAACCTTTTGTGATTCAAGCCAATGTCAGCACTGAGGAAGCGAAGTGGCTGTGTTGCTTCAGGAAAACAAGGGAGGGTTAACTACAGCCCTGTGCATACACATCAAAAAACCTAACCAAAACCAAGCAGCGTTGGGCAATATGGGAGTTGGAAACCTAAAAAAATTCTAAAAATCTAAATCTAAAAGTATGGGGTCGGGATGATTTTATTACATTATATTAATTTATTTGATCCTTTTTATTAATTTTATTTTTTAAAATAATGTTTTATATTCTGTAAACTGCCTTGAGTCACCATGTGAGAATAGGTGGCAATATAAATTCAATAAATAAATTAGTCCCATTTCACTTAGGAGTGCCAATCTGCAGTGAATTCCAGAACATATTTCCATCTGATAAACTATTGTATAGCTTCCAGTTTAAATGGCTCTGCTGGAAGTTTGCTGACCTCTAGTGGTACTCCACAAAAATAACATAGAAAATCAAATTTATTCCCAATTAAATATTTATTTTTAGAAATAAGTTAAAATAAAGTGTGTTAAACCATTTAACACATTATGAATATAACTACAGTGCCTTTCACCTAGCAAAGATACATTATTATGAACCAAGTAATTCAACTTAAGTTTCCTGCATAATTGCCCTTTTTAGAAGTTTAGAAGTTACTTTCAGCTTCCTTGCTACATCATATTCACTTCCCTTACTAAAATCTGATAAAAAGTTCTCTGCTTTAAGTAATTTAATAATGTTCCTTATTATTTTTTTAAAAGACTACCAATATGTCCACTCAGGATCAAAGAAGAATGTTCACACTAATTTAGAATCAAAATCAGAATAGAGCTGGAAGCGACTTGGAAGTCTTGTAGTCCAGCTCCCTGCTCAAGCAGGAGATCCTGTCCCATTTCAGATAAGTTACTGTCCACTCTCTTCTTAAAAACTTCCAGTGATGAAGCACCCACCACATCTGAAGGCAAGCTGTTCCACTGGTTAATTGTCCCCACCATTAGAAAGTTTCTCCTCAATTCCAGGTTGCTTCTCTCCTTGATTAGTATTCATCCATTGTTTCTTGCCCTAACGAATGGTGCTTTGGAAAATAAGTTGACCCCTCTTTGTGGCAGCCGCTCCAATACTAGAACACTGCTATTACATTGCCCCTAGTCTGTCTTTTCTCTGGACTAGTCAAACCCAAATCCTGCAACCGTTCTTCATATGTTCTAGTCTCCAGGATTTAATCATCTTTAATTGCTCTTCTTTCCATTTTTTCCAAAGTCTTAATATCTTTTTTGTAATGTGGTGACCATAACATGAAGCAGTACTCCAGGTGTGGTCTTATTAAGGGCTTATAAAACACGACTAATACTTCACATGATTTTTATTCTATGGCTCTGTTTATACAACCAAGAATTGTATTAGCTTTTTTGGCTGCTGCCGCATATTGCTAACTCATGTTTAGGTGATCATCCACTAAGATTCTAAGCTAACTATCGCAGTTACTGTTTTTGAGCCTAATCTGTACTTGTGCTTTTAATTTTTCCTGAATAGGTGTAAAACATTGCTTTTCTCCACATTAAATTTCATTTTGTTGGATAGGGCCCATTGTTCATGTCTGTCCAGATCTTTTTGGATCCCGAGCTTATCTTCTGGGATGTTGATTATTTCTGCCAATTTAGTGTCATCTGCAAATTTGATTAGTTCCTTTTTTATTTCCTCATCTAAGTCATTTATGAAGATATTGAAGAGTACTGAGCCTAAGATGGAACTTTGTGGTACCCCACTGCTTACTTCCCTCCATGTAAATGTAGAATCATTAAGGGCTACTCTTTGAGACTGGTTTGTCAGTCAGTTATAAATCCATCTAGTGGTGATGCTGTCTATCCCACATTTTTTCTAGCTTACCCAGAAATAAGTTGTGGTCTACTTTGTCAAATGCCTTGCTAAATTCTAAATAAACTATGTCCACAGCATTTCGCTGTTCTACTAATTTAGTCACTTTGTCAAAGAATGAAATAAGATTGGTTTGGCATGATCTGTTTTTAACAAAAACGTGGTAGCTTCTAGTTATAACTTTATTTGTTTCTAGATGCTTTTTGATTATTTTTTCCAATATCTTCTCAGGTATTGATATCAGTGGTTTTGAGATAACGTTTTCCAGCTCCTCCAGAATTCTGGGTTGTAATCCACCACTCCCAGAGATTTATATTCATCAAGATAAGATAGGTGCTCTCTTATCATTTTCTTGCTTACATTAATTATTTCTAGTCTGTCTTTTGCAGTTATATTTTTGGTATGTTGGGCTATAGTTTATTTTTTTATAAAGATTAATGCAAAGAATGAGTTAAGCAGTTCTGTTTTCTCTCTATTGCCTGTTACTTACTGACTGTTTCCTTGAGTTTTTTCTTATTATTCATATGTTAAAATATTTTTTAAAAAATTATCTTTGACTTTTGTTGCAAGTCTTTGTTCATTCTGAGCCTTTGCTTTCCTGACTTCATCTTTGCAGATTTGGGCTATCTGCTGATATTATGTGCCTCTCTTTCCATTTTTTGTACTTATCCTTTTTGTCTTTCAGTTTATCAGAGAGATCTTTGAGCAGCCATGCTGGTTTCTTCTTGGATTTCTTGTTTTTATTTTTTAGTGGTATTGTGTTGGACTGGGGTTTTATGATCATATTTTTCAGTGTTTCTCATGTTTTTCAGTTGTTTTCTTTTAGGATTTTTATCCATGAAATTTTGCTTAGGCTCTCTTTGGATTTATTAAAATCAGCTCTTTTAAAGTACAAGACACTGGTTAGATTATATTATATTGTTTGTGTTTGCATTATATTGAATTCAAATATGACGTGGTCACTCTCCCCTAAGGTTCCAGCAACTTCAACTCCCTCTATCACTTCTTCTTTATTAGTAAGAATTAGTTGAAATATAGTTTTGCCTCTAGTTCCCTCCTCTGCATTTTGGATGACAAATCTGTCAGCTAAGTTGGTTAGGAATCTCCCACTTGCTGCAGAGCTTGTCTCCCAGTTGATATCAGGATAGTTAAGGTCTCCCATTACTACTGTGTAAGTTATCTGCATACATTTGTAAATTGATTAGCAAAGAGTTCATCTATTTGTTCTGCTTCGTTGAATGACCTGTAGTATATGCCTATAGCAATGTCATTTTCCTCCCTTTTATATTGATCCATATGGATTCTAGGAAATTTTCAACCTTTGTTTATTTCTGTAGAGATATATTGATCTTTTATGTATAATGCAACTCCATCTTGTCATTTGTTAGGTCTGTTTCTTTTGAATAATTTGTACCCTTCTATCAGTACATTCCAGTCATGAGTTTCATCCCACCAAGTTTGAGTAATGACAACTATATCATATTTGCCTTCATGGAGTAATACTTTAAGTTCACCCTGTTTGTTCCCTAAACTTTGAACATTTTGAGCAAAATTTAAAAGGCACAAAAGGAACAAAATTGCTAGACCAAGCCAAAAATGGTAACATTAGCAAGTATTCCATCTGCAGATAGAATCCTTTCACATGTGTTCTTTTTTATTGGTAAAATAACTGATTTTCCTAAACAGAAACCCAATTTTAATCAAAATATTCTATCCTAAGTAGAAACCCATGGTTAGGTCATTCATGTCATAATTATTATTATAGCTAGATCATAAATATCATAATTATTACTTTCAGACAAACAGAATCTTGAGGGAATGACCATCCATTTTTTGGCACTGACTCTATGATTTTCCCTAAAGATAAAAAAACAAATGAATTGATATAGGGTTTACAATAACCAGCTCTATAAAAACACCTGTTAAATCTTTTGTAAATGTTTTTCCACATTTTTATTCAATAATAGATTTCTATTTGTATAATTCTGAGAAGACTAAAATATAAAAATGAAGGAATTTTTCTCAAAAAAATTAAAAGTCAAAGGAAAGAGCAGAAGAAAGGGAAACTATGAAAATTGTTTATAAAATATACACCAAACATGAGGGAGGGGAAAGAAAGTTACAAAATATTATTCATTTAATTGGATGATTTTACTTCAATTAAAAAAAAATATGGAAAGATGGATAGAAATGTGGCCAGAAAAATAAACATATATTTGCAATCTTATGTATCTTTCTCATAAGAAAGTAGTTAGTTTCTAAGGTAAGTTAATCTACACTAAAATATTCTGAATTTTTTTTTTGTAAAGCTGTCCAGTTACTTGAAATGTGATGGGGGTATAGCAATGAAGTTTTAATTTTTTTTAAAAAAAATGTTTAATCAAATCAGCCTTCCTGGAATCTATTTTATGAAGTCTCCTGAATCACCAAGACTATTTTCCTTTATAGTGCACAGAGAAAAAGCAACAAAGCATATACTAATATTTACTCCACTTTGCTGAATAAAATGGTTTTTCTTTCCCTTTTTCTGTTCTTCTCTTTCCATGCCATTAGAGATTCCTTGGATTTTCCTGGATCTTTAAAAGTGTACTATTTCTTACTATTATCTTTCTCAATTTAATTTACACCTTGGTACATTAATATTATTCTTGCTGTCATCTATATTGCCTCTATTTTAAAAAGATTACATATATCTTAAACTCTCTTTTTTGAAAATTCACATCTTCAAGTGAATGCATCAGATGCCCTAGCTGTATATTTTAAGCATCTTTATTCTACATATATGAGGGAGGAGTGGATTTAATAATCCTGTTTCCTTTATTGGGAAACAATGGCAGATCTATAAATAGGAATTTCAAGAAAATGAAATATAAAAATAAAAAACTAAGAAAATAAAAATCAGGTGCTACATATTGAGAAATGCGCGACAAATAAACAGCTGAATAGCATTGACAAATATGGATTTACAAGATAAAAATCATTTTACTAAGAAGAGCTGAACCACAGATAATTGTGTAATGAGTCAGAACACTATCTTACACCTTGGAAGTTGTTCCAAGCATAAGTGATTCACACACGTTCTACCCCCACATATCTTGTACCTTACATACTTTTCACACATTTATAGAAATGAAATGCATATATTTCCTAAATGTCAATTATATTTATATTTTAAACCAAACACTGGGCTGAAACAAGTATTTTGACCAGATTATCTCTAATAGATATATACATACGACACTAAAGCACTAATTCATAATCTTTTGTATGATGATATACCATTAAATTTTCTCTGTTCAAAGCAATGCTTTCAAAACAACATAGACATATTCCTGAAAATTGAATATACCATATTTTTCAGAGTATAAGACGCACCTTTGCCCCCACCCCCCAAGAGCATGGAAATGTTAGTGTATCTTGTACACCGAATATAGCCATTTTTGGCCTCCCAGAGCCCTGCCTCCGTATTCTATTTTTACAAAAAATTGGCAAAAAACAGGCCCTTTTTGCAAAAATTGAGGCATTTTCTCCTTCCTCCAGCCCCAGGGGCACTCTGCAGGCTTCAGCAGGGCTGGGGGAAGGAAAAAATGCTCCCATTTTTGCAAAAACGGGGGCATTTTTGCCTTCCCCCAGCCCTGCTGAAGCCTACAGAGTGCTCCTGGGGGCCAGGGAGGGCAAAAACTTTTTTTATTAACTTATCTCTTCGAAATCTTGGTGCGTCTTATACACTGGTACGTTTTATAATCCCAAAAATATGGTAACAATTCCTTTATCTGATCAGAGACTTTATAAATAAGTTAATCTTTAATCAGAGGTGATATTCAGCAGGTTCTGACCGGTTCTGGAGAACCAGTAACAGAAAATTAGAGTAGTTCGGAGAACTGGTAAATACCATCTCTGACTGGCCTCACCCTCATCTATTCTTTGCCTCCTGAGTCCCAGCTGACCAGGAGGGAATGGGGATTTTACAGTAACCTTCCTCTAGAGTGGGAGGGAATGGAGACTTTACAGTATTCTTCCCCTGCCACATCCACCAAGCCACACTACACCCACCAACATGCCCACAGGACTGGTAGCAAAAAAATTTGAATTCCACCACTGAAGCATATTTGGATTGTACAGTAGGCAAATAATCAAAGTCCAAAGCATTCCCAGTAAGCAAGAGTAGCACAAGGCAGACAACAAGAGTTTCAGAGCTGATACATGCAGATTTGGTGGGGCCAATGCAAGCCAGAGATTTTACAGTATCCTTCCCCTGGAGTGAGGTGGGAATTGAGATTTTACAGTATCCTTCCCCTGCCACATCCATCAAGTCAAGCCCACCAAGCCATGCCCACACAACCAGTAGTAAAAACTTTTGAATCTCACCACTGTTTAAAGTGCTAATATATTTAAATTTTCAGATTTAGATAAAATTGATTGTAAATAATACTCAGTTGGCTCAGTATCCTTAAGAGAAATAAAATATTACTCCAGACAAAAATACTTTTGATAGAAATGTTTTCCCATGTCCTATAAATGCTTTGAAGGACAAATAGAGACAAAGTATAATCAGGCTTCACAGAAAGTTCGACTCAAAATGATCGTTGCTCTTCAAACCAAGAGATTCTGGGGAATCACTATATTCAGTTTCACTAGCTAATTTTTATCACTCTTTTCTCTTCTTTAAAAATACTCTTACAAACATCCAAAACAAACCTCAAAGTGTCTTTCCTATGCTTCATACCATTGTATATTACTGAAAATCCTTTCAAGATAAATATTTTTATGGTTTATGAAACAGGGTTTCATAGGTTTGAAAAGTATGTACTTATTAACTCACATTCTTTGTTATATCAGTTATATCATGCTTTATCTCCGTATAAATAAGATAAAAGTTGGATTTGCCAATAGTTTTTTTAAATAATATATTTACTTTAGATCAACAGGAATTATCCCTCCTATTTTTTTTTATAAGCTAATAATACAAATCAAATCTACAGTAACTATGGGCTGATTTTTGTATGAAAAAGATATGAGCAGACTTCAGTTTCATAACTAGAAATGTACTCTGAGATATGTATTTTTGCAAAGTCTTTTGCACTTAGTTATTAATGTTAACAACAATCTTAATATTGGCTCATGGGTGAAAAGCAAAGCAGATGTGGCATACTATTTGTGACAATGGCAAAAGTCACACAATGGAAATGAAAATACCTTCCTCCCCTGTAACTTGGAGTCTTAAAGGTATGATAAATTTAAAATCAAACAAATTATTTCTTCCAAAAGATGAGTGTCAGGTTTCTCACAGCAAAGATAAAAAGTGGAAGCAGGTTCAGACATTCAAAGACAGAAAACTAACGAAGTTAGTAACTGCTATACAAATCCTATGAATAGTTAACTCAATGTTTACATTCTTGTACTTTTTTAAAAAGAAAGAATTAGGCTAGAAACAGCATACAGTGGATTTTGTCCTAGACAAAAAGCCTGCTGGATTACCATGGGCCAGTCACTTTCTCTCAACCCTAGAAAGAAATCAATCGTAAACCACTACTGAAATACTTTGCCAAGAGCCAAAAACTGACATTAATTAACACTTTTCCATTTCCCTATGCAAATGCAACATTACTAAGCCTACAATCATTCTCCATGATCTACAAGCAAAATACTAGTCATTAGATTAGAAATGGGGGAATACACACTGAAGATCAATGAGTCGCAGCCATCATGGAAACCTAAACCATTCTGTCTGAATACCTTCCTCTTCCTCAGCAATACATGCAAACCGGAGTTACAATCAGGTAGGTTGCCAGAGCATATTGAGGAATTAAAAGTTAAAATACAAGAATAATTATCAGCAGCCAAGTGCTAATAAAGTGAAACTCTTTAGCAGAGAGGTCATTTAAGCTCTCCAGAAAGTGGGTAGGCATATTTGGGTTACAAAAGCTAAAGAGACAATTTAACAATTTAACATCTTGAGTGATGGCTAATCTCATTCTGCCTTTCTTCAGATCTTGCTGTTGGGAATTTTTGCCTATGAATATAGCTATATATCTCTTTATCTTTTAAGTGCTGACATCTGCTGTGGGCTGTTGAGGAATGTGTGGGCTGCTTTCTCCCTCTAAGAAAACATGTTTGTCAATTTCTCATTCAGGGAAGTATATTCTCCCTTTTTAATATTTCTCAAAATATTTCATTCTTCTAAGAGAGGCGTGGAGAGGTACAACTGATGCCATGTTATTAAGCCTTATTATCATGAGAGAGAACTAAAATGAATTGGAAGGAGTATCCATTTATTATTAGTGAGCAATCATGTGCCTTGGCCACTCTGAAGCAATGCAAGAGACCCGTGTCCCAAAAGTGCTTTTTCAAGAGGAAACTGGACTTTCTGGAAACCAAGAAAGTCCAGTTGCCTCTTGAAAAAAGTACCTTTGGAACAACCATGACCTAGATGACTAAAGAATCCCCATAGACAAGAGACTCCTGTGCTCAATGAATTGACAAAGCACCCTTTCCCACCCAGAAGAAGCAAACATTAAATCCATTTGCACCACTTAATGAGACCCGCTGGTCTCACTCACCTCACAAAATATCCTAAGGAAATCATCCAGATTTAAGGAAATCATCCAGATTTAAGGAAAGATCACATGACAGACAGAATGTCAAACTTGCATCTTGCCTCTCAGCCGTTTCTTCTATGGCTATGCCAACCTTTCTGTAAATAGCTATTCCAGTCATGTTGAAAGTATACTCCAAAAGCTTAAAACAACCCTTTATCAATCTTTAAGATAGTCAAGCCCCAGGAATAAAAGTACCACAAAAAACGCCAGGGGAAGGGGGACTCTGGTGAAGCTCAGTCTACAGCCAGAGAGTCTGGGTGTAAGGTTTACAATGTAACATGCTTAACCCAGGGTTAACCCATGCTTAAGCAGGGTTGTGTTCCTGAAAACACTTAAAGCAGCAGGGCAATTAAGATAAGGATTAGGCTTGAAATACAGGAATACCAAAATGTTTCCTTCCTGCCTCCCTTGCAGGATTAGCCCTGTAAAGTGGGAAAAGATTTCTTCCAACAACTGCTCAGAAAATTAACATCCGGTTCGGGAGAACCTGTCAAGCCAGCCTCCCTCAGCAACCAAGAAAGAAACCACTCAACTCCATTTTGCAGAATTAAGAGTACTTTTACTGGTTATGAGTAGATAGCAGCTAAGCAAAGCAAGATCTGAGGCGAAAGCGTGTATAATCATACATATCTATATGTGACTCAACTCCCCCCCCCGGTAACCCCATCCCATAGTCCAACCTGCACACCCCTCAGATGTCATGTGGGTTCCATCTTCAAAAACTATCATCAGGTTGGTATGCCGGACAGATGGCCTTGGCGGGCAAATCCACTATCTGCAGTATGCGCAGTAGATGGTGAGAACAAAACTCCATTTTTTACAATCACGCCTGTACTTAAACTTCCCCTCCCAAATACCCCCTCCCTGTTTCAATGACAGCCGAAAATAAGTAGCGAAGCAGAGGCTGACATCTGGCCCTCCTTCAGGAAAAGAAGTCATCCCTGCACGAAAAACAAATACAAAAAACCAAGAACAAGACAATAAAGAAATTTATAAGTCAATTTAGGTCAGGGTTTATCAGGGTGCTTAGAGTAGAACTTCCGCAAGAGTCTAGGAGCCCTAACATGGGATTTATCAACCCATCCAGCCTGGGAGGGGGGGGAAATGTTTCCAGGAGACTACATATTGAATTCGATTCCTATGTTTCCTGGAGCCCAAAATTTCCTTAATCTCAAAATGTTGCTCTCCTTCAATGAGAAGAGGGGCAGGGGGCACAGGTAGGGGCACACAAAAGAGGAAGTGTGCTCCG
This sequence comes from Thamnophis elegans, assembly GCF_009769535.1. NCBI lineage: Eukaryota > Metazoa > Chordata > Lepidosauria > Squamata > Natricidae > Thamnophis > Thamnophis elegans. Next base: position 69,711,914 of record NC_045558.1, read on the forward strand.
GTTTCAAGAGGTTCACATGAGAAGAAAGTGGAGCTAACGTTGTGATGGCACATCGTGCGGACTCGACTGTCCAAGCTCGCCGATGACACTTTTGCCCCTGGACGGTCCGGCAGGACATAAACCATCCTGAAGAGATGGTGACTGGGAAGACAAAACCTTGCTGGTCACAGGGACACCACAAAGTCCCTGATCGACCCAAGGGTAGCACTTCCAACCAGCGGCAAACAGGCAGCCCCCAGGCTGACACAGTCGGAGATGGCTCCCGAAGGAAGAAAAGAAGTGAAAGCGTTCCATCTGGTGAGGTTTTTTTTTTTCCTTTCCTAAGATTGCCCTAAGAAACCCTTTTTAAAAAAAATAATTAGTCCTCTAAGCAAGAATAAAGCGGTGAATTTAATTCCTATTGGACTGCCTTAGAAAGTTTTCTGTTCCTGCTTGTAATGATGTTTTGTGGATTGAAGTGATTGCAACATTTCCTGTTTCCCCGCTTGAAGTGTATGGACTGATCTTTTTTCCTCTATTTTTTTAATACCTTAACTGTTTCTCTTGGTTTAAACTAAAAAAATTTTCTACTTTAACAAATTCTACATGTCATAAAATTACCCTAAAGATACTTAAGGAAAAAGCATAAGGAAAAAATAATTGAATCTGCCATTTGAAAGCCTGAGCTTGAAACAATGTATCATTTGTTCTTTTCTATTTGACTTCACTGACTTTGCAACAGAAGGGTTTGGAATCTTGTTTATAAAACCTGATAAGGACTCAAGGGCATGAACAGTGTTTTGCTGGTACCCTTGGAAAATATTTTGGCAAGAGAAGGAAAAGGAAAGAAAGAGACAAGAACCCTTCTACTTTGAAAACCACAAAAGAACTTGTGCTTAAGATTGAAAATAAATATAGATATTTTCCTCAAAAAATTTTTGACAGGCTAGAGTGGCAGATTCCTCTCTCTTTTTCTTTTTCCTTACATTCCTTTCCATTCTGAAAAATGGATCAATATTCTGATGAAGAAAACGTAATAATCCAAAACATCCTGGCTGGTCTCCAAAACATTTCAGAAGAATTTGAGATATTTGATAAGAAATGGGACAGACTATGGGGTATCACAGTAAAAGAGGAGAGGGTTGGAGCCCCAGAGATTAAAGAAGAGAATGAAAATTCAGAAAACAAAGACAAGACCTTAGATAAAACCATTAATAGAGTAAATATAAGTGAAAGTGAAAAGAAGGGAAGTTGGAAAAGTGACTTTGACAATTTGGAGCTTTCTCCCAAATTCCAAGATGCAGGAGAAAATAAAAGAGTGAAAAGGATGGAATTAAGAAGATAAATTCATCCAGAAATAAGTTTGATAACCAAAGATAAGCCTACGTTAATAACAACTCAAGGGCAACGAATCTACATGAGAGATCCTTCAAGCCACAAAGTGCGGAGAGAAATTCTAAACTCTGAAAAGGTGCTAAAAAGAGAATTGACACAACAGCTGGTGAGAGAGAAAGGACCATTTTGCTACTGAAAAGACACTGGTTGATAATGCCACTCTATGATAAAAATTAGTTAACTTTTGATGATTAATAAGTAGGGATTTTAGTACTTGATAGACTGTTTTAGATCATCATTGAATGTTTATTCCTTAACATATAATTTACTATGATATTAATAATGAAATGATTACTTTAATTAGGATAAATAACTGGGCCATAAATTGTAAATTGAGATTTAGTGAAAAGATTTATAAACTGTATAAATTTCTTGTTTAGATCTTGTCATGAAGGTATAAATAATTTGGATCAGAAGAGAGGAGATGCGATATAAATTAGCAAACAATTGGTTTTTTTTTTCTTTACTCTTACCTATAATAGCAAGAAGGAAATGCTAATGCTATACCTTTGGTGACTATTAACTAGAAATGTCAACATTTTTTTAGATTATCTTAGATTTTAAATGGTTATTTTGCTAACACTTATTACCGTATATACTCGAGTATAGGCCGACCCGAATATAAGCCGAGGCACCTAATTTTACCACAAAAAACTGGAAAAGTTATTGACTCGAGTATAAGCCTAGGGTGGGAAATGCAGCAGCTACCGGTAAATTTCAAAAATAAAAATAGATACCAATAATGTTTTTGAATATTTATTTCAAAGAAAAACAGTAAACTAGCGGTGTATTCAATGAAATACTTCACTCACCTCATGATGCTGATGTCCCGCTGTGATGATGATGTCCCGTGCAGCCGCGGGAGCGATGTCCCGCCTCCTATGACACACGGCACAGTGATTCCTATCATTGGATCACTGTACCAGAGGAGGTGGGACATCGCTATGTGGCTGCTTGCCATAACAAGGAGGAGGTGGGACATCGTTGCAGAGCGGCAGGAGGGGGAGGAAGGGGAATCGTAAGACAGCCCTGCATTACATTAGAACGTGAGGAGGGGGGATGGTGCGGTGCGCGCTGCGCGGCAAACTGACACAGAGGGAGGGGAAACTCACAGGGGCACTGGGCCATTCACGAGTGTCACCCAGCGGCATGGCCCCACCCCCTTTTCTCCTCCATTTCGGGCAAATTTTTCACTGACTCGAGTATAAGCCGAGGCGGTTTTTTTCAGCCCAAAAAGTGGGCTGAAAAACTAGGCTTATACTCGAGTATATACAGTAATAAATTTCTGCTCAGAGATGGCTATAAAGATAAAATGCTTTTGGCCTTGTGAAGAGGAGAGGTGAGAAAAATATTTTTTAAAAATTAGCTAACTACAATAACAATAAAGAAATGTTACTGGACAATATTCAAGGACATATACAGGTGTGTTGTACTGGTAAAAGCAAAATGGACAGAAGTGTTAATTTGTGAGTTTGGGGGGGGGAGGAGAGGGAATGTTAGACATCCTTTTAATAGACTTCCTTTTAGAACATGGTATAAAGATGTAAAGCTCCGACAGATTCATTGCGATTGGGGGGGGGGGGGGAAATGCCAGTAGGTGGTTGTGTCTTTAAAACTCTAAGTAAATGAAATTGTGGTATAGTGATAATAAAATATACAAACTCCATAATGTACAACTCAAACTGAATGAAATATATGTAATGATTGTGGAAGAAACAGACAAAATATACATGTAACCAATGGATACGCTTTCTACAAGATGTAATGAAAGATGATTTTTTCTTTTGTGTTTCTCTTTAATAAAAACAATAAAAATTAAAAAAAGAGGTTCACATGAAACACCGGATAAATCCGGTTAAGATGCTTTGGTGGTTCCAATCATACAGAAACAGGATTAATGATCTTCACAATAGAAAATGGACCAATGTACTTTGGCCCCAATTTCTTTGACTTCTGGGTAGTTTGGAGCAACTTGGTAGACAAAAACACTCAATCTCCTACTTTGTAGTCCCTTTGCTTCACCCTCTTTTTGTTGGCCTGTTTCTTGTGTGCCCGATGAGCAGCTTCTAATGCTTTGCGGGTCATGGGCCAAATTTGTCGGAGCTGGTCACTCCACTCGGAGAGGGACAAAATTTGCGGCTTTTCCTGGGGTAATTCCGGAAGAGGTACAAAGTCCTGTCCAAACACAATCTTAAAAGGGGTGAAACTAGTACTGCTGTGCACAGAGTTGTTGTATGCCACATAAAACAGGTCTGTGATGACTCAAATCATGGTATTCCCTAGACTCTCTGATAATTCGACAATGAAATCCATCGATATCTCTTTCCACGAGACTTCAGGACGGGCCACACCTTGGAGAAGGCCTTGGGGTTTTCCTAGTGGGTGCTTCCCGGCAGCACATATGGGGCAACTGGCCACATAGGACTCAATGTCTTTTTTCAATGAAGGCCACCAAAATTGCCTCTTAACTAGATGTAGAGTCTTTACAAAACCAAAATGGCCTGCCATTCGGGAATCATGGGCCCACTGAAGAACAAAAGTTTTCAGGCTAGCAGGAACATACAATTTGGCCCCTACACAAGCCAGTCTATCTTTCATGGTACATTCATTCGAATGTTCCTTGAACCAGTCATCGGACTCAAGGCCTTCCTTGAGTTTGCATATGAGGTCTGTTGTGACCTCCAAATTTGAGTTGTTTTGGCTTCTGGTAACCACCGGGGCAGCAAGACTCTTTTCTGGGATGACTGGGTGAACCACGCTCAGCTTCGAGCTGTTGTATTGTGGAAGTCTGCATAAAGCATCAGCCATAAAGTTCTTCCCTCCAGGGATGTACTTGAGGGTGAAGTTGAACTGGTTGAAATGTTGCGCCAACCGCATTTGTTTAGGAGATAGCTTTTGAAGGGTCTTCAACGTCTCCAAATTTTTATGATCAGTCCATATTTCAAAAGGGTGTTTAGCCCCTTCAAGGAAATGTTGCCAGGTCATCAAAGCCCACCTGACAGCAAAAGCTTCTTTTTCCCATATAGCTCACTGTCGCTCCGTCTCTGTTAGTTTACGAGAGGTCTAAGTGCAAGACTGTAGGTTCCTATCAGCGTTCGTTTGAAGTAACACTGCTCCTACTGCCACATCATTGGCATCAGCTTGAATGATGAATGGTGCATCCATATCTGGGTGTTTCAAAACGGGTTCAGCTGCAAAGAGTCGCTTTAGTTTTTTGAATGCGGCTTGACATTTCATAGTCCAATTCAATGGCTTCCCCGGTCTGGGCCTGGCCTCCCCTTTTGACTTTAGGAGATTTGTAATGGGCAGAGCAATGCTGGCGAATGCGGGAATAAATTTACAATAAAAATTTGCAAATCCCAAAAAACTTTGTAATTGTTTGCGGATGCGAGGGGGCGCCCACTCAGGGACAACCTGGACTTTTGCTGGGTCCATCTCGATGCCATTGTGGGAGATGCGATAGCCAAGGTAGTCATTTTTTTCCTGATGAAATTCACATTTAGACAATTTGGCATATAGTTCTGCGGCCCGGAGTTTTTTGAGTACTGATCGTACCAATGTCACGTGTTCGTCACGTGTTTCCGTGTAAATAAGGATGTTATCAAGGTAGACCATCACACCCTTGTACAGGTGATCATGCAAAACCTCATTTATTAATTGCATGAAAACCGCTGGTGCCCCCTGTAGGCCAAATGGGAGTACTCGGAATTGGAAACAACCAAGTGGGCAGTTGAAAGCAGTTTTCCATTCATCTCCTTCTTTAATTCTGACTTTGTAATAGGCCTCTCTTAAGTCCAATTTTGTGAAGATCTTTCTTTTCCCCAATTAGGCCAACATGTCCTTCATCAGAGGGAGGGGTAAACATTTTGTACGCATACAGCATTAAGATTTTGGTAATTAATCAGAGATGAAAGGAGCCATCTTTCTTTTCTCTGAACAACACTGGAGCGGCCACTAGTGGCCTAGCAGGTTCAATAAACCCCCTTTGTAAATTTTTGTCAATAAATTTCAGTAATTCTTTCATTTCACAGGGGGTCATTGAGTAGATTTGGGGTTTAGGAAGTTTTACCTCTGGGAGGATATCAATGCTGCAATCTGTTGCACGGTGAGAGGGCAATTTATCAGAGGATTTTTCACTGAAAACATCCCTTAGGTTCCAATATTCTTTTGGGATTTTCTCCTCCCCCCTCAATTTTTTCTTGCATTGCAGCTGCTAGGTTAGATTCAGCGTTAGCAATATTGGGAGCCCTCCCTTCTCCCTCAGAGGGTGTAGCAGATCAGATGCTCAACCACACTTTCTTCCAATTGACGTGTGGGTTCCATTTACGTAACTAGGGTAAGCCCAATATGAGAGGCCGGTCCATTCCCGGTGCAACAATAAAACTTATTGTCTCCTGGTGAGTTCCCATCCACATGTCTATTGATTCAGTCACAAAATGGGCAGGACTCCCCCCAGCTATCGACCCATCCAAATGGCAAAAAGCAATGGGGACTTTTAAAGTTCTCAGTTTCAGGCCCAGTTTTTCCACCACTTCAGGGCTAACGATGCAACGTGTGCAACCCGAATCTAAAAGGGCCAGCATTTTAGCTTGGGCTCCAGTAGAGGGCACTTTAAGTTCTACTGGGATGATCATGGGGCCTGATCGGGAACTTACCAGACATCCGTCGTCAGATTTGGTTTAACTTTCCTCCGATGAGGAGGATGGTTCCTCTTCTCCTGGAGTGGGAAGGAATTGCGCAGCAGGCTCCACCCCTTTCATGGCGGTATCCCTTCTTTTCCATGGCTGTTTATTTGGCTTTCTCTCCCCCCCCCCGGGCAGGGCGCTTTGGGCCCACCTTGGTGCAGCAGTTTGCTGCTCAGTGCCCCTCCTTCCTACAACGGAAACAGGTGATCGACTGGGGCTTGCTTGCAGACCAACTTTTCCCTTCTTTTGGAGCTCCTTGGGGGGTTGTTGGGAGGGGTAGCCTTTTCTTTCTCACTGTCCTCATGGTACGTTTCGGGCTAAATTGATTTCCACATCCACTGCGAATTCATACCAGCATTGCAAGCTATGGACCCCCCCCCCCCCCCCCCCGTTTACACAGTTCTGGTATATATCTTTGTTTAAACCGTCCATGAAGCTGTCCATCAAAGCCTCTTGGGACCACCCACGCATATAAACAGACAATTCACAAAACTCTTGTATATATTCAGCAACTGGGCTTTTTCCCTGGGTATGGGTTTTCATTCGGGTTCTAGCCTTCTGCTCTGTGAGCAGATCATCAAAGCGTTTCCTCAGGGTGGCCATAAATCTATTATAGTGTCTCAGTAGGGGGAGTCATCGTTATGCAGGGCAACTATCCAAGCTGCTGCCTTGTTCTCCAGGGCCATGGTAACCACTCTTACCTTGGCTTCCTCCGTGGGGAGGTCTTCTCCAAACTGTTGCATGAAATTCCATATCTGAACCAGGAAAAATTCTAGATTTTTTAATTCCCCACTAAATTTCACACCAAGCGGAGGAATTTTAGCCATCCAGTGTCTGCGGGGGGGGGGGGGGCTCCCTCTCTTGGAATGGCTCTTGTGGCTGCTGCTGCTGGGTCCAGGGCTTCTCCATCCTGATCAGCTCCATTGTCTGCCTCCTCGCCCCCCCTTGGGCAGAACAAGATCCCTGCAGTTGTCTCCTCTGTTTCTGGGAGATCAGCCTCTCTTTTAGGACTGCTTTCATGTAAGCATCGACTCTCCCAAGCCTCTTCAAAGAGTTTCATAGCCTAGGACATCATAAAGTTCTCCTCATCAGCATCCTGCCAAGCAGCTGCTGGTCGCCGATATTGCCTTGTGGTAACTCCAGCCGGAATTTCCTCAGGGTCATATTTCTGTCCCACTCCCAACAACCACCTGGGATGGACAGATCATTCTTCCAATTGTAGTTCAGCCATCCGCTCCGTTTCCAAAGGGCACAAGGATGCATCCGCTCCCATGTCATCCTGATTGCTGCCTGGTGGGACATTCTTTAAAAAATTTGGGATTTTTTACATTCCCCTCGGTAGGTGTTAGCTCCGGGATGAGTGCGAAAGTGAGAATCTTGCTTAAGGTCAAGCCAGCCTCCCTCAGCAACCAAGAAAGAAGCCACAACTCCATTTTGCAGAATTGAGTTCTTTTACTGGTTATGAATAGATAGCAGCTAAGCAAAGCAAGATCTGAGGCGAAAGCGTGCGTAATCATAGATATCAATATGTGATCCAACTCCCTCCCCCTGGTAGCCCCATCCCATAGTCCAGTCCACACACCCCTCAGATGTCATGCGGGTTCCATCTTCAAAAAGCATCATCAGGTTGGTATGCTGGACAGTTGGCCTTGGCGGGCAAATCCACTATCTGCAGCATGCGCAGTAGATGGTGAGAACAAAACTCCCTTTTTTACAATCACTCCTGTACTTAAACTTCCCCTCCCAAATACCATGCCTCCCCTTTCCAGTTTCAATGACTGCCGAAAGCAAATAGCGAAGCAAAGGCTGACAGAACCCATGCAAACCGGTAGCAGCCCATCTCTGATCTTAACATAAGATGAAAACTAAAATCATTGCAACACTTATAAAAAAATGTTTCTCCACTTTAATAAACTCTCCATTTAAAAATGGATCAAAAGCTTTTAAAAAATCAGCCAAAGTTGTACTTTGTGTGACTTCAGCACTCAACTGATTCAATGTTGAGTGAGAAGATTTCAAATTGAAAGTTCTTGCAGAAAAATGTGCAGGAATTTATAGATTTCATTTTAGGGGAAGATCTTAACCTTTTCTTTCTGGTGAAGGAATGAAATATTAACCAGTAACTGGTTTCTTTATAAAGTTGCCTTGAATACAAGTGACTCAACTAATGGAAAGAGGAAATATGCATCACTAACCAGTTCCTCAACAGAAGCAGTAAATCACAACTTCAGAGCTTATACTGGCAGGAATGTGTAGAACCCATCACAAAAAGCAGCAATCAATCATCCAGCATATATAATTAAGTGCATTTAACCAGAAAAACCCACAACGATAAGTAATGTCATGCATTTTCCCGTATTCATAGAAATATTCAAATAGACCAGAAACACACACATCCCCAGAAATAGAGAAAAATGATCAGTGATTGGCTACAAAGGCAGTTCAAATGTAAATCATATAAACTTAAAATAAGCAGAAATTATTTTGCCCTTGTAAGTCTATAATATAATGGTATTATTATGTTTACCCTGAACAAATTCTAATTCCAGAGCATTTCTTTACAGAAGAGTATTTCAATAATTGCAACTGGTAGACATGCTTAACTTTAATTCTGTTTTGTTTACATATCTTTATAAATTTAAACAAAACAAAATTTAATGACAATCCATTTTATCAGGGGTTTTTCATTCCTCTTCTCATAAATAGATATTGTACTGCCAAAGAATCAACAACCTTTACACAAGAGTTGCCTCAGAAAATAAATAGAGATTTGACTACATAAACATGAGGTTTGTACTGTATACAAAAATAGTTCTTGGGAAGAAATACTTGATATTTGACTTAATGGGTCAGTAATTTTTAGACATACTTTATGTCAAAACACAGAACCTTGAGAACTACCAAGACCTTATTCAAATAAATGTTTGAGATCATAATGAGCTGTAGAATACCACTTAATATTTCTTCCTCTCCTTAATGGTCCCAGATTTTCAGGGTTCTGGGGTGATGGCAACATCAACTATGACCCTAATTATGACAGCTTTAGATCACCCAAAATGACCTAGAGGGCCACATGCAGCCTGTAAACAAGAAGTCCCTTGATACAAACAATAATATGAAAAAAAAAGTTAGCTAGGCTGACTATCTTCCATTAGGAAAATATTATATAGGAGAATTATAAACAATGTGCAATATATCTGAATGAGAGATTAAATAATAGAGCAGTCACCTGCATAATCCAGTGAAGAAATGAATAGCATGTGCCTTTGAACAGGGATTCTGATTATACTAAGGTACCCAATTCTTAAAATCAAAGATGTATGTCTATGTTACATATCATATCATCACTAAAACAAAACCGATTAGAATGCTAATATGATGAAACAAGAATACTTACAATAAAGCCAAGTTTTTTGTAATCACGTGTATACATGGATTTACGCTTCTCAATATTACCACTGTTGCTATTGGGTTCAGATTCTACATCAAAAGCAATTCTTCGGAGTTCAAATATGATGTCCCTCTGGGCCTGATAAGTTTTTAAAGAGATTTTTAAATTAAAATCAAAATAATAATGTTTCAAAGCATGTAGTTTTGGATAAAAGTAATATCATCAGCTTTCCTTAATATAATTGAATGTTATTCAGTAAGAGATAACATTTGGATTATCTTGCAATATTATACATGTCATGAAAACTAAATATAGCAATAGCAGTAGCAATATTGAAAACTAAATATTTCTGCTTAAAGATAAAAATAGTTTTGAAAACAATCAACCCAATCCTGATTATTCCTTCAGACTATGATCATCTTACCAGTGACCATTTTGAATGATAGAAATTCAAAATATCTTCTTCAGAATACCTGAATAAGGAAGCTATATTATAATGCTCATCAATTCTATACATACAATAAAAACACTATATACGTCAGTCAGGGGATCATTTTTAATCTGATTTTGTTTTCCAGGTGGTGACAGGAGCTTTTCATTTTTTTATTTGGAAAGCAAACCAGGAAAATTGCCTGATTTTGTAAATAGCTAAAAGATTTTTTTAAAGTAAAATTGGTGTCTTAAGCTTCTGTAACTCATATAGCATCTCTTGCTGCATGAATTCCCTTTTTAAGGCTTCTTTCTATTCTGCATTCACAAATAGGTATAAGAAAATTGAGAAAGTAGATTTACTGCAAAGAATAAAGAAGTCGATGATAGTTCTTTGTCTAAACAAGAATCCTGTCCAATAAATACATGTCCCAATGTTCAAATTTGAGGCGTCTTCTCAAAGAATGCATAAAGAAAGCATATACAGCCTCTGCAGCTTTTCTGAATATTCATATCTCCGGATAGCCTTTTCAATAAATCAAATATTCCAAATTTCCCCTCCTGCACCAAGAGCTACAAACACTAGTAATGAAAGAAAAAAGTGATTACCATATGTGATCTGAAATAGTGACATTTGAATAATGAATGTGAATAGAACGGCATCCAGGTCAGTGATAAAATCCATGGAAATTGTTTCATGAGAACTGTAAATGGCATTAATATGAACTTGTTTTTACAGTGTGTTACAGTAACAAATATGGGAAGAAGTGTCTTGATATAGTTATCAACAAGAAGAAAAAAAGATAGGACACTTTAAATATTCCAAAATATCCAGCTGGCCAGCTATTGTGGCAAAGTATGAAGAGTTCTTTCCTGTAGAAAAAAGGAATCTATGACTGGTCATTGCAATGCTCTCTCTGTTCTCAGGAAAGATAGGGATATTATGAAGCTCACTTACTCAACGTTGCATATGGGTACTGCTGCTACTGCTACTGAGGACAGATTTGACTGGTAAGGGAATGTCATTCTTATCTGGCTCCAAATGATTTACACAGCAGGACAGGTACCAGAAATGGAGGAAGAAACAAAATGTATGGACAAAAAATTGATGTGGAAGGAGGTTCAAAGGACAAGAAACATTCTGGCTTATCTGATAAAACATAAGCCTTTTTGTTATGCAAGCTAGATCAAAGTTAAAAGTTAAGAACTTAAAACTATAGAATTGGCATTGCATAGGTCTATGAGTTCCTCTCTCCTAGCTTAAGAAAATGAAGACTCTTGAAACGGAGTATTTCAAAAGGAACCTCTTATTAAATAGAATAGAAACCATTAAGTTCAAAGCAACATCTGAATCCGCTTAGGCAATGCGAGTAGAATTAAAGCAGTAGAGACCCCTCCCATTAGTTAGAATGCAGATTTTAGCCAATACACCAGCATGAAGATGTTTCCTTTTCCAAATGTCCTGAGAACCGAACAAACATATATTCATTCCCATGACTATCTTCCACTAGACACTGAAGTGAAACATCCCACATGGCCATAATAAACATTCCCCCAAAAGGTGAGGGGATCCCAAGGCACTTCGGTGCCAGGAAACCAGTTGTAAAATATTAGTTGTCACAGGCACTGCTAATAAATCGACTCCAAAAGCCCCCCTCCTCCCAATTGAATGGCAGGATCACTTTTAGGGATCTGACATGCTGCCTTCCTTAGAAAAAGGAGAGATCCACCTGTGAAAAGATAGAAACAAAAATTCTATTATAGTATTTTAACAAGATTTGTCAGGGTATTGCAAGTGAAATTTTTTCAGGAAGGTAGGGGCCCTAACATGATTTTGGGATTGGGATAGATGCTTCCAATCATCTACGTATTGGGTTTTCCCCCTGTGGATCCTAGAATCAAGGACTTCCATCATTTCAAAGTGTTGTCACCTTCTATCATGATAGGAACAGGTGGTATAGATGCAGGTGGTCTGAGTGGTGATATTACTTCTTGTTTGAGTAAACTAATGTGAAATACTGGATGGACTTGCCTGAGTGTCTTTGGAAGGAGTAGTTCTACTGTTACTGGGTTGGTGACTATAGTGATAGGGAAAGGTCCAATGAAATTTGGTCCTAATTTCTTTGATGGCTGCAATGACTTCAGGAATTTTGTAGATAAGTATGGTCTAGCTCCAACGTGGAAAGGTTTGGGTTCCACTCTTTTCTTCTCAGCTTGAATTTTAAAAGCCACCCTAGTTTCCTCTAAAGCTAATCTAATTACTGGTCATGTGTCTTGTAAAATGTCTATCCACTCCTTAAGTTGTCCTTAAGAACTATCTGTTGATAGTTCAGGCATGGGGCTGAAATCCTGGCCTGTTGCTACTCTAAAAGGGGTAAAAGCAGTGCTTGAGTGTACAGCATTATTGAATGCCACTTCTGCAAAAGGTAAAAGTTTAGTCCAGTAATCCTGTTGAAAAATAATAAAACATCTTAGATATTGTTTTAGGACCGAGTTAATTTTTTCAGTTGGACCGTTAGTTTGGGCGTGCTGTGACGAGCTCAACCCTTGGACAGTGCCAAGTAAATTTTAAAATGCCTTCCAAAATTTTGAGGTGGATTGGACCTCTTTGTCTGAGGTTATTCTCTGTGAGGCTCCATGAAGATGATAAATGTGTATCAGGAATAACTTGGCAAGACTTTTGGCAGTTGGGATCGTTTGGCAAGGTATAAAATGCACTTGTTTTGAAAACAGGTCTGTTATGACCCAAATGACAGTATTCCTTGCACTTTCTGGTAGTTCTATAATAAAGTCCATCACAATCTCTCTCCAGGGTGCTGAAGGTTCAGCTACCTTCTTTAAGAATCCTGGGATTTCCCCTTGACATCTTTTAGCTGTCGCACAAATAGGGCAGCTAACTACATAGCTCTCTATATCCTTTTTTAGTGATGGCCACAAAAATTGTGGCCTGTTAATTAGGTGTAAAGTTTTCACAAAACCAAAGTGTCCAGCTAATTTGGAGTCATGGCACCTTGCCATTAAGGCAAGTCTTTGTCTAGCTGGAACATACAACTTCATTTCCACTCAAGCTAAGTTATGTTTCATCCCGCAGCTGGATTTGTGGCTCAAAAAATATTCATCAGTGGTTAAAGCTTGTTTAAAGTTTGGATGGTGTCATTGTCCGTCAATGTTTCTTGTTTGGCCTGGGACCTGGTGATTACTTTAGTGGATAGCTGATTGTTTTGTATCATGGGTTTGATTATGTCTGGCTTTGTACTATTGTATTGTGGTTTTCTGGATAGTGCATCTGCCAGAAAATCCCTCCGCTCCCCGGAGATATCTGAGCATAAATTCAAACCATTAAAAGTACTGAGCCCATCGTACTTGTTTTGGGGAGGGTTTCCTTGGGGTCTTTAAGGCTTCTAAATTTTTATGATACATCCAGACTTCAAAAGGGATCTTACTCCCCTCTAGGAAATGCCTCCAGGTTAAAAGTGCCCACCGAACTGCTTCTTTCTCCCAAATGGCCCACCTTTGCTCAGTTTCATTCCATTTTTTGGATGTGTAAGCGCATGGTTGTAATTTGTCTTGCTCATTTTTCTGAAGCAGGACCACTCCTATTGCCACATAGCTGGCATCTGCTTGCGTGATGAATGGTTTCTCTGTGTCCGGGTGCTTTAGAATTGGCTCTGCTGAAAAAAACCGTTTTAAGTTTTTCAAATGCAGCTTGGCATTCCATTATCCAGTTCAAAGGCTGCTTTAGTTTCAGGGTACCCTTCACCTTCATTTTTAAAAGTTTGGTGATGGGGAGAGCAATCTGGGCAAAAGCGGGGCTAAAGTTGGTGAATCCCAGGAAGCTTTGTAACTATTTACATGTTCTTGATGGTTCCCAATTAACTACGCCTGTACTTTTAAAGGATCTATTTCTATGCCCTGGTGTGAAATGCGATACACTAAATAATCGTTTTTTTTCTTGGTGGAATTCACATTTAGAGAGCTTAGCATAAAGTTTGGCAGAGCAGAGTTTGTTCAGAATAGCCCAGACTAGTTTTACATGTTCTGCATTGGTCTCAGTATATAATAAAATGTCATCTAAATAGACCAAAACTCCCTTATACAAATGCTCATGTAGCACTTTGTTTATTAATTGCATAAACAGTGCAGGGGCCCCTTGTAGCCCCAACAGGAGCACTTTGAATTGGTAGCATCCATGAGGGGTGTTAAATGCCATTTTCCATTCATCTCCCGCTTGAATTCTGATATGGTAGTAAGCATCCCTCAAATCCAGGTTTGAAAAAAATTTCTCTTTAGTGAGGCGTGCTAGCATGTCTTTCATGAGGGGAAGAGAGTACATGTTCTGCACACTGATCGTATTTAAGTTTCTAAAATCCACACAGAGACGTTTAGAGCCATCTTTTTTTCCCTCTAAATAATACTGGGGCTGCGATTTTTGGTTGGGTTGCCTCAATGAAACCTGTTGCTAGGTCTTTCTCAATAAATGCTCTCAGGGACATGCTATACAACTTGGATTTAGGAAATTTGGCACCGGGTAGGATTTCTATCACACAGTCAATGGAGCAGTGGGGAGGGGGGAGCTCATCAGAAGCTTTTTCGCTAAAAACCTCAGCCAAGTCTTTGTATTCTTTGGATATGCCCTGGGTTGGCATAGTGTAAGCAGGCATTGTTGTTTCTTGGTGGTCTCTCATTTTCTTTGTGTGGATTCTCAGTAAAAGTCATGTGCATCTGAACTTTTATGGTGCCTTGCTTCCAATTAATTTTGAGGTTCCATTTTTTCAGCCATGCAAGGCTCAAAACTAGCGGCCATTCCATGCCAGGCACCACTATAAATGTAATGGCTTCTAATGCCTATCTATAGAGGCTCAGTGGCAAAAGACGCTGGCTCCCTCCCCCTCGCTATTGCTTCATCTAATTGGCAAAAAGCTATGAGACTTTTCAGCTTCCTTACATTAATCCTCAACTTTTTTACCAGGGTTGGACTGATCAAACAGCGGGTTCAACCTGAGTCCACTAAAGCGGAGATTTTTATCCCCCTCTCCCAGTTGGGGATACAGTCTTTTTTTTGGGGGGGGGGGTTAAGAGGTTTAATTGGTTTGTTTACCAGTGGTTCATTCTCTGGGTCACTTCCAAATGAGTATGGTTCCTCCTGCTGAGAAGCTGGGGTTTCATCCTCAAAAAGGGGAGGGATGGATATTCAATGATCTCCCTGCTCCTCAAGGCCATCTCCTTCCCGCGCTGGCCAGGTTTCCCCCAAATGGGCATTCTGGTTTTGTAGCTGGTGTTTGAGAATGGCATTCTTCAGCTCAGTGCCTCTC
This sequence comes from Thamnophis elegans, assembly GCF_009769535.1. Classification (NCBI taxonomy): domain Eukaryota; kingdom Metazoa; phylum Chordata; class Lepidosauria; order Squamata; family Natricidae; genus Thamnophis; species Thamnophis elegans. The sequence continues at coordinate 69,727,105 of NC_045558.1, forward strand.
CCTTCCACACTTGAAACAGGCTGAGGTTTTTGGAGAACATGCCATTTGCGGATTGAAAGTTTCTTGCTTCCATTGGGGTGGGGATTTCTTCCACACTCGCCGTGCTTGGTACTGGTTCCTGGCTATGTCGATCACAGCTTCTTCGGCAGTGAGATACCACTCATGTAGGTGGTTTGGTGCACCTTGGGCCATGAAGGCATTGTAGAGGTCATCACAGCCCAACCTTGAACCAGCTTACCAGGTTATCATCTGGCCAGTTCACACGACACACCAGGTCTCAGAATTCTTCAGTATACCCTGCCACTGGCTGCTGTCCCTGCTTCACAACTTTAATGTGGTCGCATGCTTTGATGTCTGCAAGGGGGTCCTCAAAACATCATCACAGGGCCATCAGGAACTGGTCAAAGTCCCGCAGTTCTGGTCCATTGGCATCATGTAAAGTCACCATCCATCTGGCAGAGGCTCCTTCCAGGACTAGGGTAACCACTTGCACTCGGGATCCTTGGGTTTGAAAATCACGCCCGTATTTTTGCATGTAGGTGATAACCTGTGCCACAAAAAATCCCATTTTTGCCAGTTCCCAGCAGGTTTCAGAGTTGGTTGAGAGTGTATTGTATTTGTATTTGTATTTTATTGGTCTTGTATGCCGCCCACTCCCGAAGGACTCCGGGCGGCTTACAATAAACAAAGGAAGGGGATAAATAGACAAATAGACAAACAACAATTTAAAATACACAACATTCATAGTTCCCGTGGGGCTGGCTATTTCAACAGCCCCCCAGCCTGCCGGAGCAGCCAGATCTTAGTGGCTTTGCGGAAGGCCGGGAGAGTAGTAAGGGTCCGGATCTCCATGGGGAGCTCGTTCCAGAGGGCTGGAGCTGCAACAGAGAAGCCTCTCCCCCGGGGGGTCGCCAGCCAACATTGGCTGGCAGATGGGATCCGGAGGAGGCTTAGTCTGTGTGATCTGATCAGTCTATGGGAGGTAATTGGCAGGAGGCGGTCTCTCAGTACCCAGATCCGATGCCATGTAGGGCTTTATAAGTAACGACTAGCACCTTGAAGCTAGTCCGGAGACTAATGGGTAGCCAGTGCAGCTTGCGGAGGATAGGTGTAACATGGGTGTACCTGGGTGCATCCACGATCGCTGGCGCGGCTGCGTTCTGGACTAGCTGAAGTCTTCAAACACTTTTCAAGGGCAGCCCCATGTAGAGCGCGTTACAGTAATCCAGACTTGAGGTCACAGGGGCGTGAGTGACTGTCTGAAGAACCTCCCGATCCAGGTAGGGTCGCAATTGGTGCACCAGGCGAACCTGGGCAAAGGTCCCCCTGGTCACAGCTGACAAATGGTGTTCTAAAGTCAGCTGGGGATTCAGGAGGACTCCCAAATTGCGAACCCTCTCTGAGGGACATATAATTTCACCCCCAGCCTGAGAGATGGAATACTTGGCCAATCTTTGGGAGGGAACATCAGTAGCCACTCGGTCTTGTCTGGATTGAGTGCCAACTTGTTTACTCCCATCCAGACCCTAACAGCCTCCAGGCACTGGCACATCCCTTCTACTGCTTCGCTGAGTTGGCACGGGGCGGACAGATACAACTGCGTATTGTCTGCATATTGGTGGTACTTAATCCGGTGCCGGCGTATGATCTCACCCAGCGGCTTCATGTAGATATTGAATAGGAGGTGGGACAGGACTGAACCCTGCGGCACCCCATAATTAAGGGGCCTAGGGGTCGATCTCTGCCCTCCAACCAACACCGACTGCGACCTGTCCGAGAGGTAGGAGAACCATCGAAGAACGGTGCCTCCCACTCCCACCTCCCGCAACCGCCGCAGAAGGATACCATGGCCGATGGTATCGAAGACCGCTGAGAGGTCAAGGAGCACAAGGATAGAGGGGTGACCCCTATCCCTGGCTCGCCAGAGATCATCGATCAGCGCGACCAAAGCACTTTCCGTGCTGTAACCAGGCCTGAAACCTGACTGAAAGGGATCCAGATAATCAGTTTCATCCAAGGACCCTCGGAGTTGAGAGGCCACCACTTTCTCAACAACCTTCCCAACAAAGGGCAGGTTGAAGACTGGACGATAGTTGCTCAAAATGGCTGGGTCCAGAGATGATTTCTTCAGGAGGGGTCTCACCACCGCATCCTTTAGGAGGAGCGGGAAAATTCCCTCCCAGAGAGAGGTGTTAACTATCGTCCGGATCCAGCCGCGTGTCACCTCCCTGCTGGTCGAGACCAGCCAGGAGGGGCACGGGTCCAGTATACAAGTGGAGGCACTCACCGCTCCCATGGCCTTGTCCACTTCCTCAGGAGAGACAAGTTGAAACTCAATCCATAAAGTATACTCAAGACCTTCCCCCGGTACCTCGGCTGGTACTGTGGAATTGGAGTCCAGCTCTGTCCGAATCTGAGTGACTTTATCCGTTAAATACTGAACAAATTCCTCAGCTCTACCTTGTAAAGGGTCATCCGCATCCCTCCCTTTCAAGAGGGAGTGAGTTATTCTAAACAAGGGCGCGATTCAGCGGATGCAATAAGGGCGGCAAAATGCGAACATTTCGCTGCCCGTATTGTCACGAGATAGGCTCTGATAAAGGCTCTCATCAGTGCTCAGGCTGACTCAGATTTACTGGCCCTCCAGCGGCGCTCTAGGCGTCTCTTTTGGCGCTTCATCTCCCAGAGTTCCTCGGTGAACCAAGGGGCCCTCCTGTATCTGCTGCCTCGGAGAGGTCGCAAAGGCGCAATCCGGTTTAGAGCTCCCGCTGTATTTCAGGCAGCGATTAAGGACTCCACCGGATTGTGGACGAGAGTGTCAGGTATTTCTCCAAGTGCCATCTGAAATCCATAGGGTCCATCAGGCACCTGGGGCAGAACCACCTAATCTGTTCCCCCTCCCTACAGTGGGGGATTGGTTTCCGAAAGTCAAGCCTCAGTAGGAAGTGGTCAGACCATGACAAGGGCAAGGTCTTAATGCCCTTCAACTCTAGATCACATCTCCACTGCTCCGAGAGGAATACGAGGTCAAGCATGTGACCCGCTGAATGAGTCGAACCCCGAATTACTTGGGTCAAGTCCATGGCTGTCATGGAAGCCATGAACTCCTGTGCCCCATCAGAGTGTTCACCAAGTGTAGGCAGGTTGAAATCTCCCATAAGCCTGGGGAACTCTACCACCAACTCGGCTACTGACTCGAGGAACAAGGGGAGGGCTGTTGCAACGCTGTTGGGAGGTAGGTACGTTAGCAACAAACCCACTTGACCTCCAAGGTCCAACTTCATCAGCAGGGACTCACACCCAACAAGCTCCGGAGCAGGGATCCTATGAGGAACTAAAGATCTTCGGACAATGACAGCCACTCCCCCACCCCTTCACTGGGGTCGCGGCTGATGAAGCACCTGAAATCCTTCTGGGCACATTTCAGTGAGGGGGACTCCTTCCTCCGGGCCCAGCCAGGTTTCAGTAATACATGCCAGGTCTGCCCCCTCGTCTAAAATTAGGTCCCGGACAAGGGGAGCTTTGTGAACCACAGACCTGGCATTTAGCAACAACAGCCTGAGACCAGGGCCCCGACAGTTCTCGCCATCTGGCCCTGGAGTAGAACTAGCAGGGCCAGAAGGAGGGATCTCTGTGACGTAGCGAACCCTCCAATCCACTGGAGTGGGGTCCAATCCACTGTGGGGAGGGTTTGCTGGGTCCCCTGCTGCTGTGCCATCTGCTTGATCAGCAGGACCCAGAGAGGGGGTAGCCCCCTGGTATCATCCACGGCTGCTGCCCTTCCAATGCTTCTTTGCTGCCATTCTTGCTCCACCCTGATGTTGCGATTTTCCAAAATCTCCATCACCAACCGAGTTACATGTCTCTTCAGACGTTCCTCCCTCAGCGAGGCTTTCTTTAGCTCCTCCTGGTCAGAGGGAGCTCCTAGTTCCAATTTCCACCTTGGTTTTTGATTACCATCGGTGAGGTTGACTCCTCTGGTCCTCGCAACCCAGCTATCTTTCATCCCGATGCCGATCCACCAGCTGGGCTTTTGGGGATTCTCCAGGTTCACCTCAACCTCTCTGACAGGGTACATGAAGCAGGTCTCCAGTTGTGGGGGGTGGGTCCCTCCAGCATTCAGCTTCCCTTTGCTCACTGTTGTGCTCAGACATGGTTTGCAGGGTCCCCTCAGTAGAGCAAAAATTGCATCTCCGGGCTGACAGTTTTGCAGAGATGTTGCTTTATGTAAGAGTTCTTCTCCTAGCTTAAGAATGTGAAGACTCTTGAAGACTCCAGGAAACCAGTTGTAAAATATCAGTTGTCACAGGCACTGCTAATAAATCAACTCCAAGCCCCACCCTCCTCCCAATTGAATGGCAGTATCACTTTTAGGGATCTGCCAGGTTTTCTAAATAATCATCATTTCAGCAATTGTGGGAGTTAGTGTCCTTGAAGAAATATCATTAGTGTTAAAATGATATTTGACAGTCCAAGACTCCTTGTTAAAAAGATAATTTTGTTCAGATGGAAAGACATGGTAGAACAAAAAATAGATATAAGAGCATTCTATATCATCAAATTATGGAGTGAACTGTAAAAGTCAGTTCAAGATGAAATCAGAAGCATCATCTTCCCCCAGGAGGTGGGGGAAAGAAACAGATAGGGTTGAATGAGAGGAGAGATTAAAAAGTGAAAGCCTGTTGAAATGTATGGTAGTCAAATTCAACTTTTGCTGAATGTTTCTAAATTCCTTTTGAAAATATACAATAGTTCAAGTTTTCTCATACATGCAATTCAAATATTTTTCAAGAATGGTTTGTGATTAAACAGACACTGTAGGACTATCTGTTCATATTCCACATGGATTCCTCAAAATAAATAAATTATACAAATAAATGACCAGAAAAATGTAAAAAAGTTTTGAAAAATATTATTTGTAAGCCCTATTAAGAGGAGAATTGCTGAAACTGAATGTTATTATCATGTTTTCAAACTTTCCATAATAAATAGCAAAGTGAATTAGATATTCTTAGCCATTTTCATGGAAAATTCATAGTAAACTTAAGTTGATAAAAATGGCATGGTAGCTAATAAAAGGGCCCCCAAATAAGAAAAGATAGGTTATAGCTGATAATTAGGAATACATGGAATCATCTTTCTTCCTACAATAAAGTTAGGAATATTTGAGTGAATGTTGATGAGATTTTTATCCTGCCTTTTTTGTGCATAACTCAAGGTGACAAATATCCCTAATACTCTGCCTCCTATTTCCCTCAAAACAATAATACTGTGAAAATGTTTAAGCTGGGAGAGAGAGAGAGAGAGACGGACCTAAAGTCACTAAGCCAGCTTTCATGCTAAGAAAGACCTATGATACACAGTACCCTGGGTAAACCTTCTAGATGTGTCAGTTTTATCTTTGTATAGTATAATGGTGTTTTATGAGAATCTGATCTCATAAATGTGATTGATAGAATAGTCCAAATACATCAGCATAGTTTGCATATTTACAGACAAGGAAGGAGTTCTTGCTGAGAGTATGGATTAAATCTTCAAGATATTATTTGAATACTGCAGTCTATAGGGAAGTCCAGTCTTAGAGAGATCTGTAATTCATACTAAGCAAGGAAGAAAATAAGATTGCCAAGACTATCATCATACTTGTCAGGTATCAACGTTTGGCACTGGGAAGTGTTGCTGCAGCAATTGCAGGGTCTTGAGCCAAGAGTACTACCAAAACTACTGGTAAATTCTGGTCCTGGCCAGATGGTTCATCATTTGGTAAGCTGGCCCTTCTAGGCACAACTTGGTTCTAAAATCTACAATAATTGGCAATCTGATCCATGATTAATTGAGATTGGAACTCTTCCATACCTTTCTGAATCAAGAGCCATTATACTGCTTGTTTATGACACCAGTCCCTTCCTTACAAAATAGCATTTTTTGATCTGAAAATCAAAACTTCTAGTCTCATTAGATTAAATAACACCATTTTCAGTAATCTTGACAAAAGCTCCAACATGGAACATATAAAAGAAAAGCCACAATTGTTAACAATTCTGTCCCAAGGATGATATGAGTCACAAATTCCCAAGGGCTGCACATTTCAGCAGTATAGCAAGGCAGTTTCTTTACCTGATCTTGAGGGTCCATTTTAGTCATCATTCTATCTTCCAGTAGGTTAAAGGTGAGTACTTGCAAAACATAAAGTTGATGTGCCATTTCATTATTAATGGCCCTTTGAGCTCTGATAACATACTGAAAATAAAAGCAAGAGTAAAAAAATCAGGAAAATGTATTTACATGAAAGCAACATTCTACCCAACTTTATTGACTGTGGAAACAAAAATAACAAATATTAGAAATGCAATCAGGTTGATATGATGAAACTTGGATTGTTAGATATTTTGCTATTAATGTAATTTTACTGTACCTAATATAAGATGAAAGTTGTAAATTTTTCTTTGTTCTTACAAAGAGACAAAATAATCGGTAAAAAATGTGTCCAATTTAAAAAAATATGCTTTTAAAATGAAGAATTAATATTCATGATAAATGTTCGTTATGTGAAGATCAATACATTTCTCATGGCATACAATTGGTTAATAAATTGTGTCTTTTATCTGATCTTTTAAACATTTTCTTCCTCTTTTTCCTTTAACATATTCTCCCTCTTCCTTTGTAGCACAGGCTTAATTTGTGACTCACTGTATCATGCATAAATCCTGCTTAAATTCAATAAAACTTCCATTTTCCCTGCCTGAATAGATGACCAAGCAATTGAAAGAGCAAAACAGTGAGCTGGATTTGGATAGGATCAAAAAGTTACAATATTATCCGTGTTGCTGAACAGAGAATTGTGAATTAATTCAGTTCTAGTTCTAAACATCAGAATATTACGCATGTGTTACAAGGATAACATGTAATTTAAAAAAATCAAAAAAACTAAAATACTTACTTGTAAAATGATTCCCCGAAGTTGTTTCTGTGCTAAAATATTTGCCATTTCCTGATTTTGAAAATAAAAGGAGTAACTTAGTTTAAGAACACTGTATAATCTTGCAACACAGATTTTCAAATGTATGATGTACACCATCCAGAATCACTTATTGAACATAAGGTTAAGAGACTAGCAAAACTCATTTGTTACTACAGGCAAAGCTATCCATATATTTTATATGTTATATGCTTCATTTGGCTCTTTAGCAATACTGCCAATCATTTTATTTCTTAATTATATAGTCTGTGAATGATGTCTAACTTCTTACTTTGCTTTTAAGGAAATAGGTAAATTTCTGAGTCTTCCCTGCCCTACCTCCCAAGGAAAGGCTAAAATTTTCAACAACTTTTACAAAAAAAGACATCCCAAAAGAAAACAAACTATTCTGTATATACTTGTCAGATAAAATATATTTGTAATTAGAGTAAAGAGTGCCAATTTCACCAAAACATACTTTCCTGTATAAAGATCAAGCTACAATTGTCTCGTTCATGCAGCTAACACTGCATTTCACTGATGTGATTGAATGATAACAATTCATTATTTACCAACATCAATTAGAGAAACAAACTCACCTGCCTCCTATCATCAGGTGCTTTAAAGAAAAGTGCATTTATCACAGCAATGGTATATGTTTGAATTTCTTGATCAGCCCTGCATTGAATACAATTTTAAAACAGTAAGAATAGTATAAGATATTCAATTAGGAACTCATGCTCTTATGGCCACTTATTTAGACTACTACAATATGCTCTAGAGCAGGGATGTCAAACTCGCAGCCAGGATGTATCATGCGCTGGCCACACTCACCTCCATTTTAGCGAAGAGGGGGAAAGTTGCAATACATCACATCACATGTCACTGTGAGTTCAATACCCCTGCTCTAGAAAGATCACCTGAAACTTCACAAGGTCCAAAATGCAGTATTCCAGGTTACCATTCACCAGTGGGTTCATTTGTGAATGCTATGGCCCCTTCACTGGTTCCCTATTTATTTTTCTTGTAACTGATCTGATTACTTGCAGAGCTGTATTTTTCCACTAAAGTCAGCCTGACCAATAGATGGATAGATAGATGGATGGATGGATGGATGGATGGATGGATGGATGGATGGATGGATGGAAGAAAGGAAGGAAGGAAGGAAGGAAGGAAGGAAGCAAAGGGAAGGGGAAAGGGAAGACTTCTTTTTTACAAGAGATGGAATAAATATGTAACATCCTTTGCAGGCATATGATGATGATCAAATTTATCACTGCACCAATGTGCAAATAGAAGCAATAGGATCTAATGAGATATGAGAATAATTAGAAAGATAAAAAGAAAAGCCACATCCTAGACAATGATCTGATAAATGAACCCAAACCAGAAATGTAATTTGATCTTAGAATTCACTCTCCTCAGTTTCTCCTCCTTCCCAAAAGTAGTGGAGAAGAGAAGCATTTTCAGACAAAATTATGCTACTGTAAGTACAATGAAAGTGGTATTAGTTTTGGTTTTTGGTTTCCTGGTCTTGACTACTCCAAAGAGTTGACATAGCATGATAGTATGCCATGTTTTATGAGGAATCTGTGTTTATTTGGACTTAATTTGGATTGTTGAATTAGCCAACTGTCCCATCTTGTTTCATCAATCTGAAAGGTAATATTTTCATATAACTTTTGAATAAAGATCAGGAAGTACCTGAGAGTACATCCTTCATATCTTCTCTCTGCTTACCAGATCATACTGCCCATTGCTCGGGATGTCGGGGATGCTCTATCAGCGAGGTATCTAGGAAGTTGTTTGTGGTGCTCAGTGCATGATCTGTCCCCAAACTGTTTCATACTCATTTCTTATAACCAGATAATATTAGTTCTAATGAGATATTTTAGGAAATCAGTATAACCAGTATGACTCAACAAGCAATATTCTAGGTGTCATCACTGATGACAACTAGAAACTCTTTTTTTATAAGATGGGGATTAACGGTTACGTTTTCCTTTTTTAATACTATGTAACTACTAGAAGTATTCAATTATCAAATTTTATTCTTATTACAACTGAAAATAATTGAACAGAAATGTAAAAGATCTGGGAAACAGAATGAGACCCTATCTGAGATGGAGGAGTGGCCCTTATCCTTTCTGGAATTTTGGAACTCTTGGGAGTTGAGATGGCAGGAGCACGATGTTGAAGGACTGCAGCTATGCTGCGCTCAATGGCAGCCGAGATTATATCAACCATATCAGAGGGGTAATAGTGGAGGTCCCTAGGACTGGGAGTAACAACGTCTAGCTCAGGAGTTAGGCTCCTTTCCCCCTCAGAACTCTCCTCCTTCTGGAAGCCTCCCGCGTCCTTGGGCTGAAGAGGGGAAGCAGGAATGGAAATGTTCCCGTCTATATCAGTGGAGAGCTCCTCTGGGGACTGTGTGCACTTGTCAGGGGCACAAACAGAGGTTGAGAAGAAACCTCACAATGTTTGGAATTGGCCTTAGCCTTGTGTGAAGCCAAAGCTAGGGTCCTGCCCTGTTCCTTATCTGGGACCTTATCCTGAGGTAAACTGGGCCTGGAAGCCTTGGCAGACCTGGATGAATCCTCCTGCTCAGAACCACCCCGTTTCCTTGCTCTGGGTTCAGTAGGGCCAGAAGGGTGGACGGTTGTTGGAGAGGATTCCCATTGGTGGCCAATACTTATGACTTGTTGAAATTCAGGAATCCACAAAATGGCTGCTATACTTTCCCGCCTAAACAAGATGGCCACAGGGAGGTCTGAGCTTTGTGAAGGAGTGTTCAAGCGAGCCGACAATGCCAGCTAATTCACTGGTTTTTGTATTATGATTTCTCTGGGATAGGGTTGGGATGAGGATTTTGCATTACAATTGTTGTGGGGTGGGAATGAGGAATTTGCATTATGATTGCTCTGAGGTGGGGTTCTGAGTTAGGATTTTGCATTATGATTACTCTGGAGTGGAGTGAGCATGTTGCATTACGATTGCTTTGAGGTGTGGTGGGGTGAGGATGTTGCATTATGATTGCTCTGGGTGGGGTTCTGGGTTAGGATTTTGCAGAAGGCTGTCCAGGCCAAAAATGGGCCACAGGAGAACCGCACCTGCTTCTGGCCAGCAGAAGGTAGAGTATCACAAACTTTAAGTCAGAACCAGTAAAAGAGGAATGGAAAAATCCCTACCTGTAGATCAGTGTTTCTCAGTCTTAGCAAGTTTAAAATGGGAGAACTTCATGCTGCCTGGGGAATTCTGGGAATTGAAGTCCATGCACCTTAAAGTTGCCAAGGTTGAGAAGAATAGGCCGAGACTAGAGTTTAGGATTTTCCATTCCTGTTTTATTAGAGTTTGGTGCAATTAAATAAATCAGTTGTGGTTTCCTTAACAAATAGTGATTAAAGCGATATGAACCATTGCTGGACTTTTTGTGAGAAACTGAAATTAAAAGTTGATCTGGGGTTTTGATAATTAGATAGGGGAATATGGAAATAATGTAGACAAATGTTAAACTTAGAGTAAGTGTTTGATATATTTTTACTTATATCCGTACCAAAGAAAGTTGAAAGTCATTCTTTTTTGCTTTTCCTTCTTTCTTTCTTACACTTTCACTCTTTTTCTTTCCTGAGTCTTTTCTTTTTTCAAACCTGTTTTTATTTGTTTATTTGCTTTGTTTTTTTATGTATGAAGGATCAAAGACTCAGCCCTTATACTTCTACATTCCTTATTTACAGAAACCATATCAAAATTTAGAATGAAATCCACTGGGAGCCATCTCATATAAGGTGGGCTCTGACCAAAAAATGTTTATCGATAGAAGATAATATGTGTAGCTCAAGGTTGAACTGTGGGGTCCTTGGTGCTCATTAAGCTTAATAGTTTTCTTGCAGATGTTTCATTACCAAACTTCATCAATACTAGAAGGGAGTGGAATTTGCTCTTATTTTCATATACTAGTGGCTTACCCTGTCAATGTTAATCAGTTGCTTCACAAAAAGTGTTTTCATTGGTGCCGGGTCTCTACAGCATCAGACAGAGAAGGGCTATTTTGCACCTCTCCCTCAAATGTTCTTTAAAATACAGAGTTTCCCAGCATTGGTTTAGGAACCTCCAACATGCAAACTGTGATTACTTGTCCTAAAATGAATCCTCTTTACCTGGAGCTTCAAAATTTTCTCTTTGCTGGAAAGGTGTATAGCTAAAAGTCGGTCTACATTTAGTCTATATCTGATTTGGGGATATTTCTTCATAACCAAACAAAAGTGTATTTTCTATGCAGTTCATACCCCTTGCTCACTTGATCTGGATATCACAAAGCAAAGCCCATATTTTGTAATTAACTCCCATGCCCCGTTTTGGCTGGCAGAGTGCTGTCACATCCACCCTGGCCATGCTCCCGCTGGCCATGCCCCCACGGCCACACACCCCTCAGTCCACCAAGGTCAAACATTATCCAGATGCCACCCTCAATGAAACCAAGTTTGACACTCCTGGTATAGAATCTCCTGCTTGAGCAGAGGATTGGATTAGAAGACCGCCAAGACCCCTTCCAGCTCTATTCTGATTGAATTAAATAGAGTGTATGGAGACACCAGCAGGAGGAATGTCTAAGGTGGAAAATTGATATTAGTTAGACTTCCCCCCTCCCATCAACCACCTAATCTTTTTTATCAGCATTTAATTATTCGTACTTGGTGGGATGAAACCGACGAATGGAACATATAGTTAGAAGGATTTAAATTATTTAAAAGAAATAGATCAAATAAAATAGGAGGTGGAGTTGCACTATATATAAGAAATAATTACCTCTCTACAGAAATAGAACACAACAATGATGAGAACTATCTTGAATACATTTAAGTCAATATTAAAGGTTGGGGGGGGGGATGACATTGTCATAGGTCTATACCAGGGACGTGCAGTCACTGGAGGCAGGGGAGGCGGGGTCTCACCAGTCTCATGAGGAAAAGGAAAGAATTTTTAAAATAATTAAAAAGGCCAAGGTAGTTGCTGCCAGACTCCAAGTCACAGTGACTCTGAGTCTGCTTCGTGCTAACTGTAGGGGGAGATGAGAGAACTATGGGCCTCCTTTGCATAAGGAATTTTTCGCTTTTTAAGAGTTAAGCAAGGGTTAAAAAGCGAAAAATTCCTTATGCAAATGAGGCACGTGATTCTCTCGCCTCCTCCTGCAGAGGGCACTTTATTTAGAGGCTTTTTAAAAACATTTAAGCAGAATCATCCACGTGGTGACTCTAGCAGCAACTATTGTAGCCTGCCTGGCCCTGGCTAGACCAAATCTTGCATTGACGCAGCTGAAAGGTATGTGGGTCAGAGGGAGGGGGCTGGGGGGAGGAATTCAAAATTATTTGTAATGTAATTTTAATTTGTTTTTATTATGTGTGCGTGTGTGTGTGTTTGTGTGTGTTTGTGTGTGTGTGTGTGTTTTACCCGCCTCTGCTGGCACGCGGGCTGGCACATTTATTTTTATTTTTCATTTTTTGGCCTGCCACAGAGCGAAACATGTCCTGGTTTGTGGCCGGGAGGCACGCTGGCACTTTAAAGTGCATGCTGCCGCCCCGCTGTATGGCCGGGGTGGCGGCATGCACTTTAAAGTGCCAGCGTGCCTCCTGGCCAAAGACCAGGACATGTTTCGCTCTAAGTGCATGCCTTCCGGGCCAGCCACTCAGCGGGACATGTTTGATGTGCTCCATCCCGGCAGGAGGAGAGGGCAAGGGAGACTGGAGGCAATGGGCGGGCAGCGAAGCGAGGCTGATCGGGCGGCTGAGCCAGCCTGGGGGACGAGAGGCAGTCACAGGCTCCAGAAGCTGAGGGGGCCTCAGAAAATCTACTTAGCATGGGCGCGGGGACGGCAGCAGGAGCTTACGCGGCACAGCAGGTCTCCTAGGACCTCCTAGGCGCCGGCTGCGCCGCTCATTATCATCAGTTGCCCCGTGTTCAGCAAAGCAAGCATGGGGAAGTCCTTTGCAGGCAGCTAAGACTGGCTGCCCGCAAAGGACCTCCCCAGACTTGTTTTGATGAGTGCGGGGTGACTGACAGTAGTTTGCGCCGGCCGCACCCGCTCAATCTAGCCCCAGTCACCCTGTGTTCAGCAAAGCAAGCCCAGGGAGGTCCTTTGAGGGCAGCCAGTCTTACCCGCTTGCGCCCGGCACTGCGGCTGAAGTGAAGCCCCAAAACCCCTGCTGCCACCGGAATATCTGCTGCCACCTCCTCCTCCTCCAACAGCACTGCCGGATTTGCCGCCCGATGCTGCAGCTGAGGTAAAGCCTGCAAAGGTCCCACCGGCACCCCCGCCCGTGGCAGTGGGGTCTCCCCCTTCGCTCAGAGATCTGAGCTGGGCTCCACGTTACCCCGCCCCCCCTCCTCCTCCTCCTCCGCGCTTTTGAGGAGCCATGAGTCTGCGGGAGGGAGCGGGAGCAGGAAAAAAGGCTGCAGCGCCGGGCAGCAAATGTGGTGGTGCTGTTGGAGGAGGAGGAGGAGGAGGCAGCAGTTATTCTGGTGGCAGCAGAGGCTCGTCGGCATCTTCATCACAGCCCTCCCTCACCGAATAAAGCAAGTGGAGCAGATCCATGCAGATGATGTCATCGCAACATGACTGGAGGTGGAATTCTGGGAGTTGAAGTCCACAAATCTTAAAGCTGTGCCGGGGCTTCAGCGGGGCTTTCATGCTTGCCTCACCGGCCATGAAGCTCACCGCATGTCACTGGTATATACTACAGGCCACCCAACCAAGCAGAGGAAGTAGATGAACTTTTTGCTAGTCCGCTAACTAAGGTATGTAGGAAGCACACCATAATAGTAGTGGGGGATTTTAACTACCCTGACATCAACTGAGAAACAAACTCTGCACCAAATGGAAGATCCAACAGGTTCCTAACAAACCTAGCAGACAGCTTTGTTTCCCAAAAAGTAGAGAAGGGAACAAGGGGATCAGCCATATTGGACTTAATTCTCACTAACAGAGAGGAAATGATAGAAGGTGTTGAAGCCACAGGAACCATGGGGGCAAGTGACCATGCAATATTGGAATTCAATATTATGCACACACAAGTAGTGGAACAAAGTGAAACTAGAGTTTTGGACTTTAAGAGAGCTAATTTCAATAAATTTAGAGAGAGCTTGGGAAAATTCCATGGATGAGAATCCTCAAGGGGAAAACAACTCAAGAAGCTTGGGAAATTTTGAAAAATGAGATTGCAAAAGCCCAGTCTAGCACAATACCAATGAAGAAGAAAAGTAACAGCTCCCAAAAGAAACCAGCATAATTGCATAAATAACTCTCTGACAAATTGAAAGAGAAAAAAGATAAGTATAAAAAGTGGAAAGGGTGGGGACATAACTAAGGCAGAATATCAGCAAATAGCCCAAGCATGTAAAGATGAAGTGAGGAAAGCTAAGGCTCACAATGAAGAAAGGCTTGCCACAAAAGTAAAAAATAACAAAAAAATGCTTCTTCCAACATGTTAAAAACAAGAAAAAAGTTAAGGAAACAATTGGTCCATTGCTGGGAGAAAGTGGCAAGAAGGTGAAAAGCAACAGGGAGAAAGCAGAACTATTTAACTCACGTTTTGCATCTGACTTTACACAAAGGGATAAAACAGTCCAACCTATCAAAAACAGTACCACAAAAATCAGATTAGGAGCACAAGTTGAAATAGGGAAGAAAATGGTAAGTGAGCACCTGTCTACCCTAGACAAGTTCAAATCAACAGGACCGGATGGATTACACCCCAGGGTTCTGAAGGAACTGGTAGACAAGATCTCATAACCGCTGAACTATATCTTTCAGAGATCCTGGAGCACCGCGGAACTACCAGAGGACTGGAAAGGAGCTGATGTGGTTCCCATCTTCAGAAAAGGGAAAAAAACAGATCCAGGAAACTACAGACCTATCAGCCTGACCTCAATACAAGGAAAGATTCTGGAAAAGATAATCAAGCAACGAATTAGTGAACACCTAAAAGCAAACAAAGTAATAGCCAAAAGCCAACATGGGTTTGTCAAAAACAGATCATGCCAGACTAATCTTATTGCATTCTTTGATAATGTGACAAAATTAGTGGACCAGAGGAATGCCGTCAATATAGTTTACTTGGACTTCAGTAAGGCATTTGATAAGGTAGACCATAATTTACTACTAGATAAAGTAGAAGAATGTGAGTTAGACAGCATCACCACCAGATGGATTCGTAACTGGCTGACCAACCGCACACAATGTGTAGTTCTCAATGGAACTGCATCTTCATGGAGGGACATATGCAGTGGAGTACCCTAAGTCTCAGTTTTGGGCCCTCTTCAACATCTTCATCAATGATTTGGATCAGGGAATAAATGGGGAACTCATCAAATTTGCAGATGACACCAAGCTGGCAAGAATAGTCAACACTCCAGAAGATAGGCTAAAGATACGAAGGATCTTGACAAACTTGAACATTGGGCACTATCTAATAAAATGAAATTCAATGGTGAAAAGAGTAAGGTTCTACATTTAGGGAACAAAAACGAAATGCACTAGTATAGGTGGTACCTTGCTCAACAGTAGTAACTGTGAAAGGAATCTTGGAGTCCTAGTGGTCAACCATTTAAATATGAGCCAGCAGTGTGCAGCAGTTGCCAAAAAAGCCAACACAGTTCTAGGCTGCATAAACAGAGGGATAGAATAAAGATCACGTGAAGTGTTAATACCACTTTATAATGCCTTGGTAAGGCCACACTTGGAATACTATATTCAGTTTTGGTCACCATGATGTAGAAAAGATGTGGAGACTCTAGAAAGAGTGCAGAGAAGAGCAACAAAATGTGGGACTGGAGACTAAAACATATGAAGAACGGTTGCAGGAACTGGGTATGTCTAGTTTAATGAAAAGAAGGACTAGGGGAGACATGATAGCAGTGTTCCAATATCTCAGGGGTTGCCACAAAGAAGAGGGAGTCAAACTATTTTCCAAGGCACCTGAGGGTAGAACAAGAAGCAATGGGTGGAAACTAATCAAGGAGAGAAGCAACTTAGAACTGATGAGAAATTTCCTGACAGAACAATTAATTAGTGAAACAGTTTGCCTCCAGAAGTTGTGAATGCCCCAACACTGGAAGTCTTTAAGAAGATGTTGGATAGCCATTTGTCTGGAATGGTATAGGGTTTCCTGTCTAGGCAGGGGGTTGGACTAGAAGACCTCCAAGGTCCCTTCCAACTCTGCTATTGTATTGTATTGTATTAAAAAAATAATACTTTATATTTTAATTTCTAATCGTTCATTTAAAAATCAAAGGAGGAACTACATCTTTTTTTAAATCTGATTCTAGAAGAATTTTAAGACAGTTTATATGTTTTTATACTAGTACCTGTACTTGTTTCTAATCTGAAGTTTTCCAAGCCTAAAACAAGAAGGAAATTAAAGGAAAACCACAGAAAACTTACCCTTGTAGATGTGGAATTAATTGTCCAATTGTTATCTCTTGTGCCACTTTCTGATACAGATCATGACCATTCAGTACCATTGATTCTAAAATGGCTAATGATCTTTGTAATATAGCAATATCATTTTGGAACTTGCTCACATAACTTGCAATCTATGAATAAATCACAAACAAAATCAATATAATTTGAACATAATGTTAATGTTCTGATTATCCAACTGTGATAGCAGAGTACTCATGTTTGCAGGCATAACCCATAAACATTTCAAGTGGAGGAGTATCTACTATTCCTCTGCAACAGTCATCCTCACAACTATTTTCCTCCAATTTTCCAGATAGGAAATAGTCAGATGTGCTGCAATTACTGTGCAGGAATACTCAACGTCAAAACACTCTAAAATGACTATGATAATTGCCTGTAGATGTCATGAAACAGATACTATAATAGAAGTTGAAAAGGGCACTGGGTAGGGAAACTTAGTCCAATCCCATCATAGTCTGTTTTTCAAAGAAGTTGCTGTGTTTTACGTAAGGGAGAATCCTGTGAAGATAATCTCAAATTGTGACGGAAATCTACCTGTGACAAAAAAAAAAAACTTTTGACATACCTTATGTCTGAAGTTTTAATTGGGCACCCATGAATATAATATCTATATCAACCCTAGTTTAATACTGTAACAATTATATTTTTATACTTTCCATGGCTATATTCCAGGATTTCACTATTTCTCCAAATGCATGTGGAGAAAAAAGTTTCCTTTCAGTGCTGCACAGTTCCAATATCACT
This sequence comes from Thamnophis elegans, assembly GCF_009769535.1. NCBI lineage: Eukaryota > Metazoa > Chordata > Lepidosauria > Squamata > Natricidae > Thamnophis > Thamnophis elegans. The sequence goes on from NC_045558.1 coordinate 69,744,285, forward strand.
CAGAATTTGTTTTATATGTTTGTGAGCTTAGGTTCATAACCTCATTTTATCCTCATGAACACTCTATGAATAACTTAAATACAGGATTTCTTCACAAGTTCATCCAACAAACATCATGAATGCCCTGAATGCAAGTCAAAACTTGGATGCAAACTTATAATTATAGCAGTACCACTAATCAAACTAGTTTTTAATATCTATGAACTGCAATCAAGTAGAAATCATATATTTGTTTGATTCATACATCATACTAGGTTGTAAGAGAGTCTATTTGGTGTTAGTTTAACATGCTGCATGAATCTGGATGCAATATTATAATTAATAAACCATAGCATTACATGCTGCATGAATCAAACTAATTATGGTTTATACATTAGATGATGATTAAGCAAGCTACAGTTTAGCACACTGTGTAAACCCAGTCATTTATCTATTCATTTTGTATGTGTCACCAATTCTTTACTTTATATATAAATGAGACAGACACAAATATAAAATGAGGCTGTCCCCATAACAATTGGGATATAAGTAATAAACATAAACTTTACCTTTTTTATGAAAGCCACAGAGAAAGTATCCCAAGATACAATTCCATGATCCATCAGCTCAACAAATGCTGTCAATGTATATGCTAACATGTCTCCAAAGCTGAAAGACACATAAGTCATAATAATAATGGAGGGACCACAAGAGAGAAATATGAAGCTTTGGGGCAAGGAGCAACAAAGCAAGATTATGCAAGAGAGTAGAAGCAGAATAAAATGAAGGCTGTAGAGCAAAGAAGCATCAAAATAATATTATATGTAAATCAACATTCTACTAATGAGAAGAAATTGAGAATCTTTAATAGAAAAAGGCTATATACCATATTCATTGTTCTCCATTAAAAAACATAGCTAATGTGCAACAACATTTTCAGTAAAGTTGGGCAACCAACTTTATATATATTTGGGCAACCAGAGTCCACTCCTGAAATAGATCAGACATTTATCCCTTACCTCACATGAATGCCATCTATCTTACAGCCTCATCTATGAATACATCTTAAATCAAGATTAGACTTCAGCATTGACCATAAGGTCCACACCGGAGTATAAGATGCACCAAGATTTTGGTCTGAATAAAGACTAAAACGACAAAGAGCAATTGATTTGGAGAAATGGGAAAATTTGCACTTATCAATGATGGGAAGAATTTCTACAATTAAAATGAACATTCTACCTAGAATTCTATACCTGTTTCAGACAATCCCAATCAGATTGGGTTAGGACTTTTTTCAAGATCTAAATAAAATAGTTTTGAAATTTATTTGGCAAGGGAAAAAAGCTAGAATAAAACTTAAATTACTACAAGATGCTAGATCTAGAGGAGGATTTGAGCTACCTGATTGGGAGCTATACTATCAAGCAACAAATTTGATGTGGATTAAGGAATGGATATCATTAAAAACTCTAGATTATTGAATGTAGAAGGTCATGACTTATTGTTGGGATGGCATGCTTTCTTATGGTATAAGGGAACTAAATCACATGGTTACTTTAGAAGACATTATATAAGGGAGGCGTTGCTGTTAAACTGGGAAAAGGTTAAAAGATTACACTATTTGAAAATTCCAATCTGGATATCAACAATTGAAGCATTTTCATATCCAATAATATATAAAAAGGAACAAACAGATATATAGAATTATTGAATGCAGAGGGTGAGCTCAAATCTATTCAAGAGTTGAAACAAGAAGGGATGGAAATGAACTGGTATTCATATGTACAGATACAATCTAGATATAATGAAGATAGAAAAACTAAAGGTCTTTATAATAAAATGACTGAGTTAGACAAAATTTTAACAGGCACTGATGAAAAAGTAATTAAAAAACAAGAAGAACAAGTTAAAGAAACTATGATAGCTTGGGGAAAAAACTTTAGGTATGGGATTGACTTAGAGAATGGGCAGAAATTGTGGTCTTAAAATTACAAAATGACAATGTCTACTGCATATAGAGAAAACTTGTATAAGATGTTTTACAGGTGGCACCTACCTCCAACCAGAATCGCAAGAATGTTCAAGAATAAATCAGAAACGTGTTGGAAATGTCACCAGATACCTGGTTCATACTACCACATGTGGTGGACTTGCACTGAAGCTAAAAGATACTGGACTAAAATCCATATGTGGTTGGAGAAAATGACACACAAACAAATAGACTTTAAACCAGAGGTCTTTTTATTGGGGATCATACCAGAAATCTACAACAAAGACTTAAAATATCTGATTGTAAATGTGTTAACAGCAGCCAGAATTGTATTTGCAAAAAACTGGAAAAACGAAACAATACCAAAACAGGAAGAAGTTATTCGAAAAATAATGGACTGTGCTGAAATGAGTAAATTGACATTTGAAATTAGAGAGCAAGAGGATGAACAATTTTATAAGATATGGGATTTGTTTTATCGGTGGCTAGGGGAAAAAAAAACTTTGGAAATGAAAAATGATATACTTATGCTTTAATTGAAGAACGTGAATGATGATATAATTATGCTGTGAAATAATCTAACAATGACACAATGAAGAATTAATATAAGGTCTGGTGATATAATGTATAAGGTTAAGAACTTCTTATAATGATATTTCGCTGCTGATAAGCAATTCTAATAAGGGAACAAATGAAAACTGGTATATATAGGCAGCGACGTTTTGTTGAAAAATGAAGGAATAAGATCTCTGTTTGAAGGTATGAAATGCAAGGTTAACAATGAATATAAATATACTTTCTGGGGAAAAATAATGCTAATGTTAACTGAATATATATTGTAGAATGAAAATGAGGCCTTTAGTTATATTAGATGAAACATTTGAGATGGTAAATATTATTTGAAGATGTAGATGCTAAAACACTTGTAACCAAACGACATGCTGCATGTGATGATGGTTTTTTTTTCTTTTTTGTGTTTTTTTCGTTTTTTTTCTTTTTCTTTTTCTTTTTTTTTAACCCTAGGCTATTGTGGTGTCTATTAAATATATAACAGAGAGATACGGGGTGTGTGTATGGGGGGAAACGTAGTAGGGATGGATTGCTACAGGCAGGGGAGCAAGAAACGATACGAAATCAAAATCTATTAAATGAAACAACGAATGTATAAGAATGATAAAGGTTAAAACACCTGTAATCAAATGACATACTGTATGGGATGATGGGTTTTGCTTTCTTTTCTTTGTGTGTGGGTTTTTTTTCCCCTCTGCCTTTCTTTTTCTATTGTTATGTGATTATGTTGTCTATGTAATAAAAATAAAAAAAATCCTATAAAAAAAAAGATGCACCAAGATTTTGAAGAGATAATTTTTTTTTTAAAGTTTTTGCCCTCCCTGGTCCCCAGGAATATTCTGCAGACTTCCCAAACCCTCTGCATTTTTTGTGAAAACTGAGGCATGCAGAGAGTTTGGAAGGCCTGCAAAGTGCTCCTGGGGGCCAGGGAGGGAAAAAACACCCCTGTATTTGTGAAAAAGGGGCCCTTTTCACTCGCTTTTGCTCTCCCCAGCCCCAAGGAGCACTCTACAGGCCTCCCAAACCCTCTGCTCATCCATTTTTGCAAAAAAATGGGATGCGCAGGGCGGAGTTTTGGGAGGCCAAAAATTCTGTATTCAGTATAAGATGCACCCAGATTTTCACCCTCTTTTTGGGGGGTAAAAGGTGAGTCTTATATTCTGAAAAATATGGAATATTTTTCCATATATTATAGTGATACCTTGGTATTCATTGTTAATTGGCTCTGGGAAATGTGATAAATACTAAAAAGGATTAATATCAAACAATTTTCCCCATAAGGAATAATGAGTGATTGCATAAGCTAAAACTTGTCAAGGCAACACTGACAAGTTTTAGCTTGTACATTGAATACCAAGTAAATGATGAGTACTAGGACAAAATTTTCACATCAAAATGAGTGGAGTACCAAATTCATTGAGCTTCAAAGCAGTTTTGAGTATCAAGGTACAATTGTATAGCCAGTGTTGTAAAAATCCTTAAAATACCTAGTTGGCATAAAAAGGTGGAAACTCATGTGAGAAAAGAGAGAGCACAAATGAGTTATCAATTATAATTATGTAACAAATCAAGCTTCAATTGCAGATTATGTCTTGCTATATTGGTTTGAGCACTACCAATTATTTCTACTGCAAATGGCTAAGGAAGAGAAGCTTGACTCTGAGATTATTATCTTAAAAACATTACTTCATTTAGCAAGTCTAGTCTAAATTTGGACACAAGTCTGCATTAATACAATTCTGTTGTACAAACTGCTTTCTTTCCTGTCCTGCTCTTCAAAAACTAACCAGCCACTGCCAAGCCTCTGATGAATATACACATCATGATAATCTAAATTACTAAAGGCAACAGGTGAAAAAGAAACATTAGGAATCAATCAAAATAATAATAATCCTTATCCATTAATGAATCAATGCACTATGTGCATAGTAGCTTACATTATATCATATTAGTTATTCAAAATGCTAAAATTTCATCTGATGAGTAATTTCAGTTTTTTAACAACTAGTTATGGTTATCAGATATTGATATTTTGAAAAGGATTATTCAAAGTGCTGAGTCAAATACTGCTATGTGTACACACACACACACACAAACACATAAACACACTATATATAATTAAGTGCAAGTTCTATGAACAGAGATTGATTTCAGCCTTACTGCCATTTAACTATATAATATAAGGAACAATGCTATTTTTCATATGTAATAGCAGTCAGGGCACTTTTCAAACTGTGAAACTAGATGTCTTTAACTGGACCCATGTACAACATGAAAAAATGACTTAGCATCTTTGGTTTTAAAGATTATTTCTTCTCTCTTTATAGTATAATATGTCCTTCTTTCCTGGCTCATATAAATCTGTCATTAAATTAAAATTCAGCAGACCGTGGTTTGCTATAAAACTACAAATAAATAGGAAGGAAATCACTAATCTAGGTACAACAAAACTATGAGTTGGTATTACCGGAGAGAGCTGCCTTTATATGTATTCAAGTACAGAAGTTACGTGCAGGCCATGCCATAGGTGTGTAAGAGCAGTTGGGCAATTCAACTGGTTCTATCTGGTTCGTGTGAACTGGTAGCAGTGGCAGCAGGAGGCTCCATCCACCGCCTAGAAATTATCATGTCCCATTTTTTATGCTCTGCATATGTACAGAAGGGTCTGCACATACACAGAAGGTCCTGCACACACACACACACACACACACACTCACATTTGCAAACTGGTAGCAAAGGTAAGTTGATGTCGCCCTTGTGTAAGAGGGTTGTTATTTTGAATATGTAATATTTTTCACATTCTTCAGAAGAAATGTAACATGGAAGCAAAAAGGAACAGGAATAAAAAAAGATGTTTATTGCAGGCCAAATAATATGTTAACATAGCCATAAGATATTATTTTTACATTCATTGCTCTGGCTTCCAATCAGTATCAAAGAACCATAAAAAGAGATGGCTTTTACCTATAAAGTTGCTTATGACTTAACTCCTAATTATCTCCAAGATGATATCCTTTGAGTGGAACTTATTTTTCTGGTCTTTCATTCAGTTGTTTTGCATTCTAAACTTTGTAGGTAGGATGAGGAGAAAATATAGTATTTTCTGTTGTGGTTCTGTCCCTTACTGCTATTCCATATTATAAAATCCCCAGCAGTCTTCTTGTAGTTGGGCAGTATATAAAATTTTGAGTGAGTAAATAAGTAAGTAAACTGCTTCATGAAAAATTGAACCAATTCATAAGAACAGCAACTAAGATTGCTAGTGACTATACACCACAACAACAAAACCTATTCTAATATTACAATTCATGTCAAATTTCAGAATTTGAAATCTATCAGGCCACTGGAAGACAACCCAAAGAAACTGTGATGTAGGACATATCTTTTCGGGATCACTGCTATGGCAACAGAGAAAAGACAGGTGAATGTAATAGCCATAGCTTGAACTTTTTTCCAATGTTATTTTTAGTTCTCTCATATCAAATATAGTTTGGTGATGGCTTAAATTAATAAGAACATTTCATTTTTCTCTCACTAGATGTCATTGTAGCACCAGAAAAATTTGAGGGTCAGTGAAGGTATTTGGTACCAAATACCAAAATTATAAGAAGCTACCTTATAGCTTATAGCCAAGGTGGCGCAGTGGTTAAATGCAGCACTGCAGGCTACTGCTAGATCAGCAGGTCAGCGGTTCAAATCTCACTGGCTCAGGGTTGACTCAGCCTTCCATCCTTCCGAGGTGGGTAAAATGAGGACCCAGATTGTTGGGGGCAATATGCTGACTCTCTGTAAACCGCTTAGAGAGGCCTGAAAGGCCTATGAAGCGGTATATAAGTCTACTGCTATTGCTATTGCTAGCTTCAATGATTTGCTCTTGTCCAGTGTAAGCTATTTAATTTAAAGTGGCTCCCAAAACTTACCTAGTATCTTTTATATTGGAAAATTTCATTTTCAAGTTTTATCATAATATTTTATCCTGAAAATTGAAGTGAACAGTATAAACTTTTGCACAGGAAAGGTGTACATCTTGAAGTATAAAGATACCCAGTTTCAACTCAGAGCAGCTTTATTACATATATCAAATAGAACAAGGTATTTATATTATAATACACTTTTAAATGAAGTCAGCTTTGAAGCTTGTTACTGGACGAACACCAACTATGCATACTACTCAGGGACTCAGCAGTTCATGACTGGTTTTCTGTTGCTTCAGCGTGAGGTCATATTGAGAATTTCCCAAGAATGCCCTCATGCATCAGGATGAATATCTCTGGGGAATTTTAAATATTCCAATTGTTCATATGGTATTATGTTCTATTTTATTGCCTATTACCTTAGCAGTAAAGACAGCTGATCATAATACAAGCTCTTGATTCTATGAACAACATCCCAGCCAACTGGCTGAATAACCTCTCATGTTCAGTTGTAAAAAAATATGACAGAATTTCCATTGAATCTAGTTTTTTTATGAGCAAGTGAATATTCATTGAATTAATATGCATTCATAGAAATCAGAAAGGAGGTGGGAATAAACTCGCTGTTTTGATGCTATTTGTTTAAGAATGATAAAGAAAATATTCTATGCAAAAGCCATTAAAATAACTGACTTTAAACTTTCAATTAAATATACTGTATATGTTTAGAATTTAGTTCAGTTACATTTCATTTCTATTGCAAAGATCACAAAACCTAATTCCTTTCCAATGTTTTGCATTGGTATGGGAGAAAAATGTATAACATATATTTTGTCATTGTTAGAAAAATTATGAAAAAGCATAGACTAGCTGCTATTTTTCATATTAAATGTATGTATCATTCGGTAATATTGTAGCAAACTATTATTTGATTTACATTCCCAGAAGGGAAAAAATGATACATAGGCTTACATTTATTAAGTGTTTTCTTTGAAACAATTACAATTGACCAATCTAATATCTTGGTTGTCTCTTTTTTTAAGTTCTGACTTTATGTAGTTACATTCTTTTTTCCTTTTCTTTTATACACATAAGCACATCAACAGAACACATAAACACATCAACAAAAATAAACACATAACTTAAAAACAACATAGGAACAATAAGTTCCATCGTATATCATACAGCAGTTCCGAATCGGTTTCTTTGCAATTACCGTATTTATCGGCGTATAACACGCACCGGCGTATAACACGCACCCCCCATTTTAACACAAAAATTTGAGTAAAAATTTTTTTCATTAAAAATAAATGACTTGGAAGCTCGGAACTTAATGTTGGATTAAAATTTATAACATTAGAACATGAATTATAACATTAACTCCTCTTAAAAGGCAAATATGAAATGAAAAAACACCTCTTTGAGCAAAAAAACTTAATCAGAATCACTGCTTTTTGGAAAACCAAAAAACTCTTCCTCATCTTCACTTGTATCCTCAAAATCAAACTGAGCACTGCTTTCACTGCTTTCACTGTCTTCATAGATCAGTTCGTCTTCTTCCCCATCCAAAGCATTGCTTATGCCACATTTCTTAAAAGAGTTGATAACAATATCTTCTTTGACTGCGTCCCATGATGTTTTCACCCACTGACACACTTTTGAAATGCTAGGTCTTTTCATTCGCCCAGAATTTGTAACTTCATGTTGAGTTTCATCACACATGTATTTATTCCACTCTTCACGCATAAAAGCTTTGAAGGGCTTGTTAATGCAAACATCTAATGGCTGTAATTGTGAGGTCAGTCCGCCTGGAATAACTGCTATATCAGTTTTGAACTTTTGAAACTCCGCCTTTGTTGTTTCTGTAAGATGAGATCTAAATGCGTCCAATACCAATAAGCATGGCTTCTTTAACAAAGCACCTGGGCGCTTCCCCCACACATTTTTAATCCAAAGCTTCATGCCTTCTTCAATACATATAACTGTTACATATTTTAATTTTCAAGAAAGAAAAGAAAAAACAATATTACAGATATATTGTATTGCTTTTTATTCTAGTTTTTATTAGGATATATAAAGCAAATATCTTTTGAGATCTTATCATTTATAAGCCATTGATTTCTGTAAATTACTTCATAAGGTGCAAAGTACTAAATATATTTACAGGGTACTCCAAAATATTTTCTTACATGTTTGCTTTATATCTTTGTCATGATGTCTTCCAACTCATGTGAATTTTGGCAGACATATAGAAAGCGAAATTTATACTATGTCTAAACTTAGTGAGGTATACTGTGCTTCTGAGTTATGTTAATATTGATTCCTTTCTTTTTTATTTAGTAGAGTGCTGAAATTAAGTCTTCCATATCTGGTGACTTCTGTAAACACTCCTGAAGAACAGTGAAATATCCGATCAATTCCTTTTACCAACTAAAATTGAAATTTTACCTATAGTATAACCTTTCTTAACAAAGTAAGAAAAACAGAGTAAATATATTAAATTTGTTTTGTAACAGATGCTTAGGTTGTTAAGATTAAAAAAATCAATTAATGATATTCTTGTCTGCACATTTGTCAAAAATGTAAGCCTCTTTGCTAATTTCTGCAGCAGTCTGGAGCAGAAGTATATAAATATACCAGACCTAAATAATATTATGAAAATATAAAGAATGGCTTCTAAATTAGATCCTTCAAAAACGCATAGTAGTAGAGGTCCCAGTTCTCCACTCTTATATTCTAGATGTTTTTAATCCTTTGCATATAAAATAAAGCAAGGTTGAATAAAAGAGTTATCTTAAAATAATATGTCAATACACAAAAGCTATTAATCGCAGCTTTCAATAAGGCAAAGGGCTTCTTCACTAAAATAGACATTTTAAGTCAGGCATATTGGCTGTTATTGCCAAAGCTTTTCAGAGACGGATCTCAAAAGTTGCCAAAGCTTTTCAGAGAGGGACAAAAATGTAAGAAGCTTTGACAAGCACGCCAAACTTTGGCACAGACTCTAGATAACACAACCGATACGATTTAATAATGTATGTCAGCAACAGTTCTATTTCCACGTGGTCAAACGCCGCCGAAAAAGAAGGGCCCACATACCGAGTAACTTTGCAGAAACATTTCCACAGAGGCAAGCGATCCAGCTGCCCCTTCAGTGATCTCCCAGCACCAGCTTTGCTACAGTTTAGCATCAAAAGGAAACTGCATTTCCTTTTAATTCCTGGGAGACCACCGGGCTCCCCCTCCTGCAAAAAAGAGGCAGGACCGTGAGAGCGAAAGGAGGACCTCACGCGGAGAGAGGGAGATACACCTGTATGAGGAGCCGCCTTCTGGAGGTCAGCGGCAGACCAAATGGACCAAATGGACCAAATCCCGCCCCCATCGGATTTCCACACTTTGTCAGTCGCCGACCAAAATGGACTGTCCGTAACAAGTTCCTAAAACACTTAAAAGTAGGTGTTAAACAGGAGTGACCAGTCGGTGCAGCATACCTAAAACGAAGGCGGGATGGGGAGGGGGGGGGGTGGAAGAGAAATAAGAAGATTAACTTACTCATGAGAGAGCGGCGAGAGGGCGGGCGAGGCTGGGCGACACCTTCAGCTTCCCAGGCGCCGGCGAAGTTAATTGCACTGAACTTCAAGTTGCCTTTTCACCCATCAGGAGTGGGCGTTTAAAGGAAGGAAGGAGGAGGAGGGGGGGGCCACACACAGCCACCCTCCCTCCCTCCCCCTCCCCCACTTCTGAACTGCCTGGCAGGCGGTGACTGAGGAAAGGAAGAAGACGACGACGAGAAGGCGGCGCCCGCCTGCCTTTTCCACCCTCTTGCCACACACCAGGGCCAACGAACTGCCCAAAAAGCGCGGCTTCCGTCTTCTTTTTGCAATTCTCAGTCCTGTTCGCGGGATCTCTTGGCGTTCGTTTGTTGGTGCGTTCCTTTTCTTTTCCTTCTTTTTCTCCCCCCTTCTTCCTCTTCGGAGCTGGAGCAAAGCAGAAAAAGGCTCTGTTTGAGCCGTCTTGGCTCACTGGCTCTCCCCCTTGCGGAGACTTGCCCGCTCTGGTGTAGGAGCCGAGCCGAGACAAGCCGCTGCTGCTACTGCCGCCGCCGCCAGTCGCTGGGCAGTTTGGGACCCGGCGTATAACACGCAGTATCGGCGTATAACACGCAGGCAGGGTTTAAGCTTGCAATTTTAGTTTTAAAACTGCGTGTTATACGCCGATAAATACGGTAGTGTTTTCCCTTCTATACATTTCTATCTTGCGTTCATAATCTCGTTATTTATTATCCATTTTTATATACATTTCTTTATTTATTTATACTTAGCTATTTATGATCAAGTATTATTTACCTATATTGTGCTTTATATTTTTACTGTCATTTATTCTCTTACATACAGTTATAGCTATACATTCACATAATTATTCTTTTTCTTTGCCATTCTTAAATTATTATTATTCCATTTAAAAGGTATAAGGTATAATTTGGAATGTATTGTTTACCATCCTTCACACCTGCTATGACACCACCTTATTTTCTCTTTCTTTTCTTTTCTCCCTCCCTTTCTTCTCTACTTCCTTCCTTCCTCCTCTCCTTCCCCTTCTTCCTTCCCTTACTTCTCCCCTACTCCTACCCTCTGTCTTCTCCTTCCTACCTCTCCTTCTCTTTTTCTCTCTTCCTCCCTCCTCTCCTTCTCTTTCTCTCCCTCCCACCCACCTCTCCTTACCTCTTTCTTCTTCCCCACCTTTCCTCCACATTTCATCTTATTTTCTCTTTCTTTTCTTTTCTCCCTCCCTTCCTTCTCTACTTTCTTCCTTCCTCCTCTCCTTCCCCTTCTTCCTTCCCTTACTTCTCCCCTACTTCTACCCTTTTTCTTCTCCTTCCTACCCTCTCTCCTTCTCTTTTTCTCTCTTCCTCCCTCCTCTCCTTCTCTTTCTCTCCCTTTCACCCACCTCTCCTTGCTTCTTTCTTCTTCCCCTACCTCTCCTCCACATTTCTTCTTCCTCTCCTACTATCTCTCCTTCTCTCTCTCTCTCTTCCACCCTCCACTTCTTTCCTTTCCTTCGTCCCTCCATTCCCTACTTCCTTCCTCCCCTTTTTCCTTCCCTCTTCCCTTCCTTTCTTTTTCTATTGTTATAGGTGTCTTTTTCAAATCCAGTTTATGTTTTCTTGAGGATATTATTTCCACAAGTCCATTTTTTCCCCATATCATTTCCTTTTTTCTCTATCATTCTACAGTCTATATGCCAGCTATCATCCTAATTTGATTTCACCAATCATGACCCCCTTGTTTTGGGCTCTTTTTTTTCTAGTGCGTCCAGTCCATTCAAGTTTATCGACATAATTGATATTTATTGATCCATCTTTAGCTGAGATTGTTTCTTTTACTTCTAATTTGTATCTGATTTTTCCCTCTCGCGCCTTCCTTCTCTGCTCTCTCTCTTTCTTGCCTCTGTTCTTCTCTCCTGCTTCTTCCACTGTCTTCTAATGTTTCTTCCTCTTGACCTCTGCATTCTAGTTCCTCTTTGCTTCCTTGTTCTCCTTCCCTATTGCAGTGTTCTTCATAGAATTTGTGTGCTTCTTCTAAATTCTCTATCTTATATCTTTTTCCTTGCCAAGATACCAGAACCCCTTCTGGTACCAACCATCTATACATTATTCTATTTTTATTTAACTCGTTTGTTAAAAATTGGTATTGCCTACGTTTTTAATTGGGCTGTTGGATCTGTTTAAGCCTGGTCAGCTCTTTTTCCTGTAGTATAATCATCTTTTCTCTAGTTTTTTTGTACACTTCATCTCTGGCAGTTTTCTTAGCGAATCTTACATGCACTTCTCTCGTGAGTCTATTTCTTCTTGCATAGTTAGTATTCACCCTGTAAGCCTCATCAATATTCCCTCTCACTTCCTGTTCTTTTTTTTTGCAGAAATTCAGTGAAGGTATTAATCATTTTTTCTTTCAGTTATTCCTCCTTCTCTTCCGGTATGTTTTGAAATCTTAGGTAGAATGCCGCTTTTTCGTTTTCAAGTCAGATTATTGATAATTCTAATTCCTTATTAAGTTTTCTATATTCTATTTCCATCTTTCCCATCTTCTGATGTGAATGTTGTATTTTTTCTTCCATACATTGAATTTTCTGTTCATTGATTGCTAAGGCATTCTGTATCTTTTCGACTTTATCATCTACATTCTTGATAGTTCCTTTCAATTCTCCCATTTCATTTTTTAATTCTTTATGATTCTTCCTTGACTCTTCTTGGCTTTTTGCCAAAGTCTCCTGTATCAATTGGAGCATCGATTGCATGTTCTGCGTCATTGGTGCTGGTCCCACTGATTCTGCCATCTTTTCAGCTTTCTCCAACCCCCACACACTCTTGGTTGACTTTTGATTTGAGGAGGGGGGTGTTGCAGAACTCACATTGGGTATGGTCTTTTCCCCTAATTTTACTGAGGTTGCCATTTTTAACCCCCTATTTGTCCTTGCCCACAATTGGCTATAACTTTTACCTTGTTTATTCTTTATCAGTAATATCAATAATATAAATAATTGTATAATCCAATATTCAGCAACAATTCAACTATTAACATTCCTTGATATCACCTTTCAATACTTAAACATTCCTATGTAGTGTTCTATTTAATTAATTTGATTAATATATATTATAAATTTATATATCACACTCTTATCTTATATCAATAAATGTTTCTCAATTTTATCAGTTATACAAGTATTCAATTCTAATAATTAGTCTCTCTATGTTTTCTTATGACAAGCTTCACCATTCAAATTTACAGTCCACTAGGTGTCACTCTCTCCTTAGTGTCACTGTTAATATCCATGAAGCAAAAGTCTATTTCCAGACAGATCTCTATTTATTGTCTCTGGCACTGTTCCAAGCTCCTAGTCAGATAAATATCAACTTAAAAGTTCAACACAGCAGCAGAAGGACTGGTGATCAGAAAAAAAAAGGGAACTCCATTTACCAACCCGCCTATTAAGCAGTCACTTCTTTGAAGCTTCCAACTCTTCCAAATTTTATCTTCCGAAGTCCATGTCGGGTTTTCGTTCTTACTGTGGCTGATCTTTAGGCTCTTCCGGCTGTCTCTTCCTGTCCGCTCTAACACAGCGTCTCTGCTCCGCTCCTTCTTGGCAAAATTGTTCTGTAAAAACAGCCTCTCTCCCGGCTACTACTTCTTCCAGCTCACCCTCTCTGCCAGTTTCGTGTTGCTCTCATCTCTGGATTGTCAGCAATAATAACAAGCATCCGATTCCAACTGCTTCTATGTCTGTTCTTCCTTCTATGCGGCCGCCATTGCTAAGGTCCTAACCAAAAGGTAGGATATTTCTTTGCCCGTTTAGGGGGTTTCTCCTATCCGCAGGGGATTTGCCTTATCATCCCAGCATCTAGAGTATCCCCTTTGATCTGCTGATCTCTTCGGGATCAGCAGTGCTCCAAAAAAAGAGCCCCAAACGAAGAGGTTAGAGTTAGGGGTTAGGAGAGCCCGCTCTAAGCACAATGACGTCACCACCGGAAGCCCATGTAGTTATATTCTGACTATTACAATAATCACAACTTTTTGCTAAAAATGAAAAAAGTGAAATGATTATTTCTGGATTTCATGACTGAAAATGAATTGAATTAAAAATTCAATTTATTTCTTTCATACTAATGACTCATGGTTTTCTTTAATCCATTTTCATTGAAATCCTTTTTTTTTAATGTTTTTATCATTTGTTTTACCACTCATGCCTTTGAAACTCCCTACTGGCTAGTTTAAAGTTAAAATTTCTGAGAGAGGCTGGACTAGATTTCAAATTAAAGTTTCAACTTTCCTTATTCCATGTACCACTTGATCATGAATATTCATTTTTCTTGGGTATTCCATAAAATTTTATTCGCCAATCCAACTCTGCAACATTATATATTTTTGTTTTAAAATATTGCTTCTATTGTTCTATTGTCTTCTCAGTAATGGTACCCATCCTGGTCCATTTTTTCTCAAAGGTCAGAGCAAGTTGAATCAAAGGCTTCTAAAAGTGCTCTGTAACTCTTATCTGAAGTTAGAGTTGCTTAGCCAATCATTTTCAGAAGCTTCCCCTATTACAAAACCAACCAATGCATAGACACTAATTATAAATAAAAATTCTCAGAATTAGTCATAACCATAACTTCTTTCCATCTTGGTTTGATATATTTTGGGTAGTGTCCTAATTACAACCTTCAGGAACAATGATTCTCTAATGCATTTTTGTTCATATAACAAGTTCTAAGATCAGTTAAAGGATTGTGGTGTGTACTCTTTAGTTATTTATAGAAGCATTCACAGATGTCTGTAAACATGAAAAATTTATATAAGAAAACCCAGAGCAAATTATTTTTTATTAATTTTTAAAACCTGCAGTATTCATCTGAACATACATTTCTTAAATAAATATGTTTAAGTGACTTAAAACTGTATTGTGAGCCTATACAACAAAGATAAAACAAAGAATTATGCTAACAAGTTTTGAAACATATATCATTGTTTTACAAAAAGGAAAACTTTATGAATGTTACCAATCTTTACATTGACTGAGAAACAGAGTAGCAGAATGTTTATGAAAAAATAATTAATCAGCAAAGATTAGCAGATAATGTTACCTGAGAATAAAACATGTTTATATAGTGTTTATTTTTAACTGGAATCTAAGTTACTATAATTATAATTACAATATGCAAAAGTCAGGTAGTTATACAGTGACAGGATCTTGACATTTACAAAATTGATTCTTATAAATGATGCCAATATTTTTTTCTTTGGACAAAGCACTATTTCATACATTATCACGGTGTCAATCTTTGTTATACTATGCCAGTAAAAAGAAGTCTCACCTATAGAAAAAGAATATTGGTCCTTACCTGAACGTTCATTTTTGGTAGGATGGCGGGAGGGGCTACAGCTGGGTTTAGTCAAAGACTGATTGGTCCAAAAACTGAGGGAAAGTATCTTAAAGTATCCTTCCTTCCCTATTGGCTCCCAGTTTCATCGAGGTTGAATGGCGAAAGCTGCAAAACACAACACAAGAAACAACAGACCACCCCTCACCCACCCTAATGGCTACACTTTAGGTGACTAGGACAGGATGTAGTACCTCCAGCCATCCTAGCAAAAATGAACGTTCAGGTAAGGACCAATGTTCTTTTTCCAATGGAGATGGCAGGAGGGGCTACAGCTGAGATGTACCCAAGCTAGGTCCCAAGGAGGGATAAAGACCCCGGGGGAGAAGAAGTCGCCACTTGTTGGAGGACCCTGTGCCCAAAGGACGCCTCTGCCGAAGTGATCCAGCCGGTAGTGCCGCATAAAGGATGTTGGAGATGACCAAGTAGCCACTCTACAAATATCCTCGAATGGGGCCCTTGTGGCCCATGTAGCCGTAGTGGTGGCACTCCTTGTGGAGTGGGCCGTAATCCCTTCTGGAAGAGATTGACCTGAGGCTTCATAAGCAGAGGAAGTGGTCTGCCATAACCATCTGCCAATTGTGGCAGAAGAAACCGTAGCTCCTAGGGTACTAGGTTGGAAAGAGAGAAAGAGAGCCTCCAACCGCCGGAAAGATGACGTGCGCCTGAGATAAACAAACAATGCGCGGCAGACATCTAGTCAGTGCCCAAGATGTTCTCTCTCTTTAGCACCTTTAGTGCTAAAAATATCAAGTGCACCTTCCTTAACGGTTCGAACAGCACCCCTGTTAGAGCCCTGAGGACTAAAGGGAGATCCCATGTGGAAAACCAATGCACTGGGGGTGGGCAGATGTTAGCCGCTCCCTTGAGAAATCTCTTAACCAGGGGAACCTGAGATAAGGGAAAATGGTCATCCCCCGCCAGTACCGAGGACAAGGCCAGACCGTCATCCAAACCTTTTTGTAAAAAATCAAAAACTTGAACCACCGAAGCGTCAGTGGGGAAAATGTCAGACGTCCTGCGCCATTTGGCAAATGCTGACCACATGGCATTATAAATACGTGTGATTGACGGGCGTCTGGAGTTCTCAATAGTCGAAATGACCTTGAATGACAGGTTTGTGTCTCTTAGGAGGTGCCGCTCAAGTGCCAGGCGCTCTTAGGAGGGTGCCGCTCAAGTGCCAGGGGCTCTGGATGCACCAGGACCCCCTGGCACAGGGCGATATCCTTCTGGGGAATCCTCCACGGGGGAGATGGACAGTTGGACAAGGTCTGCAAACCAAGGCCATCTGGGCCAATATGGAGCTACCAGAATGATGTGTGCCCTCTCTATCACTACCTTTCTCAGATCCCCAGGATTAGCAGGAGAGGGGGAAAGCCATAAAGAAGGCCTGCGGGCCATGAGCTTCTGAGAGCATCTGTCCTTTCCGTGTTCCCGGCAGGGAAGTGGGAGAAGAACCGAAGCAGTTGAGCGTTTGCCGGGCTCACGAACAAGTCCACCAGTAGTGTGGCAAAGCGATGGCAGAGTTTGTGGAATAGTTTGGGAAGCAGCTGCCACTCGCCGTGGTTGACTGTCACCTGACTCAGCCAGTCGGCCTGATGGTTGGCTGTGCCCGAGATGTATTCTGATGTTATTGATGGCAGGTGATTCTCTGCCCAGGATCTGAGCTTCTGAGCCTCCAGCCAGAGGCACTTTGAGTAGGGTGCCCCCCTGACGGGGGGCCTTCGCAGAAATGTTGTCCGTCAGGAGGAGCACATGACTGTCCATAATCTCGGAAGTGTAGAAGAGCAAGGTGAGCTGCTTTTAGCTCCAGCCAGTTGATGTTGTGGCGAAGGTCTGAGAATGTCCAACAATCCTGCATCAGCTTGGAGTCAATCAAAGCCCCCCCAACTGTATAAGCTCATGTCCATTGTGATCGTAACATGATCTGGCTCTCAAATCTCCGCAGGAGAGAGCCATCACCGAAGAGAGAGTTGAAGACCCTGTGAGAGAGAAATGGTCCTTAGGGAATTGCTCATGCGTTGACGTTGAAAGGGAATGTATCCACTGTAGTGGCTGGGAGTGAAGATGGGCCCAGGGAACTAACCCTATGCATAATAACATTTTCCTCAACAAGCGGGCCAAGGTCAGGATGGAAGCAGACGAACTTGTGCGAACTTGATGTTCCAGAGACTGAAGGTTGATGAGTCATTCTGAGGAAGGACGAACCAGTCTGGCAACAGAGTCCATTAGCGCCACCAGATGGAGGATCTTCGTGGTAGGCAAGAGATGGCTTTTGGGGAAGTTGACAGAGAACCCCAGGGACTTTAAAGTCTGTATGGTCAGGTGTAGATCATGGACCGCTTGTGAGTGTGATTGGGCCTGGACGAGCACGTCATCTAGATAGCATTGGAGTCTCACTGGAGAGGCCCGTAGGTGAGCTGCCAATGCTGCCAAGATCTTTGTGAACATGCACAGGGCTGAGGCTAGGCTGAAGAGGAGAGCCCTGTATTGGAAGGGTCGCCCGTTGTGAGAGAACTGGAGGTACCTGCGATGGGCTGGCAGAATCAGGATGTGCAGGTAAGCCTCTGTTAAGTCAATGGATGATAGAAAATCCCCCCACCAGATCCCCAAGAGGATGGACCTGAGGGAGGACATCTTGAAGCTTCTGTAAACTAGGTAGGAGTTGAGATGCTTCAGGTGCAGAATTGCCCTCCAGCCGGAATGTCCAGTAGATGTTGTATGGCTAGATCCATCAGGCGATGTCATTCCGGATCCGGGATGGGGGAAAGGTTCTGAAGAGTGTTGGGGGAAGGGAACTCTGTAGGTGAAGGTCATTCCTGACGATGGACTTGACCCAGGCATCTGATGTTATCTGGTCCCACTGATCCACAAACAGTGCGAGGTGGTCGCCAATGGGAAGACTCGGATTGGAGTTATTTCCCTTTGTGGAAGGGGCACCCACCATCCCCATGAAATGGCCATCTGGATTGCCCTTGGTACGTCCCCCTGTCTTGATAAAGAGGTGCTGACTCTGCCTATCAGACCTATATGAGAAGTACCACTGTTGACAGTAGTTGGTAGGTCGGACGAGCGTCCTGCTTCTTAGTATTTGTGGGGAGGACTTTCTTTTTACCTTTGTTCTCAATGAGAATCGGGTCGAGAGATTCTCCAAAGAGATTGGAACCCGTGTACGCTGCTGCTGCTAAGTTCCATTTGGACTTATTGTCCATTTGCCAACTGTGGAGCCATAGAAGCCATCTAGATGTCACCGAGGTGGACAAGGCTCGGGACCCAAATTTAATGTAATCCAGGGTGGCATCCATGGAAAACTGCATGGCAGAGATAATTTTGGTGAGGTCTTGGTGAAGACGCTCATCCTGGACTGGGATGCGGTCTTGCAATTGGCGGAGCAACATGACCGCTGTGCAGTTGAAGAAAGAGGCTGCCATGGCAGATTTTATTGCCCAAGTGGAAATGTCAAAAATTCCTGTGTAACGTAAGTTCCGCACACTTGTCCTCCAGCTTCAATTTATCAGCCACATCCCCCGAGACCAGCGTGGAGGAATTGGCCAACGCCACGATTGGGGCATCTACAGTGGGCAATTTGGAACACCTGGGCGAATGCCTGTTCCATATTATAAAAACGATGGTCATTGCTCCCAGGGTTAGGCAAGGTGGAAAGGCGGGCCCACTGGTTCTTGACCACCTCAAGGAACAATGGAGAAGCAGGGACTTCTGCTTTATCCATGTTGGTGTTCGTGAACATGGCCAGGTTAGGGTCTTTAGGTTGAGATACCGGGGGGACCCCCGTTCCTATTTTAGTGGTTCTTTTCACCTTATGCAGTAGTGTTTTAAACACAGGAGTCAAAAAGAGACCAGGAAAGGCTGGGAGATCAGGAGGAACGGAATCCTCATCCTCAGAAAACCCCATATCTTGGGGGGGGGGGTGTCTTCCCTTAGAATAGATCCCTCGCTAACAACTGAGGGAGAAGCAGCTCTAGTACACTTGTGCCTATAGGAGATAGAAGGAGATCTGTGATACTGGGAAAGTGCGGGATCTCCTTTCCCCTTAGATGAGCGCGCCTGTTGAGATAGGCTTGTCGCAATGCCCTTGGAGATGGCAGATGAGCCTCCTAATGCTCTCTAGCAGAAGCTCCAAGTCTTCTAGGTCTTTCTCAGAAGGCCCCACCACTGAGGGTCCCCAAGGAGCCAGGGGTGCAGCTGGCAGTAAATCCTGAAAGCCACCCTCCAAAGGATCCATGTCATCCTCCCTTCTAGATGGAGAAATGGGTGGAGAAGGGGAAACTACCTGTCTGGGTTGTCTATGAGTCCTAGCAGATGAGATAGAAGGGGATAAAGGGCTAAAGCCCCTAGGAGGAGATCCTGACTGGAGGGAATCGGGCCAAAGTGGAAACCTAGATCTGCTGATGGTGTTAGGCCTAGTTGTCTGGGCCTGCTTCTCCACCCTGGCAATTCGTTTCTCTAAGGCTTTGTGCCTTCTGAGCTCATCCCTAACAGTGGCTCAGGAGGGACGTTATTCAGTGGTCGGTTTGGAGACTTCTGTCCCCGTTCTGGGCCTGTCCTGCCCCCCCCACCTGACTGCTGGTTTCCATAGGGGCCTGTTCCGGATTGGGCCCTGAAGTAGACTCCCGTGCGCTAATTAGAAGGAAGACCGTAGACCAGGTACCTTGGTGTCTGGCCTTGGTGGGAGTGAAGGTACTGCAAACATGGGACCTGCTGGCCTCGATTGCAGGCTGCAATGCAGGCCTGTGGGAGCCTCACGAGGTGACCGCTAATGGCCGCTTCCATGTGCATGGAGAGAAACTGGCCGCCAGAGCCTTCGCCAATGCCTAAAATGGCCCTGAGCCTCGCTTAATGGCACTGCGCCCACTATTGCCACTGGCAGCCCTTTCACAAGCCGTGGCTTGTCTTCAGATGCTGTGGCCTGTCTCTTCTAGCCACGGCGCGCACTTCTGTCCAAGAGCCGCAGCTCGCTTCTTTGAAAGCCACGGTGTGTCCTCTAGCCACAGCAGTTCTTTGGGGCCGCGGTGCACTTCTTTCAAAGCCGGTCTCACTTCTTTGAAGCCACGGTGCGGTGTTCTAGGCGCGGTGGCTCTTTTGGGGCTGCGGTATGCCTGTTTAAAGTTGTGGCTTTTCGTCTCTCCTTGGCAAGCCACTAAGCCAATTGAAGCCGCAGTATGGCTGTTTGCAATGTGGCTTCCTACTTGCAGTTGCTCCCTTGTGCTGGTAAAGGAGGCTGTCACCCTTGTACACCCAGGGACCGGACAGTGCTCCCCTCAGGCCCAGAGGCAAGAGAGGCGCAAAGGGAGGCTCCTATCTCCTTATGAGACAGCAAGTGCGGTCTCTATGGCCTGCAGCACAGCAATTTGGAATTTGAAATAGCCAATTTGAAGATAATAAAGTAATACAAAACCTCTACAGAGCCAAAAACCAGTGTTTGGACCAGACTGAGAGGAAACTGGGAGCCAATAGGGAAGGAAGGGTACTTTAAGAAATTTCCCTCAGTCTTTGGACCAATCAGGCTTTGACTAAACCATACTGTAGCCCCTCCCACCATCTCTACTGGAAAAATATCATAGACTATAAGTAGACTTCAATCTACAACTACTTATTTAATGACTGTTCAAAATTACAACATAAAAAAGTGATTTATGACCTTTTCATAATTATAACTGTTGCAGCATTCCCATGATCACATGATCAAAATTTGGACATTTGGCAACTGACTCATATTTATTGCAGTGCCCTGGGGTCATATGATTCCCTTTTACAATCTTCTAACAAGCAAAGTCAATGCGGAAACCAGATTCACTTAACAATCATTTTACAAAAGGAACAAATGCAGTGATTCACTTAATAACTCAGGCAAAAAAGGTAAAAAAATGGGACAAAATTCATTTAACTAATTTTTCACTTACAACATAAATTTTTGACTCAATTTTCATCGTAATTTGAGGACTACCTGTATATGCAATGCTTCTAAAATGTTGTCTTGGCCCTGAGAGTTGCAGTTATATTCTATCTCTTTGCTCTACTGCAGGATTGTCAAACAGAAGGCCTGCAGGACAGATCCAGCCTGCAATGTGGTCGGATCCAGCCCATGGGGCTGTCCTGGAAAATGTAAGGGACCAGCCTGCATTGCTTCAGCCCGGTCTACCCACATTGCTTTGGCCTGGTGTACCCGCTCATCAAGGGCATGCTCATCTCCTTGGCCAGTTCTTCCGCCTCTTCCTGAGTGTGGCCCCAGAGCGCCTTGATCACGAAGCCCTCATCCTTTAGAAGTGGGATGATGACCCAGGCGGTCAGGCTGGTGCCGAACACGCCCACCCCAGGCAGCATGGTTGTTGCTGCTGTGGCTGCTTCTGCCTGCTTCCCTCCACCCTCACCTTTTTCCTCCCCTTCCTCCTCCTTCTCCACGCTGCGATCTGGATGCCCGACGCGCCTTCCTTTCCTCTGCGTTCGGCCCTTTCGCATGGAGCCTCAAGATTACGAGCAAAGGGTTGCTACGCTAACTGCTGCTGCTGCTGCCGCTGCCCCTCCATAGCCGGGCCATCCCAAGCGGAGCTTCCCCCCGCCTAGCTGCATTGCGCACATGCGATGACCCTACAGAGGCGGGAAAAGCAGCGGCAGGCATACACCCGGGAAGGAAACCCCACTTTCTTTTAAATGCACGAAAGTGGTGCACGTACCACACAAAGCTCAGGGCCATCTGAGAATCTCCAGACTTAAAAGCTGAGACTTGCAAAAATGTGGCAAAGAAAAGCGGCAGGCCGACGATGCCCATCCCCGGATCGACGCAATCTCCTCCTTCCAAGGCTCACCAACCCCCATGCCGAAAAGAAGTGGAAAAAGTTGGGGCGATAAAACGCTGGGGGGAGGGGGAGCGTTGGTAGGAATCCTATATGCTCTTTCCTGCGGGAAGTGGGCGGTAAATGCCATCCCTCCCCCTCCCCCAGCGCTTGCAGTGGCGAAGGCTGTTTGATGTTGCTGCTGTTGCAGTTTTTCTGGTCCGAGGCAGAAGCTGCCTGCCTAAGGTGGCCAGATTATAACACGGGGCAACTGACGATAGTTTGAGCAGGCGCCGCCAGTGCAAACTACTGTAAGTCACCCCGCGCTCATCAAAACAAGTCTGGGGAGAGTAGGTGTTGGGCAGGAAGGCTTCTGGCGGTTCCCAGGCGGCGATCCCACCACCATCCGCTCGCGGCTCTTCCTGCCCGGATGCCCAAAGCCTCCCAGCCCGCCCAGGGCGAGTCAGCTGCAGTGCAGCCAGTGGTGGCCACCCCATCTGCCCGCTCACTCGCTACGCCGCCCGTCACTTACTCTGGGTGAGTTCGGAGAAGCGGCGGCCCCGGGAGTCAGGAGAGCCGGGACAGGCTGGGAAGCGGACAGAGCCGGAAAGGGTCCCGCGGAGGAGTCTCCGGCTGCTGTGCTCGCCTCGCCCGCTGGCCCCCGAAGTGCGCGAGGGATGCTTTGGCGGAGAGGCACTGCTTCCAGACCCCGCCGAGGGCCACACATACACGTGGCTCTTTCGGAGAGGCAGAGACTTTCCCACGGCTTGTCCGGAAGTGGGGCTGGAAAGGCGAGCTCACTCCCCCGCCCATCCACCCGCTCACTCACTACGCTACCCCGCCCATGCGAGAGGCAGCGGATGGGTGGGGGAATGAGCGATCAAAGAAGGCGCCAAAATTAAAAAGCGGGATCTTTTGGGAACGGCCCAGACGCGGGGAAAATTATGACAAAGCGTGCCTGTCCCGCCAAATGCGGGACGTCTGGTCACCTTACCTTTATCTCTAAGAATGTTCCCCCCCCCAATGCAGAATACAGTAATTCTTTCTTGCCATCTAGTTGTCATATCGTTGCTGCTGAGAGCTATTAAGTCTTGCTTGATGGGTAGCTTCAGTGCTTGGTTTAGAACTATTCCCACAGACTTGCCAAAAAAGAAAAAAAAATAGCAGGATTAGTAGATAAAATTCTACTTGAAGAGGAGAGCTATAGAGCAGGGATATAAAACTTGATTTCATTGAGGGCCGCATCACGGCTGTGTTTGACATCAGGGGGCTTGGTGGGCATGGCCAGGGTGGTCATGTAGCTCGACATCACTCGTGTCGAGGGCACCTATGATGGCCTGGGCAGGGCTGAGGAAATCCATTGTCTCCAGCGGAGGAAGGCAAGATCAGGGAGCGCGCCAAACCCTTGTCCTCCAGATGAACCTCACAGCCCCCTCAGGCAACACAGATCTCCGGACAGCAGTGCAGGCTGTCCAGAGTCCTAGGTAACAGAGGGCAGGAGCCCAGCCTGGCCCTCAAATCCAGGGCACCGGGACCCCATAGCCCATCCCAGTCCCGCTACCCCAAGAGGGTGCCTGTCTGCACTTACCTTGAGGCTTTTGCTGCTGTTCTTGCTCTCCTTAGCCAGGTTGCTCATGGTGTGTGCAGGAGGACAAAGTGTGTGACTTGGAGGCCACTCCCCTCCACACAAGGAGATCCAGCTTTGTAACCAAAGCATCCTCAGTGGATAGGATGGGAGACCATCAGGAGAGGTCAGCAGGAGGAGACAAAGGGGATGGCAAAAGGGCAGCAGGGCTGCTTGCGACTAAGTGCTAAGGCAGGGCTTTCTTTCCTCCCTCCCTCTTCCATTCTTCCTTTTTTTCATTCCTCCTTCCTTCTCCTTTCTTCTTCCTTCCCCTTTTTCCTATTTTTTTCCTTCCTCTCCTCCTATCTTCCCTTCTTTTTCTTTGTCTTTCCTTTTACCCTTTCTCTTTTCCTGTCCCTTTTTGGATGCTCAAATACAAAAGTGAAAACATTTATTCTTTTGTTTTGTTTTGCTTTTAGTTTGTTTTGCTAGTCCTCTGCCAGCGAAAACGGAGTGCAGGGGGAACATGCATCTCCCAAGCCCATTTTCACCTGGAGGGCATCCTGCAATCCTCTGTCAGTGAAAATGGGGCTGAGGGGACCACATGCACCCCTGGGTCCCATTTGTGGCCTGAATGGTCTCCTGCAGCCCTCTGCCATTGAAAAGGGAGCTTGGGGGCCTTTGCGCGCGCCCCCAAGATCCCTTTTCCCTGGCAGAGGCACTACAGCCAGTCCTTTACTGTTTCCAGGGTGGCCCCGTGGGTCAGATCTAAGCACCCCAGGGCCAGATTTAGCCGGTGGGCCTTGACTTTGGCACCTCTGCTATAGAGAATTTGTGGAACTTGAAAATTTTTAAATAGTGATGTTCCCAGCATAACATTGTGGAAACAGGCAAGCTCCTCAACTGCTATGTTTCAAATGCATCCATAGTACATTTTCAAAACATCCCACCAGCAAAAATAAAAGGGGTGAAAAGTTCCACAATACTGTTTTCCATCTGTATGTTAGATTCCAATGAAAATATTGGGGTCTTCTGGATGAAGACAAAGATACACTAAGATGACTCCTAGAGAGTTCAGACAATGGGGGTGGGGTGGGGGGAGGGACTGATGGCTTTCTTAGAAAAAGGAGAGATCAAGAGATTGCCCACTGTGCCCCAGACAGCTACTCCTTGTGAGGAGAACATAGGTTTGAGGTTGACTCATATGGTAACTGTCAGGAGCCACAAGACAGACACTTAGCTCACAGAAGAATCTAGGTACATTGAAAGATCCTTTTCTCAAGCACATTTGAATTACAAATAGTTAAAAATTAAAAGAGATCTTCGAACAGAAGCTGGTTTTGTCTTTTTTTTTAAAAAAAAATGGTGATTAACATTTTATTCCAGATTTTTAAAAACAGTAAACAATTTAAAAAATTTAAGATCAATGGCAAAAAAACCTTAATAAGAATTTCTTAAAAAATTTTTTTTAATGGATTAGGAATGCAGTGAAATTTAAAGTTTTAGGTTTTTTACTAAATTGTTTTAAAAATAATTAAGTAAATATAATAATAGGCAGTCTTTTTAAAGTTCTAGTGGGAAGATGATTAACGAACTTTATAAAACAAAGATGAAAGAAATCTGAAACAAACCATTTGACTATAAAATTATAGAATACCAGAATGGATAAAATATTTCAGGACCAGAGAAAACCAAAAATAAAAATGTTGAAATCTCCCTTTTACTTTTACTTATGTAACTGATGACGCGGCTAGAAAAGTGAAGCCTATAGAAATCACACAAAAAGGTATTACATATGAGGCATTTCAAGATGTATTTGAAGAATTGGGAAAGAATGTTATAAACTTTAATAACAACATCAATAATGTCCTGTATGAATGCATCATTTAAAAGAGATCTGAAAAAGAAGACAAAAATTGTGATTTTTGAAGTAATTTTGAAGTATTTACAGGAAGCCTCTGGAGGGCAAAAAACCATCCAAATATGCACAAGGGGATCCCATGGTAGAGAATGAGAGCCTGGAGAAGTGGGGGTAGACCATCCTATATAGACCGTCCTGAATATCCACAGGGCAGAGGAGGGAAGAGTGTCAGTGAGAAGCAGTTAAGGAAGCATGTTTGGCAGTAGCATTGGCCATAGCATTGCTGTGAGCTACGTCATCAGACAAAAACTGGTGGGCGGCACATTTGATGATTGTGACAGCGAAGGGCAGTATTTACAGGACAACTGAGTGAAGAAGTAATTCAAAGTAAAGTTGAAAATTCTGGAAAACAAATAAGAGATAATAAGGAGAGGAAAGATACAAACATTAGGTCAAGAGATGTGAAACTATGTGGACAATGGGCTATTATTAGATTACAAGAGAAAAGAGAGAACATCTTGGTGAAAACAGTAAGAGCTGTTGAATCCTCAAAACATTTTTTTTACAATGGGTAAAAAAAGGTAGCGATGAAAATTTCCTGCAACAATATTTCAATGTCAAAAAAATACATAAAGAGACTCAAAAGAGAAGAGTAAAGTTTACATAGAAAAAGTGCAGGGATATCCTGCAATTCATCATTGGCCTAACATTTTTGGAATATAAATTAGAATTATTACATAATAACCTAACTTGAAAAATCTAAACTGAGATTTGAAGATGCAACATTATAACCTCATAGACAAAATGGAAAGTAACAAATTTTTGCTAAGCAAATAATATTATAAGATTACAAATAGTTTTCTCTGCCTAAAAAAATTTAAGCTTTTGCAATAATTTTAAATTAATTACATACATCCATATCATCTCAACTCAAGAATTTCTTGCAATTTACAACTGACAGCTAGAAGTGAAATACATAGTACATCCTTTTAAATATAGAAATATCTCATTCAGGAAAAAAGTGACATAAAAGTATTTTAATCATAACAACAGATGCTACAATAGTGTTCACCGATTTGATATTTTCAAACTGTGCTGAATTTCAACCTCCATAACACCCAGCTGCCACATGCTAGAAATTAAAATGATTTATGGTCATGCACTATTAAGTACCATATTTTTGGACTTTAAGATGCACTCCCCTCCTCAAAAAAAGAGGATAGAAATATCTGTGCGTCTTATAGAGTGAATATTGCAGTGGTGGTGGGTGTTGTGGCACCGATCAGCTGTTCTAGGTGACAGGGAATGCTACCTATCACTGCCTATTGCCACCACCTGTTCACCAGAAAATGGGCCCCGGCAGCAAACGGGCCACAACAAGCAGGCCACAACGAACAGGCCATTTTTTTTCTTGTTTTCCTCCTCTAAAGCTAATGTGCATTTTATAGTCTGGAACATCTTATAGTCCAAAAAATATGTACAATGATTTATAAAATAAATAGTTATCACTCGAAGTAACAACAAAAGCACTAGCAAACATTTGTCACCGTCACAGGAATATAAGGTATCCATTCTATAAGCAGTGAAAACTAAATTAAAAAAAAATAACAGAAGGTAACAGAAACACATAAAATTGTGGCAAATAGGATTAAAAGAACAGTAAAGAGAAGCAGAAAATGTACTGGATGAAAATATACATAGGTATTTAAATAAATAAAATCAGCAGGAAGGCCTGAAATTAATCATGCAAAGAAGAGAAAGTTTGCAGGGTCATGAGTCAATCAGATTCTTACCAGGGCTTCATTATCTTCTGCAATTTCTGATATCGTCTGCAAAAATTTAAAAACTTTCAGGTAAGGAAAAACATAAAGACATTGTCTGTTTGAATTTAGCTAAGGGTTACTATAAAGTCTAATAAAATGAAAGCAGTAAAACATATTTGGCAATCATTCAAGTGAAATAGACTCAAATGTATAACAATATGACTTTACACTTGGAGGAAATAGGGAAAGATTGTGGGGGAAACAAAATAAACAAAAAGGTGCTGAAATGCTGAATTTTAAGTGCTGAAAATGTTCAAACTTTTAGCAGAATTATCAGGGGCAAAAATTTCTTCACAACCGGACAGAGGATAATCATAACATACCATTAAAACAGGATCAAGATTTTTTTTATTTGCTCCCATAAAAAAGAGCTACAATAAATGAGTTTTTGGCATTACAGTAATACACAAGTAGATGAAGCTGGGATTTTCAAACTAATGGATTCTTTGGGAGAAAGTGTCCATATGTATGGGATAGAGAGAGGAGGAGAGCGGTGTGTGTGTTTGTGCATGTGTATGTGTATGAGATAATGAGGAGTGTGTATAAGAGAGAGACTTTTAGGGACTGCAAGTATGGGTTGACCATTTTTGAGCATAAGGATCCCTTAGTTTTCACTTTCCTCATGCTGATGGTGAACGGTGGCACATTTGTCCAGTCCAAACTCCAATGTGATGATATTCTTGACAGTGTTGAGCACGGATTCTTTTCAGATGATCTGTTTCTGTATAGCTGTAGATCACTATATGGAGGTGGGATAGCCTGGCAGTTGTTTTTGATGAATGATAAACCGTGACCTGAGTTATTCAGTATTGTTGACAGAGGAATCAATGCAGTAAAAAACAATGGTGGTAATGATGAATTTCCTTGAAAGAGCCCTCTCTTGATACTAACATCTCCCAGTGTATAACTATTGACTAACAACAGTGTCTGCTGTTATGCCATTTATATTGAATGCCTTATAGTATTAAAATCAAACTAAAATATAAAATATTCCCGCCACTCATCTTACTGCCTCTGTCCCTTCTTTTAGAGTGGATTATTTATATTTTTATAGTATTTTGTTCATATATTCAAATCAATTTCATTCGTATTTAAGTAAAATGACAATAAAGATTATAAAGATTCATATTGTGTATTGGTTTGTATAGGTTTATCCTTTAATACTGTAAGCCTCCCGAGTTACCTTATGATGAAATGGGAAGCCAATAAATTTAATAAATAAATAAAATATAGATTTATTTTAGATTTAGATTTAGATTTAAAGTTTATTTATATGCCGCCCTTTTCCCTGGGGGGACTCAGGGCGGCTTACAACTTAGAAAATGCTTCCAGGTTTTTATGACACTTCTCATTATATCAGATTGGAAGAATAAGCAATCTATTCACTATTTTGTATGTTGACACTTCACCTTAAGTTAACAAGAGAAATAACATGAATTCAATTAATGAACATGAATATCAATCTTGCTTGGCAATATAGTTATAGTAAGATAGAACAGAACAGACATAACTTTGCATGTTGCTCCGAAAGTTAACATCACAACATTTGTCATTTGTAGATAATGAATGGTGCCTGATGCTTTAAAATTAGCTGGCTAGATGTATTCTAAATTCAGAATGGTATTGTGAGAAAATTGAATTCCTTATAAAAAGCTGCATAATTCAAACAATATAAAAATGCAGCATTTTCAATAATTCAGGCAGCATTAACAATCAACCACAAACTTTTGTTCATACTAATTTTAATAGAAAGGGGGAAAATAATTGAAGAGCAATGGCAATGGCAATACAAAACTATGAAATAATAGCGAAAAAATGCTTGCTCAAGCATTTGTTTACCACAATATGCTCAGAGTTTGGACCCAACTGTGGCTTTCTATAGAGCTGGCTTTCTACAAAAAAAAAAAAAGCAGTTCCTTTTGGAATTCTCTACACCACAAAGCTTAATACTTGCTGAATGTGCAACTTTATATTTGCCAGGAGTCATTTCCAAGCTTTGATGAGACCTTTGTGGCATATCTAGCAAAACCTCTAATTACATAAAAAGAAGTGCATTTGCTTTTAAATCCAGTTAAGACAACTTATAGGGAATAAAATATGATTGTACAATTGTTAATATAGAATCTAAACCCGGCCTCCTGGAAAACTCTGTCTAGATAGATTCAATCTCAAAGGAGAGAAAAAGGATAATGGGGGGGAGGGGAGAGGGATAGAGACAGAGACAGAGAAACAGGGGAAGAGGAAAGGTCAGAAGTGCTTAAGGCAGCGTGTTTGGCAGTAGCGCCTGCCATAGCGTAGCCGCGAGCGACGTCATCAGAAGAAGACTGGTGGGTGGCACATTTGACGATTGCGACAGCAGACGGTAGGTGGAGCCCTTCCAACAAGTTTTTAACGTAAGTTGCAGGGGTGGGTTCCTCCCGGTTCGCACCGGTTCGTGTTCGTCAGTGAACCCGGAAGTAATTAACTTCCGGGTTCCTAGCTCCTAGCCCCTGTCGCTGGGTGCCTGCAGGGTTTTTCTTTTTAAAAAACGCCTCTCTGGATGATCTTGAAAACCTGCAAGGTTGCTTTGAAAGGGGACATATAGGCAGCATTTCCCCCTGCCCCCCTCCCCGGGAGCCTGCAGTTTTAAAGCAAGCCTTTGCACAGTAAAGAAAATCTCACAAGCGAGAGAAGTTCTTAATTTCTTTTACTGTGAAGTTGCGGAAGCTTCTGAGGCTGCAGGCAACCAGAGATGGGGTGGGGGAATGCCTCGCAGGTTTTCAAGATCGTCTGCAGAGAGGCATTTTTTAAAAAGAAAATCCTGAAAAGGATTTGGAGAGATGGGCAACTGGTCTTTTTGGGGGGGGAATCCCCAGAACCAGGAGCGCAGCCCATTCCCCCTCCCAAGAAGACCGTTTTCTTTTTAAAAACGCCTCTGCAGAAGCTTCTCTGTGGAAGCTTCCAAGGCTACAGGCAACCAGAAATGGGGTGGGGGAATGCCTCGCAGGTTTTCAAGATTGTCTGCAGAGAGGCGTTGTTAAAAAGAAAATCCTGAAAAGGATTTGGAGAGATGGGCAACTGGTCTTTTTTGGGGGGGGAATCCCCAGAACCAGGAGCGCAGCCCATTCCCCCTCCCAAGAAGACCGTTTTCTTTTTAAAAATGCCTCTGCAGAAGCTTCTCTGTGGAAGCTTCCAACGCTACAGGCAACCAGAAATGGGGTGGGGGAATGCCTCGCAGGTTTTCAAGATCGTCTGCAGAGGCGTTTTTAAAAAGAAAACGGTCTTCTTGGGAGGGGGAATGGGCTACACTCAGAGGAGCTGGCGCTTGGGGCACCCTGAAACAACGCATCCCCGCCGCCTCGTTCTACTCAGCAAGCGGGGACATCCCATCTGTGCCCACTTCTGCTGCCACCACCTCCGCTCCCAAACACAACTGTCAGCTGCGAGCAGGTGACTGAAGCTGCTGCTTGCAATCATTTATGGCTGCAGATAGATTGTGCCTGTAGCGGGAAGCTCTTCACCCTGTGAGAGCTCCTCTCCAGCACTCCTAATTTGGTAACATCATCAGTGCTAGAAGGGAGTGGGGTTCGGGGGGGAGGAGGAGAAAGTTAGGACAAAAAAGAAAAAGATAAGGAGGGAGAGGACTGTGGAGTCCTTTGGTGTTCTCTGAACGTGGTAGTTTTTAATTAGTTTAGGGAATTTTTATTTATTTATTGTTTATAGAATGTTTATTACAAGAAATGTTATTCCTTTTTGCAAATGTTTTATTTGTGATGCAATATGTTGCTTTTAAGTGTTTAGACCAGGTTTATGTGTCTCAAATTGGCTGCTTTTCTATGGGCAGGCCAGGTTTGTTGCAAGGCAGTGTGTTTCACCCTCCTTGTTTAGGTAATTCTGAGGTGGTTGATGGTTCTGTGAGTGCCTGTCCTATAATTTTCCACATTGCCTTGATGGTTTTTATTCCAGTGACTTTGTCTTTCCTGTTCTTAGGCTTAGGAAAAAAAACTGGTTTCATTGGCAGTCTTTTTTTTGGGGGGGGGGATTTTTATGTTTTTGGTGTTTTCCTAGCACTGTCATATTTGTGGGTGTGGGTGTGTAATGTCCCGCAGTTATCTATGCATTAATAATGATCTAGTAATATTAATAATATCTAGTAATTAGTAATATCTAGTAATAACATCGTCTTGGCCACTCCCACCAGGTCACATGGGTGACAGGCCACTCCCATCTGGTCACATGGGTGGCAAGCCACTCCCATCCAGTCACATGGGCAGCAAGCCACTCCCACAAAGGAGGCCATGCCCACAGAGTAGGTTCGAACAATTTTTGAAACCACCCCTGGTAAGTTGCATTCTTGACTGGGGAGCCCTGGGCAGTTAAAAAGTCATGGAGTTTCCATAAGAGTACAAGGAGGAGGAGAATGGGAAGCAGCAGTAGACGCCTTCACCAGATGCAGGGAAGAGAGCTCCAGCTGGAGCTCTCCTCCCTGCATCCGGCTTCTGGAAGATGGGCAGAAAAAGGACGACAGGCAGGAAAATCACCCTCGCAAATTTCCTGCCGCTCACCAAAAAGGCTCTCCCTCGCCCAAGCCTTCAGCCTTTTCTTAAGCTCAGCAGAACTGAGAAAAGGAGAGGCATAAAAAAATCTCTCCCCATTTTCCTGCTGAGCCTTCAGCATTGGAATCCTGGGATACACTGAAGTCTTGGGGCGGAGCCTTTTCAGCAGTCCTGAGTGTCATCCCTTGGAGTCCCCAGGCTCCAAGAAAGTCATGAGCACATGCAAGGGGGGGGGGGTCACATGTGCATGCACAAGGGGCACAGCATTAAATTATGGGGTTGGGCACAAGAGTAAGCATGAAGTGCGCATGTGCGTGCTTTTGGCTGTTCTATGTGGTGCAACATGCAAGAGAAATGTGTATTTCTTGCTCCTTGGTTTTCTATGGTCTAAACTGCAATTTGACTGACCATTTAATATATATTTCATGAAGACTAAAATATTCTCATAATTTACAATTCAACAAACAAACTAACACCTCCCTCAAATCCTGACAAAATTTATACTGAATACTGTGAATATTGTTCAAATCATAGGCTATGTTTATGTTTCTTGTTAAATCATGATTGGTTTAACCATAGTTTATAGGAATCTACATTTGGATGAGGTTGCACAGGAGCTAAAAAAAACCCAATCATTTGATATGTGACATGTGACCCTTCTATTAGTTAGAATTGGGTTTCAGTCGTGATGGACTCTTGTGACGAGCCGATTGACAGATGATGGAAGCAGTTAGCTTCCTCCCATAATTGGGGCTTACCAGGGGTTGTGACACTAAATATATACCTTCTTCCCTGGCTTCAGCTGATAAGGAGGAGACCTGTGGCATAATGGCTAAGACGTTTGCCTAAGATGCAAAACAGCACAGGTTCGAATCCCAGTAAGGGTATGGCTAGCTGATGAGAGCTAAATAGCTTGAAATAGATCTATACTAGTCTCCCTTTATTTATTTATCAGCACAAATAAAACACACACACATACACACACACACACACACACACACACACATATATACACATACATACATACATACACACACACATACATACATACATTAAAAAAATTAGAATTAATTTGAAAATTACAATCACTTTTCCCAGTCTTGCCCAGCCTGTGCTGGACAAGAAGTATTATACCATAATTCTCCTCATCCAATTAGATTGTCTAATTGTAATGATGGCACCACCTTGAAAAAAAGCTTTTGTTGCTTTGCACTTTTGAAAAAGTTGCAAACACGAACATTTTGAAGAATTGTATTAATTTCTTTTTAAAAATTTATCCCTCCTTTCAAACTTTCATAAATATGATCCTCGCAGTTGTCCATTGTAAATTAGAAATGATGTTGATCAGCTTTAGAGATATTATCAAAATACATAATCCATAAATGTGACAATCTTTATCCTAAATGGGATAATCCCTGATAATACTTGCATCACTTTTTTCCAACATAAAAGTTGCCAAGGTCTAGCATAGCAAAACCATGTTGAAGGTGCCTTCTCTGTTAATCCTCTTTGGAGATAGCATTGAAATTGGTTCAACTTTGCAATTCCAAAGCTCTCATGAATAAATGTTCAACCTACTTTTTTCCCAAATACCATAAAATATTTATTATATAAAATAAGTCCTATTTTTTAAATGACAATGAATAACTTCTATTTTTGGGGGGATTGAAGGATTGGATAGATGCCATTGCTAAATCTCAGTGTTCCATGAGTAATTCTCTTACAAGTAAAACAAAAGTATTCATATTAACAAAGAAAAATATAATAGTTTAAACTATTTGTATGCCACTGCAGCATCCTTATTTCTGTGTAACTGCAGTGACCTTTCAGAAGTCTTTTTCCTGAAGTAATTATGGTTTGGAAGGTTTTAGTTCAATTTTGTCAGAGTGGAAGATTATTATCTCCCTCAATCCTGATGATGCTGTTTTCCTATTAAACATGGGGGTCAAATTAATTATATGACAGGAATAGCTGAGAGTTGATATATTTGGCTTGCAACCACGCATGCGCACACACTCATATTTTCAGCAAACCGGTTGTTAAATGGGTTGAATCCCACCACTGCTTGCAACTAAACTGGGATTAATTTCTAATGAATTGAAACTATTGGAAGCTTGATTGGAAAAAATTATATTATCTTTTTTGTCTTCATAATGTGGATTCTATTAATTGGAATATGTAAAAATTGTAACTACACATTACAAAAAATCTCTAGACATTGCAGTCTAAATGAAATAAATAAACAGAATTATTTCAATTTGCATATAGTTTTCTATTTCTTAATGCATAATCTAAGATTTTCAAATTGTGTGTGATGTATAAAACAATACTAGTATGTCACAATGTATTTAAGAAATTGCTTCCCAAAGGGAAATTGGTTGTTCCCTTGTTAAATTAATTTTTCTCAAGTCAAGCCAACTTAGAGGGCAGTTAATTTATTCCATATCAATTTGATTAAATTATTCAGCTCTAAAGCAGAAATCATGCAGAATAAATTTCATCCCAGCAGTAACATTTTCAACAGACTTATCCATCACATCATTTCATAAAACTCACTATTTGGATATTGTCTTCTTATCAGAAAACTACACAGTTTTCACAGGGTTCGGGCTCTTCTAGGATCATCTAATATTTAGTTCTCTAGATTACGAAAATAAACTTTGAGACTGGGTTCAGATTATGTTAGCCACAACTTTGGTTGATTTCAATGCAATAAAGTCTCAGTTATTTTAAAGGTTACTAAGGTCAGCTTCATTAGCATCTAATCTATAGTCAAGAAAGCTACATGACTTTACTGATAGAAATTTTGGATTTCCGTTAGGCTCAATGTCATGATTTTCTAAGGTAGGTTATAATCATAAATAAGATTGCTTTTGGGAAAACAAGATATCAAAAATCTGTAGTGTAGTCTCATTTTTTCAGATGTACAGAAATGTGTAGTTTAATGAAAAGGATTAAGAGTGAGATGGCATCATCCTCCAATATTTGAGGGGCTCAATTTCTATTGAGCTCCTCAAATATTAGAACAGGGTCAATTTCTATTCTCCAAAGCACCTGGGTCAATTTCTATTCTCCAGAGGCATGACAAGAAGCAATGGATGTAAACTAATCAAGGAGCAAACCGACCTGGAAATAAGGATAAATTTCCTGACAATGAGAACAATTAATCAGTGGAACAACTTGCCTCCAGAAGTTGTAGATGCTCTGTCTCTGGAAATTTTTAAGAAGACGTTGGACAGCTCTTTGTCCAGAATGACATATGGTCTCCTGTTTGAGCTAGGGATTGGATTAGAAAACCTCCAAGGTCCTTTCCAACTCTATTGATCTTGGTTTCTTGATAAATCAATTTTCTTAAATTTCACTAAAGAAACTGTTTCTTTTTAACATATTTCATTTAGATATCTCATCAGTTTCAACAGAATGAGGGATCACATCACTTATTTTTTCAAAATATGGTCCAGTGAATGTAATTTGTAAAGGTTACCTTAAGTTAACTATGACAAATGTATAAAAATGGTAATAGAATTACAACAGAATACTTACTCAGTGCCACTTTCAACCATCTGTGTTAAGAGTGAAATCCCATCTAGATTGATAAATTCTTGGGCAAATGTTACATCACGTGAGTAACTGGCTAAATCTTTCAGTGCTTCCAACTTGGCATCCATACTAGAAGATTGAATCCTCTCATGGAGCTGAATAGCATTTTGGGTCTTATCAAAAACAGAACATTTAATAAATAAGATATCAGGGAAACAGAGAGAGAAAAAAGAAAATGAAACTTAATTTAAACTCTTATCAATTAATTAATATATTTCAAGAAAGGTTCAATAATTATTAGTTTAAAACAATACTAAATATATAATCACATTTCATTATATATATATATATATATATATATATATATATATATATATATATATATATATATTATAATAACTGATTTTAAGACATATTCAAATATTAATATAACAATCTAAAATTAACAGTTTGTAGAAACAGCAAAAAGTGAGATAATTAAAAAACAATGCACCCAAATCCTATGCTATGTTTATAATATTACATTTATGGTCATATGTTAAACTTTAGTAAACTTTATTACAGCATTAAAATACATAATTTATCAACTGCAGAATAACTGCATATTGAGAGTTATTAAAACAAATAATTTACCACAAAATACATTTTTATTGCCCTGCTCTACTATAGGCTATAAATGAAAAAATTATATAAATGAACTCTTCCCCACTGGGTTTGTGGGGATTTCAGATGAGAGAAAAATGCAATATATAAATCTGTGGTCTTACTTAGTTCTTTTAGGGCAGGAATGTGTTTGTGAAAATGTGTCTCAGCTACCATAAAAGATTCAAGGATTTATACTGCTTCCTATAGACTGAAGTGGTGCTAAGAACAGTTTTACTACA
The DNA here is from genome assembly GCF_009769535.1 of Thamnophis elegans. NCBI lineage: Eukaryota > Metazoa > Chordata > Lepidosauria > Squamata > Natricidae > Thamnophis > Thamnophis elegans. The sequence goes on from NC_045558.1 coordinate 69,780,671, forward strand.
AAATGAAGTGTTTATGTTTTGCCAGGTTGCCCAGAGTACATATATTTTGCTGAATACTTTTTCATTTTTTCACAAGACATATTCCATTATATCACTGGCCATATAAGCCATTCAAATTATATATATATATATATATATATATATATATATATATATATATATATATATATATATATATATATATATATATATATATATGTCTCTAGTTGTTCGGGTTTTCTCCCGCATAGAATTGGAGATGTCTTCTACGCGGGAGAAAACCCGAACAACTAGAGACCTACATACTAACACCCGCGAAAACCTCAGAAAACATATATATATATATATATATATATATATATGTATGTATGTATGTATGTATGTATGTATGTATGTATGTATGTATGTATGTATACACACACACACACATATATATATATATATAAAATTTGAATAAAAAACACAAATATAACAAAGGCAACAGTAAAAATATTGGGTTTCTGTCGTGATGGACTCTTGTGACGAGCCAATTGACAGATGATGGAAGCAGTTAGCTTTCTCCCATAATTGGGGCTTACCAGGGGTTGTGACTATATATATATATATATATATATATATATATATATATATATATATATATATATATGTGTGTGTGTGTGTGTGTGTGTGTGTGTGTGTGTGTGTGTGTGTGTATATATATATATATATATATATATATATATATATATATATATATATATATATATATATATAATATTTATGCTGATAAATAAATAAAGGGAGACTAGTATAGATCTATTTCAAGCTATTTAGCTCTCATCAGCTAGCCACACCCTATGTTGGGAATCGAACCTGTGCTCTATTGCCTCTCAGGCAGATGTGTTAACCATTGAGCTACAAGGCTCGACTCCTTATCAGCCAGCCAGGGTGAGAGGTATATATTTAAAGTCACAACCCCTGGTATGCCCAAATATGGGAGGAAGGTCACACTTCCACTCTCTGTCTTCGGCTCGTCACAAGAGACCATCCAGACAGAAACCCAGATATTTTTTACTGTTGCCTTTTTGTTACATTTGTTATATTTCTGTCTGGATGGTCTCTTGTGACGAGCCGAAGACAGAGTGGAAGTGTGACCTTCCTCCCATATTTGGGCATACCAGGGGTTGTGACTTTAAATACATACGTGTTCTAAATCTAGGGTTTAATTTGCTTTTGGAAATCATATCTGGAATGTAATGAATGGATTACTGGGACAGACACCCCAAAATCAGAAAAGCATGAAAACTGAATTTGTTGACTTATATACCATATTTTTGGAGTATAAGAAGCAATGTTCCCTCTAATTTTTTTTCAGTGTGTGCAGAAAAGTATAGTGTTTGAGCGGCACATTTTCATGTCTGAGCACCTGAATTTTTTTCACAGATGTTTCACAGAGCTATTGATTTATAGGATCTGAATTGGAATGGAGAAAAATGGTTTTGTGCATGAGTGTGTGTGTGTGTGTGTGTGTGTGTGTGTGTGTGTTTGAGTGAGTGAGGGATCCGGTAAGGGACTGTGTCTATTTAGAAAAGAAGGTAAATTATTGCAAACATGATCAGTTGAAGATAAGTATGGGGACAGGTTGGGCGGTAGAGAGAAAGTGATAAAAAAAAGTAGGAGGGAGGAAGAGAGGAAGAAAAAAGAGGGAAGAGAGACAGAAAGAGACAGAGAAGGAGAGAGAAAGTGACAGAAGAGTGGGAAAGATGGAGAGAGAAAGAGAGACAAAGAGAAAGGATGAGACAAAAAGAGATAAGGGGGAGAGAGAAGGGAGAAGGAGAGAGAAAGTGACAGAAGAATGGAAAGGAAAGAGAAAGAGAAGAGAGACAAAGAGAAAGAGGATGAGAGAGACAGATAGAGAAGAGAGGAAGAGGAAAGAGGAAGAGAGAACATCTCATTTCAACCCTGAGGTGCAAATATTCTCTTTGATTGGTAATTTTATTTGTCCATTTACTATCCAATACTCTCATTCCTCCTCAAGTTCATCAAGAATTTCCTTCTTTTTATTGAATTTATCACAATACCTTGAGAACAACTTTTTCAGCATAGCTTTACAGCTATTTAAAATATATAGAAATTTAGGTGACTTTTTCAGAACATTAGTCTACTATTTATAAGTCACTAAGTCAAAGAAACAGAATTCAGAAAGTTGGCTTCCCTTTTTGTAATTGCCTATTGCCTGCTTAACTTTTTACCTACATTTTTGATAACTGATATTCACTGTTGACCCAAGAAGCCCTTAGTAGAAAGAAACCCTCCATATGAACTTTGTTTGGTTTCCATAGAATGAAGTTTGGTCTTTTTCTCAACCATACAGTCACATATTCTTTCTAAGAAGGATATAATCAAGATAGTCCATAATTGCCTACCAATCTAACAGTATGGCAATTGACAATCTCTTTATATTTCAACTCTAACTCATTCAGTCTTAAAGGTTTGGTGAGGAGAAATCCAAAAATTCTTTTAAAGAGGAAAAAAATGCTTGCACAATTGCACCCATGGAGACATGTATATATGCACAACACACAGAGAAACAAACTTAACAAAGTGTTAAGTCTGCCCACCAACTAACTAACTCTCTCTCTCTCTCTCTCTCTCTCTCTCTCTCTCTCTCTCTCTCTCTCTCCCTCCCTCCCTCTCTCCCTCCCTCCTTCCCTCCCTCTCTGGCAAATCTGAGCAGCCGCTGCTGGAAGCCCATCCCATGCCTTCTCCCAACCCCCACACCCCTTCTCTGAGCTACTTACTTTCTGCCTTGTGGACCTAGAACTGATTGCTGTCTCCAGGCTGGCTCTCCTCTCCTATTATGGTGGAAGGCGTTTCACAAAAACCACTGCGCGGCAGTTGGAAACAGCTGCGCGGTGTTTTGTTGCCACGTGTGCGGCCGCACAGCTTAGAGGGAACATTGATAAGAAGCACCTTTTTCCCTCAAAAAAGAGGCTGAAAAGGTCAAATTGACTGATACGATCCTGAGAAAAGCTTTAAGAATATACTGAGGCTTGGGAGGGAGGAGCCAACGTCACGACGATACGGATGTGCAGTCTTGATGTTCCGAGACCGCAGCCAATACTTTTGCCAATGGGTGGTCCAATCAGACCTAAACTGTGCCGCAGAAGTGGTGAACAGGAAAAATACGTCTTGCTGATCTCAGGGACATTGCAAAGTCCATGATCGATCCAAGGGAAGTTCTTCAAGTCAGCGAAAAAATCCAGCCATTAGGAGGCTCCAAAATGGAAGGATACGGAAAGAGAAAGTATTTCCAGCTGGTGAGGAATTTTTACCATTTTAAAAGAGACTGCCTATAAAAAACTTAAAGTTAATTTAAATTTGAGAACAGAAGAAATAAGTGGCGGAATTAAGCTTTGAATGGTTTTGGACAGTGGGTTATCTTACTTTTTAAATGCTATGTTAATGGATGGAATTTATGCAAGCCTTTTAAAGTGAATGGATTAAGTTTTCTTCTTCTATTATTCTCTTTTTTTATTATTCTTTGTAACCTGTGGACTAAAATTCTCCTTCTTCATTACTGCGGGTATTTTTCCCCTTTTCTTCTCTAGCTCATTCAAGAATTTGATTTTTTAAAAACTTGGAATTTAAAAAAGATACAAAAGGAAACAAGGAAAAATTTAACAACAGAGGGAAAGAAAAACACTGCTACTCGGAGGCTGGAGGATTGTGTATTGGAAACAAAACACTTTTACTTTCCTCACTGATTATTCTGGCTTGGCACTTCAAGGTCTCACGGTTCAAGGTTTGTTTATAGAGAGCGATAAGAATAAAAGCCTACAGATGTTCCTTTGAAGTATATCTTTAATCAGAGAAAAGTGAAAATAAAACCTTATTGTGAATTTATGCTTAATCTTGTAAAAATCTTCCAAGTCAGAGCAGCAGTGTTTGTCAGCTGGAGATAATGGCACAATTTCAACAGCAGAAAGAAACTTTAAGCCTGCAAAAGATATTGTTAGAAATTCAGAAATTATCAAACATATTTGAGAGGATGGAGAAGAAGTTGGAAAACCTAGAGCATCCAACATAAAATATGATGAAGAAGTTGGAGATTCAATTCAATTCAATTCAATTTACTTTATTTGTATGCCACCCTTTTCCCTGAAGGGACTCAGGGCGGCTCACAGTTCAAGGGAGGGGAAAAACAGACAAAGTTACAAAACATAAAGACCATACACAGTTAAAAAGCACAACAATCATACCATTCGAGAGGGGCAGCAAGTCTTTAGCCCCAGGTCTGTCGGAACAGCCAGGTCTTAAGGGCTATGCGGAAGGCCTGGAGGGTGGTGAGGGTACGAATCTCCACGGGGAGTTCGTTCCAGAGGGTCGGAGCAGCCACAGAGAAGGCCCTCCTCCAGGTAGTCGCCAGTCGACACTGACCGGCTGATGGAATTCGGAGGAGGCCTAGTCTATGGGATCTTATTGGTCTAGTGGAAGTAATTGGCAGTAGGCGGTCTCTCAAGTACCCAGATCCAATACCATGAAGGGCTTTGTAGGTGACAACTAGCACCTTGAAGCGCACCCGGAGATCAACAGGTAGCCAGTGCAGCTCGCGGAGGATAGGTGTTACGTGGGTGAATCGAGGCGCACCCACAATCGCTCGCGCGGCTGCATTCTTATCAAGTGGATGTTTATCAAGTGGAAAAAGTGGAAGTTAGATCCTAAAAACCGAAGAGGAAAATAACCATAAAGAAATTAAATCTGCTGATATCTCTGGTGATTGGTTTGTGTCTGGAAATGGAAAGAGGAATTAAATGGAGGGGAACTCTACCCCAGATGGCAAGATACAGAAGAAGGAAAAAACAAAAGAATTTATGGATTTAAAGAGAAAATTTTTATTAGCAACATCATTGATAACACTACTGACAATTAAAGACAAGCTGATTAAGGAAACAGACGAAGGGCATCAAAATTACATGAGAGACTTAATAAGCAATGGGTTGCTAAGAGGAGTCCATACAAATTTGATTAAGGAGATGATTAGAGGACTGATACCACAAATGGCAGAAGACATGAGACTGTTTTGCTACTGGAAAGATACAGATTAATAGATGGAAGTGTATACCGTATTTATCGGTGTATAACACGCACCGGCGTATAACACGCATCCCCCATTTTAACACAAAAATTTGAGTAAAAATTTTTTTCATTAAAAATAAATGACTTGGAAGCTCGGAACTTAATGTTGGATTAAAATTTATAACATTAGAACATGAATTACTTCCCCACCCTCTTCTGTCACATCATTTTCCCCCCTCTGATCCCCCTGTACCACCTAATCCCCCCCCAGATCCACCTGTACAACCTAATCCCCCTGTACCACATAGTCCTGATACCACCTGTACCATATAACCCCACCCCCCATATCACATACTCTTTCCCCCTGCGCCACATAACAAGCCCCCCCCACATAAACCCCTATTTCTATATGTTTTTGTTTTCACCACAGTACCTGGCCTGTGTCGCTAGCAGACTCAGGTTACTCTTTAATTGCGCTGACGAGTAACGTCCTCAGCGTAACGTCAGGGACATCACTCGTCAGAAGTACGGTGGCCTCGGAGGGTCCTGAGGAGCAGCCTTTAAAACAGCAGCGCAGGCGGCTGCGGACTCACAGCTGATTGGGAGAATGCCGGCGCGTACACTTGGGACCAGAGAGCAGGCGGGCGGGAAGGTAAGCACCCGCAATGATGGAGAAAAAATACAGGCAGCGGGCGGCTCTCTGGCTGCTGCGAGCCGCTGCTGCTAGGATGGGGTTAAATCAGGCAGCGGGCGGCTCTCCAGCCGCCGCTTGTTCAATGATGGGGTTAAAGCGAACAGCAGGTGGCTGGAGAGCTGCCGCCACTGCTGCAAGGTAGGGGTTATATCAGGCAGGGTAGCTGGAGAGCCGCCGACGCTGCCATGAAATGGATGCTGCACTTCTATGAGTATCATGGGCGCCGGTGAATCAGCTGGAGCAGGCAGTTTGGGACCCGGCGTATAACACGCAGTATCGGCGTATAACACGCAGGCAGGGTTTAAGCTTGCAATTTTAGTTTTAAAACTGCGTGTTATACGCCGATAAATACGGTAATTAAAAACTAATTAAACTTAGTGAAATTTAGTGACAATAGATATAGCCAAATAAATAATTGATAATGATATTAATGTATACATATGTATTATTAGGATAAGTAACAATTGGATATGAATATTGAATGGTACCCATGAAAGGAAGATTAGAAATTAAAAAATTAAGTTAAATTTAATTAAGTTTTGATTATTAGGGGGAAAATATTATGATACAGGATACAGTCAAATAAAGGAGGGATAATGATAGTGTGTGTGTGTGTGTATTTATATATGTATACAACATAAGGAAACGGGATGTAAATTGTAAAGAGTAATTTGGAAAGGAGGATTAGAATTTTTTGTTACTAAATATTATGGATGTTTAGCTAGAAAAGGCCATAAGGATTCAGTGTTATTGGAGGATTTTAGAAATAGCAAATGAAATGCCAGTATGTGGTTATGTTTTAAATCTTGGTATATTTTATGATAAGGGACGTTAAAACAATTATAGTCAAATGAAAATGGAGGTATGATGATGGTAATATGTATAAATATCTGAGTTAAAATATTTGAGTTAATATGAATTATGGTTGATGACTGTGGAAGAGATGCACAAAAGTCTTTTGTAACCAACTGATACACTTTTTACAGTATGTAAAGAAGGAGAATTCTTTGTATTGTTTTTGTTTCGAAAATAATAAAATAAAAAAAATATTTAAAAAAGAATATACTGAGGCTTGGTTAAGATTAAATAAGAAAAAACAGTGCATAAACATTAATTTTATTAAACATAATTTGAACTGGTAAATATGTAAAAGAGGATAGGATTGTTTTTTGAGGGGAGAATAAAATTAAAAGCCTGACTCAATCTTCCACAGGTCCATATATCTGCACAATAAAGCTGGCATGAAACTGTTGCAATAAAAATAAAAGCCACTATTACTAAAAGTTATGAATTTAACCTGAGCAATGTATGTAGCATGCCCCTGGATGGAAGGCCTTATGTCTTGGGTGAAGAATCTTGGGCGAAGATCTTGAGGGAAGAATGGAATCGAAGCCGGCAATTGTAACAGTTTATGTTTATTAAGAACCTAACAGCAACATACTAGCGAAAGGCAAGGGCTATAGCCTGGCAGCATTCTTTATAGAGGGCTGTCAGCTGTTAGCCAATAGATTCAAAGTATTTTCCCGCGCCTAATGTGAACTGGAGTGAAATCTTCCAGCTATGTCTACGCATACACAACAAAATTCAGATTGCATATTGAAGTATTTATATGCCAAATTCTTAAATCATGTTAAGTATGTGATTAAATCACTGCTGCCTCATAATTGCCATTTTGCTCTGTTTGAGCTTTACTGTAATAACTCTCATAAACCCGAAATGATTTACAACTAAAGTAGTTCACATTATCTATGAAACTGGCAGAAGGCAGAACAGATGAACACATGCCTTATCCTTGCATTAAATACTTAGAACTGCTGCAAGCTTGGTCAAGTATCCACTCTTCTTATGAGAGCATCTCAAGGGCCATTTTATACAACACAAGTAGCAAACTGGAGAACTTCATTAAGTGCTGACTTTTGCTATAGCCAGGGATAGCCAGCCTGGGATCTATCCCACCTTGAATTCTGCAAAACAGCCAAGAATTGAGGAGCATTTTGCCAGAAAGAGAACCGTAAGTTAAACTAACCCCCCCTCCATCGCTAACAAATCTGAAATATTAGAATGGAACTTCCAAAGAGACTTGACAAAACAACAGCTATTATTAGATCTTCCCGTATTTGTAGGGGGAGTAAAATGACAGTCAGTTATTTTTGCAAACAGCTAGCCCAGTTACATGCGGAATGGAATCAGAAATATAGGCTAAAAAAAAGCTAAGAACAAAGTTAATTCAGAGCACTGAGAGATTACTATGGGAAAATACAACTGAGTTTATGGCAAGGCAATGCCTTCTCACAGTACAAATTGTTGTTTCAATATTTGAGCAACTAATAACCATACAACATGATTTGGACACCTTCAGAAAAGATATAGCTGTTTTTCTACAAACACAAGATCTATGTCCTTGCATTCTCACCAAAGACTTTACAGCAGACTGTGTTAAATCTCACACTCTAGTTAAGTTTGCAGGCACGAAGCAAAGAGACAAAGAAACAGTTAAAGAACCTGCTAAAAAGGGGCAGCCTTCCCAGAAAAACTGGCTTTCTCCTGATGAGGCAGTTAGAGAGGGAAGTATTAATAGAGAAGGTTCCTTGGAAACCAGTAAATTATCTCCCCTCCAATTACATCGTACACTGCAAATACAATAGATTGCTCTTAGAATCCATATGAACAGACTTAACTATGGACGCTGGAATACCAAGAGTGCAATACTAAATTCCTTAAGCCAGCTTCTACACTGACAATGGGAGCAGATTAATCTATGTGCAGGGGAGTGGCTCTCTGAGGCTCCAAACCGGAAGCGGATACTTCTATCCTTCAAGAAGTCCACCTCTAATGCTATTTAAGATAAAGACACATTAGCCTCTTTTCACAACTTCCCCATTAGAGGAAGGAAATGGTTAAGCCCCTAATTGTTAACAAGTGAGCTACCAAGGTTGCTGTTTCTCCCTCACTTTCAATCTTGGAAACCAAGGGAATGAGAAGGGGAGTCAATCAGCCTTACTCAGTGAAGATGTATTTAATAACACAGAAGCCGGCCTCATTAATGCTTTCGGCTCCCTAACAAAGAAAGAACAGGACAACATACTATTTAAGTTAGAAAATTTAAAGACATTCTTGTTGGTCACAATGGACACAGCTGAGCTGCTTATAGATCTTGTGTCCCCATTAATTGAGCTTTTACTTCTCCTCCAGAGAGCAAGGGATTGCATGAAAATGAGATCATGGGAAACAGAAGCCAAGATCTACTGGGGCCAATAGACTCCTGGTAGATATGGAGATGCTATCATCCTTAGTTGAATATCCTATGATATCTTCAGCCACAAAACCATTGAGAGAGAACCCATGTCAGTGCCATCAACTCGAAGTCAATTGTAACATGACCTAATAACTCCTTGTCCTACACCTCGAGAGGAGGTACCTGAAAGGCAAGCTCTGTTAGCTGGTGGTAAAGCCTCTCACTCTGAACAAGTTCCGCAGGAATCTACTCAAGACTTAGATGAGACTCCTCTCCTTTTAGAGAAGGTCAATTTTGACTGTGACAACTTCTCAACCCAATGTAACAATCCCACAACTTCCTTTTGTATAAATCATATCTCCTAATGAGCATCAAATCATGACCCTCTCTCCCTTTTACTTTGGAATATAGCAGGCTGGACTGTCCCAATAAAAGACCAACTGTTTGTTGATTATATATCACAATTTGACATCCTTTTCTTACAGGAAACCTGGGCCACTTCAGAGATACAGCTAGATAGCTATTGGGCATACTCTATCCCAGCTGCCCCAAGTAAGGTGTGTGGGAGATCTTAAGGGGGTATCATGACACTAGTTAATACATCCCTGCAATTTATATGTGTATTACTGCCACCTTTACAGCCTTGGGTTGCGTCTACCTTACTTTCACCCAAACAGGTGGAACGTCTGCTTTTTAATATCTGTATTCCTCCCCTTAATAAGAATAATATGACCAACAATATTTGGGATCGTATAGAAAATTTTATTCTTGTCTGCACAGACCAACACCCCACAGTAACAATAATCATAAGGGGGGGGGGGACTTAAACACTAGGATGGGACAAATGATCAAGCATTATTTAATCAATTTAAGATATATTACGACGAGAATGTGCCAGGAAAACCCCTGCGTTCTAGACAATTTAAAAATCCTAAACCTATTTGGATGGATCTGTGTGCAAGACAGATGATTGCCCGTTTGGACCTATGTATCCTTAATGGTTCCACATGTGGTGATTATCCAGCAGAATATACATATCGGGGAGCAGGAGGACAATCCACGGTCCATTATTGGATACTATGTGATCTCTTGAAGTTCTCACGGAAGATGGAGATAGATTCATGATTGGAAAGTGATCACGGTCCAGTAACCCTTACTCTTATACTACACTAGAAATTTTGAAGGGCCAACTTAATCTACCTGCCCAGGTTAGAGAGTCAAAATACTAAGGTAAAAATCAAATTGACTGAGAAAAATGAAGTTACTAAATGGATGTTAGCTCCAGAAACCATAGAATTACATACATTGCTCCTAAGAAGCAAGAAGCAATCGCATTTAGAGGGATTTGAAACCTTAATTACAAATTTGAAATCTGTTCTTACAAATGGAACACTGGCTCACCCCAAAAAGCTGGCTTTAAAGAATAAAAAATGGCTTGATAGGGACTGTGTTCAACTGAAAAGGATATATAACAAGGAGTGCAGAAAAACTAAATATGTTCCCTCTGATCATATTCACTCTTTAAAGCAGTTGAAGGCACAATCTAAGACTCTTTTAAAAGAAAAGTGCAGCTCTGAAGGAGTCTTGGCATAGATTAATTGCATCAGTCAAGACAAAAAAATACATCCCTTTTTGGTATATCACTAGAGGAAATCTCCCCTACTCCCAACTAATCAGGTACCAATTCATGCATGGGAAGAATCTTTTAGAGAGCTATATACAGAACCTGACAATAAGAGCCAATTTAGTTTGGACTTAACCCTTAACTGGTCCCCTGTCACACCAGAAGAAGTATCCTGGCTGAGTGAATCCCTTAGGGCTAATAAGGCACCAGGTGTTGACAGTGTTCTGTCAAAAATAATTAAAAAGAACGCCATTTGGTGGGCATCTCTATTAGCATCTCTTTTTATATTTATAGATAAAATGGGCTGAATGCCAAGAGTTTGGGGATTAGCAATCATTTATAAAAAGGGTAACAGTAATGACCCAGGCAATTTATAGACCCATTAGCCTTCTGAGTGTTGTTAGTAAATTGTATGCTAAACACCTAAATTATAAACTTCAAGATTGGCTAATTTCATAATCAAAGATCAACAAACTGGATTTTAGAGAAGGAGATCAATAGTGGACCATATCTTGGTATTACACTATCTGATCCACAAATACACATATTTGAAAAAATCCTCTCTTTTTGTAGCCTTCTTTAATTTTAAGCAGGCCTTCGACTCAATATCCGGAAACACCCACTGGTAGAATTAAAACTCAATATTATTGATAAATGCCTCCTCTATCTCATTCAAAAATTCTATGCTAATTCCACCTTGAAAGTGAGGTGTAATCCTCGAGGGACTTCATCCAGCCTAGTAAGGGTACAGAAAGAGTACGGTTTTTACATCAGCCCCTTGATAGATCTTTTGCAGAATCCTAGCCTACATTCTCCTAACATGACACAATGTAAAATCCCTATACTCTTATATGCCAATGCTGCTGCTATTACCTCACAAATGCCCATTGGGCTGATGAGAGCAATTACAGCAACATCAGGATACTGCAGACAGAATAAGTTGGTCCTTAATTTTGACAAATAAAAAAATTTAGTTTTCATTAAAAGATACTCCTGGAAAATAGAAGGACATAATTTAGAACAGGTGAGGATATTTAAATACATTGGGGTGGTTTTCCACTCACAAGATATATGGAAGGCTCACCTGGATTATACATTGCAATCAGCACTCAGTTCTTCTATACAGGCGGAGGACAATTAGTCCCTGCTGCCTTAAAACCCTTCAGGCCAAAAAATTCTTTATGAGGCACAAGCAGGAATCTTTGCAAAGAAAAACTCACTAGAAATCATACAAACAAAATTCCTGTAATCATTTTAGCTGCACTCAAAGGAACACCAAATGCCCAGTTAAGGATTGAGACAGGTATGCCTCAGATTCAGGTAAGAGCCTGGAAGCTGATGGTTACGTAAAAATTCATTTCTTTGCAAAGGGACTGACCCTTTTAGTGTTGACTGATAACTTCCCCTCTCCCTAGAAACAGGCTCTTATGGGCTCTCCCCAGTATTTTTCATATCCCTAGGCTTTGACCAAGCTAAGCAAGTAGTTATTAATAGAATAAAAGACATGGAGTTCCATTCAGAAATAAATAGGTTGCCTCCCCGTAGTAGAGCAGAATAAACAGGATGTGTGGGAACTATCAAGCTATTTAAAGGACCTGATTTTTCTGAAACATAAGTAGCATTTTTCAGAGCCAGATTTAATATTCTCCCCTCAGCACTCCTCCAGGGTAATATAATAAGACCCCAATAGCTGAACGAATATGTGGTAAAGGAGAAGTCGAAGATATCACACGTGTTTTATTGCACTGTGAGTTTTTACAGAGTTTTTAGGTCAATGCGTATTTCCCCCTTACTAGAGAGATTACCAAGAAGGGCAGACAATTTTTATGTAGACTATCTCCTCCGGGACTCAACCCCCATTACCACACGTGCAGTAGCAAAATTCTGTGCAGCTGCAATGACCATAAGGAAAAATTTGGTTACAGGACTAAAGATGTTTTCTTGTACTACTTTTTTGTAGATATCTCTAACAATTTTTAGAGAATTTATATTTACACACATACTTACCAGCTCTCCCATCATGTAACCAAGAGCAAGAGCTATACTGTTTGGTACCATGTATTTTATTATTATAGATGTTATTACTTACTATTATTAATATCTTTTAACACTATTGTAAACAGTAATAATTCTTGTCTATTGTTGGTCTGTGACCATAATAAAGTTTTTATTATTATTTCTTTTATTCATTAACATGAAACTCAGTCAACTGAACATTTAAAATGTGCCACAAATACCATTCACTGGTGCTAATGGTTGATACAGGTTGCTGCAAGTGTCCTAGGTATCAACGAAGTACCTTCTTAAAAGATGTTGAGACTCTAGAAAGTGTTCAAAGAAGAGCAACAAAGATGATTAGGGGACTGGAGGCTAAAACATATGAAGAACGGTTGCAGGAACTGGGTATGTCCTAGCATGATGAAAATAAGGACTAGGGAAGACATGATAACAGTGTTCCAATATCTCAGGGGTGCCACAAAGAACAGGGAGGTCAAGCTATTCTTCAAAGCACCCGAGGGCAGGAGAAGAAGCAGTAGGTGGAAACTAATCAAGGAGAGAAGCAATATAGAATTAAGAAGAAATTTTCTGACTGTTAGAACAATTTATCAATGGAACAACTTGCCTTCAGAAGTTGTGAATGCTCCAACACAGGAAATTTTTAAGAAGATGTTGGATAACTATGGTATTTGTCTGAAGTGGTGTAGGGTTTCCTGCCTAAGCAGGGGGTTGGACTAGAAGAACTCCAAGGTCCCTTCCAACTCTGTTATTCTATTCTATTCTATTCTTAAAATGTATGATGTTACAAATAGCACAGTTTTTTGCAGTTCCACTGGTGTTATTGCAGGAAGCTGCAATTTGTTGATGTATTTTATAAAATTCTTGGACAGGGTACCAAATGTCCTGATGGCAATGGGTATTACTGTTACATATTTCTGCCATAATCAGATAGTTTTGATGGCTAGGTCACAATATCTCGTGATTTTTTCCAGTCTTTTTCTTCAACTGGGGGTCTCCTGGTAAAGCATTATCAATAAATTGTACATTTCGGTTTTTGACAACTGTGTTGTGTTCCAAACGACGATCCATCTATATTCAAAAGTCCCACAAGTCACCTTCTTATTTCGACAACTTTTTCCACTTTATGTTCCCATGATGTTTCTGATATAGGTAAGTTGTTTTTGTTTGTTTTTTTACATAATGACCAGTGGATTAATTTAGTAACTCGGTCATCTTTAGATTTTGTAATCAGTTTGTACAATTTTGCTGCATTCACATATTAAGTGTGAAACATTTGACTTTGTTGTTGCAAAGTCAGCAGTTTGGATTGTCACTGGATTTTTGTATCTTTGCTTAATGGCATTAGTTTGTAGTGCTTGTTCTTAAGGAGCCAGTATTAAACCTTCTGTTTCTTTCTTAATAGTTCCCATCTTAAGCCATGTCCATGTAAAGTTGTCATCACATTTTCCTTCAATGTTTTCAAGTGCTGTCCATGCAAAGCTTTCGTTTTCCATCTATTTAATCTGTCATCCAGCTGTTTTTTCCTTATATTCTGCCTTTGTTTCTGTTGTTTTTTATAATGTTCTCCGTTTTTACAGCCTGCAGCAATTTTTCTGTACTTTGGTTCACATAATCATTCAAACTTCATTTTTCTTCTTCTACAGTTTGATGGATTTGCAATAGCCCTCTGCCCCCTATTTTCTTGCCAGGTAGAATCTGTCGATGTCAGTTTGTGGATGTGAAGTGGGATACTTATTCAAAGTTTGTGCATTTTACAGTCCACATTTTCCAGTTCAGCCAGAGTCTAGTTGATGATTCCAGCTGAGTAGCATATCACTGGAACTGCCCATGTATTAATGGCTTTAATTATGTTTCCAGCATTCAGCTTTATTTTTAATATTTTGCAATCCCTCCTGATGTATTCCTTTTGCGTTGACTCTATGACTTTTCCATTCAAGATGTATCTGCTTCCAATATGCCTAGGTATTTGTAACCATCATCCTTTATTAATGCTTTCACTATTCTATTTCCCAGTTCTATTCCTTCTATTTTTTTTTCATTTTTCCTCACTGCATGGATAATATAGCACATTTTTTCAAGTCCAAAGTTCATTCTGATGTTGCTGCTAAACAGTTGAACTGTGTTGAGTATTGATCCCACTTTTGGCGGGACAGATGATTTCTAACAATTTGTCCCGCATCCACAGGGTTTTAAAAAAGTCCCGATTTGGCTTCATGTTGAAAGCGCAGTGGATTTGCTTAAGAAATCCTAACCAGGGCAAAACAAAAGACACTCTGTCTAACTCCTCTCTATGTCTCAGTATTTTCATTGAAGATATTAAAATGTTAAAGCAAGAAAAACGGAACACCCCCCCCCCGCCCCTTTTACTTCCTTTTATAAGAAAGGATGACCCCGTACCATAGAGCTCCAGGAAATACTTTGGCTAGAGAAGTAGCGACTGTTCCTTCCTGGACTTTCCCGGAGGGGAGGGGCACAGAGGTTGGAGGTCGGCTCGTGTGGGAAAAATGGTGGTGTGCGAGGAGCTCCTCATCACTATCAAGGTTTCTTTGAAAAATACTTCCCTGGGACTAATTTCACCATTTTAATTTGCTCAGTTCTTTGTATTAACATCTACATCATTCTGGATTGACTTGGAATGCTTCTTAAAGGCAAGCACAGAGAAAGAGTCAGTGAAATGTATCATTTTAAAGGTCAGAAAGAACAGCAAACCCTTCTCAGAGTCAAAATTATAGCATAAGGAAAGAAGAAGAAACTTTTCCAAATCTTTGATTGGAAATGGCACCAAACTGAGCAGTAAAAGGCACCGAAATGGAGCTGTGCACTGCACAAAGTTGTTCAGGGGTTCTTTTCAGTGTGTGTGTGGGAACCCTTGTCCTTTCATTCCCCCTAGCAACTGAGGCACAGGAAAAAGGGGGCATTTTCCTTCTGCCTTTCCCTCGTGCTAAATATTTTTAAGAAAAGTTTAGAGTTTTAAAATGGATGTAAAAAAAGGTTTTTCCCTTTTTAATATAAATGATGATAGTCTATAAAGATTAATAGGTGTGAACAGAATTATATGTATTTATCACAGCAAGATGAAAAATAGGGATGGTTAAACTGATTGCTTTATTCAAAGAAAAGAACACACCTATTTTAGTTTCCATGTGGAAACCACTTTTAAATGTTGTGCTTGTGGTGGAAAAAATGAAATTGTGATTTGGTTTTCCTGATTAGATAGTTTGTTGTTATAGAATTGGGTAGTATATAATATTGTGTAAAAGTAAAAAGTTGAGGTTGTAATGTTATTATCTTCTACTGTGCTAAAAAAGTTAGAAGTCAATGCCTACCCCCCCCCTTTCTCCCCTTTACCACAACACTTTCTCCTTTTTCCCTTTTTTTCCACTCTTAATTTCCCCTTATTTTCATTTTTTGTCCTTTATATTCTGATAAACTAATGAAAAATAATTAAGCAGGCAAGAAAGATGAAAAGTAAATGTGATTAAAGTTCACTTTTCATCTTCCTCCACCATCAGTGCCTTTCCCTCTCACTTTGGCCTTTCCCTCTCACTTTGGCCTTTTCTAGTGGAGCAAAAATAATATTTCTGTCAAAGGTTCCTTCCCAGGGGGAGAACTCCCAACATGCAAGAGATGGACATTAAAGCCAACCCAAAAAAGAAAGACCCTATCCCAGAAATCTTGCTTCAAGCCGAATTTCCCCCCATTTCCCTCATTACACTTAAAAAAACCTCTTCCCTGTCTTCCTACTAAATGAGAACCTTTTGGTGTAGTGGGGAAAGGGCTGGCCTAAACACAAAGGGAAGATGAGTCGAGTCCTGCTTTTGGGCCAGTCGTCTCTCTCAGCCCAACCCACCTCACAGGGTTGTTGTTATGTGGAAAATATTAAAAGGAAGATTAGCTTATGTTTTTCCGCCTTTCAGTTATTTGTAAAAATAAGAAAGGTGGGATAAAAATCTAATAAATAATAAAATAAAAATAAATGAACCATAGACCATTTATTCTATCAGAACATCTATTCCTAATCAATTCACTTGGCATTATTCCTTCATGAGGATTGAAGATAGCATTAACTAAAAGTCCCAATTTTTTAAAAAATGTTAATCAAGAACACCCCCCCCCCCGGTCAATGGTGTCCCTCTTTACCAATGTTAAAATCTGATCACCTTAGTATTGATTAAAATTCAGTGGGGCTTTTTTCATACATTTAAGTCATCTATGTCTAATAGATGGTTTACCTTGCCATGTTGACTTGAGATTTGGTATTCTAGTTTTGTGTTTCATAGGATTATTGACAGTGGAATTAATGTGATGTTGAACAGTAGTGGTGAAAGTGAGTCCCCTTGGAAGGTTTCTCTTCTGATGTTGACTTCACCAATGTTCTCCCCCATTTGCTGTTAGAACTGTTTTACATTTTTGCATATTGCTTTCAAATTGTACAAATTACTTATTAATTAATTATTTACATCATCATTATTTACCCACCTGATGGTTCTTCAATGGAGCTTAGAGTATCATATATTAATAACATTTGTAACATAAAATATAGACCTTTCCTGTAGAACTGAGGTCACTTACCATCTTCCACCAATACTGTCCCAGAAAATAACCAAAAGTGTTTATGTTATTTTGGGGGAAGGGGAGAGAAAAAGAAGCATCTAATCTAACTATTTAAAGAATAAAGGAAGAAGGCACTGTTTCAGGCTGCGTTGGAGTATGCTTCAAATACATATCTTTAACACTTTTTTGATATAATGTAATTAAATCCAATATATTTTATAGTATGTTTTAGAGCTAAATTAGTTATACCCTGCTATTTTTGTGGGTTGCAGCCATATGGCTATCTACTACCACCAAAAAAGACAAATGCTAATGTGGTGTTTAATCATAGCAATAGCAGTAGTAATAGCAGTTAGACTTATATACCGCTTCATAGGGCTTTCAGCCCTCTCTAAGTGGTTTACAGAGTCAGCATATTGCCCCCACAGTCTGGGTCTTCATTTCACCCACCTCGGAAGGATGGAAGGCTGAGTCAACCTTGAGCTGGTGAGATTTGAACACCAAACTGCAGATAGCAGTCAGCTGAAGTAGCCTGCAGTACTGCACTCTAACCACTGCGCCACCTCGGCTCTGGCTAAACATACCAAATCATACTGTCAATGAACCAAAGGAATCTGATTCATGCTATCATTTCACCCAAAACCCTCCACTAAAATCAACCATAAATAATTGCAATAAACATTTACTTCATTGTTAGCTTCTCCTTACAGATCAACTTCTACTGTAGCTTTTATTTCCAATAACCCTGTTTGTAGAAAACCTGAAAAAATCCAAAACAGCTCCATTTAAAAAAAACAAAGATTAGAGCACGTTACTTAACATGCTAGCCATTCCAATACA
The DNA here is from genome assembly GCF_009769535.1 of Thamnophis elegans. NCBI lineage: Eukaryota > Metazoa > Chordata > Lepidosauria > Squamata > Natricidae > Thamnophis > Thamnophis elegans. The sequence continues at coordinate 69,798,674 of NC_045558.1, forward strand.
TAAAAAATATCCCCAAACAGGATTTATCTGAAAGAACCTGGTTTCTTTCTTAGATTGTTAAAAAAAGTATCTTGATTTTTGTATAACTCTGGTCAGAGTTACCAATCATTAAATTGTTCCTGAGGAAAAAAAGGCCATGAAACCCAAGTAAGCAGTGCATAGAAACACACTGTTCATCCATGGTTAAACAACATTCTTGGAATGTTGACCAGCAATATGATTTGACTACTGTATCAGTACACTACAATATATGGTGATACTAACAATGCAACACTCCTGTAAAGTATCCACTGATCTCAAAATGTAGAAGGAAAAATAAAACTCACAACAACATTTTCAATTCATGTGATACGTGAAAGTGATTTTTAATATGTTATATTTATTTATACTAAATTATGCAATGATGTTCTCATTTCGATATAAGCCCTGATAAAGAAAATTATTTTAAAAGAAAGGAACGGCTTCCAGCAACTGTATGAATTATTTGCATCTCATGAGTAAACTCTTGATAGTTTATCAAAGATTGCATTAAACCAATGACATTATATTGCTGTGATGGTAAATCAATGGCAGACATTCACTAGAGGTGGGTTCCTACTGGTTCTCACTGGTTCAGTCAAACCGGTACTAACTTGGTGACCTGGGTTGCTTGAACCGGCAGTGACCCAGGCCTGCCACACTCCTGAACTGGTTCTCGACGATGACGCCATCTGATTTTCAGTTCTGCACATGTGCAAAACAATTTTAACTGCAGAAATGTAACTTTTTTTCCTTTTCTAACATTTTGCACATAACATACCTTTTTAGTTGCAAATGTGCATGTGCACGGAGCATGCAAATGTGCACCAAACCGGCAGTAATGCCAGCAGCAACACCCCTGGCGTATACTCCTACTTGTACTTGCGGTATAGACATGACTGCATATCCTCTGATCCAGAGGTGGGTTCCTACCAGTTCGCACCTATTCAGTAGAACTGGTTCGTCAAATCTACCGAACCAGTTAGAAGAGGTTCTACCAATGGACCCGGAAAGCAGGCCACACCTATAGAAGAGGTTTCAAAAATTTTTGAAACCCACCACTGGTCCTTAGATAATTATTCTACATTATCATGCTCATATTTATAAAACTCAGTGCCTCTGTGAAAGGTAAGGATGACTACTGCATTTGTGGTGCAATCAGAACATTGCGTGTGGTGACGTTGTTTTAACGCAAACCAAAGATGCCTTTTAAAAAACAAGTTTACATATTCTTATGCATGCCAGTGCTGTGTGAGAGTAATTAAGGTGGTTCTGACAAGTGTCATCGGCATCTTCATATCGGTCACATGGGTGGCAAGCTACTCTCATCCGGTCACATGGGCGGCAAGCCACTCCCACAAAGGAGGCCACACCCACAGATTCGAAGAATTTTTGAAACCCACCACTGCTGATCCATCCAACTTCACAATAAAGTTTGCAGATGACACAACTGTGCTGTGTCTTATAACTGGAGGGGAAGAATCAGCATACAGGGAAGAAGTTCATAAGGCATCCACATGGTGCTCAAAAAACAACTTACATCTAAATATAGTAAGACAAAGGAGATAGTGCTTTAGATAGATTTCCAGAAGCACAGAAAGGAACCTGCCCCATTGTATATCAAGGAGGGCTGTGTAAAGAGTGTGGGTTTCCCCTTTTAAATTCTTGGGAGTGCTTATTAGTCAAGATCTCACCTGGAAAAACAACACATCCCTGATGATTGGCAAGACCAAACAGAGACTTCATTTCCTTAGAGTCCTGCAAAAAAAAATCAGGTGGAACAATGGCCGATGACCTCTTTCTATCGGTTCACAATAGAAAGTGTCCTCACATATTGTATTATAGTTTGGTATGCTGGTTTAACTGCTGCAGAAAGGAAGGCACTACAGAGAATGATCAATTCAGCACAAGTAACCATTGGTTGCCCTCTAACACCACTGGATGACATCGCCAGGTCTCGCTGCTTTAGCAGAGTAAGGAAGATACTCAGAGATGATTCACAAATTGGTTAATGTCTCTTTGCACTTCTACCATTGGGCAGAAGCCATCAAAGCATAGCCAGCCAAATAAATAGGTTTAAAAATAGTTTCTGTGCTTGGGCTGTCAGAGTCTTCAACAGAACCACAATCACTCCACACAGACACGGAAACCTATGGCTGGTTTTTTCAAGTTTTTTTTCTTTTTTTCTTTTCTCCTAATTACTTGCATTGGGATTATTCCTTATGCTATTTATGTTGTTTATATTTGTTGTCATGGATTGCACCAGTGAGGCTAAAACCAATTTTGTTGTTTTTTTTTTGTACAATGACAATAAAAGCTATACTAGGTGGCATGCAGTCCTCTCTGCGGGCACACAAGCTGTTGCCCCAGCTCAGTTCCGCCACATATGTGTGCAAACCTCCCACCGGCCAGGTGATTTTCAGGTTGATACCGTGCATGCAGGGGCTGCGCACATGCAGGGATCGTGTGCACATATACAGGGGGCGAGGCATGTGTGGTGGTTGCGCACAAATGCACAGGGTGGGGCACACAGAAGGGGTCATGCACACATGCATGGGGGAAGGGCACACACAGGGAGTCGTGAATGCATAGGAGAAGGGTGAGCAGGGGGCATGAACATGTGCAGGGGAGCACACGGGCATATGCAAGGGCGGGGCGCACACAGGGGTTGCGCATGCATGCACGGGGCATATGGGGGGCACACACATTGCATTATGGGTGTGCACACACGCTTTCAGCATCAAAAAGGTTAGCTATATTGTAATGCATAGCTATTAGCTGTCTGGTGATTTTTCCTATCCTGCAGTGAAAACAACTTTATTCCTATTTCTTAAAACTCAACAGAAGTATGTAATTTTTAATAGACATTAACTTCTCAATGATGGTGCATATGTAGCTTTTATGCATTAAGATCTGTTATATAGTTTGATTCAGTAATGGTCAGTTTTTTAAAGTTGAAAGCAACTTTGCAGAAGATTCTCTGAAATAGCATGGTAAGAACAGCAGACCAGCCTGAAGTTCTCCACAGTGTGTAATTTCAGCATTAGTATCCTGGCACATTGTATTCCAAACATGAAATGAGTTGATTCTAAAAGGCTGATGTAACCAGAATAAAAAAGTGGGAGGCAAAAAAAATGATTCAATAACAAAATTGGAAAATTCAGCCTATATTTCTTGTAACCTAGGAAACCAAGTGTGCCTGCAGAGATTTATGAAAGAGGACAGGAGGGGGTATTGTGGGAAACTTAATGTCATAAGTAATCATACCAATTTACCAAGAGAGCAATGAACAGGTTGCATTTGTAATGATGCATGCCCAAAATTATCCAGTTCAGCCAAACATTTAAATGATGATGCCTCAGCATGAATAGAAAATATTCACAGAGCCACTGATTTGTAGTATCAATCAATCCCAATTCTATATTGGGAAAACTATATCCAGTTACGTAGGAGAAAGATTCTGAACTCTGAAGGATGCACTTCTGAGTAGGCATGCATTGGACTGCACTGGATTATTTTCTTGTGATATTATTGGAGGGAAGTTTATGATGGCTATATATATACAATAACAAGAAAGGCATCATGCCACAGAGCACTGTTCCCATAAGGACTATCAAGAAGCAAAAAAAAAAAAAACCCCAAAACCAACCTCATATAATACAAAATAACAAGAAAGGCATCATGCCACAGGGCACTGTTCCCATAAGGACTATCAGAAGCAAAAAAAACCCAAACCAACCTCATTTTTTTTAAAAAAATATATTGTATTTATAATTATGAACTATAATAGGGAAAAAAGACTATATTGGATGGTAACAGTTGAACACACATCACAACAAATTGCTAAGATATATATTAAGTATGGGAAAACTTTGAAGTTTTGCATCCATTTTACCATATAATTAGTTTTTATTCCATTTCCATAAAAAAGAACATTTCTTTCCTTGCTTGCTTATCAGCAAAAAAAAATTAACAATCATTTTGAACATCTGATTAAAACGGTAATAATTATAGTTCATAGCAAAGATTTAGGCATTCCTGAATTATATGCCATGATTCCCAGGCCTCCCTGGAGCCTTCCTGGCGGTCCCCGACTCCTGTGGCCAGACTTGATGCCCATGCTTGCCTAGAGAACCCTGCCCTTGCCTCAGTGTTCCTTCCCCCCTGGGCTGAAGCAATTTACCCAGCTTGTACCTGCCCGCTCGGCCGTAGAGCTATGGGAGAAAGAGGGGGGTGAGGGGATGGCACGGGCACAGGTGAGCAGAAGCAGTTTGGAACCTACCTTACCAAACCATCCATAAAGTGCTGCAGTAGAGAGAACCAGCTGCTGACCTGGGGAGCACATGGAACCACTCCACGTGTTCTCCAGTGACCTGTTTCTTCCCATGCTTCTCTTTCTGGGAAATCTGGGATTCCTGTGGGTCGGAACGGAGCTTTGGTGAGGAGGAGACCCAGTGAGGGAAAAGTTGCAGTGAAGGGCAGGGGTGGGTTCCTACCGGCCCTTGCGGACCAGTTGGTCGGTCAACCCGGAAGTAATTAACTACCGGGAATGCCGGCAATGTTCCCTCTAAGGTGCGTCGCTGCGCGGCCACGCACGTGGCAAGAAAAACAGCGCAGCAGTTTTAACTGCTCTGCAGTGATTTCTGTCACAGGCTCCAGAAGCTGGGGGGCCTCAGAAAATCTAGGGTTAGCAGGGGCACAGGGACAGCGGCAGGAGCTTACATGGCACAGCCGGTCTCCTAGGACCTCTCGGTGCTGTGTCTGAAGTGAACCCCCAAAGCCCCCGCTGCCACCAGAATTTCCAATTTCCAATTTAATAAAATTTGTATGCCGCCCATCCCTAGGGACTCTGGGCGGCTTACAGACAGATAAAAAAACATTTAAAAATTTAAAAATAAAGGTACATTATTAAAATTGCACATCATCCATTCAGTGTAGGTGGGGCTGGACATTGGTCAACAGCCCCAGGCCTGCCGGAACAGCCAGGTCTTGGTGGCTTTACGGAAGGCTGGGAAAGTGGTAAGGGTCCAGATCTCTAGGGTAGATCGTTCCACAGGGCCAGCGCAGCTACAGAGAAGGCTCCCCCGGGGAGTCGCCAGCCGGCATTGTCCAGTCGACGGCACCCGGAGAAGGCCCAACCTGTGAGATCTAGTTGGTCATTGGGAGGTATGGGGCAGGAGGTGGTCTCTCAGGTAGCCGGTCCTAAACCATGTAGGACTTTAAAAGTAACGACTAGCACCTTGAAGCATGTTCAGAGACCAATAGGGAGCCAATGCATCTAGGTACACCCATATCGCTCGCGCGGCTGCATTCTGGACCAACTGCAGTCTTCGAACACTCTTCAGGGGCAGCCCCATGTAGAGCGCCTTACAGTAATCCAGTCTTGAGGTGATGAGGGTGTGAGTGACCATTCGAAGTGCCTCCGGTTCAGATAGGGCTGCAACTGGTGCACCAGGCGAACCTGGGCAAAAGCCCCCTGGTCACAGCTGACAGATGGTGTTCTAACGTCAGCTGTGGGTCCAGGAGGACACCCAAATTGGGGCCCTCTCTGAGGGGTGTATAATTTCACCCCCCAGGGTAAGAGGTGGAATGTCTGGATGTCCTTGGAGGAAGCATCAATAGCCACTCGGTCTTGTCTGGGTTGAGTGCAAGCTTGTTCGCTCCCATCCAGATCCTGACAGCCTCCAGACACTGGCACATCGCTTCCACTGCTTCGCTGAGTTGGCACGGGGCGGAGAAAAATTGAGTATCGTCCGGATATTGATGATATTTGATCCCGTGCCAGCGTATGATCTCACCCAGCGGCTTCATGTAGATATTAAATAGGAGGGGGACAGGACCAAACCCTGCGGCACCCCATATTTGAGGGGCCTAGGGGTCGATCTCTGTCCTCCAACCAACACGGACTACGACCTGTCCGAGAGGTAGGAGGAGAACCACCGTAAAATGGTGCCTCCCACTCCCACCTCCCGTAACCGCCGCCGAAGGATACCATGGTCGATGGTATCGAAGGCCGCTGAGAGGTCAAGAAGCACTAGGATAGAGGAATGCCTCTATCCCTGGCCCGCCAGAGATCATCGATCAGCGTGACTAAAGCAGTTTCAGTGCCATAACCAGGCCTGAACCCCGACTGAAAGGGATAATCTGCTTCATCCAAGGTCCGTCGGAGTTGAAAGGCCACCACTTTCTCAAACCTTCCCTACAAACGGGAGGTTGGAGACTGGACGGTAGTTGTTTAAGATGGCTGGATCCAGGGAAGGTTTCTTAAGGAGGGGTCTCACACTGCATCCTTTAGGGGGTGCGGGAAGGATCCCTCCCGGAGAGAGGTGTTAACAATGCTCTGGATCCAGCCACGTGTCATCTCCCTGCTGGTCGAGACCAGCCAGGAGGGCCACGGGTCCAGTAAACAGGTGGAGGCACTCACCGCTTCCATGGCCTTGTCCACTTCCTCAGGGCGAAAAGTTGAAACTCACTCCTTAAAATCGGATCAAGACCCTCCCCCGGCATCTCGGCTGGTGCTGTCCAAGTGGAGTCCAGGTCCATCCGAATCTGAGCAATTTTATCCGACAGAAACTGAACAAACTCCTCAGCTCTACTGTGTAAGGGCTCGCGCGCATCCCTCTCTTCAAGAGGGAGCGTGCTATCCTAAACAGAGCGGCTGGGCGAGATTCTGCGGGTGCAATAAGAGCGGAAAAATGAGCACATTTTGCCGCCGTATCGCCACTAGATAAGTCCTAATAAAGGCTCTTAATTGTGTTCAGTCGGATTCGGAGTTACTAGCCCTCCAGCGTTGCTCTAGGCGTCTCTTTTGGCACTTCATCTCCCAGAGTTCCTTGGTAAACCAAGGAGCCCTCCTGGATCCATGCTGCAGAGAGGCCGTAAGGTGCAATCCGGTTTAGAGCCTGCCGCCGCTGTATTCCAAGCAGCAACCAGGGACTCCGCCGGACTGTGGGCCAGGGAGTCAGGTATCTCACTAAGCACCGTCTGAAATCCCATAGGGTCCATCAGGTGGGGCGGAACCACCTAATCGGTTCCCCTTCCCTACAGTGGGTGATTGGTTTCCGAAAGTCAAGCCTCAATAGGAAGTGATCTGACCATGACAAGGGCAAGAACTCAATGCCCTTCAAATCTAGATCATGTCTCCACTGCTCCGAGAGAAACACAGGTCGAGCGTGTGACCGGCTGTATGAGTTGGATCCTGAATTACCTGGGTCAAGTCCATGGCTGTCATGGAAGCTATGAACTCCCGTGCTCCATCAGAGCATTCACCGAGCGACGGCAGGTTGAAGTCCCCAGCACTATAAGCCTAGGGAACTCAACCGCCAGCTTGGCTACTGACTCAAGGAGCACAGGCAGGGCTGCTGTAACGCAGTTGGGAGGTAGGTATGTTAAAAAACAGACACATTGACCCCCAAGGTCCAACTTCACCAGCAGGGACTCACACCCGACAGTCTCCGGAACAGGGATCCTACGAGGAAACTAGTGACTCTCGGATGATGACTGCTGCCACTCCTCCTCCCCAACAGCACTGCCGGATTTGCCACGCGACGCTGCGGCTGAGGTGAAGCCACCAAAGCTCCCGCCAGCACCCCCTCCCGTGGCAGTGGAGGCAGCAGCAGTTATTTGTTGGGGGGGGCTCGTTGGCATCTTCAGCGGCAACCCTGCCCCCTGTGAAAAAAATGAAGATGGAGCAGATGACGTTGCCGCAACATGACTGGAGGAGGAATTTTGGGAGTTAAAGTCCACAAGTCTAAAGCTCTCAGGTTTGAAGACCCCTGGGTTTTTCCCTAAAGGGTTAGGGGTGCAAGGATCTGTAACTTGACAGCTTTAAGACTTGCATGCTTCAATGCCAGAGTTTCTGAGCCAACATGACTGGAGGAGGAATTCTGGGAGTTAAAGTCCATAAGTCTTAAAGCTGTCAGGTTTGAAGACCCCTAGTTTTTTTTCTAAACTGTTAGGAGTGCAAGGATCTTGTAACTTGACAGCTTTAAGATTTGCATGCTTCAATGCCAGAGTTTCTGAATAGCTACTTGGACCGACCTAAGTACTAATTCATAATTTCATATCTGGTCACATGGGTGGCAAGCCACTCCCATCCGGTCACATGGGTGGCAAGACACTCCCACAAAGGAGGCCACACCCACAGAGTAGTTCCAACAATTTTTGAAACCCACCAGGTGAGGGGCATACCCAAGCAGCGCTCCTCCACCAATAAAACCTACCCTTCCCCTGTGGAAAGATTGGGCTCTGCCAGTGGCCTTGGGGTCTCTGGGGGGGGGGCAGGATATTGGCAACTTCTCCCTCATTGGGCTTTAGCCATGAGAATCAGCAAAATCAGCTTTTTTCCTTTGTAAAAGCTGCCTTTCTCTTCTTACAGGAGACTGCCCAGCAGCTGGGAGGGAGAGGGAGAAGGGAGCAGCCACTAGCATTGTCTGTGGACCTATCGGGAGCAGCACATAAAAATACCACCGCTTCTCCCTCTCTCTCACGGATGGGGCGATCTCATGTGAAAAAGGGATCGACAGCTAGCAAAGGAACAAAAGCTGTAAGGCTAACACCAGCAAGGGAGAAATTACTCTGCCATGAATGGGCAGAGCACAGGCAGTGAGGGATGTGCCTAAGCAACACTCGCACCATAAAACCTTCCCTTCTCTATGGAAAGATCGGGCTCTGCCAGTTGGCCTTGGGGTCCCCAGGAGTGGGAGGTATCAACCCATTTTACCTTGGGGTGTTAGCCAAGTGGAAAGAGCAAAATCAGTTTTATTCTTTTGCAAAAGCTGGTGAGATCACAACAGCTGGGAGGGAGAAGGTGGCGGCATTCCTGTGTGCTCCAGTTGCTATGTGACACTCCCATCAATGCTAGTGGCTGCTGCATCCCCTTTCTCCCTCTCCCTCCTCACACAACCTGGTCACCCGAAAGGGCGCAAGCCTCTCCAGAAACCAACATGGCTGAAGAGCCCTTAAAATTTTTCTGCACTGCCTGAGACCAGCTGCTTTTACGATATGCATCCTTCGTGGGCAGCTCAACACCAGCCGCGGTTCTTTGTGTTGGCTCAGGAAGGAGAAGAATGGGGAGGAGCAGCAGCTGCCACTGGATGCAGGGAGGGAAGAGCTTCGCCTCTCCTGAGCAACGCAGCCAGCTACTCACCTCACTGCACAGGGCAACAATGAGAGAAGGAATCACCATCCCTGCTGCCACCATGATCCTAGACCAGGAGGGTATCGTTGGCATGCACATGAGAAAGAGATGAGAGAGAGAGAAGAATGGAACAGGGAGGAGAAGCCTCTGCCTCTTTGAGCACAATGACTACTTGCCTCACGCGCAGTGGCAGCAGCGAGAGGAGGAGTCACATCACCAATGTCATCCGGAGAAAGAGGGTATCCATTTGTGGTGTGTGTTCATGCATGTGAAAGAGAAGAGAGGAAAAGGGAGAAAAAGAGTTAAAGAGAGAAACAAATGTGTGTGTGTGTGGAGATAGAGAGAGAGAGAGAGAAGGAGAGAGAGAAAAATGAGATACAGAGAATGAGAGAGGGAAAAGAGAGGAAAAAATGAGAGGGGGAGAAACGAGATGAGAAAGAGAGGGAGGGGATGAGAAAGAGAGGGAGAAATAAAAGAGAGAGACAAGAAAGAAAAAAAGAAGGAAAGAAGAAGAAAAGAAAAAGAGAGAAAGGACAAGAAAGAGGAAGAAGTGAGAGAGACAAGAAAGAAAGAGGAAGAGACAGAGAAAGAGAAAGAGAAGAAAGAGAGGAAAGAAAAAAAAAGAAAAAGGGAAGAAAGAAGAAAAGAAAAGAGGGAAAGAAGGGAAAAAAGAGGAAAGAAAGAAAGAGAGAGAGGAGAAAGGAAGGAAGGAAGGAAGCAAGGAAGAGGAAAGTGAGAAAGAAAGAGAGAAAAGAAAGAAAAAGGAAGAAGGAAGGGAGAGACAAGAAAGAAAGAAAGAAAGAAAGAGGGAGAGAGGACAGAGAGAGAGGGAGGGGGGAGGGCGGGGGGGGGAGGGTGAGGGAGGAGGGAGGAGGGAAGGAAGGAAGGAAGGAAGGACCACAAACCTGGCACTAGATGTGGCTTCAGAAGACGCTTAGAAACAGCACAGCAATAGGGTTAGAAGGGATCTCGGAGTCATCTAGTCCAACCCTGTGCTCCAGCAGGAGATCCTTACAGAATCTTAGAATAGCAGGTCAGAAGGGATCTTGGAGGCCATCTAGTCCAACCCCCTGCCCAGCAGGAAACTTATAGTCTGGATTTTTTTTGTGCCTCTAACAGGGAGGAAAATTGCCAGAAAGGAGAAGGAATTTACTAGGACAAGGCTGCCATACAGAGGAAGGGAGAGATAGTCCTTGACTTATGACCACAATTGAGCCCAAAATTTTGGTTGCTAAGCAAGAGCATTGTTAAATGAGTTCACCACATTTTACTCAATGCATGACATCTCCTGGCTCTAACAGTATGTGCAAGCTAGGGAAGAACATCTGAAGGCATGTAATGTTCTAATGTACAGAAGTTATAGTTAAATGTGTGGCAGAAAGTGGACTTACCTGTGTTTTTCCAAATGCAGTAAATGAGGTTGAATGTGTATAGTTTTAGAACAGCTGTGTGTATATGTCTGTATAGTAGATAATATAGTAGATAATGTATTTTGTGTGCCTATACACACTCTATACTATATAATATGTATGTACACTATGGAATATATACATAGGATTAAGTATATTTTGAATGTTCAGTAGTAGGAAATAAATAGACAGGGAAATTGTATCTCATTGAGGCCTTTGAGGTGAGGCAGGCAAGGCACCCCTTGACATGAGTGATGTCAAATTGGCCACGCCCACTAAGTCACTGACCAACCACCACGCCCACCAAGCCACACCACAGAACTGGTAGTAAAAAAAATGAATCCCACCAGTGGATGGAAGGCTAAGTCAACCTTAAGCCTGGTGGGATTTGAACTAAAGTGCAAGCAGTCGGCAGTCAGCAGAAATAGCCTGCAATACTGCATTCTAACCACTGAACCTCCGTGGCTCATATAATAATAATTATTGATGAAATTATATACCATTTATATACTATTTTATGCCAATTGTCTTTCAATTATAACTTGGATTATATTTTATTGATTTTTTTCCATACCATTTCTTGCTAGGATACTATGATAATTCTTTGAAGTTTTGCATCCATTTTACCAATAATTAGTTTTTATTCCATTTCCATAAAAAAGAACATTTCTTTCCTTGCTTGCTTATCAGCAAAAAAAATTTAACAATCATTTTTGAACATCTGATTAAAACGGTATAATTATAGTTCATAGCAAATATTTAGGCATTCCTGAATTATATGTTTCAATGCATCAATACAAAATCTGACCTCTCGTCTTCATTGTACAAATTAAATAGAAATCTTTCTGTGTATTTTAATACTTGCTATTTATACTAATAGGATATTGATTTAAATAAAGAAATAGAGGATTAAAACTTAGATGAAAGGATTTGGGGAAGCTTAAGATGATAATTACTTGGTAGCAAGAGTAAAGGCACAACTGTATTTTTTTTCTTTTTAAAATAATTTTTTTCTCTATTTCTTAATTCTGAGTTCTTGTAATTGTGGATATTTACCAAAATGAAAATTTCTAATGAAAATATTAATTCCATGCTACATGTTATTTATGTATTGCTGTAAAATTGTTAATAAAGCCCAAAAGGATGACTTGTTAAGCCTGCAATTAAGCCAGAAGAAAACAATTCCATTCATAAACAATTGTTATCAATCCCCAGGTGCTGACTATTGAATTGTACTTTCAACAACTAAACAGCTATTTGAGGCCTGGAAAATGAAGATAGAAAGCAGAGGAATGCTATAAAAACATTGCAAAAGGAAGATAAGATTTAGCTCAAAGTCCTAGAAGTAAATGTCTCAAAGACAATGAAGAAATTGAAAGTAAAAAGACACTCTCTATTTTAGCAGGGCAATAATCCAAAACTTTCCTTAAATCAATCAAAATGTACTTATACAAAAGAAAAAACTTTAAAATATTCTTTGCAGTTATTGCAAATATTTGGGGAAATTTCAAACATGCAAAGAGATCTAAAGTAATTTCTGAGTTAGAATCATTCTGCATAGAAGAATGGGGAAGCCGGGGGAGGGGGGTATTCCAAGCATAGAAACAGAATTTTGGCTGGTTACATGAAACAATTGATAGTTTTATTTCTTCCATTTGAACTTCTATCACTCCCATATTCATATACAATTTGATCTTTAAATTTTCAATGTAATTAGATATTAATGTCACCTATTCTCACAAATTAATAGTATATCATATGGACTATCTTATAATAATCATGAGAGCAAGAGATAGGGAATTTAGATATACAAATGCATCAGCAACTTACCGGTGATGTTGTTAATCGAAGTATTGCTCCGTTTTTAATTTCATTACGATTCTAAAAAAAACAAATCCCAGTGTTAAATAGTGATATAATTTGACATATCATATCTACATCTTCAGCTTTTTCTGGAAGGTACACAATGTTGCAGACATCACAGAAAAACAGCACATTTGAGCTTCAGCTTATCTAATCTCCTGAAAATGAAGAATAACCATTTCTTCTCCAGACATGAACCAAAACATAAGATGAGAAATGTAGTGTATGCAGTCTAATGCAATTAAATCCTATGGTAATGGATTTAGGAGATAGAACATTTACATCCCAACAACTCTCTGCCTACTCACTTAACCAGCCTATTCAGATTAAGAGAGAAATGAAACCACTCTGGAGGACATGTATGGTTCCCTTCTTGCTCAAACCTAAGAAATTACTTGAATAAGTAGTGAAATGTTTCAAATCAACAAGAAAAGAAATCCAGTTGCCATGACTCAACGTTCAAATTAAGATGCTTCTGTACAACTGGTTCTTAACACTAACAAATTGATGGGTTACAACCTAAGCAGAATAAAAATGAACTGTTCAGCCTAGAACATATGGCATTTTCTACCTAGACATCCCACTCTATTTATTTCCCTTGTTTTTGACCATAAAATTACAACCATCCCAAAGCTAAAGTTGAATTTGTGTTATACAGTAACCTTAATGAGCAGACAAATGTATGATAAAATCATGCCTTCAACAAAAAGGGAAGAGTGTACTTTGGGAATGTGCAATTTGTGAAATTGTATTCTGCCTTCCATCCATCCAAGACATGTTAAATTGGCTGGATAGTGTAGAGGACAAAGTTGCAATTTTTCTCTGACAATCAACTGATGGTTTTCTATAGAAAGACTGCATCTGACACATGATAGTGAAACAGCTCCTTTTCTATCAGTGCTAGAAAGATACAAATTAGAATGAAAATAGGTCTACTATTTGATTTACTCTGAAATGACAACTATATGTGAAACTAGTACCATTAATACATTCCAATATTTCATTATCTATGCATAAGATTATAAGTAAAAAGTAATATAGTCTATCCTTTGAAAAAAAAGACATGGGGGAAAGATGGCTTGATTTTTGTTTGAAAAGTAAAATAAAAGGATATAGCTTCAGTCCTTTTAAATATAAATTCATGTGTTTCTCAATTTTGCAGCAACTTTTCGTTTCCAAGCACAAGTTTAAATTCCACATTATGTCAAAGTTGTCTATAAATTTTCTTATGAAACTTAACTCTATGCTGACATCATAAACCGTATTTTTCAGAGTATAAGACGGACATTTTTCCCTTTAAAAAGAGGCTGAAATCGGGTGCATTATCCACTGAATACAGCATTTTTTGCCTCCCGAAACCCTACCTCCTTCACCAAAATGGTCATGCATAGCCTTTAGGAGCATTGCAGAGTGCTCCTAGGGGCTGGGGAAAGTAAAAATGAGTGAAAAATGAACTGTTTTTTGCTCAATTCCCCCCCAGCCCCCAGAATAACTCTACAAGCCTCCTAAAGGCTATTGATGCCCTTTTTTGAAAAAATAAACGAGCCAATTTTCATGAAAAAGGGCCATTTTTGGGAGGTCTGCAGTAAGCAACCAAGGACTTAAAAACTCAAGCAAAGTCTTTTATAATTTCATTACAATATGGATATACCATATGTAAAAATTCTCTTCCATGATTCAATCTGGGATATTTCTTGTTTTATTGATCAGGATCATATTATGTAATGTTGAAAAATATTGGCCTAAATTACATAATTCACATCTACGTAGAAAAATGAAGAGTTATGGGAAATATTTTCTCCTTGCCTTTGAAAAATAATCAAGCAATATGTCTTGCAGCAATTTATATGAAAGTGGTATCTTCAAATTCTGAAAGAAATTTGTGATTTGCTTTCCCTTCCCTTATTTTATTATGGAGGGTCGGGGTAATATGAAATTAGTTTGGTTTATTGGTAAACATCATGTTAATATCCTTAGACCATGAAAATTTGCTGCAAGTACAAATGAATGAACTAAAAGTTACAGTATAGAAAAGAAAATTAAGGCATTATTTCCCCCTAAATTGATATAAAAGTCACAAAAAGGGCTGCAGAATATAAGTGATTTATATGCATGAAATTGTATGTACAGCAGAAAAATGAACATATCCAGTGTCAATTCAAGATGTATGTGTTAGTTCTCTAAAGCAGAGTTGAAAATAAGATATTCCAGCAGTTCCCTAGGTAACCAGAAATAGATCACAAGAATCCTGACAATCATTTATTTAACATAACAACTTACTCCTCCCCTTTTTTTACTTGATGCCTTAAAAAAGTGGGCAATGATTAAGAATAGATTTTTCTGGAAAATCTAACAACTCATTTCAGTTTTAGTAATCAAACAATGTATCAATAGATCTAGAATTCTTTAACGAAAAAGATTATATTTTGCACTAACTTGTTTTAGTAAGGACATAAAAAACATAATTTAAAAGTAATTCAAGAAATATGTTGCAATTTATCTATTTTGAATCTGAGGAATTGCAGAGGCTTAATTCAGGCATAAATGATGGCATACATCTTGTTCAATTACAATCAGAACACTAACACAAAGCCTGCAAGTGTTTTATATTGATAGAGGCATGTGTTTCCTGTGCCTGTCCTCTGGGTTAATCCCAAAGCACAATTCTCTAAATGGGAAATACAAGCTTTCCAATAAAAATCCAATCTTGTTTTTCATTTCTAAACAATTACTTAAAAATCTACTAAGAAAAAGTTTATATATTAACCCAAGATATATTCTATTTTAAACAGAATTAAACAACATTCAGTATATCAATTATTTTAATAGAATAGCAATAGCAATAGCAGATTTTTATATACCGCTTCATAGGGCTTTCAGCCCTCTCTAAGCGGTTTACAGAGTCAGCATATTGCCCCCAACAACAATCTGGGTCCTCATTTTACCCACCTCGGAAGGATGGAAGGCTGAGTCAACCCTGAGCCGGTGAGATTTGAACCGCTGAAACATTTTGTACAAATTTAATCTCCCTATATAATATCAATGAAACCAAAGAAAGACCAAATTAAAAAAATTCTGATCCTGACCACAGATTAAAAACTAAATCAAAAAGTATTATTTGCATTTTAAAATTTTTATGCTGACCTAATCCTGTCTTAATACAACGAAATTTTTACCTTACAGGTTCTAGTTTCATACTCTCCAAACAACTTAATTCTATACATGCTAAGGTTGCATTGTCATTGCTTGAGAAAACACTGAAGTACATAGTAAGAATATAAAGTTTTATGGTCATAGACCAGCAAAAGACAAAGATCTATTTAAAAATATAAAAGATAATACTAACAATAATAGTAAATAAAAACATCCATAACAAAACATACATTGCATCATGCACTTTGGATCATGCCCAAATGTATTTGATGGATAAGTGGATAAGTATGTGCATAGAATATAGATCCTCAAAATTGTTAGAGATATCTACAAAAAAGTGGTACAAGAAAACATCTTTAGTCCTCTATCCAAATTTTTCCTTGTGGTCATTGCAGCTGCACAGAATTTTGCTACTGCACGTGTGGTAGTTGGGGTTGAGTCCTGGAGGAGATTGTCTGCATAAAAATTGTCTGCCCTCCCTGGAAATCTCTCTAGTTAAGAGGAGAATATGCATTGAACTAAAACTCTGATCAACTCACAGTACAATAAAACATGTGATATCTTCGACTTCTCCTTTACCACATATACATACTTGTTCCACTATTGGGGACCTAACCTAGAGGAGTGCTGAGGGGAGGATATTAAATCTGGCTCTGAAGAATGCTATTTATGTTTCAGAAAAATCAGGTCCTTTAAATAGCTTGATGATTCCCACACATCCTGTTTAACTCTGCTCCTACTATGGGGAGGCAACCTATTTATTTCTGAATAAATGAACTCCATGTCTTTTATTCTATTAATACTACTTGTTTAGCTTGGTCAAAGCCTAGGGCTGGGATGGCGAACCTATGGCACTGGTGCCACAGGTGGCACGTGGAGCCATTTGTCAGGGCACACGAGGCGCTGCCCTGTCAGCTGGCCAGCACAGATGCGCGAGCTGGCCAGCTGAGTTCACTCTTTTTTAAAGCCATTTTAGCCCTACTAGGCTCCAGAGGCTTTATAGGAGCCTGGGGAGGCGAAAAGAGCCTCCCTTGTGTCCCCCCCCTCCGGAGGCCCTTCGGAGGCTTCATGAACTTCCCTGAAGCCTCCGGAGCGCAAAAAAATGGCCCTATGGGCAAACCGGAAGTTCGAGAATGGACTTCCGGTTTGCTCGGAGGGTCGTTTTAAGTGCTCCGGAGGCTTCAGGGAAGCCTCCTGAAGGTCCCCGAATCCTTCAGAACACTCAAAACGACCTTCTGAGCAAACTGGAAGTCATCTGGTTCACTTGGAGGGTCGTTTTGACTACTTCGGAGGCTTCAGGGAAGCCTCCTGAAGGTCCCTGAAGCCTTCGGAACACTTAAAACGACTTCCGGTTTGCTCGGAGGGTCATTTTGACTCCTCCAGAGGGTTCAGGGAAGCCTCCTGAAGGTCCCTGGAGTTTCCGGAGGGCTTCCTGGAGATGGGGAGGCTGTTTTCGCCCTCCCCAGGCTCCTAAAGCCTCTGAAACCTGGGAAGGGTGAAAAAAAACATGCAAAAAATGGGGGGAGCACCTGTAGTACGTGCATGCGCACTTGGGGGGGTCATGCATTGCATTATTGGTGTGGCATGCCCGCACATGACCTCCTGCGCTCCCCCATTTATGGCACACAAGCTAAAAAGGTTCCCCATTGCTGGGCTAGGGATATGAAAAATATTGGGGAGAGCCCATAAGAGCCCAGTTTATGGTTTATCGCCTGTTTCCAGGGAGAGGGAAAGTTATCAGTCAACACTAAAAGGATCAGTCCCTCTGGAAAGAAATGAATTTTTAGCCAATAGGTAACCATCAGCTTCTAGGCTCTTACCTGAAATTGAGGTCAATCCTTAACTGGGCATTTGGTGTTCCTTTGGAATGCAGCTAAAATGGCTCATATAGGAATTTTGTTTGTATGATTTCTAGTGATTAGTCTTTCTTTCTGAAAGATTCCTGCTTGTGCCCCATAAAGAATTTGTGAGGATGTGAGGGCGATCTGGCTGCTGACATCTGTCACCCAATTAATCGCCAGGGTTGAGTTAAGTCCTTTAGTGAAAACTAAATTTTCGATTTGTCCAAATTAAGACTATTATTCTGTCTGCAGTATCCTAGTGCAGGTCACTGCGGGTGTAACTGTTTTCTTTCAGTCCAGTGGGTGTTTGTGAGATAACAGCAGCAGCAACGGCATATGAGTATTGGGATTTTACATTGTGCAAGTTAGGAGGATATACCGTATTTTCGGACTATAAGCCACACTGGAGTTTAAGCCGCACCATGATTTTGAAGAGGTAAATTTTTTAAAAAAGTTTTTGCACTCTACAGGAATCCCAAACCCTCTTCACACCTCATTTTTTGAAAAAGAAAAAAAGGGGGCACACAGAGCTTTGGAGACTTGTAGAGTGCTCCTGGGAGCTGGGGGGCGGGGAACGAGCAAAAACCAAGCCTTTTTCACAAAATGGGCTGTTTTTTTGTAAAAGAAAAAGGGGAGCATACAGAGGCTTTGGGAGGCTTGTAGAGTGCTCCTGGGGGTTGTGGGGGAGAAACGAGCAAAAACGGCCTCTGCACATCCATTTTTGCAAAAGAGGAAGGGTTTTTGTAGGCCAAAAATGCTGTATTCACTGTATAAGACGCACCCAGATTTTCACCCTCCTTTTTGGGTGGAAAAAGGTGCATCTTATGCTCAGAAAAATACGGTAGGTCAGAGTTCTGCAAAAGATCTGTCAAGGGGTGATGTAGAAATTAAAAAGGGAAGGGGACAGAATGCAACCCTGCAATACTCCTTTTGTACCCTTACTGGGCTGGATAAAGTTCCTCGAGGATTACACCTCACTTTTAAGGTGGAGTTAGCATACAATGTTTGAATGAGATAATGATTGCTAATCCCCAAACTCTTGGCATATGGCCCATTTTATCTATAAATGTAAAAAGAGATGCTAATAGAGGTGCCCAATTTCTTTTTAATTATTTCTGGCAGAACACTGTCAATACCTGGTGCCTTATTAGTCTTAAGGATTCAATCAGTCAGTATAGTTCTTATGGTGTGACAGGGGGGCAAACTACAATTGGCTTTCATTGGCTACAAAGTCAGGTTCTGTATATAGCTCTCTAAAATATTCTTCCCAGGCATAAATTGGTACCCGATAGTTGGGAGTAGGGGGATTTTCTTAATCCTCTGGGGTGTATTTTTTTATCTTGACTGATGCAATTAATCTATGCCAAGACTCCTTCAGAGCTACACTTTTCTTTTAAAAGGTCTTACATTCAGCTACTTTAAATAGTGAGTATGATCAGTGGTGAGCTTCAAATAATTTAACAACCAGTTTCTGCCTTAATGACCAGCTAGGTAGCCGTGGCTGGGTAGTCATGTGACTGAGTGGGCGTGGCAACATATCATTCATGTCGCGGGGCGCTTAGTGTCCATAGATTGCTGCAATGGTCATAAGTGTGAAAAACAGTCATGTCACTTTTTCAGTGCCATTTTAACTTTGAATTGTCAGTAAATGAACTGTTGTAAATCAAGGATTACCTGTACAAAATAGAAAAAGCTTTTTTGCTTGATAAAAGCTGCCCTAAATACCAATCATTAGATTAGAAATGGGGGAATACACACTGAAGATCAATGAGTACAGGTGTCACAGAAAGCTAAACCATTCTGTCTGAATACCTTCCTTTTCATCAGCAATACCTGCAATCCAGGTTTACAAATTAGACAGGGTGCCAGAGCACATTGAGGAATTAAAATAGTTAAATACAGTCAATTCTTGCTCCTAAGTGAACCCTTAGCAACAAGGTCATTTAAGCTCTCCAGAAGTGGGTAGGCATATTTGGGCTATAAAATGGCAAGATAAGAGACAAATTGACAAATTAACATCTTGATTGAGGGCTAATCCCATTCTGTGTTTGTTCAGACCTTCCTGCAGGAATGTTGCCTATGAATAGAGCTATCTACTCTTTATCTCTTAAGTGGTGACATCTGCTGTGGGTATTAAGGAAGGTGAGGGATGGCTTTCTCCCTCTAAGAAAATTAAGGTTTTAAACCCCTCTGTATAGAAATATATTGTTACTCTTATCCAAGATAGAGACAACAAGGAGCCTTTTTGCTTCACTTTTAATTCATTTCATTTAATCATACTTTAACATAGTAGCTGGCTCTAGATGTTTATAATTCATTTTATTATGAAGAAGCAAATTCTTAATCTTACATTGATCAATTTTTTCTATTTGATTGTTCATGTCTTAATACCAATGATTAAAATAAAGCCTGAGGATCCAATTTTTATCAATGACAGTAAATAAAGCCTAATGGATTGCTTAGCTACAGCCATGGTTAAGAAGAATCAAGTTGATGCAGTACCAGTTTAAGCCAAATTTCTTTATAATTTGCAAACTACAACATATGGTACACCCTATTGTTAACATATCACACACCACTATGAATTCAAACTTTGCAACTTTCTGATTTGTGGATTTCAACTCACAGAAATGCCCAGCCAGCATGGCTGGATGAGGAATTATGTGAGTTGAAGTTCAAAAGTCACAAAGTTGGCAAGTTCAGAGACTCCTGGTCTAGATCATAAACTATTTGCTCTCAGGATCCATTCCCAATTTTACAGGGTATCTCTAAAGAGTGTTTGTCTACACGTATTGATTTTTTTCCTCTGATAAATTAAAGTAGATGCAATTGTAAAGTATTTATTGAATCATATGAAAATCAAAATATTAAATCTTATATTAACTAATAAATATTTTTTCATGGAAAAATCCTATTTTAATAAATTAAAATGAGACAAGTGACATTGTTATGAATGTTTGCAAATATCTTTAATATGTTGCAAATCATTTAGATTTTCTGCACTGTAGGAGTCCTCAGACAACACTTAAAGAAACTCTAAAATATAATCCAACTGTCAGCTATAATATTTGAATATTGCAGGGTTTCCATTTTTTAGCCAAACTATGCATATTTGATAATGTAATTGAAAACTTCCAATTTCCTCTTTTCATTCATATCAGAGAAACTGAAGTATCACATAAACAAAAAATTCATGCACATAAAAACTATTTTTTGGTCATCAGAGTGAATGTGTCAGATCCTAAAAGTGATTCATTTGGGAGGAGGGGAGCCTCGGAGTTAAATCATTAGCTACATCTGAAACAACTGAGTTTACAAACTTTACAACTGTTTTCCTGTCACCGGGAGACTGAAGGTCCCAACATCTCTGGAGGGATATTTATGGTAGCCATGTGGGGATATATAACTTTGATGTCTAACTAGAGATAGCAATGGGAACGTGTGCTTTATTGATTCCCAGGGCAGAAGAGTTAAGGAAGCATCTTCACACTTTGTATTGGTCAGAATCTGCATTCGGACAAAGGAGAGGGGTCATTATCAACTTAATCCCATTTGCATGGCCTAAAGGTTTTTCAGATGCTGCTTTGCTTCTAATGGTTTCCATCCTGCTTGATTAAAGGTTCCTTTTGAAATAATCCGTTTCAAGAGTCTTTACTTTCTCAAGTTAGGAGAGGAGCCATTACAGATGGTTCATATATGGATAACAGCTAAAAGGACCAACTTTAAAAGGCATAATCTTTTAAATAGCTCATGATTAGTCATAAACTAATTACTAAGCATGTTGGTTCCTTCTTTCTGCCTCATGATTCTCCAATAATTGTTGCTACTAGGGTTGTACTTTAACTGGAGCAGGTTGAACCTGATGAAAATTGGGGTAATCAGAGCACATTTTAATCACCCAAGGAAGAATCAATGGCTGTAATGCTTAGTCTAACATGTCACTGCATTATTTGATGCATCTGAAAAGAGGCAATGAGGACAGTGATTTTGTGCATTCAGGAATATGAAGTTTAAAAAGAAGTACTTGAAGGTACCTGAAGGGGAAAAAAAGAAACAAAATAGGCAAGGTTTTTTTGCATCTTTATTATTTTATATGAATAGTTTCTTATTGGTATTACCTTCTTGACAAATCAAAGCATTTATTGTTTAAATTGTATATAAAAACTCATCTAAATTGACTCAAGAGAGTTGAATCCAGTCAACTGGAATATTTTTAAAAAATATTTTATTGATCTTCTATTGTTTACATTTTGTTACTAAACATTGTGTTGTCTGGGCTATTCAATTTGCTTAACAATACAGATTAATTTCCACCAAAGGTGGGTTCCTACCAGTTGGGACCAGTTCGGCTGAGTAGGTAGTAACTCGGCCTGCCATGCTCCCGAAACGGTTCTCTCAGAGGCGCCATAGGGGCTGCCATCTTGTTTTTTGCATGCGCAGAAGCAATTTTTAAAGTAATGTGCATGGGCATGTAGTGTGCATCAAGCACGCACAGCGTTTTCCTGAGCAAACCAGCAGTAGCAGCAACCGGAACTCACTCCTGATCTCCATCACTTTTTTCCAACCACTGATAAAATAAAGTCCATATTTCCCCAAAAATAAGACTGGGTTTTATTTTATTTTCAATTCCAAATAAGCATTAGGGCTTATTTTCATGGGGTGTCTTTTTTAATGTATGGGAGTCCCACTACTTCTGCTTGCTCACGGTGGAGTATGAGGCTATGTGGTGTGCCAGTGCTGCCACCATGAGGCCAGGGGGGATGGAGTTCCCGCCATCCGACTTACCCAACTGCACCAAGTTACCTCATGGCCTCAGTCAGCTATGCCCTGACACCTGCCTCGCCTCATGGCCGCAGCACCAGCAGCTATGTCTAGCAGGATCCTGCATGGCTTCTGGTCCACTTCTTCTGCTTGCTTACAGCCAAAATGGAGGAGGCCAAGCAAAGCACCTGTGCCAGTGCTGCAGCCATGAGGTGAGGAGGGTAGTGCTGCCCGCTGCGCCCCACGCTGGCTTACCTCAGAGCCTCCACAGCCAGACCTTCCACGTCCTGACACCTGCTTTGCCTTGTGCAGAAGTGGGCTGGTGGCCACATGGGTTCCTGCTGCACATGGCTGTTGGCGAGGCAAGTGTCAGGGCATGGAGGGCCTGGCTGAAGGGCCCTGAGGTAAACTGGTGCAGGGGGCAGCTCTACTACCACCCCACCTCATGGCCATGTCACTGTGAGCAACCACACTGAAGGGGTTAATAGGGCTTTAATAGGGCTTATATTAGGTACACACATAAAAACCATGCTATGGCTTATTTTTTGAATAGGTCTTATTTTCAGGGAAACAGGGTATTATATGTCTTCTTTTTGTTTACTCTTCAGCAAAAGTCTGTCCATTTCTGCACAATCTTCCTAATTATCT
Source organism: Thamnophis elegans (assembly GCF_009769535.1). NCBI lineage: Eukaryota > Metazoa > Chordata > Lepidosauria > Squamata > Natricidae > Thamnophis > Thamnophis elegans. The sequence goes on from NC_045558.1 coordinate 69,821,506, forward strand.
CTTTGTCTCACAATGTTTCCTCATTTTTCCAATATTATATTGCAAATATAATCCTCACTGCTATTAAAATGTGCAATATTAAATATATAGTTGTATCAGGTTTTTCTGGTATTATACCTAATAAAATAGGTTTAAAATATACATGTTTATCATCATCTTTTCTAACCACTGATGTATTTTTGTACAAAATGTTTTTGCTTTTACACAAGTCCACCACATATCATAAGTGCAGAGACTTTTTGTTACATTTCCAACACATGCTAGACATGTGTTTAAACCTAGCAGGTGATAAGTGTCAGGCCTGCAGCTTTCTTTTGGATCTTTGGCCTGCCACACTTTCTATTATTCTACTATGCCTTTTTCTATTGTGGGAAAATGGGAGGGGGGATTGTACGGAGTTACCTACTGTGTAGCCGAAACAAAATTCTTTCTAGAAAGCCAAAGTCATCCTTTGTCTCTGCACCTGATTGGAACTGGATGGGTGGAGCATGGCAGTGGGAGATTGGATCATGTGATAGAATTGTGGATGTGGGGCAAGATCTTGAACTTTCAAGTAGGTGGGGAAAACCTGGAAGCTTTCAGATTCCGGATTTCCCAGATGTGCCAACATGGCTCTCTTAATAAATTGGAACTTTGAGCAATACTTTGCCTTGGATTCTGATTTACTTTTGGATGCTATTTGGAACCCTGACATTAACCCAAATCTCCATTAAAATAAATTACCAGCTCCCCTGAATCCTGGCTGCTGTCTGGGGTCCTAAACCCAAACGACAACCTGAAACCAGGTGGCAAAAAGACTCTGGGAAGATAGACCATGGGAGAAGGTCGAACGGATGCTGTGAAAACACCTGGGTGAATGGTCAGTTTCCCATGAGTACCCTGTGGAAGGCCGGATTGTCAGTAGGTAGCTTGGCTGAGATGTGTGCAGCTGGCACTTGACGATCCGGGCCAACTGAGGGAAAGCCCAGAGTTACCGGAGGGAGGCTCACCAATGGCCAGGGCTGGTCAAAGAGTCGATGGGTGCCAATTCACCCTAGGTAAGTTGAAGCCATCAATCCTTTGAAGCTCTCTCTGTCTGGGGTCAAGGACTTCTCCTGTGGGATCCTAGCAGAGCTAGGTTTGCTGTTTCCTGTGGCCACCATGGCCAGCTGCAATGGGCTTGGGCTGCCGTGGGCTTTCATGCCTCCCCCGCAGCCTTCTCTGGGGTTATTGTGACCTACCAGGGGATGTAGTGGGGCCAACAGTTGCCGAGGGCTCCCAGTCCCCTGCTGCTGAAGCCACCACTTACAGGATCCTTTGGAGAACAAAGTGACGAGAGACACTGGTTCAGCCATTCGTCCAAAGCCACCCCAGACATCAGAACTTCTTATAAGAAGTTTCCAATGTCAATTTATAGCTTATTTCCCATAAGTTTTGCCATTTCTCTAATTCTATATTATAACCAAAGTGCCCACTGTGTCATTGTATCTTTTATTTATTTGTCCTCCATTTTAACTAAAAGAATTCTTTATCTTTGGCTTAAATTAAATTTCTGCCTGCAGAGTTTAGAAGAAAATAAATGATCCTCAATTGGCAGGCACATTGCAAAACAATTTTCCTATTGTAGATGCAATAAACACAATTCATAATCATGCTCAATTGGACTCAGACAAGAGCTCCTTGACCCAGACTGCCAATCACACATTGCATGACAAGACCAGATTTTAGATGTCCACATTTACAGTAAACATCCACACTAATATTAAAATGTATTCATATTATTAAAATACTGAATTGTTCATTATGCAAGGAATATATGTAAGTTTCTGCACTGAAAGAGGTTCAATTTATGTGATCCAGAGTAGCATAATCAACACTTATTCTGCATCACTGTATAAGTTACAAAGATATTCAGTTGAAATATGCTGTCAGCCTCTGTTTTGCTGCTTGTTTTTAGGCTACCATTGAAATGAGGAGGGAGGGCATGGTATTTGGGTGAGGGAAATAATCTGTACAGGAGGACTGTTAATTGGGAGTTGTTCTCACCATCGTTTGCGCATGTGGAACGGAGAGGAGGTTCCCGCCAAGGCCAACTGTCCGGCATACCAACCTGATGATGATTTTTGAAGACGTCTCCCACCTGACAGCTGTGAAGATATTGGATTGGACTATGGACTGGGGTTACCAAGGAGAGGGGAATGGGTCATGTATTGATATCTAATGCTTTCGCGTGCTTTTGCTCAGATCCAGCTTTTGCTTAGCTTCTATTTATTTATAATCAGTAAAAGTACTCTTAATTCTGAAAAATGGAGTTGAGTGGTTTCTTTCTTGGTTATTAAGTGAAGCAGCAATTGACATTAAGCTGGTTCTCATCTCACACCGATCCCGGAGGTGACACCTTCCGAGGGGGGTGCACCCAAAACCTGAAGGATGTTCCACCAGGGCAGTGATCAAGAAGAAGATATGGGAATGGCTGCATCCTCCTGCCCTTTGGAGATGGAGCGAATGGCTGGCCTGCACTTGGAAGAACAATCCGTTTGACCCAGATGGACTTGGGGAGTAGGATGGAAAGAGGACCCCGAAGAACCTTTGACTGGGATTACCATGAGGAGACCCAGAAAACCGGTGTGTCAGGGCTGCATTTATATTCCTTTCAGAATTTTGGCCTGCCACACTTTCTCTTGAGCTTGCACTCAATCCCGACAAGACTGAGTGGCTATTGATGCTCCCTCCCAAAGATTGGCTATGTACTCCATCTCTCAGGCTGGGGGATGAAATTATACGCCCCTCAGAAAGGGTTCGCAATTTGAGAGTCCTCCTGGACCCACAGCTGACTTTAGAACAGCATTTGTCGGCTGTGACCAGGGGGGCATTTGCCCAGGTCAGCCTGGTGCACCAATTTCGACCCTACCTGGACCGGGAGGCCCTTCGAATAGTCACTCACGCCCTTGTGACCTCAGGACTGGACTACTGTAACGCGCTCTACATGGGGCTGCCCTGAAGAGTATTCGGAGACTTCAGCTTGTCCAGAATGCAGCCGCGCGAGCGATTGTGGGTGCACCTCGGTACACCCACGTGACACCTATCCTCCGCGAGCTGCACTGGCTGCCTATTGGCCTCCGGACACGCTTCAAGGTGCTAGTCGTTACTTTTAAAGCCCTACTTGGTATCGGACCTGGGTACTTGAGAGACCGCCTCCTGCCAATTACCTCCCTAAGACCAATTAGATCCTACAGATTAGGCCTCCTCCAAATTCCATCTGCCGACTGGCAAACCCCCGGGGGAGGGCCTTCTCGTGGCTGCTCCGGCCCTCTGGAATGATCTCCTCGTGGAGATCTGGATCCTCATCATCCTCCAGGCTTTCCGTAAAGCCACGAAGACCTGATTGTTCCGGCAGGCCTGGGGCTGATGGATTTCAAGCCCCACTTGAAAGGTTGTGATTGTTGTTGTTTTTTACTTTGTTTGTCTTTTGTCCTATTTGTACCCCCTTCCCACTTTTGGTTGTTAGCCGCCCCGAGTCCCTCAGGAGTGGGGCGGCATACAAATTAAATAAACATTCAAACATTCAAACATTTGGTCCAAAATTTCTAGGTCCATTCCCGATAGTGAAGATAGTTAGCTCATTTACAGTTCAGCTCAGTCTATCCAGAAGTATATATAGATAGTGCAATGGAAGGGTTACCCTTTGTCTGAAGCCACTTGGGTGAAAAGATGGAACTTAAAAGTGGAAAAGTCATTAGAACAATTCCATGAGAAGTTTCCCGATAAGCCAAGGAGTCCCCTAGGGGTGAAAGTAGGTGGTTAATATATTATATGTTAACTTTTATGTTGTTCTCTTTTCAGGAAACGTTTTTCTTCTGAGGGGGGGGGCGCGTGTCAGGACTGCATTTATATTCCTTTTAGAATTTTGGCCTGTCACACTTTCTCTTATTTCATTATGCTGTTCCTTTAAGTATAGTCAATGGGAGTGAGGAATAGACAGGAGTGAGATTGTGGAATGTATTGTTTTCATTTTTTATAGAAGCCAAGGTCATCCTTTGTCTCTGGACTTTCACACCTGGCTGGAAGTAGCTGGGCGTGGATGCCAGCGTGGAAGAAGAAGATTGGACCATGTGATGGATTGTGGGTGTGGGGACAAGATCATGAACTTTTAACTGGGTGGAATTCTGATGTCATTTCCAGTATTGGGATTAACACAAATGTAACTAAAATGTCTGTATTATTAAATTGGAACAAAAATCATTTTGCCTTGGACTCTGATTTAATTCTGCATGATACTTGGAACGCTGACATGGTGGCTGACTGGCAGGACCCTGAGGAAGAGAACCTTATGATGTCCCAAGCGATGAAACTTTTTGAAGGGTCGTGGGAGAGGTGCCGAGCCCATGAGAGTGGCATGGAGAGAGAAGCCGATCTCTAGGAGACAGAGGAAAGATATACCGAAACCTTGGCTGATCCGAGAGAAACTGGAGGGGTTGAAGGGGGAGCTGAACAAGATGACCCAGTGCTGATCACAGCGGCTAGAAACATTCCAAGAGGGGGATGTCTACGGTTCCTCCCTTAAGTGTAAAATATGGAGTAGAACCAAAAGATCTAGGGTTCTTCATTGTTCAAATATAGAACTATATGCAAATGTATGGTGATGAACTGATTACTGATGAAGTGAAGGTAAGAGTTATTATGATGGCTTTGGAAAATAAAGTGGCAGATGGGATGGATGATGGGCTTGCATAACGCTGATTCCCCACTATTGAGAGACTATAATGGTTTTATGGCCGCTTTGAGAAAACACTTTGATGATCCCATCACAGAGCGTAGAGCGAGAATTAAGTTTAAAACTCTTACCTAGGGGAAACAGCCAGTAGCTGATTATATACAAGAATTTCGTGAGCTATCAGTTTTTATGAGGGGTTGGTCTGAAGAAGCATTGTTAGACCATTTCACTGATGGTTTAAACAAAGAGATTTACCAGCATTGTGTGAATCGGAGGCCTCCCTGTAGAGGGAGTCAAGATGACCCAAAAGGCCCCCCCCTTGGCGAGAGAAGTGGCTGGAAAAAACTCCCAGCAAGAGAACAGAATCTGCCCTGAAGGGGGAGGCACCTCCTCAGCGTTTCAGCCCTGGTGAGGTGGGGGATGATACCCCTAGCTCTTCAGAAGGAAGTGACTCTGATGTTGAACGCTGGGTAAGTTCCCAATTGGGACCCATGACTATTCCAGTTGAGCTTAGGGTGCCCTCTTCTGACGCAAAAGAGAAATTCCTAGCTCTTTTAGATTCTGGATGCACATGATGCATTATGAGCCTGGAAATAGTAGAAAAAATGGGATTGAAGCTAAAAACTCTGAAAATCCCAATCGCTTTTTGCCAATTGGATGGTTCTATTGTGGGAGAGAGCACTGCTCACTTTGTTACTGAGCCTATTGAGATGTGGATCGGAACCCACCAAGAGACAATAAGTTTCATTGTAGCCCCAGGAATGGACCGGCCCCTTATATTGGGATTGCCCTGGCTGCGTAAATGGAACCCATGCATAAATTGGAGGAAGGGTTGGTTGCACATCCGATCTGCTACACCCCCTGAAAACGAAGAAGGGGTTCCCGAACCGAAAAGTCAGACCCCAATCTAGCAGCCAGAGGGCAAGAAAAGATTGAGAGGGAGGAAAAAATCCTGAGAGAATACTGGGACCTGAAAGATGTTTTCAGTGAAAAGTATTCAGATAAAATTACCCTCACACAGACCCACTGATTGCAGCATTGATATTCTCCCTGGGGTGAAACTCCCTAAACCTCAGATTTATTCAATGACTCCTACAGAAATAGACGAATTGAGAAAATTCATTGACAAAAATTTAGAAAGGGGATTCATTGAACCCGCTAGACCTCAAATTGCTGCTCCAGTCTTATTCAAGAAAAAGAAAGATGGCTCCTTTCATTTGTGTGTGAATTTTAAAAACCTGAACGGGGTATGTGTCCAAAATCTCTACCCTTTGCCGTTAATGAAGAACATCCTGGCCCAGCTGGGTAAAGGGAAGATTATCACAAAGTTAGATCTACGAGAGGCATATTACCAATCAGAATTAAAGAAGGGGATGAGTGGAAAACTGCATTCAACTGCCCTCTTTTTGCGGCTGAACCAGTTTTGAAACATCTGGACATGGATTCACCTTGAAGAATCGCGCATGTGTGAGGAACATGTCTGCCGAGCTCACCGCTCCGGCTCCGTACAGGAGAAACAACTAGTAGAGAGGAGAAATCGAGCTCTGGAACTGAGCCGAGAGAGGCTAAGGTAGAGTGAACTTTTCGCGGTCCTGGAGCTGGCAGTGGACTGGCGAGTTTTTACTCCCCAAGGCTGCCGCTTCTGAAAGACGCCGACACCGCTGACGCCGCTCAACGCCGCGGCACAGCTGGTTTGAGAAACCCGACCCCCTCGCTGCAACCATAACCGCCGCTGTGCCGCTGGCTTGCCGACGCCGGCTCGAGAACGCCGCGGCTTGAGAACGCCGCGGCTCAGCTGTTACAAGACTTTGCGGCTGAGCTGCTAGGGGAGCTTTGATCTTCCCCCGATTATTGCTGGCTGCCGCAACCACTGCTGTCTGTTGGCTCGCTGGCCCGCTGGCTGTGAGACCGCCGCGGCTTAGCGGCTTAGCGGCTTGGAAGACCATACGGCCCAGCTGCTTTTGGGGGGAGCCTGACTCAGCTACGATTACCGCCCCGACTACTACAACCATCATTATGTCGCTGTTGGCCCGATGACTCTCTGGTTTGCTGAGGCCCCTTTGAGAACGCCGGGGCCCAGCTGCTGAATGGGGCACCCCCCCCCCTCCTTCCACCTTGGACGAAGCTTTTTTCAACCTTGGGCTTAGACTACTAAGGGGGTTGGTACGATTGGTACGACTCTTGTTGTGAACTGACTTCTGCATATTGGGCCTTTGACCATCATGATAGGCCTTCCGGCTCTCGCTGCTGCTGCTGATATTCAGACCTACTCTGCCTTCACGTCATAACCAAAAAAAGAGAACTGGTGTGGGAGGAAACTGCTCGAGGGGACAGAATTGAAGGAGAGTGCAATTGGTGATTAGAACATCTCCCCCCTGTCTTTTTCCATCAGAGACAGATATTCTTTCCCCACCCTAGGACTTAACCTGGAAATAACATCAAGGGGATGGCTGGAATTGAACTTAACCATCAGACTTTCTTCACTATGGTTAGCCCCTTGACTCTCCCTGTTACAGCTGCTGCCCAGATCCACCTTGCCCCCCATCCTCCCCCCCCTTGGACGATATTGGTCTCCTTAGCGGAGCTCCCATTAAGGTGCTACCCTCCTCAGGAGAGGTGGAAGGCACCTCCGGATTATTACAAACTTAACACAGACGCTGTGAACCTGCGCGACTTTTTCCTATATTTCTTTTAATCGGTATGTTGAGTGCATGGGATTGCTTGAGATGATATGAATGATCTCACTTTTTATTATTATATAGTTGTATTGGTGTTTTTAACTTTTTCAGTGAGGACTGTTTGTGTGAGAGTTTGGGTATGAGTGATTCGGAGGACCTGGCGGGGTATGCGGGGACCACCGGGGTGGTTAGGGGGGCTGTATCCACGGGAGAGGGTCGGAGCATTGCGGTCATAACAGGGAGAGGCAGATATGGCGGGGACTTTAGGGCAGGCCATCATCGGGGAAGGAGGGCTCGCTGTGTCATAGAGATCCCTCCTTCCGGCCCTAGGAGTCCTACTCCAAGGTCAGATGGCGCGAGTACTCAGGACCCTGGTCTCAGGCTGCTGTCGCTAAATGCCAGGTCTGTCGTTCATAAGGCCCCCCTCATCCGGGACTTGATAACTGATGAGGGCGCAGACCTGGCATGTATTACTGAAACATGGCTGGGCACGGAGGGAGGAGTCCCCCTCGTTGAGATGTGCCCAGCCAGATTTCAGGTGCTACACCAGCCGAGAGCCCAGGGAAGGGGTGGCGGTGTGGCTATTGTAGTCCGGGAGTCTTTAGTACCTCGTAGGATCCCTGCTCCGGAGCTTGTCGGGTGTGAGTCCCTGCTGGTGAAGCTGGACCTCAAGGGTCAAGTGGGTCTGCTGCTTACGTACCTGCCTCCCAACTGCGTTGCAGCAGCCCTCCCCTCGCTCCTCGAGTCAGTAGCCGAGCTAGCAGTTGAGTTCCCTAGACTTATAGTTCAGCCATGGGGTTGACTCAAGTAATCCGAGGCCCAACTCATTCAGCGGGTCACACGCTCGACCTCGTATTCCTCTCGGAGCAGTGGAGTTACGATCTTGGTCTGAGGGGTAATGAGATCATACCCCTGTCGTGGTCAGACCACTACCTACTGAGGCTAGACTTCCGGAGGCCAAACCCCCACCGTAGGGAGGAGGAACCGACCAGCTGGTTCCGCCCCAAGCGACTGATGGATCCTGTTAGGTTCCAGACGGAGCTTGGGGTTATTCCTGATACCCTCGCCCACAGTTCGGCGGAGACCCTCGTCGCTGCCTGGCACTCGGCAGCTTCGGAGTCTCTAGACCGGATTGCGCCGCTACGGCCCCTCCAGGTCCACGGCCCCCGGAGGCCTCCTTGGTTCACTGAGGAGCTCCGGGAGGTAAAGCGCCGGAGGAGACGCCTAGAGCACTCGTGGAGGTCCGATAGGTCCGAGTCGAAACGGGCACTTTTAACAGCATGCACCAAGGAGTATATTCGGACCTTAAGAACAGCAAAAAGAACATATATTGCCTCCTTGGTAGCGTCCGCCGAGTCCCGCCCAGCCGCCCTGTTTAGGATAACCCGCTCCCTCCTAAATAGGAGGGAGACGGGGGACTCCCTACAGGGTAAGGCTGAGGAGTATGTCCAGTTCTTGGCGGACAAAGTTGCCCGGTTTCGAGCGGACCTGGACTCCACCCCAGTAGATCCAGCCGAGACACAAGGAGAAGACTTGGCAAACCATCTCTGGGTTGAATTTCAGGAAGTTGCCTCTGGGGATGTGGACAAGGCTATGCGAGCTGTGAGTGCCTCCACCTGCATACTGGACCCGTGTCCCTCCTGGCTGGTTGCCAACAGCAGTGAGGTGACACGAGGCTGGATCCAGGCGGTTGTTACCGCCTCTCTTCGGGAGGGGTACTTTCCCACCGCGCTCAAGACAGCGGTGGTAAGACCCCTCCTGAAGAAACCGTCCTTGGATCCAGCTGTTCTTAATAACTATCGTCCAGTCTCCAACCTCCCCTTTGTAGGGAAGGTTGTTGAGAAGGTGGTGGCTCTCCAGCTTCAGCGTACCTTGGAGGAAGCTAACTATCTTGACCCCTTCCAGTCTGGCTTCAGACCCGGTTACAGCACAGAAACCGCTTTGGTCGCATTGACCGATGATCTCTGGAGAGCTAGGGATGGAGGCCATGCTTCCATCCTAGTTCTCCTGGACCTCTCAGCGGCTTTCGATACCATCGACCATGGTATCCTTCTGCGACGACTGAGGGAGATAGGGGTGGGCGGCACTGTTTTGCAGTGGTTCTCCTCCTATCTCTCAGACAGGTCGCAGTCGGTGTTGGTGGGGGGGGCAGAGATCGTCCCTGAGGCCCCTAACTTATGGGGTGCCGCAGGGGTCGGTCCTATCCCCCCTACTATTTAACATTTACATGAAACCGCTGGGCGAGATCATCCGAAGGCACGGGATAAAATACCATCAATATGCGGACGATACACAGTTGTATCTGTCCGCCCCGTGCCAACTCAATGAAGCGGTGGACGTGATGAACCGGGGTCTGGAAGCCGTTAAAGACTGGATGAGAGCAAACAAGCTGATACTCAACCCAGACAAGACCGAGTGGCTGTTGTGTTTCCCTCCCAAAAATTTGACCAACATACCATCACTCAGGCTGGGGGGACAAAACTTACACCCCTCAGAAAGGGCCCGCAACTTGGGAGTCCTCCTGGACCCACAGCTGACTTTTGACCACCATCTCTCAGCTGTGACCAGGGGGGCATTTGCCCAGGTTCGCCTGGTGCGCCAGTTGCGGCCCTACCTGAATCGGGAGGCCCTCACAACAGTCACTCGAGCCCTTGTGATCTCCAGGCTGGAATACTGTAATGTGCTCTACATGGGGCTGCCCTTGAAGAGCATCCGGAGACTTCAGCTAGTCCAGAATGCGGCCGCGCGAGTGATCGTGGGCGCACCACGGTTCGCCCACATAACACCGATCCTCCGTGAGCTGCACTGGCTACCTGTCGATCTCTGGGTGCACTTCAAGGTCCTACTCACCACCTATAAAGCGCTCCATGGTAGTGGATCTGGCTATTTGAGAGACCGCCTTCTGCCAATTACCTCCCTGCGTCCCATCAGATCGCATAGAGTTGGCCTCCTCCGTATTCCAGCCGCCAGTCAGTGCCGACTGGCGACTACTCGGAGGAGAGCCTTCTCTGTTGCGGCTCCGACACTATGGAACAATCTCCCCGTGGAGATTCGTACCCTCACCACCGTCCAGGCCTTCCGCACAGCCCTCAAGAACTGGCTAGCCCGTCAGGCCTGGGGATAAGTCTATTTTTGCCCCTCCCGAATGCTGAATGAATGTTGAGTTTTACTGTTTAATTTATGTTTGTGCACATTTCTTTTTGTATTGTCCTACACTCCCTTCCTTTTTGATTGTAAGCCGCCCTGAGTCCCCTCAGGGAAAAGGGCGGCCTATAAATGTCTAATAAAACACAAAACACAAACCTTTTGTGGTCCAGGCAGATGCTAGTGATGCTGCAGTTGGGGCAGTGCTGCTTCAGGAGAATGCTAATGGGAAGTTGCAACCCTGCTCTTACACCTCTTGCAAGCTAACAGAGACTGAGAGACGATGGGCTATTTAGGAAAAGGAGGCTTTTGCAGTCAGATGGCCTTGATGACCTGGCATCATTTTTTGGAGGGGCTAAACACCCTTTTGAGGTATGGACTGATCACAAAAATTTGGAGGCATTGAAAACCCCCCGGAAATTGTCCCCCAAGCAAATGAGATGGGCATAACACTTCAACAGATTCAATTTCACTTTGAAGTATATCCTGGGAGGGAAGAATCTTATGGCTGATGCTTTGTTCAGACTTCCTCAATATAACAGTTCAAAGCTAAGTGTCGTCCAACCTGTCATGTCAACGAGAAGCCTCACCATTCCAGTCGTCACCAGAAGCCAGACCACTTCCAATTTGGAGGTCACACAGGATCTCGTTACAAAGCTCAAGGAGGCCCTTGAAGTTGATGAGTGGTTTCGCCAACATACAGATGAGTGCACCATGAAGGATGGCCTGGCTTGGATTGGAGCTAAATTGTATGTTCCCGCCTGGTTTTTCAACATGTTCACGACCCTGCAGCTCATTAAAAGACAATTTTGGTGGCCCTCATTGAAAAAGGACATTGAATCTTATGTAGCTAGCTGCCCCACATGTGCTACAGCAAAACGGCCACTGGGAAAACCCCAAGGATTGCTCCAAGCAGTGGCCCGTCCTGAGGCACCATGGAAGGAGATATCTATGGATTTCATTGTTGAATTGCCGGAAAGTCAAGGTAATACGGTAATTTGGGTCATTACCGACTTGTTCTCCAAGCAAGTTCATTTTATTCCTTGTTCCAATATCCCGTCCGCTAAATCTTTAGCTAAGTTGTTCATTACACATATATATCATCAACATGGAGTTCTGGACCGCATCATCTCGGATAGGGAGGTCCAATTTACCTCCTTGTTTTGGAAAGAGTTTTTGAAGTTGCTAGGCTCTACCCAGTGCTTAAGCTCCTCCCACCACCCTCAAACTAATGGGGCCTGTGAGAGGACTAATTCTGTGCTGGAACAGTATCTCCAATGTTTCATAAATTACCAGCAAGATAATTGGATGGAATTATTGCCTCATGCTGAGGTGGTGTATAGCAACTCGGTGCACAGCAGCACTGGATTTATGCCTTTCAAAATAATGTACGGGCATGATTTTGTGCCTGTCCCCGAGGTACCTCGAGAAAAACCACAAGTGCTGTCCCTTTCCGAGTGGAGTGACCAACTCCGAGAGATGTGGCCTTTGGCTTACCGGGCGCTTGATGCGGCACATCGAGCACATAAGAAACAAGTGGATAAAAAGAGAACGAAACCAAAGAATTATAAAGTTGGTGATCGTGTATATTTATCCACAAAGTTTCTCCAGACCTCGCAAAAGTCTAAGAAATTGGGCCCCAAGTATGTTGGCCCATTCCAGATTATCAAAGTCATAAACCCTGTGTCTGTGCGTCTGGAACTGCCTAAATATCTCAACCGTGTCTACCCGGTATTTCATGTCAATCTTCTGAAGCCAGAACATACTTCTCCATTGCGTGGCCCTTTGGCGGCTCCACCTGCCCCACTTTTGATTGAGGGCAAGCAGCATTTTGAAATTAAAGAAATTTTGGACTCTAGAAAACATAGAAACAGCGTTCGGTATCTAGTTTCCTGGAAACATTTTCCTCCCTCTCATGCTGAATGGGTCGATAAGTCCCATGTGCAGGCTCCTCGACTACTCAGTAAATTCTACTCTACCTACCTGGACAAGCCTTGACCTCGGTTGATTTCTCTTTTATTTTCCCTTCCCTTTTTCTTTTATGTTATGTTGTTCATCTGTTTGTCTGTGTTCTTTCATTTCTGCAGGGATGATGGTCCTTTTTCTGGAGGAGGGCCGGATGTCAGCCTCTGTTTTGCTGCTTGCTTTTCGGCTGCCATTGAAACGGGGAGGGAGGGCATGGTATTTGAGTGAAGGAAATAATCTGTACAGGAGGACTGTTAATTGGGAGTTGTTCTCACCATGGTTTGCGCATGTGGTTTGCGCATTTTCAGCAAACTGTGTTTTTCTATTGTTGTGACTTAGATGAAGTTCAGAGCGCATTTTATGACCAATTCATGCAAAACTCCACGTAATTCCAAGGGGTTCACATACTTTTTCTTGCAACTGTATGTATACTTTATTTGAACATGTACAGTCAGTGATAGCATTATCTGAAGATGTCCCATACTCCACTATGTATTTATTTATTTTGTTTTCCTTTATGTACAGTATTTCCTGTTTCCCTTTAGGAGTTAGAAACAAATATATAAGGAGAGTACTATATAAATGATATAATATTTGATTTAATAAGAAATCACTATTTGAAGGTATCAGTTACATAATGAGAATAGCTGCCCTGTGCAATTCCAGTTGTTATGGGTTCATCTATCTTCCTGATAGCACCTAGAAAGAACAACTCTTCATTACAGATTTTGTGATTTTGTTACAGAAATGTATTAGTTCTAGTTTCATGTGTTGTACAATCACAATGCCAACATAACTTCAATTGATTTTAGATTAATTGAAAACATTATTTTGGGGCATTCAGAGTCAAATACTGAAAAATCATTCATAGCCCTATGGAGGGGAGGAAGTAAAGATGCTAACCTATTCTCACCTACTTCTAAAGGAAATAAATATGCACTCAGACTTTTTGCATGTCTATGTGTGCAGGATGGAGGCACTAATTTTGTTCACTAGTTTTTCAGTGAACATAAAACAAGTATATTACTTTGCCATAAAGGTAACCTGCGTTGAATCCACATATATCAACACTGACAATTGGAACATTTTAATTTTGCTAAAAAGAAAATACTGCAGAAAAATACTACATAAAATCCTTGATGAGTTCTGAATGCATTATAAAAAAATTCTGTAGAAGAAAGTATTAGTTGAGTAGATGACACAATAAATTGTATTTTTGTGTTGGAAGAGACTATCATTATAAAGCAAACCATTGGATTCACTCAATTCAAAGCTGCAGTGATCCACAAATAATTTATTGGTATTTCATTATGATATAAGAAACAAAACAAAAATAGTGTCACGTCTCACTTTATATCTAAAGCAGCACAGTAGAGACCCAGGTCAATATCCTCTGGTACTTGTTGAGAAGTAGCGTCAGAGACCTGCATTCAAGCTACATTAAACTAAATATTATTGGAAATGATTTCCTAGCCCCATCCTCATAATGTCACTACTTGTGTTTAATTTAAATGATTTCATTTAAAGTGCAGCATTTTAAAAAACAATCTATTGTCAGGCCTGCAGCCAATTCCTTTTAGGATCTTTGGCCTGCCACACTCTCTCTTATTTTTCTATGCTGTTTCATTAGTGGGGAATTGGGAGGAGGAATAGTAAGAAGTAGAATGTGTTGTTGTCAAAATAAAACATTCCTTTCTAGAATCCCAAGGTCATATTTTGTCTCTGCACATTTGAACCTCCCAGACCAACTTGTGCAGCCAAACGTGAGTGCATGCTCTCCTTCCTTCCCCAGCCAAGGCTCAGCAAAAAACTGGAGTGGAGATTTTGACTCCTTCCATACAGTGATAAATGAAATGACCCATTACCCTGCAACTGAGTTGAAGACAGATTCCCTATCAAAATGGGGAATTCAAACCAGCCAGCAGGAAGGGATTTGGCCAACATCTCTTCCTAATCAGACATTGATGGTTGGGCTGCAGCCTGTGGATCAAGCACCACTAGATTGGGCTTTCTTCTCAGGTCATGGATGGAAGAGATGCCAGTGGGCACCTGCTTGGCCACCAACAGGGGAAAATCAACTCAGCCAGGAAAAAGTGGGCCATATCTTCCCCTAGCCAACAACAGATGGTTGGCCTGCAACCTGTGAATCAATCAACCCCAGAATGGGTTTCCTTCCCAGGTCATGAATGGGAGAGATGCCAGTGGGCACAGGCTCTCACTTAGCAGATGGCACCATGGCAGATAACTGGGCAGTGGCCAACCCAGGGTTGACCCCCCCCCCCAAGTCCAGTCTCACCTGCAATTCCCCAACAGGTTCTTACCCTACCTTCCTACAGAGAAAGGTCCTCGACAATGGAAGAAGGGATGAATGAAGCTGCAGGCTGCATGACGGAACAATGTGATGAGGCGGTTCCTAAATTTAGAGATGCAACTGGGTTCCATCCCTTGTGGAGGGCAATAAAATGCCACCATTGCTGTTAACTAGGCCACAGACCATCAAAGTGCCTGGCTCCAGCTCCAATATCACAAACTTTAGATTTAGATTTTAGATTTTATTAATATTAATATTTATTAATAATAAATATTAATATTTATTTATTAATTAATATTAATATTTATTAATATAAACTTGCACACCAACCACCATGGTGTTAAAGAGAAGGCCCCAGATGCCACCAAAGAGAAGGCCCCAGATGCCACCAGAAAAGGGTCATCTGGGCCAACAACCTCAGAAAGAGGATCCCCAACCTAAGGTGATGAAGAGTCCTACCAATGGGGAGGCCTCGGAGGAGGAAAACGCTGAAGATGAGTGCACCCATCACTTCGCCTTCCAAGCCAAGCTCCAAGTACCCGAAATGGGGGTGGAAGGGGAACTTGAAGCAGTTGTAGACATCGGCTGCACTCGATGCTTAATCAGCATGTTAATTGTAAAGCAACTAGGCATACGCACAAGAGCTCTAGCCTGTCCCATTCGGGTTGAGCAGATAAATGTAACACTAATTGGAGAGGCCCCGGCCATGTTAATGACCAAACTGGTAAAGTTACAAGTGGGTCGCCTGTATGAGCTTCTCAGATTCATTGTGGCTCCAGAGATGCTGGAATATATTATCTTGGGGCTTGCATGGCTTGACAAGTTGAAGCCTACGATAAAGTGGGAAGACAGCAGTAGGAAATTGATGATCGCATTTGGGGTGCTATCTCCGGTGGAGGAAAAGGGCCACCCAGGGAGGATTGAATCCAAGAGCCCAGAATGTGCAGCCCCTGCAGCAGAGACAAAACCCCTAGTATCCAACAAGTACCAAAAACTTGTTGGGGGATGTTTTGTTGAGAAAACCACAGTATGACAGTAAGAAGGGTGAAGTTTTTCGCCCCATCATTTCTTCCTCCCACCAAAAGGCAGCCCAAGTCACAAACTGGAGCAAGGATAAGCTGATGACAGCTATGAAATTGGTGCTCTCAACAGATCAGTGGCTCAACAATAACCAGGATATCCTAATGATGGAAAATTGATTAGCTTGGAAGGGATCCAAATTGTATGTCCCCGCGGGATTGAGGCTGGACGTTTTACAGCAAAGCCATGAGGGGGAACTAGGAGGCCACTTTGGATTCCTAAAAACGCTCCACCTCACCAGACGTCAATTTTGGTGGCCAAAGATGAAATCAGACGTGGAAGATTACGTAAAAAGCTGTGCTACTTGCGCAACGATGTAAACACTGCCAGAGAAGCCCCTGGACTACTACTATGAGTGGCCAGCCCTAACCGACCATGGGAAGAGATCGCAATGGACTTCATCATTGAACTCCCAGCAGCAGTGGGAATAGAGAAATCTGGACAGTTATTGATTTGGTTTACAAGCAGGCACACTTCATCGCTTGCTCAAGGTTGCCATCTGCAAAGAAATTAGTGAAAATGTTTGTGAAACACATTTATCGCCTTCACAGGGTGCCCAAGAGGATCATTTCAGACCATGGAGTCCAGTTCACAGCCAAGTTCTGGAGAGAGTTTCTGAAGTCCATTGGGTCCACACAAGAACTGAGCTCAGAGGTTCATCCCAGCCTGAATGGAGCAGCAGAAAGGGCCAATGCAATGGTAGAACAATACATCAGGTGTTACATGGACTATCAGCAAGACAACTGGTCGGACTTACTACCTTTCACTGAAGTGGCGTACAACAATGTGATCCACAGCAGCACTGGATTAACTCCTTTCCAGATTACCAGTGGCATGGAATTTGTTTCCATGCCTGAGCTGCCTAGAGAACCGCCCTCCTCCATGTCTCTGACTGAATGTATGGACACACTAAAGAAAGGATGGGAAAATACGAAGAAAGCTCTAGCAGATGCGGCAGAAGTCTACATGAAGCAAGCTGATAAACACCGCTTGCTCCAACCCCCCTTTCATGTTGGGGACAAAGTTGTTGTATCTACCAAATACATAAGATTAAGAATGTCGAGTTCTAAGAATGTGGTCCAAAATTTCTAGGTTAATTCCCAATATTGAAGATAATTCACTCAGTTACAGTTCAACTCAGGCTACCCAGAAGCCTAGGGAAAATTGACCCAGAATTTCATTGTATCTTGTTGAAGCCAGTAATTGGGTCCAGCATAAGACCATCCACCCAAGCTTTCCCTCCTTCTGTAGTGATAGAAGGGGAAACACATTTTCCATGAGGTGGAAAAAAATCATAGATTCCAGGCTGTATAGGGGTCGCTTAAAGTATTTAGTGCATTGGAAGGAGTACCCTTTGTATACCCTTTCAAGAAACATTTTTCTTCTGAGGAGAGGCTGCCTGTCAGGCCTGCAGCCAATTCCTTTTAGGATCTTTGGCCTGCCACACTCTCTCTTATTTTTCTATGCTGTTTCATTAGTGGGGAATTGGGAGGTGGAATAGTAAGGAGTAGAATGTGTTGTTGTCAAAATAAAACATTCCCTTCCTGAAGCCCAAGGTCATCTTTTGTCAATGCACATGTGAGCCTGACCGGAACTGGATGGGTGGAACTGCCAGTATGTCAATGGAAGATTGGACCATATGATGGACTTGTGGGTGTGAGGGCAAGATCTTGAACTTTCAACTTAGTGGAAAACCCAGGAAGCTTTCAGATTTGGGTTTTCCACAGATGTGACAATATGTCTCTCTTAATAAATTGGAAGTTTGAGGAAAGTTCTGCCTTGGACTCTGATTTAATTTTGGATGATATTTGGAACGCTGGCATCTATAAAGTTTAAAGCTAAAAAGCTGCTCTTTAATTTCTCCAACACTATATTTCTATGCATAGACAAAAATGATCCGTATATTAGAGTACAAAAAGCTAATAGAAAAAAACCCAATCTGTCATTTCTATGGCAAAAAAAAAAACCCCTCTCTTCACACCACTTTCAACTTCTTTCCAATTACTTCTTGGGTCATCCCTAACTAAAACATTTTCATCTCCATTTCTAATTTTCTATTGCATCCATGTCCAATAAAGAATTTGTACCTTGCATTAAAAACTAGAAGCGGGTAACTTTATCAATTGAGTGGCATACTAAATAGTTTCAATTTAAATGAGCAACTTGCAGCAGGGTATTCTCTGTACATTTTCAACAATAACTTGAAAGATTCAAATCGACATTCATAAAACTCTTTTGCTTTGAGTTAAGATTTTCTAGCTATACTGTCACTGTCAACAGAAGGAATGAAATTTTCCATCAGAACACAAAGAATACCTACAGAGATTATTTCACACTCAAATCTGCTTTTTGAATAGCAGTAATTATGCTATTTTTCACTCTACATTGTAGCATACAATTAAGGTGACCAGATTTTCAGACTGGTGAAGAGGGACACTATTGACCGGTCGGGGGGGGGGGGGGCTTGATTAAAAATTTTATATTTTGTCAAAAGGTCCCAAAAGACGATCATGACCCCAGGACACTGAAACCATCATAAATATGAATCTGTTACCAAACATCAAAATTTTGATCATGTGACCATGAGGATGCTGCAATGGTCGCTAAGTGTGAAAAATGGTCTGCTAAGTGTGAAAAATGGTCATCAGTCACTTTTTTCAAAGCCATTGTAACTTTGGTCACTAAATGAACTGTTGAAAGCTAAGGCTAGCTTGCATTATAATGCCTTATGCCTTGCATTTTCAAGAGAGAGAAGCTAAACTCCTAAACACACAAGGAATTTGTCTTTGGTGAATATGCTCTCAGTGTACATAAAGAAAAATAAAATAGAATACATTCATCAAGAATCATAAGCTACTACACTTAGTGATAGTCACTAAAGCCTGGAGGATTGTTCCCTCTGTGCTTCTTTAAAACAGTATATGTTAGAATAGAATAACAGAGTTGGAAGGCACCTTGGAAATCTTTTAGTCTAACTCCCTACTTAGGAAGGAAACCCTCCACCATTTCAGACAAATGGTTATCCAACATCTTTTTAAAAACTTCCAGTGTTGGAACATTCACAACTTCTCTCCTTGATTAGTTTCTACCAATTGCTTTTTGTTCTACCCTCATGTGCCTTGGAGAATAGTTTGACTCCCTCTTCTTTGTGGCAACCCCTGAGATATTGGAACACTGCTATCATGTCTCTCCTAGTCCTTCTTTTCATTAAACTAGACATACCTAGTTCCAGAAACAGTTCCTCATATGTTTTGGCCTCCAATCCCCTAATCATCTTTGTTGCTCTTCTGACTTGTGACTGTTTTTCTCCTTTATGACCACTGCACCATCCTCATGACCACATGATCAAAATTTGCTTGACACCTGTCATGTGTTCATGATAGTTGCAGTATCCAGAATTATGCGATCACCATTTGTCACTTTCCCAGCTGGTTTCCAACAAGCAAAGTGACCAGGAAAAGTCAAACTTGCTTAATGACTGCATGGTTCACTTAACAACTGCAATGACTCACTTAATAACTGTGGAAAGAAAGGTCATGAAATGAGAACCATCTTGCTTCGCAATAGAAATTTTAGGGTCAATTGTGGTTGTAAATCGAGGTCTAGCTGTAAAGTATATGGAAATAATCCCAGTCCCTTAAAATTGAAGTGTGCTTGCCTTGCATTCTAAACAACAAAATATCCAACCATTTTTTTCTTAAATATTTTAAGCAAATGTTGTACAAAATCTCCCAATGCAATAAGCTTAACACTGTATCCTGAAGTGTTGAAATATAAAAACTGTCTTGTTCACATAATATGTGAAAATAGCAATGAATTTAAATGTATGACTTTAAAACTAAGTTTGGAGCTATTGTTTATTAGCCAATGTTGCACTCTATTTTATACAAATGCTTCCGTATCAGAAAACACCCATGTTCTTCTATTCCAGACACCTGTAATGACCCCAAAGGACAGCTATTTGTCTCTGACCTTCTATAACAAATTCATGGCTTTTTACAGAGATACAGTAATATCAACACCCAACTCTGCTCACTGGGTAGTTTCAGATAACTGCTATTTGAGGAGAAGTTTAGAAGTTACTTGCAATCTTGTGGCGAGTTTGCTGTTTAATCTGCTAGTTTTGCAAAAGGAGAAACTACACAGCTGTAAAAATAATTCCTGTTGCTCAATGCAGCTGTGCTGAGCTGCTTTTCTGGCATGATTTGGAAGATATTTGGTCACAGTAGATTAAATATGGATAAGAGAGCCAGTTTGCCTAGTAGTGGTTCAGGCACCAGACAAGAAATCAGGAGTTTCTAGTCCCATTTTATGCATGAAAACCTGCTTGGATGAAATGAGGCCAGTCACTCTTTTTTCCCCTTCTTTCTTTCCTCCTTTCCTTCCTTCCTTCTTTTCCTTCCTTCTTTCTTTCCTTCCCTCTTTCTTTCCTTTCCTTCCCTAACTTTCTTCCCCCTTCCCTTTCTCTGTTGTGGGGAGTCGGAAGGAGCATTAGATCTGCTCACCGCCTTAAAAGTGGGATTTTTTTAAAATGGCTTTAAAATGGCTTTCATTGCTTGAAATGGGTGCTCTGTTTGGGAGGGGGATGCAGGAGGTCCAAATAAGAGGTGGGCTCAGCCTCTGCTGGGATGGAGCAAGCAGAAGGAAAGGCAAGAGCGGGGGGGATGGGACTTCACTGGCAGTTGCAAAGCAGCCTTCCCCTGATTGCCTTCCCCCAACGCCCCCCAACCCTTTCAAAAGCCACCCCCATCGCCAGCCTCTCCCAACCGGATCCCCACCTGCCTCCTTGCTGTGCTGCCGCCGCTCTCCCTGCAGAAAAACAGCCTGCGTCGGCGCACGCACGCGCAAGAAGGGAGGGAGGGAAATCACTGCCCTCTAAAGGCCACATTGGGAACAACACTTCAGAGAAATAAAAACATTTTTATGGCGTCCTTTTTAAAATTGATTTTCTTTCTTTTGGAAAATGGGGATTTTTTGAACACGCCGCGGGACACGGGACAAATTATTAAAAATCGTGACTTTCCCGCCAAAATCGGGACATCTGGTCACCTTACATACAATAAACAATTTAATACTAAATGTTAAGTCCCTATTATTCAAACAGCACTGGCCAGCAGTATAAATGCTGCATGAAATTATAATTTTGTCCTAAATTAAAAACTCTATATAAACAGTTGATGTGTAACTTTTCCATCTCTAATTACCGTAAGTTACTGTTCTTCTTAATTTAACATAATTCTTCTTAATTTAACACAATTATCATTGGACAGTGTTTTGTAGTAATATATATATACAATATAATGGCAGCCAAGTTGCAAAACAAAACAAAGGATGAGATGAGGGATATTTTAGAATGAGCAGCTGGTCTGTTCCTGTTATGTGTTGGATTACTCAGGACTCATGAACATTTTCCACTCAGTATCTTGGTCAAAAGCAGCAGAGAGAATCTCACATGCTACTCTGAACTGAGCATGGTACTCTCAGCATGAAATGAGAATTTCAACAGGCCTCTACAATCACACTGAAGCCTTAATCCAGACATCTTCTAATTCTTTGATTTATTGCTTATTTGCTTTATTCAATTTAGAAGTCACACAACTCCACACAATTCAAGGTAGCTCACAGTTTAAAAGCAAAGAATGAAGTAGAAGATAAAGCTTGTGAAAAAAATGTGTCAAACTCTTCCCATTTGGGATAATGGATAAACTTCTACACTCAATACTACAATAATATAAAGACAAAGATATTGATAATCAGAGAGTACATACTGTATTTTAAAATTGTCTCCTTAAAAAATAAAACAAATGTCAGTACCCTTACAAACTACTTTTGACATTTCTGCTAATAATTTGAATGTGGACAAGAAGATGATTTTTAAAAAACATTTAAAATTGGTCTGGGTGTTCTATATAATATATTTATTTTATTTATTTTTATATAAATATAAATATTTTTATAAATGTTTGCAAGGATATTAGCATTAAAAAATATTAAGATCCTCCGCCAAAGTTGTATTATGTATTGATAGTTGGAAATCGCAGTTTTCAAGGCAGAGCAATTATTCAAATATGAATGAGGAAACAGAATGTTCTATTTTTAGTGGATTAAGGTGAATAATTTGGGGTGCTGTTTTAAATTAGATTAAGCCTGTTTAAGGCTTATTTTACCCATTTTAAATAACTTGGCATGCAACATTGAAAATCTTGCACCAATTTCTGGTAAATATTGATGGAACTGGTTCTAGGAACCAAAGAGGACAAAGTTTTGTAATGATGTCCATAACAGGAGATCTGGCAGAGATAATACTTTATATTTGGATTTTCTTAAAGCTTTGACAAAATCCTTACCAAAAGCTCTTCACCAAATGAGAAGACATAGAAAATGATATTGTAATCTAAGATACTGTACTAGTGACAAAATTCAGAACTGGAAATAAAAAGTTTGCAAATCAGAAAAAGAATATAAAATATGACAGACCATAATTTTTTTATTTGTTCACCAATAATAAACTGTGAGCAATGAGGAGGCAAAGCTGGCTCGTGAAATTAATCTGTTTGACATAAAGTAATCAAAAAAGGAAGTGTTCCAAAAGGGTCTCTCTAAACTGGATGAATCGGACCTCAAAATTACAAATGTAATTTAAAGTAAAATTTCCTTAATACATTAAAATCATAAAACTTCCATCCTAATTAATAACTGGTCTGGAAAAGCATTTTGGAGTCATAGTGAAAATGTCATACTAAGTGGTGCTATTTTAAAAAAACCAATTTCATTCTTGGAATACTACAAAAGAGGTTGAAAACAAGACATCCAATATATGAATCCATTATATAAATCTACAGTGAGATTTCATTTCAAACACTGAATAAACCTGGTTATAAATTTTCTTTAATATAAATTATCGCACTTAGACAGGATATTTTCAGCTGAGAAATATGCCAACTCTCTCTCTCTCTCTCTCTCTCTCTCACTCACGCACGCACACACACACACACACACTGTAAAATAAGAAGAAAAATCTAAAATATTGTTTTTAAAGTTAGCAACTTTAAGATGTGTGCCTTCAACTCCCAGAATTTCTTAAACTGCCAAGTTTGAGAAACAAGGTCTAGAACATCCAAGGCTTTTAAGCAGAACCACAAACATTTAACAGAAGACATTATATCGATATATAAAATGTGAAAAATATGGACAGTAAGATAAGATCCTCCATTAAAATTAAATATTGATTCAGAACCAATAAAAGTAAGTATTTATTGATGCAATGCACACTAAAATGCAAAATTTGCAGCCAGCAAATTTGCAGCCAGCAACTTAGCCTACTTTAAAAGAGATGTTGCAGCATTCATTGGCTACTAGTCATGATGATATTTATTACTTTCTGATCAGTAAAGCTAGTTAAATATGGATTGTACAGCATGACAATTAAGTAGATTAAAATATATCTTTAAAATCATAAAGGATCCTCCTTGATAATTCCTGAGGAATTGAGCTGCAACCCTCCAGATGTTACTGAACCACAATTTCCAGCATCCCTCATCATTAACAATGATGATTGGGGCTTTTTGAGGTTGCAGTTTAGAAATGATTGGATGCTACAAATTTGCCACTCCTGATTATTAAAATTGTCAGAGAAAAGAATACGGACATAAATACAGAATTCTATTTATGATTCATGAAGATAGCTTTCAACATGCAGCATACATCTCCATTCAAAAACATCTACATCCTTACAGTGGCACAACCCAGTAAAGTGGCACAACCCAGCAGTGTTTTAGTTTATGATGTTAGGGTTGTGATGGATCGGGATTAAAGAAACTGAGCTTGTCAGCTGGAAAGCTGATAACCCAGGTTCAAGAATCAAGTGCCGCACAACGCAGTGAGCTCTTGGTCCTGCCTCAGTCCTGCCCACCTAGCATGAATGGGGATTTTGCAGTATTCTTCCTCTGGAGTGGGGTGAGAATGGAGATTCTGCAATATCTTTCTCCTGCCACGCCCACCAAACCACGCCCACAGAACTTGTAGTAAAAAAAATTGAATTTCACCAAAGGTGTAGATCATACTCAACATACCAAAAAGTCTCCATTGATAAGCAAGGGCTGGATGTCTGCTCTATTCCTTCTGTAGTCCACTATAAGCTCCTTGGTCTTATTGGTATTAAACACCAAGTTATTGTCTCCATACCATGAAAGCAACTGTTCCACTTCAACTTGATAGGCAAGCAGGTGCATGCACGGACACGCACACGCACACGCACACACACACACACACACACACACACAGATATAAAGAGAGAGAGACAGAGAGACAGAGAGAGAGAGACAGAGACAGAGACAGAGATTAGTTCTACCACTGTTGTGATTAAAAAGTAATTGCTGTAAATTGGACAAGTTTAATCCAATTAAATATTTGAGCAAACTATCTACTGATAAAACTTTACATTAGGGTGAGATAGAGTATCCATTTATAACTCACTTAGAATTAAGTATTTTAGAATAACAAAGTCTGCTGTCCAGCCCAGCCTTGATGCAGTGGAATTGGGCAACTTTTGTTGAACCTCCAATCTTCCTTTGGGGGTGGGGACAAAGGGGAATTGTGGGGAAAGAGGTACGGCTGCAATTACAGAGAAATCTGGGTCCATGACAGACTGATTTCAGGCAGAGGAACAAAACATACTTGTTATACTCAAGTCCTGTGGCAAAATTTGGATGGAGGGAGCACAATCATCCTTATACTTCTAGATTTTTCAGCAGCATACAATATGCAATTAAGAGTATCATTCTGGATTATGTTCAAAGTTTGGGACTTGGTTTTTCATTTTCAATTACCTGAGTGGGTAAAGTCAATAAGAAGGGAGAAACATTATGTGCCCCGAGTCTTGATTTTATATTTTTTAAAGATGTGGTGAGAGATGATCCATTGGTTCAAAAAATTGAATCATTAATGTGATAACACTCAGTTGTTGGTACCCTGGGCCCAATGTTAGAAGGAATGGAAAGTCTGACTTGATGCAGGATGGCTTACATACTAGATGGGGTAAACACAGATCAGACTCAATTCAGCCAAAACAGAATGGTTGTTATTGCAGAAGCTTGTTTATTTCAGGGCTCTACCAAATTTGACTCTAAGCCAGTTCTCCCAGAAATAGCAAGTTGGTAAAATTGGGTTTTCCAGAAGATATTTGGGGGTTAATTGCCATTGACACTTATATGAGTTTATATAATAAGGAAATTTGATGTTATTTCTGTTTATTGTTATTGTTTTATTGTGTTTTCTAATATTAGTAAATCATCTATATTCTCTCTGGGTAAATGGGGATAAGCTTATGCATAAATATCTTCCTAGGTATTTTAGTTGTAGAACCACACTGTTTGTATTAGGAGTGACAGATTACTTTTTTAATACACCATACATTAACTGAATAGAAATCAACTTGTTTACCTTTTCAGTAATATAAAAATTGGAGCTATCAGCATGCTGCAGTGCATAATGTTCATGGTTTGCTAGAGACCACCTTATAAGACACAAAGATATACATTAGTAAATGTGTACAGAAAAGAGAATATTATGAACAACTTTTCCTTCCCTTCGCCAATTAATTACCATTTTGATAACAGAGCATAAAGGTAAATTTGTAAACAACTTTCAAATCATCCTTAAAGATGGTATTTATCACATTCTACCTAAATGAATAACAGTATGGTTAAATTTCATACTGGTGATACAATTTGTACATATCTTACATCATACATGTGAATTAAAAAGATCTGGGAAGAGATAAGTTTAAATACTAGTTGAATCTACAACTATGGCTAAGTGGCTCAAACAATCAAATCACATCCTCACATAAAGAAAGTTATGGGCTTGCCTTTCTGATTTCTAGATCAAAACATCAGGATATCTAAGCTTATTGGTACTGTTCATGAAAGCACACAGACTGTGAGCAACAGAAGCCACATATAGCTTGGCTATTTCGAAATATATTAAATCAGGATTTATGGTTTGTTAAATCTGAACAGTATACTTCTTTCTCTCCTTCTCCCCAAATTGGAAATGAGAGTGTATATCCCCCTCTTATTACAATTCCATAAAGCTAACACAAAACAGAAGATCTCATATTCTTAATGTCAGATTGGGCAATAAATTAATGTTTAAAATATTTCACCTTCCAATTCTGGACTTCTCAAAAGGATCCCTATAAGATTTAATGGCATAATATATGTAAGTCCAAGAATACAGCTAGCTGCCAGTGTGGGCAGTGCTCCAAGTCCACTTGATTCCATCTTTATAATAATGTGAAATGATCCCCAATACTATGGGTAATTGAGGAAACTTGCTTTACAAAGCTACACACAAACATCCAGCTCAACCATAATGCCTATTGGATAACCTCAGAAGCTATGTTTCTTTCTTTGTCTAATATAACTTTTAGGGCTGTGTAGCACATTGGGAAAATTTTGGATACATATGTAGTGAATAATGTAATTTTCTCCCCTGGCCACTTTCAAAACTAAAGAAAGGCAGCTGAAGCCCAAACTCAAAATATTTTTCCATTTTTCCCAGTACAATAAAAATTATGTTCATCTTAATGTAAGATTAAAAAACTGAATGTATAAAACAATAGCAGTTTACGTTCCTTAATATGAGATGATTGAATTAACCACAAAGAGGATTAAATTTATTATGTACAGTGCATTTGGAAATTATAAAAATAACAGTAGAAAAACAGAACTTACCCATCACAAACTTCTTTGATGATTGCAGTCAGTGGCTTTTTCTGAGCATAAAAAAAGAGAGTGAATATCATTTTTATGCCTATTGCAACATAATCTCCAATGCACATTTGCAATATGAAATAAATTTTAACTTATTTCAATTAATTAGTACTTCTAGAATATTTCATTCTAATGATATATCAATCTTTATTTATTTATCTAATGATTGATAATATATGCTATCAATTCTCTGTTGAAAATATTGATCTAAATGGCCTAATTAAGTAAGGCAAGTTAACATGCCTACACAAGAGAATAACAGTTGGAAGGAACCTTAGAAGAGCATATATATGTAGTGTACATATACTGCACATATACATCCACATGCATATACACATACCGATACATATGTACATATATTAAAAATACAATTCTAAATATTATAAAATGATACTTTATTATAGAAGTCTTCATCAATGATATATTTGGGATTACAATTCCTATCAACTAAATACAGCATTTTCAAGTAGGCATTGCGATAATGGAAGTAGTCATATGTCTTGACAGGAGGGAGGTTCAGATCTAAAACTAACATTTCAACTAAGTCCTAGTTCAAGTTTGACATTACTAGCAAGTTTAAAATAAGCAGAACTTATAGTTTCAAACATTACTGAACTGAATCAGAATGCCCATTGTGCAGAATCATAATGCACAGTCTAAATTTTTACATTACACTAAACCAGGATGGGGAGAAATATATTTTATGACCAAAATAATAATATTACAAATAATTAAGCATGGAGTATTGAAAGGACTTTTATGATTCCCTAATGCTGTTCAAATTCCCAGATAGATTAAAGTTAACTTCATATTTTAACACAAGTGTTTAGAATGATGAGGAAAGAAATATCTAAACAATCCAATCTAATTATCTTCCAGTAACATGTATCATGAATAAAATATGTTTTGAATAAGAAAACTAGCTCTACCCTGTATCACACCCCTTTCTTTCTTACATTATTTTTGTTCATGCCTCTGTACACAGTAATAAATATAAAACACTTTCTACTTTTACAGGAATGGCCCCTAAAAATTTCAACAGAACTCCGTCTAGCTTATTGCGAATTTACTATGTAGCAAGTCTATAGGGTTAATTTTATTTTGATTATGGCCCCAAAGATAAAAACATTGCCTGGTTTGGTGATGTCACAATATTCCAAGCACTGCTTAAGCATAAATGCTTGCTTTTTACAGAATACAAAAGAACAGCTGTCCTGAAGAAAAATGATTGTCATAAAAATTAATTACTTTAGTTACAGTAATAATGAAGAAACAAATCAGGATTGTTTGTTTAATGAAGGAAAGTTAGGATGGCAGAGGTTGCAGAGCATGGGAAGGGAGGTACAAAAGGTACAAATGAAGAGGGAGCTGAAATGCTTCTGCAATTGTAAGCGGGGATAGGCTGCCAAGTGCCTAAATGTTGATCATGTGACCATGTGGGCACTACAATGGCCAAAACCTCAGGCATGAGTTGCAAATCCATTTTTTTCAGCATCTCCGTAATTCAAACAGTCCCTAAAAGAATGGTCATAAGTCAAGAATTTCCTGTCCTCATGTTACATTCCAAACTGCAATCTCCTATTTGACATGATCATCACCAAAGGGTCTTTCGGATAGTGATCTCTCTCTCCCATTATTATTAGCCTTCAATAACATTTTTAGGAAATACATAAGTTTAAATTAGGCTTCCAGCCGTAGTCATTTCTATACCACATTCATCATTTTCTGCTAATGGAAAAGACAATACTGTACTGGGCAATTCATACATTAAAGCCCAGTTTTATTCCAACCACACATTATTTTTTGCAAACTTGAATTCCTGTTAATAAAGGAGAATATTTGTAGCTCAAGATTTAAATAAGGGGTTCTTTGGAATATGAATTTTGAGGTATCCTTGGTGTTCTCTGAGCTTGATTGTTTTCTTGTAGATGTTTCATTATCCAAACTAGGTTAACATCATCAGTGCAAGAAAACAATCAAGCTCAGAGAACACCAAGGACACCTCAAAATTCATATTCTAAATATTAATATTGTCATACTATACAAAAATACATTTGCTCATGTTTCACAACTCGAAAAGACATACAGTAAAATGGCACATGAAGAGAATGCCATTTAACTTTTAGAAATATTTGTTATATCCGTAAAGTAAAAGAGCTTTTTCAATAAGTAACAAGCATATCAAAACTTTAATATTATCCTAATGTGCCTGTACATTTCTCCTAACAATCTTTATCATATAACAAAAATTATATTTTGTTTTCCTCTCTTAATAAAAATTAGAAAATTTATCTTTAGTGGAAACTGTTGTATGCAAGATGCCGTTATCTGAGGAAGGCTTCCACAATTCTCTCTGCACAGCAACTTCCATCGGAGTTCTGACTACAAAGCAGACCTTTGCAAGTTAAAAAGATCAAAAGTGTAACACATGTATTGCTGAAAAATGCCACACATGCAACATCACCTCCCCCTCGGCAAACAAATTAACAAAAGAGCCAGTGTCCACAGAAGGGACAGCTGGATTTGTAAGCAATATGTTCTCTCAGTTCCCCCACCCCCCCAGTTGGAACAGCGTGTCCAAAACTTTGCCTATGTACCAATTTTTCTACTGTCTTATGTGGGGAGGAAAATGCAAAAAAATAAAAATAAAAACACAGAATCCCAGTTATAAAATGCATTTTAATGTATTTATCTGAAAAAGTCCTCTTTAGTAAGGGAAAGATAAATCCTTTTTTTTCTATTGCTTGTCTTCAACTTTCAAAAAGTTCAGAAAAGTGCCTTTTTCTCTTGTCCAATTATAAATATTTTTTCCATTTTAGGGACAAGGACAATGGTTGTTTTTCATTATATTAATCTCCACCCATTTTAGCATTCTGTGAATAACTAGCTTAAAAATGAAACAGACATACAAATGTTTTAACATAAGCTGATTTCTTGATTTAAAGTTACAATTCTGTGGTTATATGGCAATGTATGCCTAGTCCATTCTTACTGATTCTCTCATTTATGACAGATAGCAGTATCAAAACCTACAAGCAACGGAGTTGTACAACCAATAGGAACTACCGCATTTATATATATTTTATACTTTATTCTGTTTTGTTAAGTGGTTTTTAAAGCCACTGCCATTGCAAACACCAATATCCTTACAGTGTCAGGGTTCCGACCAATGCCCTAATTAAAACATGAGCCTCGAGCCAAGCTTCAAAAGAAATCCAGTTATTTTTAGGAGCTTCTTGTCAGCATTTTTCAAGTGAAGTCAACTCTGACCCCATTTAAGTTATATCCTAGTCTGACCCTTTCTCTACCCCCACCCCTCCAAGGTGTGTCATTAGTCACATTCTCCAACAAAGAAATTTTGCGGGTTGTAGAGATCACTCCCCTCCAGCCACTGTGGATAATCATGGAGATGGCTTTGACAGAGAGAAGGCTGGAATGTGCTTTTTATGTTGACTGAAGTGCTCACTCGCTGCAGCTGCAACTTTTGTTTTCCCATCCACCTTGCCTATAGCAACTTGAGAGTAGGTCAGGGATGGTTTGCGAATTGTCATACAGATTGTCCCTACTAGAAGAAATCCATTCCCACTGGGGAACTCAGCTAAAACTTCAACAGAAGCTTCAATATATTCCTTAAAATTTCCTTGAAATGTACCATAAATATTAACAGGTGACTCTGAGAAGCCAAAAAACAGGATTGCAAACAACTCCCTGATGCCAGAGAATGAAATATGAACACTTTGTTTAAATTTACCAAAGCACCAAGATCACTTTTTTTCTTGCAAGAATCTTCTCAAGGTTAAAAAACTGACTAAATTAAAGGAGTACAATTAAAGTACAATTAAATTCCCCACTCAGGGTAATACTTAAATTGTTCTACTACATTTCTGTATAAACCAAAGTTTTCTCTCCTTAATTCTGGGAGTAGTGAGAAGGCTTCCATTTCTATGGAACATGTGATGTTCCATAACACAACCAAATTAAGACTTGCTGAAAAACAAAACACATTTATGTAAAGAGTAATTAAAATAATAAAGTTAAATCTGTTTTTAAAATGGTGTTAAAGGTAACTTATAAAAAGAAGATAAAAGTTATACATAATAAAATATATTTAAATAAACATTTAGCAAAACATTGTGTAATTTTTCTCTTAATGCTATAACTTCAAGCACTGCTCATAAGTATCTCTCGTTCAGCATTGTCCTAAATTTGAAAAGTCGCTGAATGAGTGATTGAGCGGAACACATTGCTTCCTAAATACTTTTGGGTGTATCTTATAAATGTGTGGCTACTAATTAAGAATACAACCTGTGGTTTAATTTATCATGTAACATTTTATAGAAATCTTCTGCTTTTACACAATGGCAATATACACCCTATAGTACCTGTTGGTTAGGCTACACACACTCAAGAAATATATGAAAACATTGGACTATTATTGAAACACATCTAGTATACCAAATGCAACTCGAATATTATGGTCTCCTAAAAGCAGTGGGCTTGCCTGGAATGCAGCTCGGATATATGAAATATTGTTGTTACATATGTGAATGGAAAACCTTTCAAGAGACTCAATTACATTAAAAAGAAATGGCCACTACAGAGAATTTGATTCCAGGATAGAAAAATGAATCACTTGTTAACTTGACAAAGATATGTTGACTTCCACTTCACACAAAACTCAGATTGAAGAATGTTTTACAAAAGCTATCAACAAGGAAGGGGAAGATTTTCATTATTTGAGGCAGATGTTTCCAAGAATAACTAGTGCCAAAATTAAGAAAGCCATTTTTATTAGTCCACAAAGCAGGTATGTCATAAATAATAAGTGATTCGAAGACCTGTTAGTGGGGTGAGAGAAAATCACCTGGAAATCACTCAAAGAAATCACTGAGAAGGGGAGTTGGTCCTACCTGAGATGCCCATTCTCATAGGTAGGGAGGAGCACCCAGAAATGGGTGTTATTGTTGTCTTCTGTCTGGAGACTGAGCCCGTCATCTTTTTTGGTAACACCCCTCTACTGAAATCTTCCCCAGTTTTTCGACTTAGTCGACTGGCTGTCAAGACGTATAATTGTTTTCTCTACAAACCTACCGTATTTTTCGGAGTATAAGACGCACCCTTTTTTCCTCAAAAAAGAGGCTGAAAATATGGGTGCATCTTATATACTGAATACAGCATTTTTTTTGCCTCTCAAAACCCCACCCCCTTCACCAAAATGGCAGTGCATAGCTTGTAGGAGGCTTTCAGAGAGCTCCTGGGGGCTGGGGAGGGCAGAAATGAGCAAACAACAGGCTGTTTTTTGCTCAATTTTGCCCTCCCTCGGCCCCCAGGAGCACTCTATAAGCTTCCTAAAGGCTATCCATGCCCTTTTTTTTGCACAAAAAATGGGCTAGTTTTCATGAAAAATGGGCCATTTTTTGCTCATGGGGGGAGCTCCTCTGGAGCACTCTAAGCACTATTCATGCCCTTAAGCACTATTCATGCCCTTTTTTGCAAAAAAAAAAAAAGGGGGGGTCATTTTCATGAAAAACAAGCCATTTTGGGGAGGTTTGCAGAGTGCAAAAACTTTTTTTAAAATTTGTGTCTTCAAAACCTTGGTGTGTCTTATACTCCGGTGCGCCTTATACTCTGAAAAATACGGTACATTTCTTCCACATGTATTTTCTTCTTAATTTTTATTTTATTTTATTTTTGGATTTTGATTTTTCTATGGAATTTTTCTTTTAGTGATGGCTAACCAAGTATGGTTAGTCGTCCTGTCATTGCTGTTGTTCCTGCCTTTTTCTTTGAGCAGTGGAGGAGGCTACTTTTAAAGGCTTTTTTCCTTCAGCAGAAGCTCTGTTTCTCTGCTGCTCAGCGGTTGACCTGTCGGCTGCCCAGCGCATCCTGGCAAGCCGTAGGGGGCTTGCGATCAGGTGCAGCTGCTCCTGGTCCTTGTTCAGCTAGAGTGAGGCTAAAATAACCAAGAAACAGGGCCGGATTTTCCTATAGGCTAACTAGGCTTCAGCCTAGGGCCTCAAGATCAAGAGGGGCCTACATTCAAATTGTTAGCAAAATTAAAATTACACTATTCTAAAAACACTGAACACTAAAACACTGAACCGAAAATAAGGAGAAATTCTATGCATATGACTAATAAACAAACATAAAAATGTATTGGTTAAGATCGTTCCAGCGCCGCGGCAGTTGGGGAGCCCGCCCACGTTCCTGGCACCGGCGGTCGGGCGAGAAGCACGGCCGCTCCCAGTAGCCGCCCCGTCGACGCGGAGCCCACCAGCGGCCAGGCAGGTGAGGGCAAGGGGGCCGAGCCGGGCAGCTGAGCGCAGCAGGGGAGGCGGCTGGCCTCGCTGCCTTTGCCGCAGAGCAGAGCCGCCCTCCGTCGAGAGGCCAGCTATATATATTGATATATATCACAGTGATGATGTATTTTATTGTCTCTCATGTAATTTACAAACTTAAAAATGGGAGGTGAAAGGGCCTCATAAGTGGAATAGCCTAGGGCCTCTTTTCATCTAAATCCGGCTCTGCCTGGAAAGCACTCAAAGATATCACTGAGAATTTTGTGGGCAACTAAAGAGCACCAAACTGCATTCAACTGTTGACAAACCTCTTATGACATACAAAAACATGAAGGCAACATGTCACTGAAGATTCATTTTCTGCATTCACACTTCATCCAAGTCATACTTGGGCTTCCTTCCTGAAAATGTAGGTGCAATCAGTGATGAATTTAGTGAAAGGTTTCACTGAGACAGGGGTTTCAAGCTTGTGTCATCACGGCATTGTAACGTGATGTATCGGGACTTTTTCCCGCTTTGCTAAACCCGCCATGGGCATGGCCAGCATGTGATACATCCAGCTCATTGGTTTGTCAGCCCTGCACTAAGACATTACCACATGGAAATTAGGGCTACTGGAATCCATCAATAGTAGGTGACTATTGTTGGATGCTACAATGAGATGCATCAGACAAATGAACTGATATAAAAAACACTTTTAGTTCTGCTGAACTCAGGCAGCATGTCAGAAACATTATGAAATTAAAATCATCATAGCAATTAAAAGTGAGTTTCATATTTCTTAAGACACCTGCATGACACAGTCATTCGGAAATTATTTTTGTGCTTAGTTTGAAGGAGTTTTTCACCACCCTCCAAAGTTTTTCACGAAATAAAAAATTTTGGGGGAAAAAATTGTTAAGCTAGAGCAACTTTACCTGTAGAATAGCATCTAACTGAAGTCAAGATACAGAAATCCAAAGCAGACTGGCCTTCATAAAAAATAATGTAAAAGCAAGTCTATAATTGAGAAAATATAACTTTTTTATTTTTGTTTTTTATTTCTCCAATTAAATCTGTATACCAAAGACTTCTGAATACCTTAGTAAGAAGCTCATGAAAGATAAATTTTATAAACTGCAATGCAAGCAAATATTGCACCATATAAACATATGGTAATGGAAATTTATTCACTTTTCCCTACTGCATGATGAATAAATCTCTGATGGCAATAACAAAAGTCTTAGACAACAGAGATACACTGTCAAAATGTGAATGAATCATCTTGTAATTAATTTGAATCATACTGAACTTGAGTCATTATGACATTTTTAAATATAGTGCTACTCCTAAATATAATAGAAAATATTATTGTGATGGATAGGAATCCTCATGTAGGTATACATACAGTATATATGTTGTAACAACAGTGATGGAAAGCACTGTCTGAGCTAGAATTCCAAATTAATGTCAGCATCTTCGGGATGTATATTTGAAAAAATACATTGCCTAATAAATTGGATAGATAGACAAACTGCCAGCAATACAATGCAGTAGCAATTTTTATTCATTAGTCAGGGAAATGAAGATTCATTGATTGGCTATTTTTTCATTGTTAAGTGGGTTTCAACATAACATTAAAACAAGAATGCCAACTTAATAAACTACAGTGTGAACATGGAGATTACAGATGTCCAGAAATCCAGAAAAAATGCAGCTACTTTAGGGTTGGTGATGAAGCCTTGCAAGAAAGTTGGTGGGATAATATGAAGAAAAGTGCAGGAGAATACCAAGTGCAGGATAGCCTGAGGGAGGGTGACTCTATTTCCCATCAACTTTACTCACTGTGTGATTAGGACTTTGGTGAGGAATTGGCAGTTGTGTGTGTCCATTTCCAAAATAGTTGTTCATCTATGCTGATCTATTATTGATGAATAAATTAAAACTGATGAATACAAATCATATTGTATATTCACTTTACACCTTATCAAGGTGGGATTGCAGGTTTCTTGTGACATCACAAAAGAGAAAATAATATTTCAGTTTTATTTATGTATTGTCAGTGTTTCAATGCCACTGTATCCTCAACTCATTTCAGTAATTACAAATTGATTTATCAGATGTAGTCTTTGTTAGCTGCCAAAATATTTGTACATTGTAGAAATGAGAAAGTGGCACCATGTGTTTCTATATAGTTTATTTATAGGCTATGTAGTCTACTTTTCTGAAACTTTTAACATCAGTACTTGAATGTGAGATTAATAGCTATATAACTACAATTACGTTTATTAAACAAAGTATAAGTAAAATTATTGCTTAAGTGTTTCTATATGAGCTTAACTACAAAGAGCCAAATCAAAATACAAAATATAGTGTTGAAAATAGGAAGGTTGTCATATATCTTCATTAAAATATATTATTACATTTATTGTTATTTCTAATAATGATCTGATGTAGCATACTAACCTAAGGAACTGCAACTAAACATATTTTTTCTAGGCGTACAGCATTCTGACTTGAATTTATTAATGTTTTAGTGCTTGCTTAGGAGAGATGCTTGTCGTATTACAACTTATCTGGAAACCTCTAATTTGAAAATGCTGTATCATAAAAAAATTACTAGTTCTGCTAAGACCTATTTGCTATATTTTTCAGCAACACATGAGATAATAATTAATATAGAAGTTGGATTATAATTGAAGGAACGCTTCACAATACATTTCAAAAAGTGTATTTCCATTTTCCCAGCCACTAGGCCAAGATATTAGATAAGCCCTGCCTTAAGGATCAAATATGAATATGATTGTGGCTTAGATTTGGTTGAGTTTTATTTTTGGGTTTTTTTGCTGGGTTCTGTCATTTTTTTTAAAAAAAAACCTATGCTATATCCCAGAAGCACAATTTGCAAGCAAGGCAGTAATCTAAATAAAATATTTTTTTCTAAAAAAAATTGTCAGAGACAGACTGCCTCTGTTGGGAGAAGGGATCAAATAGGGGATCTGTCTGGGATCATTACACAGACACAAGAAAGCAAAGTGCAATTTCCCTCCCCCACTTAAAGACTATTGCACCTTAGGTAGATTTCCTCAGGAACTAATTGCCCATTTGAAAGAAATCCTAATAAATAGGAAGATTCCTTAGAAATGTCTATCTTCCAGGAACTTTAGCAAAGTGGTCCTAATAAAGCAGTATTACAAACACTAACTCCAGTCTAGGCAAAGTGATTACAACTGAATATTTTCTTACACTGAATTTATTATCTTTAAATGGCAGTCCCATTATATAACAATTTGATACGAGCCAAGAATCAAACTCTGGAAACTCCTAAAATGACACCAGATTTAGAAAACCATGTTTTTCAGGAAGCTTCCTCATTTCCATATCACAAGGGCCTATTGACCACTTTGAACAGTAGGGCTACTCCAAAATTTGAGAGCCCTTTATTGCCCTTCATTGCTAATTGGAAGCATGCCACACGTAGTGCTGAAGACTTTCACTTTCAACTGCTCTAAAGGTCACAACTTTTTTTTAAGCTATATATTTGATGTGGTAGTAAAAGTTCAATAAGGGCTACATAAACTGCTGATCAGTTCATATAAATTACAGTAATTAATTTCAAAATATAAGTCATATGAATCCAAGTTCATCCTTTTAAATATATGCAAATTATTTTACAGTTCATCAGTATAAAATTATACTTTGGTTCAACATGGTCTGGAAATAGTATGTGTAGTCCTCAACAACATTCAAAGCTCTGATAATACTGAAATAATAGCATTTATGTCCAGTGCTCAAAGTTACAAGTACTGCAGCGACACTGAGGTTAGGTGATCAAAATATGGGTACTTGGCACCCTGTCTATATTTATGACTGCATGGTGACTTCTATACCCCCTATCTGCTCCATTTCTGCCCTTCTGGCTGCCCTGAACTCTGCCCTATATCCCCACTGTCCTGCATTCCATCACCCTGAATGACATTCACTATCTTCTTTTCCCATTGCTGACAAGATGAAGGGTCAGACTAAACATGCTTTGTCAACAGCTGGAGAAAGACGATAAAAATTAGCTGAAGGGTCAGAGAAGTAGTGTGCAGGCAACCAAAAGGGCAGAGATGGGAAAAGATAGAAAAGGGGGGTTGCTGGTGTTTGAAACATAGGTTGGCAAGGTAAAGACACTAGAAACATGAAGTCTTGGCCTAATGACTCAACTGGAACTGCCTCACTAAATAGAATTGTCATATGATGTTTTGCATAATGATTGTATCACTTATTGGCAGCAATTTCAGCCCCAGTTAGTGTCATTCAATGAGGACTATCTCTATGCAAATCTATGCAAACCTCCTATTTAAGTAAAAAATCCTTAGAAAAAGTTCCACAATTGATTATTATAAGATAATATAAGATATTGTATAACAAACATTAACAATTGTCAGTATAAGAATAGAAAAACTTTTAAAAATAACACACAGAAATAAGCACTTACTTGGTCAATTTCCATCAACTTTGGAAAGGCACCAGGCCACTCTATAGCTACTTTCACAGTATTTGCTGGAGGCGGCATTTTCCGTCACTGCTCTTCTTCAAATGTAATGAATTGGAATATCTTATAGGCTATAGGATCTCTTTCACAGCTGGAGGGAGAGAGGATAATAGTATTATTTGAAATAAATTCAAACAGAATCATCCTTTTTTTCATGACTCGACAGATATAATTACAGGTGTATAATTGGTGTGTAATGCACAGGTTAAAATCTTAAGAATTCAATTGTATACCACACAGTCTAAGATATTAATCAACCTATTCAGAAGATGGCTGAAATACAGTGACGTGCAGTCAGGGGAGGCAGGGCCTCACCACTGTCATCATGAAAAGAAAAGAAAAATTAAAAGGAAAAAGGCTGAAGTAGTTGCTGCCAGAGTCGCAGTGGATGACTCTGCTTAGTGCTTAACTGTTTAAAAAAGCCTCTTTAAAAAGTGCCCGCTGCAGGAGGAGGCGAGA
Organism: Thamnophis elegans; assembly: GCF_009769535.1. Taxonomy (NCBI): domain Eukaryota; kingdom Metazoa; phylum Chordata; class Lepidosauria; order Squamata; family Natricidae; genus Thamnophis; species Thamnophis elegans. The sequence continues at coordinate 69,859,429 of NC_045558.1, forward strand.
GAACCACGTGCTTCATTTAGTCTATCTTTATGATCACTTGAGCAGAGTTAAGCAAGGGTTAAAAGGCAAAAAACTCCTTATGTAGATGAGGAACATGGTTCTCTCGCCTCCTCCTGTAGAGGGCACTTTTTTAAGAGGCTTTTTTAAAACAATTAAGCAGAGTCATCCATTGGAGGTTCTGGCAGCAGCTAACCCAGGCTTACTTCATTTTTTACATTTTCATCATGGCAGACAAGAGGACAATTGAAATCCTCTGTGAAACAGCTGGAAAAGGTATGTGGGTCGGAGGGAGGGGGGAGGAATTCAAAATTATTGTAATTTGTAAGTAATTTTAATTGTATATTATTGTAAGTAATTTGTGTGTTTGTGTGTGTGTGTGTGTTTTACCCGCCTGTGCTGGCATGAGGGCTGGCACTTTATTATTTTTTAAAGCCCTGCCGCTGTGCCTGCCATAGAGCAGGATGCATCCCATTCTATGGCCGGCGCAGCACCGGGACTTCCGAAAGCCCCGGCGAAGCCCCAAAGCCCCAGCTTTAAAGCCATGCCGCCGAGCCCACCATAGAGCAGGACACATCCTGCTCTATGGCCGGTACGGCGCCGGAACTTTAAAGCCATGCCGCCACACCCACCATAGAGGGCTTTCAGGGCCGGGACTTTGGGGCTTCATCAGGGCTTTCGGGACTTTAAAGCCATGCCGCCACACCCGCCGTAGAGGGCTCTCACGCTGGGGCTTCGGGGATTCACCGGGGCTTTTGGAAAGCTGCGCCGGGGCTTTGGGGCTTTGCCGGGGCTTTCGGAAACCCGCGCCGGGGCTTCCCCACCGAAGCTCCAGCGCAGCTTTCCGAAAGCCCTGGCAAAGCCCCGCCATTGGCAGACATAGGGCAGCTTTTGCCCACTTGCCTCACCAGTGACAAACCTTACTGCACGTCACTGCTGAAATACTAGAATATACTTTGAACAGTACTCATGAAATAGTTTTTTTTAATATAGAAATGATCTGAAATATTCTATTATCACTAGCAAAAGACTAAACTATCCATCTTTAGCTATTTCATCATGTCCTCCAATAATTTTGTGGTTAACCTAGAGTGGTCTCACACAGTTTTTTTCTTCCAATGGGAGAGATCTTGGGCATTCTCCTCACACTTAATAGCAGTAACTATGAAAGGGATCTCTTAGTGGGCAACCAGCTAAATATGCGCACAGTGGTCCAAAGTCCTGTTGCTCAGTGGTCCAAAGTCCTCTTTTCTGATGAAAGCAACTTTTGCATCTCATTTGGAAACCAAGGACCCAGAGTATAGAGGAAGAATGGAGAGGCCAATCAAGCACAGTAATCCCATGGTCATTGAACCAGTTTTTGGTGCTTTTGGCAAAAGTTGCTGAAAATAATATAATGATTAACACCAACTTGAAAGAAAATGTATTTGGGAAGGCACTGTTAGCATAAAGTAAATGATCTGTATAATCCTCTACTTATGATCATTCATTCAAAGTTACAACAACAATGAATGAATGGTGGTTATGACTGATCCTTGGAGTTCTGTTCATCCTAACACTACCACAATCATGTGATCATGAACTGGTACTTGGTACTGTTTGTAGCACTCTGCAATGATTTGATCACTATTTACAACCAGAAAGTCAATGAGGAAGCTGGCAGGGAATGTTACAAGTCATGGGTATAAATCTTCCACACCCACACACCCTTCCTCCAGTTCCTCTGCTTTTATGCCATGCCAGACACTCATGAACATCTCCTGATCCATTCTGCACCTCCCTTGGGCAGCCTCCCCAATTCTTGCCTCACATGCCTTACACTCCTCTAATCTACACTTTTTGCACATTCCTTCACACCTGTGCCCCCCCTCCAAGCTTCATGCACTCTCCCTGACTTATACCATGCTTCTCTCACACACTCATGTACTGTCACCAAATCACACTTTTTACACAGTCCTATGCACACCCTTTCATCCTCCTCCATCTGGCAGCAACCTTTACTTCCTTGCTGTCTTGGAACTGAAAACTTCCTGCAGATTTCCAGGTTGTACTGCAGGAGAGTCCAGGAATGGGATTATCATATCCTGATTGGTACAGAGACTGAGTCATATTTTTAGCTACGCCTCTGACTCTCTCTCCTTGGCCCTAGTTTCAACTCAGTTTGCTCCAAGAGAGATTGTTATTTCTTGACTCCTGATTGGATCCTATTCCTGAGACATATTTGATTGGTTTTTTACCCCCAAATGTATTACTTCAATTGGCCTTCAAGTCTTCCAATTTTTTTTTTCAAATAGCAGGCTGTTGGCTATTAAAGAGGCCGTGTAGTGTAGCCACCTAATTGGAGTGCCAGTACGTTGGCCCAGTGGCCATTTTCTGGCTCCATTAGTCATGTGGAGTCTACAGAGCCTCTGTGCAAGAAAGGTGAAGAGGCTACACTGCAAAGAACAGTGGAGCCAGAGGACCTCCTCAGCCTGTCTGAACTAGCCCATTTTCATTGGGAAAGGTCACAAGGATTTTTTCCCCATTTTTGCACTTTTCAGACCAAACAGAGAAGAATGGAGTGGGAAGCACCCATTTTGAATGCTCCAAGTGGTCCCGATTTCTTCTCCAGCAGCTGCAGAAACAGTCTGCAAGCTGCAAATAAGTTCGGGAGCCACAGACACCTAGCAAGGTAGTCACAGGTGGAAGCAAAGCTGGAGAAAGGAGAAAGAGCTGCTGATCACCGTGAAAAGGGCTTGTGAGTACAGCGCAGTCTACACTGCGCTGTACTCACAAGCCCTTTGGGTGCCTTTTGGGGCACCCAAAATGGCAGATGCCAGACCCGATGATGCAGCATGGCCTTCCTCTTCAGCCAGAGTTCTGGAGAGAGAGGGGGGTCACCCAGGCCCCATACGAAGTCCAAAGCAACCAAACCATTGGCTAGCCAATGGCCATCAAGGGCCACCATAAGAGATGAACAGGCGCTGGAGAAGAGAGTGGTCAGGGCTGAGGAGCAAAGAGGTGCACATAGATGTAGGCCTAGATCACACTCTCCTCCTAGGGGTTCTATTGTCTCTTCCTCTCCTCCTTTATCCCTGGCTCACAGGGGGTGATGCTTCTCTATACCCTCCTCTGTGCCCCACAGTCACTAGGGGCATTATGGGAGACCCATTTGACTATGGACCCCTGGCCCAGGGATATTCCACAATTAGGGTTCCTCTGGCCCCTCAGGTGGCTGAGCTCCAGTCAGAGGCTAATTTTTCTAGTAACCAAGCAGATCTGGCCAATATCTCAGACAGCCTGTGCAGGCTCATTGCATCTGCTATTTCACAAAGCATAGCCTTGGGCCTATGGCACAGGGACCCTGCCCCAGCCCAGCACCAGGCCCGAGAGGCCTCTTGGACACACCACTCTTGCGAGGGGCTTCCATCTTTGGGGGAGCATAGACCCATATCTCCATCACTGGCCACCGAGGGGTCTATAATGAGGGATGACAATCAGAGGGATCCCCTGCCTTGGCGGGGCTCTTTCCCCCTTTCTCTTTTTAGGTCTCTCCTCCCCAAAGCCCATGCCACTACCAAATTGGGGACAGGGGCTACTGCTCCAGCTATGGTCACCAATCACAAGGACCTGGGTGGGTCTGTTTTCTGAACCCTTAGTGGAAAAGGAGGAGATCCCGGTTCCGCAGTTGTTTCTGGATGTAGTAAAGAAACAATGGGGCCGACCAGGGGCCTTCCCCAATCCAGGGGGAAATGATTGCAGGTTCTACAATATGGAACAATGGTTCTCCCAGGCCCTCCAGGTCCCGACCATTGATGCCCAGTAACAGCTTTAGACTCCTCCTCCTTCTTAGTGACTGGAGATATAGCTGACAACGTTAAAGCTGACGATAAGCGAGCCGAGCTTACATTACGTAAGACCTTTCAGGCATCAGCTTGGGCCATTAAAGCTGTGTCCACGGCCTCCTTCTTTAATTGTACTACCATGCTATGGTTATGCCAATTGCAGGACTGTATTCCCCCTCAGGATGGCCACCTTCAGCAGGATGTCAACAAGTTAATGGCAGCCACCAGTTCTCCATGGATGCTACCCTTAACACAGTAAAATATGCATCCTGGACTTTGTCATCATCAGTGTCCTTAAGACATCTCTTGTGGCTGTGGAGTTGGCAAACTGATAATGTCAAAATGGCAGTTGGCATCAGCCCCATACACAGGGGGTTCCTTGTTTGGGGAGTCTCTGGAGCCCATTCTGGTTGAGAACATGAATAAGACGAAGGTGTTGCATACCTCTGCTAAATGCACAGATTCTTGTCTGGCCCCCTACACCTGTAGGCCTTCCTTCCGTGCTTCAGACACAGATTTCCATCAGCAAAGGTATTTCCAGGCCAGGTCAGATAGGCAGATTTCTAGGCCCCTGTCATAGCACAAGCACAGGTTCCAAAACCCCAGCCAAGTGGCCCTTTTGTAGGACCGGCGGCCATCCCTACCACAGAGGTAAGTGACTTAAACTCGAGTCTCCCCAAAGGCAGTCACCTCGCTTTGTTTGTGGATCAATGGGAGCAAATTACATCAGATGCCTGGGACCTCAACACAGTGAGGGTGGGGCTCAGGTTGGAGTTTCTCTCCCTTCCCCCAAAGTACTTCAGGACATTCCCAGCAACCAGGAACAAGGTGAAACAGAGCCTTATGTGACTTGCTATACAACATTTTCTCAAGATCCAAGCAATCAAACCTGTTCCTCCAGCAGATCAAGGGTTGGGGTTCTACTCCAATCTTTTTGTGGTGCTGAAGAGTTCGGGGGGATGGAGGGCAATTCTTGATCTGAAGCTCCTGAGCACTTATCTAGTGTACAGGAGGTTCAAAATGTTCTTTCTGAAGTTCATCCTAAAGGGGATCATAAAGGAGGATCATCTAGTCTCCATAGATCTCACGGAGGCATATTTACACATTATGATCCTCCCAGACCATCGCAAATACCTCAGGGTCTCCCACTCCTAGTGGGCTTGTTTTTGACGTACCTACCTCCCAGCTGCATCACAACAGCCCTGCCTGCACTCCTAGAGTCAGTAGCCGGACTGGCAGTTGAGTTCCCCAGACTGATAGTACTGGGGGACTTCAACCTGCCATCTCTAGGCAAACGCTCAGATGGGGCTCAGGAGTTCATGGCTTCCATGACAACCATGGACTTGACCCCGGTAATTCAGGGTCCGACTCATGCAGGAGGACACACGCTCGACCTCGTACTTCTCTCGAGGCAGTGGAGACGTGATCTTGAACTAAGGGGAATAGAGATCTCGCCCTTGTCATGGTCAGATCATTTCCTGCTGAGGCTTGACTTCTGGAACTACTCCCCCACTGCAGGGAGGTGGAACCGATTAAATGGTTCCGCCCCAGGTGCCTGATGGACCCATTGGGATTTCATAAGGAGCTTGGAGAGATACCTGACTCCCTTGCCCACAATCCAACAGAGTCCTTGGTCGCTGCCTGGAATACAGCAGTGACTGAGGCACTAGATCGGATTGCGCCTTTGCGGCCTCTCCGCGGCAGTGGATCCAGGAGGGCACCTTGGTTTACCAAGGAACTCCGGGAGATGAAGCGCCAAAAGAGACGCCTAGAGCGACGTTGGAGGGCTAGCAACTCCGAATCTGACCGAACACAACTAAGAGCCTTTATTAGGACTTATTTAGTGGTGATATGGGCGGCAAAATGTACACATTTTTCCGCTCTTATTGCGTCCGCAGAATCTCGCCCGGTCGCCCTGTTTAGGATAACCCGCTCCCTCCTGAAAGGGGAGGACACAGGGGAGCCCTTGCAGGGAAGGGCTGAGGAATTTGCTCAGTTTCTGTTGGACAAAATCACTCAGATTCGGACGGACCTTAACTCCACTTGGACAGTACCAGCGGAGATGCCGAGGGAGGGCCTTGATCAGTCTTCTTGGAATGAGTTCCAGCTTGTCACCCCTGAGGAAGTGGACAAGGCCATGGGAGCAATGAGTGCCTCCACCTGTTTACTAGGCCCGTGCCCTTCCTGGTTGGTCTCGACCAGCAGAGAGGTAATACGAGGCTGGCTACAGAGGATCACAAACACGTCTCTGCAGGAGGGATCTTTCCCGCAACCTTTGAAGGAAGCGGTGGTAAGACCCCTCCTTAAGAAGCCTTCTCTGGACCCAGCTATCCTTAAAAACTATCATCCAGTCTCCAACCTCCCTTTTTTGAGGAAGGTTGTTGAGAAGGTGGTGGCCCTTCAACTCCGATGGACCTTGCATGAAGCAGATTATCTAGACTCCTTTCAGTCAGGTTTCAGGCCTGGATACTGCACCGAAACCGCCTTGGTCGCGCTGATCGATGATCTCTGGCGGGCCAGGGATAGAGGATATTCCTCTATCCTGGTGCTCCTTGACCTCTCAGCGGCCTTCGATACCATCGACCATGGTATCCTTCTGCGACGGCTGGAAGAGGTGGGAGTGGGAGGCACTGTTTTACGGTGGTTCTCCTTTTACCTCTCCAGCAGGTCGCAGTCGGTGTTGGTTGGAGGACAAAGGTCGACCCCTAGGCCCCTTAAATATGGTGTGCCGCAGGGGTCGGTCTTGTCCCCCCTCCTATTCAATATCTACATGAAGCCACTGGGTGAGATCATTCACAGGCATGGGATTAAATACCATTAATACGCGGATGATACTCAGTTGTATCTCTCCGCCCCGTGCCAACTCAGTGTAGCGGTGGAAGTGATGTGCCAGTGCCTGGAAGCTGTCAGGGTCTGGATGGGAGTGAACAAACTTGCACTCAATCCTGACAAGACCGAGTGGCTGTGGATGTTGCCCCACAAGGACAGTCCAGATATTCCATCCCTAAGCCTGGGGGGTGAAACTTTGCACCCCTCAGAGAGGGTCCGCAACTTGGGTGTCCTCCTGGACCCGCAGCTGACATTAGAACATCACTTGTCAGCTGTGACCAGGGGGGCCTTTGCCCAGGTCCCCCTGGTACACCAGTTGCGGCCCTACCTGGATCGGGAGGCACTTCAAATGGTCACTCATGCCCTCGTCACCTCAAGACTACTGTAACACGCTCTACATGGGGCTGCCCCTGAAAAGTGCTCAGAGACTACAATTAGTCCAGAATGCAGCCGTGCGAGCGATATTGGGTGTACCAAGATACACCCATGTTACACCTATCCTCCGCGAACTGCACTGGCTTCCTATCGGTCTTCGAACGCGTTTCAAGGTGCTGGTTATTACCTTTAAAGCCCTATATGGCCTAGGACCCGGATATCTGCGAGACCATCTTCTGCTGCATACCTCCCAACGGCCGATAAGATCACACAGGGTGGGCCTTCTCCGGGTGCCGTCGACCAGACAATGCCGTCTGGCGGCTCCCTAGGGTAGGGCCTTCTCTGTAGCTACTACGACTCTATGGAATGATCTACCCCCAGAGATCTGGATCCTTCCCACTCTCACAGTCTTCCGAAAGGCTACCAAAACCTGGCTATTCCGGCAGGCCTGGGGCTGTTGACCTCATGAATGAGGTCCAGCCCTGCCTAGATTGAGTGCATGAAGTGATCTTTTAATCTGTTTTAATTTTTTTCTCTATTTTTAATTCTTATTTTTTTAAAAAATGTATTTCTGTAAGCCGCCCGGAGTCCTTCGGGATTGGGCGGCCTATAAATTTATTAAATACTTAAATACTCAGGTGTGCACCATTAGTATTGGGCCCTTCCATTTGGTCTAGCATCTGCTCCCAGAACTTTCATGAAGATTCTAGTAGCATTGGCAGCTCATCTGCGTGCCACCCCGGTAAGACTCCAATGCTACCTGGATGACATTCTGGTACAAGCCCAGTCGTCCACACAGACCATTCATGACCTCCACCTGACTATTCAGACTTTGCAAGAACTCAAGTTCTCAAAGAGTCACCTGGTGTCTAGGGCTTGGCTTCTTCACCTGGGAGCAATCATAGATTCCAGGACAGGGAAGGTCTTCCTGTCACTGGATCGACAATCCAGGCTGATGGAGTTGGTCTGGCACGTTCGCTCGACACGGCCAGTTCCCATCGTCATTCTATCATGCCTATTGGGCAAAATGATATCGTGCATTGGGATGGTGCCTTGGGCCCAGCTAGACACTAGGACATGCAGTGGACCCTGATTCCTTACCAGGCCAATGCATCAGGGTGTCCAACACCATCATGTGAGTTCCACCACCGGTGCTTCTCTCCCTTCGCTGGTGGCTGTCCCCAGCATTGTCCAGAGGGTTCAGATTCCAGGAACCAACAAGGGTCACCATAATGACAGACACAAGCCTCTTCGGATGGGAGGTGCTGATGGGAGTTCAACTAGTGCAGGGGCATTCAATAGCATCAGACCTGTGCCACAATATCAATTGGCTGGAACACAAAGCTGCTCAATTGGCATTTTGTCACTTCCAGGACCTTCTAGTAGAACAGCATGTGCTGCTCCTGATGGACAACATATCCACAAAAGCTCATTAACCATCAAAGGCCCTGTGGATCAAAGCACAGAGACTTGGTGCTTGGGCGGAGAAACACCTATCATCGATCGTGGCAGAGCACATTTTGGGGTCAGCAAACAATCAAGTCGACCGGCTCAGCAGGGCCACAGTGGGCCACAACGAGTGGCAACTGCATTCGTATCTATTCCACCAGATCTGCCAGCTATTCGGGACTCCGGAGGTGGACCTGTTCGCAACCCCAGTGAATGCCAGCTCCCACGGTTTTTCTCACATTTCCCAACTCAAGGAGCAGAGGGAACCAATGCTCTCTGCAGCAGATGGCCTCTCAGACTCCTCTACACCTTTCCTCCCCTCCTTCTCATCCTGGGGACCCCAAGAAAGATAGAGTTAGAAGGGGCGGAAGACATCCTACAAGCTCTGCATTGGCCCAGGACGCCATGGTATGAAGATCTGGTGCAGGTGTAAGCCTCTACCCATCCCCATGAAGTATTCTCCAGTGGGAAATCATCTTGTGCCAGGGGGTCCTGATCCATCTGGAGCCCCAGTGGCTCCAACTGACTGTCTGGCACTTGAAAGGAGTCTCCTGAGGGGTGCCAACTTCTTGTGGGTCATCTCGACCATGAAGGCATCTTGGTGCCCGTCGACCAGGAGGATATACAACTCCATATGGTTGACCTTTGTTAGGTGGTGCCAGACATCCAACATAGAGCCAACGGGGGCTATAGCTCCACAGGTATTGGCATTCCTACAAGACGGATTGGAAAGGGGTCTCTCCCACAATACAATCCATCACCAGGTGATGTCTACAGTGCTTGCTAGGGAGGGACACCTGCCCCTCTCACAACATCTGATCATTAAAAGGTTTATCAAGGGGGCAGCCAACCTCCAACCATTGATTATTCATATGTTCCCTATGTGGGACCTACCCACCATCCTTCAGGCCCTTTCAGGTGCTCCCTTTGAATCCCTTAGATTCCTCATGCTCAAGGTCGTGTTTCTGGTTGCCATAACATCAGCCGGGTGCATTTCAGAGCTCGGGGCTCTGTCTTCTAGGGGGGATCTTTGCATTTTTCATCAAAATAGGGTGATTTTTAGACTGGACCCTACCTTCATCCCAAAAGTGAATACACCTTCAGAGGTCTTCTCAGGAAGTAATTCTGCAGATTTCTGTCCTGCCCTGTCACATGATAGGGAGGGCCTCTGGGATAGGCTCAACGTCCATAGAATAGTGATGATTTACCTTAAGTGCACAACAGCCATCAGGAGGACTGAAGCTCTCTTCATTTCTTTCCAGAAAGCTACACTGGAAGCTAGGGTTACCCTTTCAATCATTGGGCGCTGGTTACAGGCAGCGATCGCACAGGTATATGAGGCCCGGGGCTACCCGGTACCATCTGGCATTACAGCACACTCTACTAGGAGTGCTGCTACCACCACAGCATGGGCAACTAGGGCTCCTATCAAAGATATATGCAGGGTAATTGCCTGGGCTATGCCGTTGCCCTTTAACAGACATTATTGACTGGATGCTTTTGCATTCGCTGAGGCGTCCTTTGGACGTAGGGTACTCCAACAGGTTATAGCCACTTTGGCCACTCTGGACCAGTCAGTTCCCTCCCCTCCTTAGGATGACAACTTGCTCCCATTCCTGGACCCTCCTGAAGTATAACCTGGAGACGGAACATTGGTCCTACCTAAATATTGTTTCTCAGGATACTGCAGGAGGGTCCAGACCCCGCCCTAGTTTAGGGTCCATAGTGGGTTAGAGTTGGGGGTGGCCTGGTTGTCATTTTATCCCTTTTCAGATCACTCTGTGAAGCCGCAACCTCATTAAAATTGGAGACAAGAAGAGTTAGAGGTGTGGCTAAAAAATATGACTCAGTCTCTGGACCAATCAGGACATGATAATCCCATTCCTGAACCCTCCTGCTGTATCCTGAGAAACAATATTCAGGTAGGATCAACATTCCATTTCCTTGCTGACTTTGGTTGTGGGAAACTGGCAGAAAGTAACAGCAACTGGGATTGCAAGGAATGCTATTGCTAACTTTTGCAGTTGCACTTTATAACCGCTTCACTTACTGTCAAGAATTCTGCTCTCAAGTACCATTGAGGATTACCTGCATTTTCATTTCACAAATAAAGCCATTACATTCACAAATCTGACAAAGATCCATTCCTCATTGCACATAAATATACTCTGTAATTCTTTAGGTAAACATTCAATCTGATCTATTCAGGTAAGATTATTCATCAAGTAGATTTTCTTCTCAGGTTAAAAATTATTTTCTCTAATTCCAGTTTCATACTCCCATATATTCTCCTGGTTTTGTAAATTTTCATATTCTTCATCCCGAATAGGAACAGTAAAGATGAATAACATAAAGCGTTATCATCCACACCCATCTCTCTCTTCTGCATTTCATTATAACTACAGACAAGAATAGAATACTGTTCCCAGTTTGCTTCTTCTGCATTAAGCAGCCCAGAAACAGCAAACTCTTAAAGCTAACATGTTAAAACTGTCATGTGACTGAGCAAAGTACACTCTGTGCACAAAATTGCAAACAAAATTTTGGTCTCTTTCCAGGATTGAGAATTTATTCAACCTATAAGCATACTCTTTTTTTCCCAACCACAAGTGTTTGTGTGTTTCTGTCTGCCATGTATGTCGGTATGCATGTATCTCATTAAAGTATTGAGGAATGAAAAATATGATATGCTATTCATACTTTAAAATGGCAACTGACTGAAATATACACATATAATTTTCCTTTAGCAACTGCAGAATTATGCATTACACATCAAGCTTGTCATTTGGCTAAATAAATAAAATAAGGAGAGAGAGGGGGGAGAGAGGGAAATTTGTATTTCTCTTTTAGGGGAAATATTCTGCCTTTTTAATATTTCCTAGATTATTTCATTCTTTTAGGAGAAGGGTGGGTGCTAACTTTCTACAACCTGAATAGCTACATTTTGCTTTGTTAAGAAATAAATAATATCATATTCTACACAATTAGATTATTTTGTCTGTAAACACACATACATAAATGAGTACACAATCTGCAGTTGAAAGAATGAGTTGTTAAGGATACAAATGCACTAGCACTTTGTCTTTTAGGCACCTGTGTCATTAGCAGAATTTTTATTCTTCAGATAACCCAATATAAAAAAATATTGCATATGTAGTTAAGTAAAAAGGTAGAACTGTTGCAGTTGTTATATTACCATCTCTCCAAAAGAGTTATACTCTTGCCCAAGTTGATGGATCTTAGCACTGGGTTATCAATGAATTGTGTCAAGCTTACAATGATAAAATACTTCAATATGCCTTGAGGAAGGGAATTTGAACAGCTCATTAATTCAAGACTGCCATGACAACTATAGGCTTATCATCATGGACATAAAAAATACAGGAAGCCATGTGTTAGATCTAGTTTTTATCTTGGATCAGATGAAATATTGCTTGAGGATGTGGAAGATTGACATCAGTCCTAATCATAGTCATCTTATTCTCTTGTTTCCAGAGAGCTAGCTGGCGAGGAAGCTTTCAACTGGCCCATCCTAGACATGATGAATTTGAAAAGACACTTGTAGGGAGTTTCCTGAGGCCTTGTCAAATAGCATTGCACAAGCCTTCTGTGTCTTATAGAACCTATTACAAAGATAGGTGGAAACTATGGACAGAAGGGCCTTTGCACAGCTCCATTTTATGGGAACCAAAATGAAAAGAAATGAAAAAAGGGATATAAAAAAGCAGCTTCCAATCTTCTGTATAGCAGTTATAAATGCATCTATATTTTATCCTCTCTATATATAGTTATGGCTTTCTTCGTTCCAAACACTAATTCGTATTTTGATTTTGTTGCTATGACTTAATCCAATTCTCTACAAGTATGTAAGCCACTTAAAGTAGGATTTGCATGAAATAATATAAGTGATAATATAAGTCTAAGTGATAAATAAAACAATCAATACTTTTCCAAAATGATTGCTTCATAATATTCAGTCCTTCATTTCTGATCATCCAGTATGAAATCTAAAAATATTTAGCGGGATAGCAACATTAGTGCCTACAGTAAAAATTTTACAACATTTTATAGATTACATGTGCAAGTTTTTCATGGGCTAGAATTTAGTCAAGTGTTTAAAAAACAAATCTTATTTTAAACCTGCCACTGGATTTGTAATTTTATGATAAAAATTGTCAGCACAGATAATATTATCCCATGACATTTTCTCAGTAGTATTTTACTGAGTACTTTTATCTTAGTAATTTAGCTTACAACCCAAAACTAGCTGAATGGTCTCAAGAACTGAAATAAATGAAAGCAATCATCATTCCTTCAAGAGTCTGAGTGGATCCAATAGCTTCTGGTTCTTGAGAGCTGAAATTTCAGCAGAAAAAAGAAGCCCCTTCCAACTTTTAAAATTTAGAGAACGATGTACAGTATATCAACTTATTTCTTGAAATTTGCACTTGTGTGTTCCTATTAAATCTCTTCTCTGAAATAATCTGACATTCTTAATGCCCAAGTAGGATGAAGCAAAGCCAAAAACAAAACTTTGTTCAGAACATGTCTATTCAGATACAAACCTTACTGAATTTTGCTCCAATAAGAATTTATTTATCACATGTACATATCACCTATATATTTACTGAATGAATCCGACTCTGATGCTTACCACTTTTTTAGTTCCTTGACTCTTGCAGGAAACAGTGTCAGTAATCTTGCAACTGCTAATTTTTTTCCAACATGTACAGGTTGCATCCCCCAAAGGCCCCAAAGTCTTTAACCCACAGCAAATTGATGTTGGAGCAAAGAACACTTTCTGCTACCAATCCTTTCCTGGCTCATGGGATAGACCAATAACAATCTCCTCACTTAGAATCACAGAGTCAGAAATGAGATTAACCCTGGGAGCAAGTTTAGTGCAGGGTTGCCAGCCTCTGTTTGAAGACATCCAAACAAAGATCTCATCACTTCATGTGACAGTCTAGCTGACAACTTTATTATTATTTCTTCTGAAATCTACTCTAAAACTATTTTATTTTAATCTTCATTATTTGGTATTGATCTTGCCCTCTAGGACAATAGAGGAAAAAGTCATTCCATCTTGTATGTGATAATATTTTAGATTTTTAAAGTGTAAAAAATTTCTCAGTGTCTTTTCTGTAGATTGGATTTACCCTTTAATTCCCCCATGGGAATTATTTCCAAATCCCTTGCCATCTTGGTAGCCTCCATCTGATCTCATACCAATTTTTTATTCAGCTTTCTGAACCATGGTGGCCAGAAAAAGACACATTATTCTAAGTTTAGCTGCACAGGCAGGCAGAAAAGAACAACTACTTTCTCTGATCTGGATTCTTGGGTGTTAATAGGATAATCCTATTAACACCCAATAGGTTAATAATCCTATTAACATAATATGTTAATAGGATTAACATAACCCAAGATACCATTTTCCCTTTGAGCTGATCCACATTAATGGCTCATGTATACCTTACTCAATAAGAACATCCAAGGTTCCCCCCCCCACAAGTACTACTGTCAAGCAAAGTCTCTTCATTTTTTACTTCTACCTTTCCTTTTTACAATATAATTGACCTTGCTTGAAGATTCTTTCTTAAAAAGACTGACAACAGCCAACAGAGAACTTGGGAGGCAATAGTCTATTTAGAGTTGGAAAGATCCTCTTTCAATTTAAGATTTCAAAACATAGTAGAGACAAAAGATGAGGACCTACCAAAACTCATGAGGGATCTTCTAGCTGACCAATTTCAAATGGACAAAAGTGAAGTGAGGAATAATATTGATGAAATCTACAGAGTGCATACTAATTATGCACAAAGACATAGGTTGCCCCGTGAAATACATATGATTTGCAAAAAAGCTGTCAGAGATGAAATCTATAAAAGAACGAGAGATGAACTGTTGGTCTATAAAGGAAAAGAAGTCATAACCCTCAAACAGATACCAAAGAGAATCAGAGTGCAAAGAAGAAACTACCAATTTCTCTCTGCACAACTGATAAAATACAAAATAATATTCCTCTGGTTGATACTGGCAAGTTTCAATATTAATATCCTGGCAAGATAAGAAAATAAGGATTGACACCATAGAAAAAGCCCAGGAATTCTATGAACATTACATAGAGGGAGAATCTAATAGCAGAGAGGAGTTGGAAACCAAAAGCCAAGAGGTGCAGCAGACGAAGGAAAAAGGATTAGACCAAGAAGTGAGAGAGAAGACTGATACAAAATTTCAAGAAAGAGAAGGAGTGAGGACAAGGGAAACAAACCAAGTAGAGGAACAAAGGTGACAAACAAGTAACAGGATGGAGGAAGAAGTGAAATTAATATTGGTCAATATAAATGGACTAAATTCACTATAAAAAGAAAACAAACAATTTCTAATTCCAAAAACAAAACACGGACATCACATGCCTACAGGAAGTTCATATTAAAAAAGGAAATGGTAGTATCCTAGAATCTCCGAAGTTAGGGAAATTACATCTGGCCTTGGCCGAAACAACGAAAAGGGGAATTGCAGTACATATAAAGGACTGGCTAAAACTAAACAGGTATACACAGATGAAGAAGGAAAAACATTACTAATTGAAGTATCAATAAAACAAAAAAGAGTACTAATTGCAGTCATACTTGCACCAAACATGAACCAGAAAGAATACTATAGTAAATTACATAAGCAGATTACAGTACTGGAACTGGACAACATATGTTTATTAGGGGATTTCTATGTGGTGGTAGACCCTAAGAAAGACTATAAAACAGATAATAAAAAAATTATGAAAGGAGAACACTACCAAATGCATTCTTTGAAATGGCCCAAAAATTAAATCTAAAAGATGTCTGGAGAGAAATCAACCCACAGAAGAGTCAATACACATTCTTTTCAAACCCTCATAATTCATAGTCCAGGACTGACATGGTGTGGATGGACCCGTAAATGGAGAAGGGTGTAGAGGAAGTAGAAATAACACCGAACATGTGGGCGGACCCTAACCCATTAACAATCAAATGGAAAGGAGAAGCAAAAAGGAAAAAGAGATGGACCATGAATCAGAGAGTTGTGAAAGAAAAGAATTCTGTTCAATATGTGGAAAAAGAATTAGCATTTTTCCTAAGGAAAAATGGAACCAACAGACAACCATTCAAAACCTGTGGGATACAACCAAAGCCTATGTGCATGGCATTATAATAGCATATACAATAAGCAGGGACGTGCACTCACTAGAGGCAGGGGAGGCGGGGCCTCACCAGTCTCCTCGGGAAAAGGAAGGAATTTTAAAGATTTTTTCTAAAATAATTAAGGCCAAGCTAGTTGCTACCAGACTTCAACTCACAGTGATTTGAAGTGTACATAGTGTTTAAGAATAGGAGGAGGCCAGAGAACTCGGGGCCTCCTTTGAATAAGGATTTTTTTGCCTTTTAAGGGTTAACCAAGGGTTAAAAGCAAAAAAATTAGTATGCAAATGAGGCCCATAGTTCTCGGGCCTCTTCCTGCAGAGGGCACGTGGTGGCTCTAGGAGCCACTATCCTAGCCTGCCTGGCCCTGGAGCCTAGCTAGACCGAATCTGGAATTTTGGCGTAGCTGGAAGGTATGTTGGTCAGAGGGAGGGGGCAGGGGGGAGGAATTCAATTTATTTGTAATTTAAGTAATTGTCATTTGTTTTTATTGTCTGTGTGTGTGTGTGTGTGTGTGTGTGTGTGTGTGTGTTTTAACTTCACTCAAACAAACTCACTCTCAATTTGAGAGAGAGTTTGCTTGAGAAGAGAGGGAAGGAGCAGATGCAGGGAGGGGAACCTTGTTTGTTTGAGAAGAGAGGGGCAGCCCTCCCTCCCCCATCCTGCTCCCCTCTTTCTTTCCTCCTCCTCCTCTCCCCTTTCTTCGCTGGCTGCCACCTCGCCCCCCTCCACCTCTTCCGTCCCTCCCGCTGTGTCCGCCAGGCGTCTCACGTTTATGGCGGGCATAAACACGAGACGCCTGGCGGACACAGACTTGGGGATGGAGGAGGTGGGGGTGAGGAGGAACCACGGAGGCGAAAGGCGAAGAGGGGTGGGGAGGGTGTTTGCAGCCCTGGTTCCGTCTCCCAGCCAGCAGTCCCAGGAAGAAAGGGTGAAGAGGGGTGGGGGGGTGTTCCAAGAAGCTCCCTCCCCTTTTTGGCACTCCGCAAGGCCTGCTGGAGCTCTGGGAGAAAGCGGCGGGAGCGGAATGCTGTCATCTATTGCCGGAAAGTCCGGCGAGGGAAGCGGGACTCGTGGAGACTTGCTAGCAGCCGGCTTCTCTGGAGCGGAGGGGGGGGGGCGATAGAAGCGGAGCGGCAGGGGCTTTGGGGGTTCACTTCAGCCACAGAGCCGGACCCAAGCAGCTAGGATTGGCCACCCACAAAGGACCACCCTGGGCTTGCTTTGCTGAACACGGGGCAACTGATGCTAGTTTGAGCAGCCACGGCCAGCGCAAACTACCATCAGTCACTCCGTGCTCATCAAAACAAGTCTGGGGAGGTCCTTTGCAGGGGGCCAGTTCTAGCCGACTGCAAAGGACTTCCCCGCGTTTGCTTTGCTGAACACGGGGCGACTGATGGTAATGAGCAGCGCAGCCGGCACCTAGGAGGTCCTAGGAGACCAGTTGTGCCGCGTAAACTCCTGCCACCGTCCCCGCCCCTGTACTAACCCTAGATTTTCAGAGGCCCCTGCGCGGGTTTGTTAGAAACTGCTGCGCGGGGTTTTCTTGCCATGTGCGCGGCCGTGCAGCCGCGCACCTTAGAGGGAACAGTGGTGCAAGGGTCTTGTAACTTGACAGCTTTTAGACTTGCATGCTTCAAATGCCAGAGTTTCTGAGCCAACATTTTGGTTACTAAGCAAGAGCGTTGTTAAGTGAGTTTCACCACATTTTACAAGTTGGCCATGCCCACCTAGTTACATGGCTGGCAAGCTACTCCCATCCAGTCACATGGCCAGCAAGCTACTCCCACAAAGCAAGCCACACCTACAGAAGAAGTTCTAAAAAATTTTGAAACCCACCACTGGGTGATACCCTACCAAAAGGACGGGGAAAAAAGCATAGCAGTAAGATACTTTCAAACACTGTATAGCTGAGAAAAAATAGAAGAGGAGGGTATTAAAAGATACCTACAGGAGAGGAATCTTCCAACCTTACCGGAAATAACAAAGGAAACACTAAATAAGAGAATAACGAGGGTAGAATTAAAAAGGGCAATCCCAAAACAAAAAAATAACAAAATTGAAAATTGGAACACAGGAATACAAAGTGCAGGCCTTTGAGGACGATCTAGCATTTATCACAGAGGAACCCCTAGAAACTGCACCAATATTATTACAAGACATATACCAATACGATAAAGTGGCAGGCCTTAAAATAAATAAAAAGAAAACTAAAATATTAACTAAGAATTTGACCAAAAGACAAAATGAAGAACTGGAGGAGAACCTGGGGATTTTGAGGGCCAAGAAAATTAAATATTTGGGAATATGGTTATCAGCAAAATGTATTACAATAAAAGAAGATAACTACAATAAATTGCTACAACAAATAGAAAAATATTTGGATAATTGGACTAAACTACAGATATCACTAATTGGCAGAACCTCAATAATTAAAATGAATGTATTACCCAAACCACTTTATCTTTTCCAAACAATACCGATTAACAATACCTCATGTGACAGCAAGCACACTGTGTTTGTGTGTGTGTGTGTGTGTGTGTGTGTGTGTGTGTGTGTGTGTGTGTGTGTGTAACAGGGGCTGGATGGGACTGATCAGCTGGGGAAACCAAGGCTTCTTTGCCAGCCTCCCAGCTGATTGGTCCCATTCAGCCCCCCTTATACACAAACACACATACACACAAACATACACACCACACTACTTGCTGTGCAAAGTGAATGCTGCCAGGGAGAAATCAGGGGGCGAGGGAGAAGGCCATCCCTAGCATAAGTTTGTTTTCTTCCCCCCCTCCAGCTGATTTCTCCCTGGCAGCGCTCACCTCATGCCACAGCAAGCTAGGTGGCTCTCAAAGAGAATGAGAGTAGCAGCAGCTGTTGCACTACTGCTTTCAGATGGGATATGTTCTGCCAGGCCTTTGGCGGCATCCTGGTACCAGGGGCGAAGGAATGGTGGAGATGGGCGGGCCCGGGCTTCCTCCCCCCTTCCCTCCTACCAAGCAGGTTTCTTGATGAGGATCTGCAGTCCGGAATGCTGCCGCTTCCAGGTGGGATATATTCTGCCAGGCCCTTGATGGCATCTTTATGCGGATATCTCGCCTCCCCACCAGCAGCTCCTCTGCCAGAATTCTGGCTGGAAGCGGCAGCACAATAGCCATTGCTGGAGAAGGGACAAAGGGGTGGCGGTCATCCGTTCTCGGCACTGCCACCCCTTTGCCCCTGGTAATGGCAACTGTTGCATTGCTGTTGCCAGCCAGGATGCTAGAGGAGCTGCTGGTGGGGAGGCGAGCTACCCACATAAAGGCACCACTGAGGGCCTGGCTTGCTGATGTGGGAGCAGCTGCGATAGCTGCCTGATCGCTCCTGCCCTTCCCCCTGTGGCTGCTGCCGCCGCTGCTTTTCAGGGGTGCCCAATCCAGCCAGGCACTCTAGACTGTGGATGCACATCAGTGCCATGGGCTGGAGCCATGCAAATAGCCGCTCTGGTGAGGAGGGAGGGAAGCTCTTGCTCATCCTTGCCGCTGCCGCCCCCTCAGCCCTGGCGGCTGTCACAGTGCTGTTTCTGGCTGGTGTGGGAGTGGCTGCAGTGGCCAGTTGGCCGCTCCTGCCCTTTCCCTTGTGGCTGTCACTGCCGCTGCTTTTCCAGGGCACCTGAGCTGACCAGGCACTTCAGACCACAGATGAGCCATGGGCTGGAGGGCTGGGGCCATGCAAGAAGCCCACTCAGGCAAGGAGGGAGGGAAGCCCCAACCACAGCTCTGCTCTGCTAAGAAATGATGGCCGGGAGCTCCTCTCTGCATCTTTTGGCATGTGAGGCCATTGCTCTTCCTGTTGCTCGTTTTTCTGTGTGCATGCTTGCCAGGAACCAGATCACTAAATGGCTGACACACATGTGCACCCTGGAAACAGAAAGATCATTTTCCTGGCATGCATATGCGCACTGGGCGGCTCCTCTTCTGCTTTCTGGCACACCAATGTGCATGAAGATCAGCTGGTTGCTGCCCCCGAACCCGGAAGAGCAACTGGTGATGGCTCTGCAAGCCAGGAGAAATGGCTCTGTGTGCCATTTCTGGCACGTGTGCCATAGGTTCGCCATCACGAACCTAGGTGATATTAAGTAGTATGCTAAGAGTGAATGAGACATTACCTCACTGATCCACCTGACACCTGACTCTCCCGCAGCACCAAGCTGCTGTGGTGGCCGCACCCCTGGTGGAGTGGGCCATGATGTGGTGTAGTGTTGGTATTGACTAAACGTCTTGATATACACCTGAATCCAGCGTCCCAGGCTTTGACCCTCAATAACACCTGCCAGAAAGAAATGAAGAGGGCCTCCGAATGTCAGAGAGTGACTAGTCAACTGATGTAAATTCGGAGTGCCCTTCAGACGTCAAGGGTGTTCCACTTATGTTCCAGCTGATGCTGGGCAGACGGACAAAAATCTGGTAATACCAGTTCTTGGGCCCTGTGAAAGCTTGACTTTGGGTATGAATGCTGGGTCAAGGCATACCACCCTGTCAGGATAGAATATGCAGAGAACTTGTGAAGAGATCAGATTGAAATAAACCTGGCCGATGCTATGGCCACCAGAAAAACAGTTTTGAGGGAAAGATGCTTTAAGGACGTCAAATGCAAGGGCTCAAATGGTGGAGAAGTGAGTGCCTCCAGTACTTTGGGTAAATCCCAGGTTGGATACCTGTGGACAAGTCAGGTGAAGGTTAGAGGCGCCATGGAGGAACCGGCAAATGAATGGATGATCGAAAAGGAGGTCCGTGGAGAGGCAACAGAGGAACGATGATAAAGCCACCACCTGTCCCCATAGTGTTGGGGAAAAGACCCTGTTCCAGGCCTCGTTGCAGGAAGTTCAGTACCTGGGGAATGGAGGCCCTTGACGGCTCGATTGGAAATGTGGAACACCAGTGCTCAAAGGACCACCAGGTGGCATCATAGATGTGATTTGTTGAGGCTCTCTGAGAAGCCTGGATGATCACAATGACATTGAGGGAGAGGTTCAGAGGTGGGTTCCTACCAGTTCGCACCTATTCGGTAGAACCGGTTCGTCAAATCTACCGAACCGGTTAGAAGAGGTTCCACCAGTGAACCTGGAAAGCAGGCCACACCTACAGAAGAGGTTCCAAAAATTTTTGAAACCCATCACTGGTCCTTGGATATGATTATTCTACACTATCATGCTCATATTTATAAAACTCAGTGCATCTGTGAAAGGTAAAGATGACTATTGCATTTGTGATGCAATCAGAACATTGCATGTGTTGATGTTGTTTTAATGCAAAGCAAAGATGCCTTTTAAAAAACAAATTTACATCATATTCTTATGCATACCAGTGCTGTGTGTGAGGTAATTTAATGTGGTTCTGACAAGTGTCGTCGGCATTTTCATATCCGGTCACATGGGCGGCAAGCCACTCCCATCTGGTCACATGGGCAGCAAGCCACTCCCACAAAGGAGGCCACACCCACAGAGTAGGTTCGAACAATTTTTGAAACCCACCACTGGAGAGGTTGTTTCCGGTCAAGGCTTGCCACTCAATCGCCATTCAGTTAGCTGCAGCCACTGCGGATCCAGGTGCTGGATCGACCCCTGGTAGAGCAAGATTACTGATGGAGGGGTGCACCAGGGTGATGAGACTGACAAGGTCACAAGGTCGGCAAACCAGGGATACCACGGCCAGTGAGGTGCCAGATGTAAGAGCTCTGCCTCCTGTTCCAGAAGTTGCGCACCACCCGTTGGATGAGTGGAAGTGGTGGGAATGCGTACAGGAGGCCCAGAGGCCAATGGCATCTGAGGGCATCTATGCCTTCTGTGTTCAGGTCTACGAACCTTGAGAAGTCCTGGGGACTTGATTGCTGGTTAAAGTTGCAAACAGGTTGAGGACTGGAAGGCTGAACCGGTGTGTCAGAACTCGGAAGAGATCCAGATGGATGCTCCACTCCGCCTCGTCTATCTGGGAGCGATTGAGATAGTCTGCTTGGACATTTGATATTCCCAAGATGTGTTGTGCTTTGAGGGATGCTAGATGGGATTCAGCCCATAGACACAACCGGTTGGCCTCCGGCATTAGTGACCAGGATTGGGTCCTCCCAGCCGGTTAATATGAGCCTTGGTTGTTGTTGTTGTTTTAATTTTAATTTTTAAACAAACACACACAGACAAACATAACATAAAACCAATCTGTCCTCATATTTCATCATTGTTTGGTGGATATTCTCAATTTTTTTCATCTGTTTTTCCTATTTTTGTTTAATACTTTCTGTTTTCTTTTCAATGTTCTCTGTTCTTACTTGTATTTTTTGAATTTCTTGCCTCAGTTAGATCTACCCAGGTGAGGAAATCACCTTTCCTGATGTCCTCAAGGATGGTGTGTAGGGAGTGCATTTTGAACTGTTGATAGACAATGTGGTGGTTCAATTCTTTTAGGTCGAGGATCACTCTCCAACCCCCAAATGCCTTCAGCATGAAGAACAGTGGGAGTAATATCCCTGCCCCCTCTGCTCTAGGGGTACCAGCTGGATAGCCTGAATTTTCAGCAAGTGCTGAATTGCTTGTTCTGTAACTGCTTTTGGCAATCCTGAGAAATGGGGCACTGAGGGGTGCTCCTGAGGGGTGGAGAGGAACTCGAGTAAGGCCAAATTCAATCATCTTTCTTACCCAGGCATCCGGTTGTCTCTTTCCAATGATGGGCAAAGAAGGCCAGATGGGCCCTGATGGAAAGGGATTCCAGGTAGCCACTTCTGCCTCCTGAATTGGTGATTTCCTCCCCTCCCCAAGTAAGACTTCTTGGGAGGGAAAGCTGGTTGTTTCTGTTTGTTCTGTCCTGTTGGTTACCCTGTCTAGGTTGAAAAGGTCACTGAGGATGGGGGAAGGAAAAACCACAGTCCGACACTCGAAAGAGCAACTGCCTATAGAAGGGAGTAGGATGGTTTTCCTGTTGTTTGTAGAAAGAGGAAAGGATCTTTTGTTTGTCCTTTGATTCGGTCAGGTAGGGATCTAAGGGACCCCCGAAGAGCTGATTATCCGCAAAGGGAGTGGCAGCTAGGCACCATTTGGTCCTAATGTCTGCTTACCATGGTTTCAGCCATAAGAGTCATCTGGCCATAACCGATGTGGCATGGCCTTTGATGAAAATCGGGCTGCATTTAAGAATGCGTCTGCAGTATATTCAATGGCTACCCTAATCTTATTGAGGTCCCAGTGAGACCTAGTGTCTCCACGTAGTGGAGATCCTCTCTTGGAGCTGTTGAATCCATACTAGGGATGCCCTGGTGAAGAAGGAGGTAGCCATGGCGGCGTGCACCGTCCAGGCTCCTGCCTGGTAGCCTTTAACTAGAGTCTGTTCTGACCTCTTGTCCTCGGGCTTGAGGACTTCCTCCTCTGGGGCCCTGGAGACCACGATAGGAGATGAGAAGGCAGCCATCCGAGCATCCACCAAAGGAGTGTCCAGGATTTTGGAGAGGTCTGGCCCTATATTATATAGACATTTGTCCAGGTTAGTAGGTAGAGGCCCCACCCGCATTGAAGCCCACTGACGCTGGACAACATCCAGAAACAATTTGGGAGATGGTTCAATTTCTTTCTCAACGGTTGGTTTGGAGAACAGTGTTGGGGGGGGGGCGGGTTCAGAGGGCTGTCGGTGGAGAAGGACCCAGATTAGTGGCCTTCTTGGTCTTGAACAAATAAATTACATTTAAAAGAACACTAACAATGTTACATTTTTTAAAGTGTCCTTACTATCATTTTTTTGCAGAGCTTCTAAGTTTGTCCTATTTAAATATATGCTGTAAAAAGTACAGTAGCACTTATACTGCAAAACTAAGACATACTTTTGCAGCAGTTAATTAAAGCTGTCTAATTTAAAATCACAACTGTGCTTGGCTATTTGCAGTGCCGAATTATAGAGCTCTGTATGATGCAGAATTACAGTGTCAAAATCTTACAAACAAGAGCAGCAATTAAGTGTTCCTTTGGCATAGCTCACCATCTTTAAAAATCAAAGAAAAACAGTTCCAATACTAAACAAAAACTAGCCACATCCAATATTTTGTGCCATTTTAAGTAGTACCATCTCTTTCATTTGTGGCATGGGGAAAGAGTCAAGATATGCAGCAATATTCAAACTCTATCTGACCTTATTATATTTAGACTCCAATTGCTTTGGTCTCCTAAAGCATTGTCTAGCAAAAATTCTGCAGGCAATTTAGCTGTAATAATTGTAAGATTGTACTGTAAGAATGAGTGCAATAGACCTCAGTATCTGACTACTTTTGAAAATTGATGATTTGACAATTCTGATTCTGAAGTGCTTGTCAACTGCACATCAGGAACACACATTATTAACAGGCTACATGATTAAAGGTACTAGGATTTTATTCTCCAATTCTTTGGTCTCTTCTAATCGTTTTCTTTAACTGCAGTCAGATGGAATGAGAATAATCAATGGCTAAGGGTGATGGGAATTGTAGGCCAAAACTTTAGAAATGTAAAATAATATCATTAAGATAATATTCTTCCAATATTTGATTCCAATATTTCACAGAGAAAAAGAAGTTGGCCTATTCTGCAAAACACCTGAGGACAGAATAAGAAGTTATGAGTAGAAGATCATTAAGAGACATCCAACCTAGAATTAAGAAGAAACTTCCTGACAATGAGAACAATTAATCATCAAAATAGCTCATCTCCAGAGATTGTATGTGCTCCATCACTGGAGGTTTTCAAGAAGAGTCTGGATAGTCATTTGTCTCAAAGAGCATAAGATCTGCTCGAGCAGGTGGCTGGATTAGATCTCCAAGGTCCTATCGAACTCCGTTGTTCTATGATTCTATGAATTTACAGTGTTTTGCACCAGCAATGAATTCAGAAGAATTGAATTTTGATTAGCCATTGTTCCACATCTGTGGATGTTTTTTAACTATGATTAGTGAAAACAAGTATTAGATTCCACTATTTCTAGTTTAAACAAAGCTCAGTTCCCTGATCCACAGATAAGCCATAGTTATTTCCATAGAGGAAAGCCATGATTTTCCATTATAGTATATTCATATTAAATCAAAAATTGACTCATCTACTCAGTAATATCAAATACTGGATTTAGAACTTCCAGGAGTCAACATGTACTCAAAGCACAACAGAAATCATTTCATTTAAATGCCAAAATATCCAAAGCAAATAATGGGTTATTTTTAAAAAAAATAGGCAGGTTTGTAAAAGTCCTTAATACACATAAGCTTTATGCTGCAATTGCTTTTTAAAACTCCATAAAATAAGATTGCCTAAAGGACTTAAAAATTTTTCACAAGGCATGTGTTATCTCTTAATGATGATATACTATCAAGTCATTTTCAACTCCTGGAAACCACATAGAAAACTTTTCTCCATGAGCATCAATCATTTTACATTTTTTATCCATGTGGTTTTCTTGGCAAAAATATGAGTGGTTTACCTTTCTCTTCTCTATGGAAGAACGAATTAATGCCCTTGACATTAGAACTAAAGTAATCATTGGTCTCTGCCATCTTCCTATATCACTGTTGCCTAATATAGATGCCTACTTGCCTTAGGTAGAATGACCTTCTCACCTTAGATGACCCTGCTGGGAAAATATATCTCTTGGCCCATATTTCTGGAGTTCTTTGCTAGTTCCTCCCATCACCATCGCCACCACAGTATAATGAGATAATACAACAAGAAGTTAGGGACAGTTACCCTTGGAGAGATATTTTATAAATATTGCACTAAGAAATGATGAGTTTTCTGTGTCTATATAATTATGAAAGTATATTTGAAATAACATTTATGCTAGATTATTTGAGGACCACTTCTCCCCAGTTGCATCTACCTAGCTGATCAGAAACAGCAGGAGAAGCATGTTTGCTCCAGATGCTGTCTGCTAGGGAATGCCATTTGGGAGACCCAAGAAGAGATCCTTGGATCTAAACTTTCAACAATGCCATAAAGAATCAATATATATGCACACTACTTTTCTCTGATGACTGCTATCAACTTCCATACTTCTGACTTTGGACCAATCACACTCTCTTTCAGGGTTGTTGATGTAAGAGAAAAACAGAAGAGCTCACAAATTATAAGTAGGATGTAAATCTAATGAATACTATTCTAAACATCATCAAAAAATATTTGACTATTTTTGGAGACTCTACCATCATTTTTCCCCAATTTGCTGCCATATTGCATTGTCCTTACATAAAGAATTTGACGAAGGTAGGAACAGAATAACAAAACAGGACCAAATTGTGTAGTGATTATAAAATGGATCAAGGTATGACAAAACAACCCTCTAAATATATGACTTAATTTATGAATAATCTCAATATTTCCAAATCTCTTAATGTTTAATTAAGCTCAATCAAGCTGTACTTTTGAAGGCAGTGCTTCTGTGCAGTGAAAGTCAATCTTTAGAAATCAAGGCCAATAGCTAGATAATAAATTGCATTTGCTATGCTTCCACAACAAAAAGCTTCAGTTATTATTCCATTATTTTTTCAATGAATTAATCTTTGCTATCCCATCCTGACTCAAAAACACTGCTACTTCCTGATGAAACCGTACCTCTGACAAGTTATGAAGCAGAAACAAAATCAATTTAATGACTATACAAATACAGAAACCAACTACATGTTATTTTCTGCACAGATAGTATTACTTGATTGCAGCAATCCAAAATAAAATGTACAGGGCGCAAAAACAAGAAAAAGCTGAAGAATAATTACATTATTTTCATCAATATTACATTTTCTGGATTCAAAAAGAAAACTAATTTATTGGAGAACATTATGAAAATGAAAAACAATATATGTTTTTGCTACCATTTCAAATACTGCAGTAAAGAGTGATCTGATTATTCCACTAGATCAGGGGTGTCAAAAGCACATTGTCACAGCAGCGTCACATGCTGTATCGGGACTTTTTTCCCTTTCACTAAACCGGGTGTGGGTGGGGTCAGTGCATGACG
Organism: Thamnophis elegans; assembly: GCF_009769535.1. Classification (NCBI taxonomy): domain Eukaryota; kingdom Metazoa; phylum Chordata; class Lepidosauria; order Squamata; family Natricidae; genus Thamnophis; species Thamnophis elegans. Next base: position 69,886,072 of record NC_045558.1, read on the forward strand.
TATCCAGCCCACTGGCCGAGAGTTTGACAGCCCTGCACTAAATCATTTGCCTGCAACATTAAGTCAAACATTAGTTTAACAGTGAACAACACTGCACTAGTCCACAGTGGTTAGGATGTACCTGCTGGTCCCTCAGATGATTGGCTGGGGCAAATGAATAACAACCTTTCTTGAAACTAGCTAGGGAAAAAATACATGGTTTTTCATAGAGCACAATTTGACTATGTTATCTGGTTAGATGCCATTTCTGAAACTATTGGCACTGAATAAAAATATGGCCAATTTCAACACAGAATAATAATCTTGCAAGCACAGACAATCCATAGAAGAATTACTACTACAGGAACTACTGCTATGAATTAATGCATGAAAGAAGCCAATGTATCTTAGAAGAAGCAATATAAGGATAATCTAGTAACAGCCAACAAATCAAAAGTAGCAAAACCATCAGCCTGTCATTTTTTCCATTTTTTCCTTATTTTTGCAATAGTCATTTTGTTATTTTGCTTTTCACTGTGTGAGAATAAAGTCTCACAGAGGGCCTCCTGTACTCTACTTCCACAAGGGTCAGCCTGAATCTGGCAATAATGCATTCACTTTCACTATCACAGCAGAAAGGTAAGCACAATTTGTCATCCTTATTGTCACAATACAAACTCAAATAAGTTCTTTTTCATGTTTAGAAAAGTTTGCTCTCAGTCTTCTTCCCCTGGGAAATAGAACTAATATTTTACATCTTCACTACAACAAATCCTTATACCTTCCTACACCTTACAACTTAAGGGGCTGCCACAAAGAAGAGGAAGTCAACCTATTTTCCAAAGCCCAAAAAGGCAGAACAAGAAGCAATGGATGGAAACTAACCAAGGAGTGAACCAACCTAAAACTAAGGATAAATTTTCTCACAGTTGGAACAATTAATCAGTTGAATGGCATGCTTCCAGAAACTGTGGATGCTCCAACACTGGAGGTTTTTAGGAAGAGATTGGACAGTCATTCGCCTGAAATAATATAGGGTTTCCTGCTTGAGCAGGGAGTTGGACTAGAAGTCCTCCAATGTCCCTTCCAACTTTGTTATTCTGTATTTCCCTTTACCATCCCTAAATATTTTTATTATCTACTCATCCCGTCACATAGGAGAGCTTTCACACTGGCTTACTATGATGCTCTTCCAACAATCTAGTATCAGGAAGTTTTAATGACCTTTTTTACCAAGAGCATCTATTTGTTCAGATTCTGAAGTTAGGACAATTGTACATGTAACTTCTAAAATGTCTCCCACCCAAGTTATCATTTTCCAGGCACAGTATAAAATTACCTCCACCCCAGAAGGACTGTAACTAAACCAAGATTCTTCCAACCAGAATTCTTTCATAGCCAATTGCAACGTCTTATCACCAAAACCCACTGCTGTGAACTATTAAAATCTATAAGGGAGGGAGAGAGGAAGGAAGGAAACTAGTTTGCAGATGATATAAAGATTGTGTTCACCCAACATACATAATCAGATTATTTACAAATTAAGTAGCTGTTCACTTTTATTTCTAATTTTGACTTAGTTGGCTGCATGAATCCAGCCTGATAGCTTTGCAACTGAATACGTTGTAAAAAGACAGAAAATGGATTAGTTCTATAATCAGTTTGTGTATGTTGTGTAATCAAATAAAAATATACCACAGAGAACCACCAATGCCTTATGACCACCACAGATCCAGCAAACTATTAAACATACTGACATAACTATTTATCTCACACGGAAGAATCTGTGGATAAATTTATATGAGGGTGTAATTTCAGACTACTAACATATACTGACATATGTATAAAAAATCTTTCATGTAATCATTTACATAACAGTGTGACAAATTAAAAGCCTGGCATTATACTTAGAAATTTGAATAAATTACTTTTATGTGGACTGACTTTCTGTAATAATGTCAGGAGTACAGAGAGTTTCTTCTGCTTTATGTTGTTTTTCTTCTCTATATTGATGTTGTCTTGTTAACAGATTTTAATAAGCTAATCAAGCAAACAAATTAATGCCTCTCCATCCTACAACTCATGAAAGGAATAGCTTTTAAAGACATGACCATGAGTTGAAAATTTTGATTGCTTTGGCCTCTCATTTAACAGACAGGAAAGGAAAATAGAACCGCATATTTCATGTTTTGCTAAATGTCTGAAAAAGTTATTGTCAAGACAGCATACTTTAAAACTCATTTTTTTCATGTGAATCTAAGTAGGTCACCAAACCAATCTATGCTGTTGAATACTTTCTGTCTTAAATTAATGTATTTTCAATGCTTTACTGTTGCTGAAAGTTGGTGTATTCACAAATCCAACTCATTCCTCTTCTTAAATGAAATTGTGTGGAAGTGAAATTACATAACTTATTCATTGTTGTAAACTTATTTTTTTATATGCCCTTTTGTGGGGAAAAATCAACCTTGAAAGCTAACTTTGTCTCAGAAGACTATATTGTTGAACGATGCTAATTAGAACAGCTTATTGTCCTAAAGGACATACTCTTAACGATCTTTTCTTAAATCATCATTGTTTTAGTTCAATTATGAAAAGAAATATACTTTTAATAAACCAATCAGTTATCATGGCAATGAAAATACATGTTTTAAAACTGACAATAACAAGGACCATTGAAGGACCCTTGGTTATAAAATGTTATAAATTTTCTATGATTTACAAAGTTACAATTATTTTATAAAAACATCCAAGACATCTTGATTGACTATCTTAAAATAAAGCCCTTCATGTTTCTGCTTCTGTCCTACCAACATATCAGTAGTTGAGGAACACACAGAAGAGCATGGGGCTAAGTTACAATCACCATTTGTGTATTCAGGGGGTACATAAAACTCTAGATCAGTGGTTTTCAACTGCTGTATCAAAGCATATTTTGTGTGCTGTGAAAGTTCTGCAGGTGTGCTGCATGGATGAGCCACAAATAAATGACAGGAAGTGCTGTGAACTGTTGGAGCAGATCACTTTTGATAACACCAAGGGTAAACTGCCTCCTTTTCTCCCAGCAACCTATGATATCATGTGATTTCTGGTTTTGCGGAAATTTTAGTATCTTATCATTGTGCCATGAGATGGAAAAGGATTAAACTCATCCTCTAGATATACAAATAAAGCCACACTGCTCACTAATTTTTACTGAACGCTAACATTACACAATTCTAATCCTACCAAGATTTACTCTTGAATTATATGAGAAGCATGACATTCAATTGCAAGAAAAGCCTATAGAAAGCATTTTAACTACGCAGCCATATCTAATCTAGAAACATAAAATACACTTAGGGATTTTACGTATCATTCTAAATGTGAGCATTTATATTTTGTAAGAGATATATCCAGTAAAGATTTTCACATGATTAGCTTAACTCAGCCCAGTATGGACCAGTGACCATTTCCCATTTCATTTCTCACTTCCAACTCCAACTGACCACTGTGCACTGTGACAGAAACATCTCCTCTCTCTTGTTACTGCTCTCAACTCTCTATAGCAATGTTTCTCAACCTTTGCAACTTTAAGATGAGTAAAATATAACTCCCAAAATTCTCCAGTGACATCTTAAAGTTAAGAAGATTGAAAAAAGTTCACTATCAGAATTATAAAATCTGGGGAAAGCACATATAAACACAGACTATACTGATAGTAAAATGAAATAATGGAGTTCTCCCCTCCAGCAGATAAAAGTGAAAGTGAAATATGTATGTGTTTAGCTACTGTAATCCAGGAAAGGTAAAGAAGTGGGGGATCCATTTATCAGGTGCTATAATCTGCACAGATATTCATTATCATGGCTGATGGGGAAGAGGTTGAAAATGGGGAAGTGATTTCTTAAGACAGTTCATTTCTAGCCAGTTTAAGCAAGGGAGACCAACAGCTTAGTGCAGAAAAGCTCTATTATTATTAAATGGAGCACCAGAATTACTGATACAACACTTCATTTTTCCTTATTCTATTTTCAGATAGATAAATGTGGACAGCAAAATGTGTACAATGTTTTTAATGCTAATTCATAGTCTCAACAGATTCTTGAAGATTTCTGAAAATAAGAGGCATTTGTAACTAATTTCAGTGATTCTGAGCATGCGATTTTTATTGTATAAGAAGGTTAGTATTCCAAACAAGACAAAGAAATGAATACTGGTTAAGATTTCTAGCAAACACCCAAAATCAGCATAAATCTGTAAAAACAAGTGAGAAATAGAATTATTTGCAGATGGATTATTAGGAAGCAAGGGGTTGAATAAATAACCTGCATAACTTCTAGATGATCTGTATCTATTAAATTTTTAAATCGTACTTCATATGAAATGTTTCTAAAAATAAAATTGCGACAATTTAAGTGGATGTTTGGCCTAATCTCAAAGCTCTACTTTCACTTTTGACTTGTAAAAGCAATGTTGATGGAAATGTAGGGGCTGCAGTTATTATCATATTAACAATATTCCATGATTTGCCTATTTGCATTGTTATATAGTCGAATAGTTTATTCTAGTACATTTGATCATAAGAGAAACTGTAAAGCAGAAATAATCAAAATGTGAAAAATTACAGTTTGACTACATATGTAGTTAAAAGTCATAATCATAGTTTCACAAAGTTTCTCATTTTTAATGTCAACAATGTCACCATATTTCATTTTCGTAAATGTCATAGTGTTTCATAGCATTTCATGACTTTGATCAGTAACATCACTGGATTTATACAGATCTTTATCCCATTCACCAACAGGCTGGTAAGGCTGATACATCCCAGACACAGCTTTGGACTCTAATGTTATTCACCTTCCATACTTAAAAATAAGATTGTACTTTAACTTTATTTCAATAGACATTAAAAATAATTCATAGTACTTGGCAAACAAAGCAAGAACATTATTTTGCAAAAGAGAAAGGGAGAAGACCTGAGTCTAAATGGGCTTTGATTTGCTTTCTAACTTGACAACTGACTATTATATTATACACACAAAAGCAGAGCATTTTTCTTTAATTTGTTTCTTTGCTCCATCCCCTAAGATCTTTTGGCAGTTGTAACTTTAAATAGCTGTCTATTTGAAAAGTATGTTTGTATTTTCTCAGTTAAATCTATGGACGTGAGGAATATACATCCCCCAGGATGGTCTGCAAGTAGTGTATCTTAAAATGCCTGTAGAGCAGATGACGGTTCAGGCGTTTGAGGTCAACAATTGCTCTCCATCCCCACCCCACCCCGAGGTCTTGGGGATCATGAAAACAATTGAGTAGAACCTGTCCTTGTTGACCCTCTGCAACCTGCTGCATGGCCCGGATATCCAGCAGGTGTTGAATAACCGATTGCAGGAAGACCTTCTTTGCCAGATTATGAGAGATCGGGCAACTAAGGAAAAACTTTGGGCTGTCGAGATGAATTCTAGTGCTAGCCCAGACTTCACCGTATCTGTGACCCATGCATCTGAGGTGGTTTCGCCCCATTGGTCAGCAAAGAGGGCCAGCCAGCCTCTAATTGGAGAAACAGGCATATCAGTATTAAGGGTGACAGAAGAATTACCCCCTCCCCCATGAAAGGGCCTCTTACTGTCTACCTGTGGGTGGTCATTCCAGCTGCTGTCATTGCCTTGGGACATACCCCCCTGTGGCCTGAAAAGAGCATTGGTACTTACCTGATACGCCTCTCCTCATAGTGGGGGGAGGAGTATCCAGAATGAGAATGGGTTGACCTTATCCTCTCGTGATTGGATTGAGTCAGATAAGCTCCTTGGGCAATGCCCCCTGGCACCAGGTATTCCCAGTTTTACTGACAAAGAGCTCTATCCGACTCGTTGCACCATTCACTCCAGACTCTTAATTCAGTTCTTAGCTTTTATTGTCTTCAACATCAATATTTATATAACTTCATAAACAATGAACATAATACTTAGTCGTACAAATATAGTCAGGGAGGGACTGGATACTCCTCCCCCCACTATGAGAAGAGGCGTATCAGGTAAGTACCAACGCCCTTTCTCCATGGTGAGGGGGGAGGAGTATCCAGAATGAGACGTACCAAAGCCTGCACGTCCCTAGGGAGGGAGACCCCTGAGGCCCCATGTCCTCCACTCAAGCCTGTTGAGGCATGGGCCCCACCCTGTGAACCGCCTGCAACACCCTGCGGCCAAACGAGGCTTCTGCCAAGGCAGTCCAGCTTATAGTTCCTAACAAAGGGAGAGGGGGAAGCCCACGTGGCTGCCCTGCAGATTTCGGCCAGGGATTCCTGCGTGGCCCAGGCCGTGGATGTGGCTGCACTCCGCGTGGAGTGAGCTGTGATATGATTTGGTGTCTGTAAGTCCTGCGATTGGTATGCAGTGGCAATGCAGGTTCACAACCATCTGCCTATAGTGGTGGAAGTTACTTTGTTACCCAGGGATCCTGGTTGGAAGGAGACAAACAGAGCTTCGGATTTCCTGTTCGGCCTGATTTTCCTGAGGTAAATCCTCAAAGCCCTCCTTACATTCAGAGTGTACCACTTCTTCTCCAGCGGGTGAGAAGGGTCTGGACAGAAGTTGGGCAAAATCAGTTCCTGGGCTCGATAGAAGCAGGAGCACACTTTGGGGATGAAGGACGGATCCAGCCATAACACCACCCTGTCTTGGTGGAAGACGCAGAGATCCTCCCTGGTGGACAGCACCTGCAGTTCGGATATCCACCTGGCGGAGGTGATGGCCACCAGGAATGCCACCTTCAGAGTCAGGAACTTAAGGGAAACTGTTCGTAACGGCTCAAACAGAGCGCCTGTTAGAGCGTCCAATACCCTGTGTAAATCCCAGGAAGGGTACCTGTGTACTGTGGGCGGTTTGAGATTGGAAGCCACCTTAAGGAATTGCCTGACCATGGGGTGGTGTGTCAAACTCTGGTTTCTGCCACACAGGAGAACTGATGAGATGGCTGAAACTTGTCTCCTAATTGTGTTAGGAGCTAACCCTCTATCCAGGCCCACCTGGAGGAAGCCCAGAACCTGTGGCACCGTAGCCTGGATAGGATTGTACGCCCGGGAGTTACACCAAGAGTCAAAGGCCCACCACGTGGAGCCATAGATGCGCTCTGTGGAGGGTCTGCGGGTGGCCTGGATATTCCTTATCACCCTGGGGGAGAAGAGGTATTTCCACAGGATACTCCGCTCAATCGCCAAACAGTCAACTGGAGCCATTGAGGATCCAGGTGCTCCAGCGACCCCTGGCTGAGGGATATCCTCTTCTGGGGGATTCTCCAGGGCCTCTCCACAGAGAGACTGGAGATCTGCAAACCACAGCCTCCAGGGCCAATGAGGAGCCACCAGAACCATTTCCGCCCCCTCCTGAAGGATCTTCTGTATGACCCTGGGGATCAGGGGCAAGGGAGGAAAGGCATAAAGAAGACCCCTGGGCCATGAACTCTGCAGAGCATCCATCCTTTCTGCCCCCCCTCCCCCGGGTCTGGTACCTGGAGAAGAACCTCAGGAGCTGGGTGTTGAGAGGAGGCAAACAGATCGACCTCCAGGCGCCTGAAGCACTTGGCCACCTCCTCGAAGATCGCAGGCTGCAGCCTCCACTCTGAGCTGTCCACCTCGGCCCAGCTGAGCAAGTCGGCCCTACGTGTTTTGCCCCCGCTATGTGTTCTGCCCTCAAAGACCAGAGGTTCCTTTCAGCACACTGTCCCAGATGTTTGGCCTCCTTCATGAGGGCCCTTGATCTGGTCCCCCCCCCGCCTGTTTATGTGGGCCTTGGTGGTAATATTGTCTGTGAGAAATAATATGTGCTGGCCCCTGACCAAGTTCTGGAAATGTAACAGGGCCAGGCGGACCGCCCTGAGCTCCAACCAGTTTATGCTGTGAGTCCCTTCTGCCTGAGTCCATTGTCCTTGCACCATCTGAGCCAGCAGATGGGCACCCCACCCACTCAGACTGGCTTCCGTCATTACCATCAAGCGGTCTTGTGTCCAGAAAGTTTCGCCCTTCATGATCACTGGGGACGTCCACCAAGTTAGGGAGCGGGAGACCTCTACTGGGAGAAGTACCTTGGTCTGTGAACAGCTCATGCGCCTTCGCTGGAATGGCAAGAGGAACCATTGGAGATCTCTGGTGCGGAGGCGAGCCCACGGGACGATGCCAATGGCGGAGACCATGGTGCCTAGCAGTTTAGACAGAGTGGCTAAGGACACCTTGCGCTTCCTGGCTATCGAGGAGGCTAGCTGTCTAAGCGCTATCTGTCTGTCAGGGGACAGAAAAACCATGCCCGTCTGGGTGTCTATTCTGGCTCCTAGATGAATCAGACTAGTAGAGGGGTGGAGGTGACTCTTGGCTAGGTTTACCGTAAACCCATGGTCCCTCAGGACTGTCATGGTGACTTCTAGATCTCATAGGGCACCCCTAAAGGAAGATGACTGCAAAAGCAGGTCATCCAGGTAACATTGGATGTCCTGTCTCAGGTGTGCTGCCAGCGCTGCCATTACCTTCATGAATATCCTTGGGGCCGAAGACAGCCCGAAGGGGAGGGCCTGGTACTGATAGTGGTGTCCCATGTAGCAAAACCTGAGATACCTGCGGTGATCCTGGGCAATGGGAATATGCAGGTAGGCCTCAGTGAGGTCTATGGAGGTGAAAGTCTCCCTGTCTAACCCCCTCCAATATAGAGTGCAGGGAGTGCATTTTGAACCTCCTATAACGAATGGAACGGTTCAGGCGTTTCAGGTCAAGGATCGCTCTCTAGCCCCCTGAGGCCTTGGGGATGACAAACAGAATGGAGTAGTGCCCCTGACCCTGTTGCTCTGGAGGCAGTGGCTGGATCACCCTGATCTCCAACAGGTGTTGGATGGCCTCCTGCATCAGCAACCTCCGGGCCGGGTTCTTTGAAACCAGACATATCCGGAAGAAGCTTGGGGGACTGGAAAGAAATTCGAGTGAAAGGCCATGCCTGATGGTCTTCTGCACCCCCTGTCAGGGAAAGTGAGGTCCCAGCGGTTGGCAAAGTGTGCTAAGCACCCCCCAATGGGGAGAACGCTGGGCCTAGCTTTAATTTTTGCGGAAGGAGCATCCCCCTCTGACTCCTCTGCCCCCTTGAAAGGGCCGCTTCTGCTGCCTGCCTCTCTGCTGTCTGTCTGGGTACCTCTGCCTAGCAGGGAATCCCCCCTGGTACTTCCTGTTTCCAGAGAACCCTGCCTCTGACCCCCTAAAGGAGTCCTGACCCCGAAAGAAGGAACCAGAGTCCTGACCCCGAGAGTAGGAGCGTCTGGGTTATGGAGTCGTCCTGAAGCTGCCTTTCTTCTGGGCAGTAGCCAGGATCTTCCTCTTGTCCTTGTTCTCAATCAGGAACTGGTCCAGAGCCAAGCCAAAGAGGGAGTCCCCTGTGAAGGGGGCCGAAGCCAGGTGCCACTTGTGATGAACCTCCGCCTGCCACTGCCTTAGCCACAGCAGTCTGTGTGATGCCACCGATGACGCGATCGCCCTGGAAGCAAATCTGGCTGCAGCCAAGGTGGCATACGATGAAAACTGGATGGCTGCCACCAGCTTGTGGATGTCCTGATGTGACCGGACATCTGCTATGGGGGTGTGTTGCTGTAGCTCTTGAAGCCACAGCAAGGATGATCTGTTGATGAAGGAGGCTGTGGTGGCTGCTTTCACAGCCCAGGCCGCTGCTTGACGACCCCTCTGCAAGGTGAGGTCCGCCTTCTTGTCCTCCACCTTCAAGGCATCCTCTGGCTCCCCAGACATGTTGGTGGATGTATGAAGAGCCACGACTGGATCATCTATGGCGGGCTGTGCCAGTAGCTTAGCCAGCTCTTGGTCCACATTGAAGAATACCCTGTCTGAAGAGGAGGGTGAGGGACCAGTTGTAGGAGATGCCCATTGGTGCTTTGCCAGGTCGAGGAAGGTCTTGGGCGTAGGAATGGTGTCTGCCTCGATGGCCTGCTCATCAAAGATGTTCTCCACTGAGAAGCCCTGGCATTGAGGTGGGGCCTCCACTGCTCTGCTGCCTAGCTTGACTGTTGCCTTGGCCTTGAAGAGCAGGGACTTAAACAGTGAGGGCTGGAACAACCCGGTGAATGTAGGTTGAGGAGGAGGATGCCTTCGTCCTCTGACAACTTGTCCTCCCTGATCTCGCCTTCCTCACTTTCCATGTCACTGTCCTCCTGGGATGAATCTGAGGAGCTGGGGATCTTTTCCTCCTGGGCTTCTGAGAATTCAGGAGCCCTGGGGGTGGGGGTGGGAGAGGGGCCCTGTGGCTGTGGCTGTTGGAATGCTCCTGCCATGCGTTGCTGAAATGCCTGCATCATTATCTCCTGAAAGTTGGGGGCCCCCGTTGGAGGTGTCTGGCTGGGGTCTATGCCCCCCTGAGCAGGGGGCATGCCCAAGAGGGGAAGTCCAGTAGGCAAGGCTGCCCCCACAGTAGGAATGGTAGGGGATTGCCACTCCTGAGTAGAGCCCCAAAGTCCTGAGGTGTCTATAGGGATCCTTGCTGGCAGGGCTAGATTCTCCACTGTGCCTCCACTAGGTAAGGGAGTGCCTGGAGTTTTTTCCCCTTTGCCTGGGGTGGCCTGATGGCTGGCAGCCTTCTTGCAAAGCCTCTCTAAAGCCTTATGCCGCCTCCTCTCATACTTAGAGGGCTTGGAAGGTTTGTGACCCCCCCCCTTCCTCTGGATCTGCCCTGGAGGGGAGGTGCTTGCTTTTACATTTAGCCTTTCCCTCCCCCCCCCTCAAACAGCCTCTGGGAAAGCCACTGACCTGGATGCTTGTTCTTCTGCCCCTCCGGTGGAGCTGCAGTCCATGCTTGCAGCTGCCTGGGATTCTTCTTCCTGGTAGCTGCTGGTTGCCGCCATCTTGGATCCCGTGGGTCCTCCCGGCTTGCAAAGGGGCGCGAAATTTAAAAGTACCTGAAAAGCGGCTTGTGCTCCATGGAGCTGCTGCGATCCCTCTCAGCTGGATTCTCTTCCTCCTGCCTCTTCTCCAATGCCGCTGTGGCCAGGAAAGGCTTCTTCGGCTTCCTCACGATCCTCTGGCCACGTGGAGGCAGCGCGGGCACTCCGGGGCATTTGGGAAGCCCCAGTTCGATGCTCAACTCCTGAGGGGAGCAACGGAGAGCTCCAGCGACTTACAATCCTCCGCGGCTAGGGCTTGCCTCCAGGAGACTTGTACCCTATCCTCCTGCTGCCTGGCTAAGGTCCTCACTGAGTGTCTTCTGATTCACTCAGTAGCCAGGGCAGCGTGCCGCCCCAGGGGGGCTAGTGGCAGTCCCGATCCTGCAGGAGGAGGCTGCGCGCAGTGCAGGGAGGCAAGACTCGATAGGTCCAAATGAATTTTCTTTAAATCCTAGTAAATTGCTGGAGATCCATAATGAGCAACCTCTCATGATCGGTTTGAGTCAGAAAAACTGGGGAATACCTGGGGCCAGGGGGCATTGGCCAAAGAGCTTATCTGACTCAATCCAATCACGAGAGGATAAGGTCAACTCATTCTCATTCTGGATACTCCTCCCCCCTCACTATGGAGAATTTGCTGACCCATACTCTGGAACACGAAAGGTAAGTTGTCTCAAGTACGGTGAGGGACGAGAGTATCCCCTCCTGGTGGCTGAAGGCAAAATCTTCCTTTTGTTCTTAATCTCCACCAAGATGGGATCTAGAGATTCTCCAAACAGGGATCCCCTTTTAAACAAAGCTGATGCTAGACACTATTTGTGGCAAGCATCTGCCTGCCACTGCTTAAGCCAAAGTAACCGCCGAACTGCTACAGAAGAAGCCAGTGACTTGGATACAAATCTGGCAGCATTGAGAGTGGCATCAGCTGAAAATTGGATCACCGCCACCAGCTTGTTGACATCCTGGTGTATCTGGGTAACAGTCACTGGAATCCTCTCCTGAAGCTGTCAAAGCCAGAGAAGTGATGCCTGGTTGAAAAACAATGCTGTAGTGGATGCCCAGATCACCCATGCCTTTGCTTGATGGGACTTCAGCAAGGTGAGATCTGCCCATCTTATCCTCTGGCTTCAAGGATTCCTCAGGAACTCTGGGCATAGAGGATGAAGTGAAGAGTGCCGCTGTCAGGCCTGCATTTATTTTCCTTTTTGAATTTTGGCCTGCCACACTGTCCCTTATTTCATTATGCTGTTCCTTTAAGTATAGTCAATGGGAGGGGGAATAGATAGGAGTGAGATTGTGGAATGTATTGTTTTCATTTTTTACTAGAAGCCAAGGTCATCCTTTGTCTCCGGACTTGCATACCTGGCTGGAAGTAGCTGGGCGTGGATGCCAGCGTGGAAGAAGATTGAACCATGTGAGGGATTGTGGGTGTGGGGACAAGATCATGAACTTTTAATTGGGTGGAATTCTGATGTCATTTCCAGTATTGGGATTAACACAGATGTGCCTAAGATGTCTGTCTTATTAAATTGGAACAAAAAGGATCATTTTGCCTTGGACTCTGATTTAATTCTGCATGATACTTGGAACGCTGACATTATCCCAATACTTCCTTCAAAATAAATCACCAGCACTCCTCCCTCGTGGGGGGGGGGGGGGCTGGTGAGGTTTGCTGTTTCTCCAATGCTGAACCACACCAGTCAGCATAAAACATCAGTGAACAATTAGGAGAAAGCCTATTGAGATAAGAAGCTGAGATGAGACATTCCTCTGCAAATATCTGCAAAGGCAAAAGCAGTTTCGCTTTTAAAAAATTTTTGCCGCTGGCAAGAAGCCCAGCCTGTGGGGGATGGAAAGAAGAGAAATGAACACAGTCAGCTCCGATAGAGATCCCGGACCATTCCGGACAACTAAATGTGAGTGCATTCTACCCCTCCTTCCCCCCAGCCAAGGATTGGGAAAAACCCTGGAGTGGAGATTTTGACTCCTTCCAAATGAGCCAATGCCCTGCAACTAAGTTGAAGACAGAATCCCTAGCAAGATGGGATTTTCAACCATCCTCCACTTACCAGCCACCACTAAATTGGATTTTCTTCCCAGAGTGTGGATGGTTAAGATGACAGTGGGCACCTCCAGGACCATTAACATGGGAAAGTCCCCCAAGTCAGCAGAGGGGCTCTTGGGCCAGAAATACTCCAAGCCAGCAGAGAGGCCCTTGGCAAATAAAACCCCCTAACCAGCCATCATTGGGTGAACTGCAACCTGTGAATCAGGCACCCTCGGGATGGGTCATGGATGAAGGGATTCCAATTGGTACCTGCCCTTCCTCAGCAGATGGCACCATGGCAGACAACTGGGCAGTGGCCAACCGAGGGATTGACCTCCCCACCGGTTCCAGTCGCCCCTGCAATGCCCCAAAAGGTTCTTGCCCAACCTTCCTACAGAGAAAGGTTCTCAACAACAGAAGAAGAGATTACCAAGGGGTTAGCTACAGAATGAATGGTGGAAAAATGTGATGAGGCGGTTCCTAAGTTTAGAGATGTAACTAGGTCCCTTTCCTCATGGGGCCCAACAAAATGCAACCTTTGCTGTCAACTTGGCTACAAAGCGTCAGAGTGCTTGGCTCCAGCCCCATTGCCACTAGTGTGCGCACCAATCGCCACGGCGGAAAAGAGAAGGCCCCAGATGCCACCACAAAAGAGCCATCTGACCCAACAACCTCTAGAAGAGGATCCCCAACTTAAGGTGACGAAGAGTCCTACCAAGGGGGAGACCTAAAAGGAGGAAAGGGGCAACCAACATCTGGAAGAGGATCCCCAACTTAAGGTGACGAAGAGTCCTACCAAGTGGGATGCCTCGGAGGAGGAAATTGCTGAATATGGCCCAATGGTGAATGCACCCATCCACCCCTTCGCCTTCCAAATCAACCTCCAAGTGCCTAAGACAGGGTTGGAGGGGGAAGTTGAAGCAGTTGTGAGCACCAGTTGCACTCGATGCTTAATCAGCACGTCGATTGTCAAGCAACTAGGCATAAGCATAAGACCTCTAGCCTGTCCCATTCGGGGTGAACAGGTAGATGGAACACTAATTGGAGGGGCCCAACCCACGCTAGTAACTGAACTGGTGAAGTTACAAGTGGGCCACCACTGCGAGCTTCTCAGATTCATTGTTCCTCCAGAGATGCTGGAGAAAATCATCTTGGGGCTTGCATGGCTTGACAAGTGGAAACCTATGATAAAGTGGGAAGACGGTGGTAGGAAATTGACGATTGTGGATGAGCCAATACCACCGATGGAGGAAAAGGGCCAGCCAGGGATGATTGAATCCAAGAGCCAGAACCTGCAGCAGACACAAAAACCCCAGCTGTCCAACAAGAACCCAAAAACTTGTTGGGGAATGTTTTGTCGAGAAGACTGCAGCATGATAGTAATGGAAGCCAGGATAAGCTGATGACAGCTATGAAATTGGCGCTCCGAACAGACCAGTCTGGACTGCTACAACCAGTGGCCAGCCCTAACAGACCATGGGAAGAGGTCGCAATGGATTTCATTGTGCAACTCCCAGACAGCAGTGGAAACAGAGTAATCTGGACAGTTATGGACTTGATTTCTAAGCAGGCGCACTTCATCGCTTGCTCAGAGTTGCCGTCTGTAAAGGAATTAGCGAAAATGTTCGTGAAACACATTTATCGCCTGCACGGATTGCCCAAGAGGATCATTTCAGACCGCGGAGTCCAGTTCACAGCCAAGTTCTGGAGCCAGGTCCTAAGATCCCTGGGGTCCACACAAGAACTGAGTTCAGAGGTTCATCCCAGCATGAACTGTGCAGCAGAGAGAGCCAATGCATTGGTGGAACAATACATCCGGTGTTTTGTAGACTATCAGCAAGACAACTGGTCAGACTTGCTACCCTTCTCCGAAGTGGCGTACAACAATGCGGTTCACAGCAGCACTGGATTTACGCCTTTCCAGATTACCAGTGGCATGGAATTTGTTCCCATGCCTGAGCTACCTAGAGAACCACCCTCCTCCATGTCTTTGAATGAATGGATGGACATGCTAAAGAAAGGATGGGAGAATATGAATAAGGCTATAGCAGTTGCAGCAGAAGGCTACGAGAAGCAAGCTGATAACCACTGCTCGCTCCAGAACCCCTTCCTTGTGGGGGACAAAGTTTTTGTGTCTACCAAATACTTAAGATTAGGAATGCCTAGCAAGGAATTTGGTCCAAAATTTCTAGGTCCATTCCCGATAGTGAAGATAGTTAGCCCATTTACAGTTCAGCTCAGTCTACCCAGAAGTCTAGGGAAATTTGGCCTGGAATTTCACTGTAGCTTGTTGAAACCAGTAAATGGGTCTAGCATAAGAGCATCCACCCAAACTTTCTCTCCTCCTTTAGAGATAGAAGGGGAAACACCATCTATAGTGATAGGAGGGGAACTACAATCTGAGGTGGAAAAGATTGTAGACTCTAGGTTGAATAGGGGTCGCTTGCAGTATTTAGTGCAATGGAAGGGTTACCCTTTGTCTGAAGGCACTTGGGTGAAAAGCTGGAACTTAAAAGTGGAAAAGTTATTAGAACAATTCCACGAGAAGTTTCCCGATAAGCCAAAGGGTCCCCTAGGGGTGGAAGTAGGTGGTTAATTTTTTATATGTTAACTTTTATGTTGTTTTCTTTTCAGGAAACGTTTTTCTTCTGAGGAGAGGCCGCTTGTCAGGCCTGCATTTATTTTCCTTTTTGAATTTTGGCCTGCCACACTTTCTCTTATTTCATTATGCTGTTCCTTTAAGTATAGTCAATGGGAGTGAGGAATAGACAGGAGTGAGATTGTGGAATGTATTGTTTTCATTTTTTACTAGAAGCCAAGGTCATCCTTTTTCTCTGGACTTTCACACCTGGCTGGAAGTAGCTGGGCGTGGATGCCAGTGTGGAAGAAGATTTGACCATGTGATGGATTGTGGGTGTGGGGACAAGATCATGAACTTTTAACTGGGTGGAATTCTGATGTTATTTCCAGTATTGGGATTAACACAGATGTGCCTAAGATGTCTCTCTTATTAAATTGGAACAAAAAGGATTGTTTTGCCTTGGACTCTGATTTAATTCTGCATGATATTTGGAATGCTGACAGCCGCTACCAGTGCATTGATGGTGAATACTTGCAATGACTTGGCTAGGCCAGGACCAATGTTGTAGAAATACTTCTGATAGCTAAATCTTTAAGACCTCTGTGCCGGGCACGAGACTCCTGCCAACGGAGGTCTGAAGGCTACACAGAACACCAGAGAATTAGTGGCTGTACAATTCTGCAGTGATCAGACTAATTACTGAGATAGCTGTCAGAGCGCGGGACTCTGAAGAAAAAGGCACGAAGCTTAGCCTGGCCAGGGAGCAGTATCCCCTGTCTGAAGCCTTGCTGGGCTCTTTAGAGCTGGCCCTGCCTATCATAATTCCAGGGGCTGGAGCCAAGGCTGTCCCCACTAAGGGGGATTCCATGCCTCAAATGGTTAGGTGTTATTCAGAGCTACTCACATTAAATGATTAAATGAAATAGCATTCAGGATTTTTGAAGAGATATGGAAGACATGTCCATCCTAGCTGAGGCACTGTATTGAAAGCTGGATTTTCCAAGCAACAAAGGTGTGTCTTAACAGCTTTGACAGAATCAGTCCAATCAGCAAGTAGACAAAGTCAACCCATTCCTGGATGCTATCTCCACCTCAATGGAGAAAGCTTCTTACCATTCAGCAGCCACCTTGGGGGGCATTAAATAGTTGTTACACAGTATTTAGAATCTAAAACTGCAACAAAAAAGAAAAGCTAACTGCTTTCTTGATAGAAAAATAAGATGGCACAGGAAAACCTGAGCATGTGAAATGCTGAGAATTTTCTTCAGCTCTACACTCAGCTGATTCCTAGGAAAAGAGAAATATTCTTCCAACTCTTGACCACATCACAGAGCAATCCCCAGGGCACAATTAAGCAGGATGCAAGGAGGTACCAGAACATAAACAAAATAGAAAATAATTTTAGATAATAAATAAGAAAAAGCTTTATATACACTTGCCTGACAGTAACACTGATTAAGCTCAGTAAGATTTAATACTGAATAGATATTAAAAGAATCCCCTTTATTCCAAGAAAGCTTAATGTTTAAATCTAACATAAAATACATCAATCCACTAACTGAATTGAAAGAGGCATGGGAGAAGGTGATCCCAATACGCCACATCACTTTCTGCCCCATCACGGCTGCATGCAAGCCAAGAGAAGGTGGGCTGGATTGACACGCGATTTAATGGAGGCAGGCTATTCTAACACGAGGGTAGATAAACATGCTTCCTTGCTTTCGGTAGAAATTGCCTGTTCAAAGTAGTCATTGAACAATGAGACCTGTTGGGCCAACATTATACAAGGTTACTATACAATATGAACTTTGGTCTTTTTTTTTTTTTTGAAAAGTTTTTTATTATTTTAATTAAACAAAAAACACAAAAAAGAATAATCCTTCATTATATCTTGTAGAAAGCGTGTTGATTGATTACAAATACATTTTGTGCGTTTCTTCCACTCATTACGTATAGTTCATTCATATTGAATTGTACATTTTAAATAAAAAATCTTTATATATTTTACTATCAATGTACCACAATTCTCATTTAACTACAATTATTTAAACATGCTTTTATCTGAAATCATTTGTATTTAAAGACACAACCAACTACTGGCATTCATTCGCAATTTCAATAAACCTCCAATAATATTACGCCTTTATAACATATTCTGAAACAAAATCAATTAATAAGATATTTGATTTGATTTATTTGATTTGATTTGATTTATTTGGTTTGTATGCCGCCCTATTCCCGAGAGACTCAGGGCGGCTAACAATAAAAAGGGGAGGGGGTACAAAAATAAAATAGAAAACAACAATTTAAAATTCAACAACAATTGTAACCTCGAATGGGGCTGGATAGTTCAACAGCCCCAGGCCTGCCAGAACAGCCAGGTCTTAGTTGCTTTGCGGAAGGCCGGAAGGGTAGTAAGGGTCCGGATCTCAACGGGGAGATCGTTCCAGAGGGCCGGAGCAGCCACAGAGAAGGCCCTCCCCCGAGGAGTCACCAGCCGACATTGGCCGGCAGATGGAATTTGGAGGAGGCCTAGTCTGTGGGATCTAATAGGTCTTTGGGGGATGACTGGCAGGAGGCGGTCTCTCAAGTACCCAGGTCCGATACCATGTAGGGCTTTAAAAGTAACGACTAGCACCTTGAAGCATGTCCAGAGACCAATGGGTAGCCAGTGCAGCTCGCGGAGGATAGGTGTAACGTGGGTGTACTGCATTCTGGACAAGCTGAAGTCTTCGAACACTCTTCAAGGGCAGCCCATGTAGAGCGCATTATAGTAGTCCAGTCTTAAGGTGACGAGGGCGTGAGTGACTATCCGAAGGATAGTATCTAAGCATTTCCCCTGCTTTTCCCCTCCCAACTCATATATCCATTTCGCTTTTACCAATACAGCACATGTATATATCATTAAACATTATCCATTAACATTTCCTTGTTATTATTGTAGTTAACTAATAATTATTTACTATTTATATCACCTCTCCTCTCCTCAGGTCCAAATGAAATTATACTTTTATAGTAAGATCTAAACAAGAATTTATTAATAAAATTTATAGGTCTTTTTCCTAGATCCCAATTTACAATTTATATCCAAGTTATTTTACTAATTAAGGTTATCATTTCATTCTTATTATCGTAGTTAATTATATGTTAACGAATGAATATTTAATAACAATCTAAAACAATCTACAAAATGCTAACATTCCTACTTATTAATCACCAAAAATATCCATTAACATTTCCTTGTTATTGTTGTGGTTAACAAAAAATTATTTACTATTTATATCACATCTCCTCTCATCAGACCCAAATAAATTATACCTTTATAGGAAGATCTAAACAAAAAATTATTAATAAAATTTATAGATATTTTTGCCAAATCCCAATTTACAATTTACAACCAAGTTACTTATACTAGTTAAGGTTATCATTTCATTATTGTTGTCGTAGTTAATTATATGTTAACAAATAGATATTTAATAACAATCTAAAACAATCTACAAAATACTGAAATTCCTACTTATTAATCACCAAAAATTAACTAACTTTTTATCATCAACTTTCATTATCAACTTGTATCTTTCCAGTGGCAAAACAGTCTTATCTCTCTTGCAAGTTGTTGTGTCAATTCTCTATTCAGCTCCTTTATAAAGTTTTTATAAACTTCTCTCACTTTATTGCTTAAAAGATCTCTCAAATAATCTTGTTGCCCTTGAATTGTTATTAAAATTAGCTTGTCTTTGGTTGTCAGGCTTATTTCTGAAAAAGTTGCTCTTCTTAACTCCATCATTATCACCCTTTTTTTTTCCTGGATCTTGAAATCTGGGCTAAAGCTCCAAATTGTCAAATTCACTTTTCCATCTTCCCTTCTTTTCACTTTCATCCATATTTGCTCCATTAAAAGGTTCATCTATTGTCTTGTCTTTATCTTCTATATTTTCATTTTCTTCTTTAATTTTTGGGGCTCCAACCTCAACATCTTTTGCTGTGAGAAACAATAGTCTATCCAACTTCTTCTCAAATCTCCCTTTGAATTCCAGCCAGGATATTTTGAAATTTTAAGGTTTCCTCATCTGCATATTGATCCATTTTTCCCAAAAAAAAGGAGAGAAAAAGAAAAAAGGAGTCTGATAGCCACTGCCACTCTAACCTTCAAAGTCTCTTTTGTGTTTGTTTATATATATATATATATATATATATATATATATATATATATATGTATATATGTATATATGTATATATGTATATATGTATATATGTATATATGTATATATGTATATATGTATATATGTATATATGTATATATGTATATATGTATATATGTATATATGTATATATGTATATATGTATATATGTATATATGTATATATGTATATATGTATATATGTATATATGTATGTGTGTGTGTGTATATATATATATATATATATATATATATATATATATATATATATATATATATATATAAATTTATTTTAAGTTGACATAAACACAAGTTCTTTTGTATTCTTCAAAAGAGAAGGGTTCTATCTTTTTCTTTCCTTTTCCTTCCCTTGCCAAAACATTTTCCAAAAGCACCTGCAAAAAGCAATTTGTGTCCTTGGCTCTTTATCAGGTTTTGTAAGCAAGTTGCAAACCCTTCAATTACAAAGTCAATAGGATCAAAGAGGAATGAACAAAGGATACATTGTTTCAAAAAAAAGTACACCAGACTCTGACTTCCAAGTGGCAGATTCCACTTTTTCATACTTGTCTCCAGCTTATGGAAAACAAAGATCTTTGATTGTCTTTGGTGGAATTTAATAACAAAAGGTAGGAAGAATTTGTTAAAATAAAAAAGTTTTTTAAATCAAGCCAAAAAATAGAGGGGGAAAAATTAATCCACTCACTTCAAGCGGAGAAACAGAAAACATTACGTTACTGTCACCTCAATCCACAAAATGTCATTACAAGAAAAAACAAGAACTTTCCAAGGCAGTCCAATAAGAATTAAATTTGCCACTTTATTCTTTTACTTAAGGGACTAATTTATTTTTTTAAAAGGTTTATTTGGGCAATCTTTCTCAAAATAGGAAAAAAAACCCTCACCTGATGGACTCACTTTCACTTCCTTTCTTCTGGAACCGTCTCTGACTTCATCAGCCTGGGGGCTGCCTGTTTGCCGCGGGCTTGAAGCACTTCCCTTGGGTCAATCAGGGACTTTGCAATGTCCCTGAGACCAGCAAGGCTTTGTCTTCCTGTTCACCGTCTCTACGGGACGGTTTAGGTCCAGCTGGACCGTCCAGTGGCAAAAGTGTCAACAGCGGTCTCGGACTATCGACACCGCACGTTGTGTTGTCGCGACGTTGGCTTCTCCTTTCATGAACTTTGGTCTTAAGGTTTCAAAAGCAGCATTCCAGTGTATCCAAGTGCTTCAGCCAGGTTTGGACATGGTAGCTTTCAAAACAATAAACTGAAGTTGTTTATACCATTGTTTTTATTTCTACTGCAAAAATAAATCCATTTGTGAATGCAGTATGCACTGATTTGACAGGCATGACATTTATACCTGAGTCTGCATTTTTCAATATTCTTAACAATTAAAAACTCAAACACATAAAATAGATGTAAAACTATTGCAGTTAATCTACATTTGCCATATAGTCATAATCACTATAAATACAGTTCCAATGAACAGGTATTAAACTGGCAGAACTGTGATGCGATTTTTAACCAAACTCTAAAATTATTGCTTTTCAGCACTCTGATACAAATTTGTTTTGCTGAATTCATCATCAGAACAGAAATCTTTTGTCTTCGTGGTTGACTAAAGGAGCTATTGTCTTCTCATATTCTTCCCTCCTCATTTCTATCACTGGGAGCAAGTACAAAGGATTTCCCTACCCATCAGTGGGAACAAAGCACTTTTATGCAACAATTCAGCATATTTGCTTCCTAGAAGCAGATCAACTTAAAAAAGAAGCTGCCATGTTCTTGAAGAAATTATAACTCATGTTTTATAATCATGAACACAAATTCTTCTGCTTGAGTAAAAATAAACAAAAAGAATAAAACATGAAATTCTAGCCAAGCATACTTCTTTTATAATTAGTAATAATGTTTTAGTTATTAATAGGCTTTGAACATATCTCATTATAGAAAAACTACCACAATTATGATAGACTTGGAAAAATGGGAAAGTTTGCAACTATCATTAACAGGAAGAATAGCTACAATTAAGATGAATGTATTACCAAGGTTATATTTATTTCAAACAATTCCAATAAGATTGGAGAAGAAAATACTTTGAAGACCTTAATAAATTAATAATAAAATACATCTGGCAGGGAAAAAGAGCAAGAATTAATTTTAAAATGTTACAGGATGCAAGAGTTAGAGGAGGCTTTGGATTACCAAATTGGGAATTATATTACCAGGCAGCAGCATTAACATGGATGAAAGAATGAATTGTACTGAGAAATACAAGACTACTGACATTGGAGGGACATGATTTACAATTGGGTTGACATGCCTTCTTATGGTATGGAAAAGTAAGATACATGGTTACTTTCAAAGACACTATATAAAAAATGCCTTATTATTAATATGGGAGAAAGTTAGAAAACAACTATATTTAAAGATACCAGTCTGGCTTTCGACGATGGAAGCACTAATGCACCCAAATATTATGAATAAGGGAAACATTGTTAGATACAAGGATATTTTGACAGAAAAGGGGGAGTTCAAAACTAAGTAAGAACTAGAAAAACAAGGGATTGATATGGCTTGGTATACACAACTGCAAATACAGTATAGGTAGAAAAAAGATGCTAAACTATATGGTTTCTATATGGATTTGACAGAATTAGATAAAATATTAACAGAAACAGAACAGAGAATGATAAAAAAATTGTTTAGCTACTTATTGAGTATTGTTAGAAGAACAAGTGAAGGAAACAATGATAGCCTGGACACAAAAAATGGTTATATGATAGAACTAGCTAAATGGTAGCAATTATGGGATAGAAATTATAAATTAATAATATCAATTGCGTAGAAAGAAAATTTGTAAAAGATGTTTTATAGATGGCACTTGCCACCAGCAAGATTGGTGTTGAAGAACAGATAGGCTAAATGTTGGAAATGTTACCAGACACCTGGCTCGTACTATCATAATGTGGTGGACATGTGTAAAAGCAAAAAAATACTGGCCTAAAATATATATGTGGTTGGAAAAGATGGTACAACATATAGACTTAAAACATGAAATATTCTTGTTGGGAATTTTACCAGAAACTTATAGTAAAGAAAATATTTGGTCATCCATGTTATAACAGCAGTTAGGATTGTATTTGCTCAAAATTGGAAAAGCGAAGGGATTCTCATAGAGGAGAATGTGATTAGGAAAATACTAGAATGTGCAGAAATGAACATATTAACACTGACCATTAAAGAGAAAGAACAAACTGAGTATTACATTATATGGGAGTCATTTTATGGATGGTTAGAGAATAAGTATAAGAATTAGAAGTGAAATTAGTTGAGTAAAAATGCATTAATAGAATTAACATAATTAATACAGCTAAATACATTAAGAACAGGATTGTTATAGTATTAGATATTTAAGGTATTGGTGTTAAACTGGAATAGATAAATAATAAATATGATTGTAAATTTTAATTGTTATTGCACAAAATATTTGTACCAGATGACACAGTTTAATGGACAATGGCTTATATTAAAATAAAATAGAAAATTAAATAAAAAGAAAGAAAAGAAAAGCTACATAGAGACAATAGTACCTGTCAAATTGATAAACAGCAGTACTATGTACTGTTCTGCAGTATGAGTTCCATATTCTGAAAATTGGGCCCATATTCAATCTAGTTTATTTGAATGATCTAGAAACATCTGTGCAAATCAAGAAAGATTTGATACCTTCAGCCCTGAAAGAAGCAATGGGCTGTGCACTTTTGATAAGATCATCTTTCAAACTCAGTCTTCAAACTTCCCTTTTCAGGGAAATCTTTAGAAAAGAGGATGGAGAATTAGCAACAAGAGATATTAGATGAAGCAAGTTTAATGGATCATTTCCTGTCAGGATTTAAACCTGGATATGAGACAGGAATTGCACTAGTTGTTCAGATGAGTTATCTTTCTTGCTATCTGAAATGTAAAGTATGCCTCTCCTACTCTTGTTATAAAGCAAGATAAAATGTAATTAAAATATAAAAGTGAGACGTGGCAGAAAGAAGATATAAAGACCTGCTTTTTAAGACGTGTACAAAAACAGGAAATGTCAAAAGCCTCAAACCACAGAGTTCAGCTAAAGTTCTTACAAAGCCACGTAGCCATTACCTGTGGCCCAAGACAAAAGGGGAAGTAAGACAGTATCTACTTATAAGGCTTATTTTCTCAAGATAGCCAATAAGAAATAGGTTAAGTGTTTCCGTGTTGTGTTGCTTTTGAGAAAGTACAAGAATGTGTGCTTCTATGAGAAGGGTTGTTCAGAAGTTACATGCTAGCCTTTGACTGGCTTTTCTGAACCTGACTGCCAATAAACTTCTCCTTGATCCCAAGACATCTAAGTCCTGTTATTTTCTGCAATAATTGTGGTGACTGCGGCAGGACTTAGAGCAATATTTTGCTGAGGACAGAACAGACTGACCGGTACTCAATCGAGGCCATCTTGCCCAACCTTCAGGCGCTGACAGAGAGTTTCTCTGGAAGGGGCAGACGACTCCCCTCGGGCATCAGGTGGACACCACCAATCCAAGAACCGGACCGGGATCAGAAAAAGTCAATAAATTACGCCGGTTGAGAAGAGGCAAGTATTGTGGGAATTGTAGACCCACTCGGTTGAGAGTGGAAGAGGGGGTCCAATCACCCCCTGAGCCCAGGATAGTTTCCCTTCCTAACAGAACCGGCATATCCTAATGAGGCTCTAGAATTGTGTGGGTGGTTAAGTCACTGCAGTTCCTGTTGGTGACCATGAGTCTCTGGGGCCACAGGTCTGTGGAAAGTGTCTTAGAAATAGAACATGGGAGGTGGAGGAAGCGTTCCTCGGACACCTCTTCAATGCATGTTGAGATATTTTAAGAAAGCTTTTAGTGGAGATTATGGAGATCCCAATCCCAGTCCCGGGGATTTAAAAAGGTTCTGTGAGAATGAGTGGCCAACATTTAATGTAGGGTGGAAGCCGAAGGCACTTTTAATCCAGACATCATTTCAAAAGTACATCAGATCGTAACAGATGCAAAAACCGGTCACCCGGATCAGTATCAATACACTGACCGGTGGCAAATAGTAGTACAACAGAATCCTGACTGGGTTCGTAAATGCAGGATGGAAGTCATGAGGGTCTGTGTGGCTCGAATGAGGGGAAATGACAAATGTCAGGTCAAAAAGAATCACCCCGAAAAGAAGCCTATCTTAAAGACCGCACCCTATGAAGAGGAAAGTCCCACTCCAAATGTCACCCTTTATTATCCAAGGCAACAACAAAATGATAGCGATGATAATAATCAAGGGGCAGTAGGACATAGTGACCAAAGAGAGATGCAAAAACTGGGAAATCCCTCTAGTAGATCCCCTTTTCCTGCACCCCAGCGGACTTCTCCCATTGCTGCCCGAACCAGAAGTGAGTTCTTAACCCCACTCTGCCAAGTAAACCAAAGAGTTATAGATGGTTAGAGACAGGCAGAAATTCAGCCTCCATTTCAATATGTCCCATTCACTACAAGAGAGAGAGAGAGGGAGAGAGAGGGAGGGAGAGGGAGAGGGAGAGGGAGAGGGAGAGGGAGAGGGAGAGGGAGAGGGAGAGGGAGAGGGAGGGAGGGAGAGAGAGAGAGAGAGAGAGAGAGAGAGGGAGAGAGAGAGAGAGATATGACAGGATGCAATGTAAGGCTGAACCGCTGGCAGTTACATTGTCAAATAATTCCAAAACCTGGGACAGAGATAGGTGTAATTGGTGCAAGGAAGAGGGCCCCTGGCAACAAGAATGTCCCAAGAGACTTGAAGTCAGAATAAGAGGACAGGGAAGTGGACAAAATAGAAGAATGGGCCGTGGTCATTTGACTCGAAGTCAAGATTTATGATTCCCAGAGAGGAAAAAGAGGAAGAGGAATGAAGCCCTGTGGATTCCAGGGCAAAGGCCGAAGTCGGCACCAAGAAAGGACAGAAGCTATAGGTTTGGCCACAATAGATGAGTGGCCTGAAGACTGAAGGGGACCAGGGTTTAGTCAAGCCCCCCTCCCCCTGAACCCTTGGTCCAAATGAAGATAGGGGGCAATAATGTAACCTTTTTAGTAGACACCGGAGCGTCTAGATCTGTGATTACAAAAACCTTGGCTCCCTTTTCCAATAATTATGAATTAAATATCCAAGGGGTTGATGGTCTTATAAATTGTTGCCCTGTATTAAAGCCCCTGAAATGTTCCCTGAATGGAAGAAATACAGAACCCTAGTTGTTCTATATGCCTGAGTGTCCAGTTCCTCTTTTGGGTCATGATATTCTATGCAAGATGGGAGCTACCCTGTCCTTTGAGGAAGTTATCGTTCCCAACCCATATACTCTTTTGAGTCTGATCCCAGCCTCAGCCAGTTGGTAGATTTGAAGGATGCCTTCTTCACCATCTCAGTACATAAAGACAGTCAGAAACTGTTTGCTTTCGAGTGGGAAAACTCAGTAACAGGTTGAAAGAGGCAGTATGCTTGGACTAGGCTCCCCAAGGATTTAAAAATCCACCCACCCTTTTTGGCAAAGCCTTAGCCTCAGACCTAGAAGATTTCCAGCCTTGCGATGACAGAGATGTGCTACTCCAACATGTAGATGATGTCTTAGTAACTGGACAGACGAAGGAAACTTGTTGGGACAATACCAATCAACTGCTTCATCTGTTATTGGACAAGGGATATCGTGCCTCAAGGCAAAAGGCTCAGTTGGCGAAGCCCCAGGTTAAATATTTAGGTTATACCATAAGTCGGGGACAGAGGGCAATAGGACATGGGCGAAAGGAAGCTGTGTGCCGAATTGCAGAACCAATGACTAGGAAAGAATTACGGGGATTTTTGGGTGCTGCAAAATATTGTGGGATATGGATCCCAAATTTTGCTCTTCTAGCCACACCCCTTTACGAATCCACAAAGGGAGGGTGAATAAGAACCCTTTATTTAGGGTTTGGAACAGAAGCGGGCGTTCGAAGCCTTAACGTCAAAATCATCCCAGGCTTCAGTGATGGGACTTCCCAATCTGGAAAAACCCTTTAATCTCTTTGTGGACTCAAAAGGCAATACAGCTCTGGTAGTCCCGTCACAAGAAAAGGGAAGTTAGCAGCAGTCTGTGGCTTATCTGTCCAAGCAGCTGGATGGTGTGGCGAAAGGCTGGCCACATTGGCTTAAAATCCTGGCCACCACTGTTCTTTTGACGGAAGAAGCTAATAAATTAACTTTTGGGAAGCCAACCACTATCTACACCAGCCACGCAATTCAAGGAGTCTTAGAGACAAAGGGCCATTTATAGTAACGAATCCCAGAATTTACAAGTATCAGGCTCTTCTTACTCAGAATCCACAAGTAACCTTGAAGCAAACGAATGCCCTAAATCCAGCCACTCTCTTGCCAATACCAGGACCTGAAATTGAACACAACTGTATGCAAGTCATTGAGAGCCAGTTTTCATGCAGGCCGGACTTAACTGATGTACCTCTGAAACCTGCAGACCATAACTTGTTTACCGATGCGTCGAACTTCATCACTACAGGAGAACACTATGCAGGCTATGCGGTAGTCTCACTTGACCAAGTCATAGAAAGCAGACCACTTCCAAAAGGCACTAGCACCCAGGTAGCAGAGTTGTGGGCTCTGATCCGGGGACTAGAAAGGACAAAGAATGAGAGCATAAACATCTGGACTGACTCTAAGTTTGCCTTCTTCACCTTACATGTTCACGCGGCCATTCATAGGGAAAGAGGTCTCTTAACAGCCTCAGGAAAAGAAATCAAACACCCTTTCCTAATTGAGAAACTCATAGCTGCTGTCAAAATGCCAAAGAAAGTCTCAGTTATGCATTGCAAGGGCCACCAGAACAGGCAGGATGAAATAGCCAGAGGGAATAGGGCCGCCAACAAAGAAGCAAGTTTATCGGCATGATCAGAACCACCCGGACATGATCAGAACCACCCGGACATGACCGCTTATGTGGCATTGGAGATGCTGAAGGGACTGAGCCCCAGATATTCCAAAGCAGAGGAACTCCAGGCAACTGTAGACCTGAAGAGACATAAACAAGCAGAGTGGTATGTACTCCCAGATGGAAGGATTTTTGTACCGGCCAACTTAGTCGGGCCAGTAGTAAAAGACTCTCATTCAACCACGCATATGGGCAAAACTGCTTTAGCCAAAGCGCTTCAATGTATATCTTACATAGACCTCCTCCATTCACTATGTGCCCATGCAAGCGAGAGATGTAACACCTGTGCTCAAGTTAATTCAAGGCAAGGACCTAGACTCCCTCCTGGAAGCCAACTCAAAGGATATTATCCCATGGATTCACTAGTTGTTGGTTTCACAGATATGCCCAAGTATGGACTCTATAAAGCTATGCTGGTCATGGTGTGTAATTATACTGGATGGCCTGAATGTTTTCCCACCAAGACAAAGCAGGCATGTGAAGTGGCCAGAATCCTACTTAAATACATTGTGCCCCGATATGTAGTTCCCTCGTTCATATCATCAGACAATGGGTCTGAGTTTGTGCACTAAATAATTCAAAAGCTAGCAAAATCCTTAGGGACCCAGTGGAGGCTTCATTGTTCCCTACGCCCCCAAAGTGGGGGTCACGCTGAACGCGCAAACTACACTGTTAAGGAAAAGATAACCGTGTGCCTTGAAACCCACCTTAAATGGGTGGACACCTTACCCTTGGCACTCTGGTCTGTGAGATGTATTCCAGACAAAAGACTGGGGGATTTCAACCTACCTTCGCTCAGTGAACACTCTGACGGAGCGCAGTTCATGGCTTCCATGACAACCATGGGCTTGACTCAAGTAATTCGGGGTTCGACTCACTCAACGGGGCACACACTCAACCTCGTATTTCTCTCGGAGCAGTGGAGTTGTGATCTTGGTCTGAGGGGTATTGAGATCTTGCCCCTGTCATGGTCAGACCATTACCTACTGAGGCTTGACTTTTGGAGGTCAATCCCCCACTGTAGGGAGGAGGAACCGATTGGGTGGTTCCACCCCAGGCGCCTTATGGACTCTTTGGGCTTTCAGACGGTGCTTGGTGTTCTACCTGATACTCTCGTCCACAGTCCGGCTGAGGCCTTGGTCGCTGCTTGGAACTCGGCGGTGGCAGAGGCTCTCAACCGGATTGCGCCTTTATGGCCTATCCGAGGCAGCGGATCCAGGAGGGCTCCTTGGTTTACTGAGGAACTCCGGGAGATGAAGCACCAGAAGAGATGCCTGGAGCACCGCTGGACGTCCAGGAAGTCCGAGTGAGACCGAGCACTGTTAAAAGCTTGCATCAGAGCCTACCTTCTGGCAATTCGGACTGCAAAAAACACCTACATTGCCACTCTGATTGCTTCCGCTGAGTCACGCCCAGCCGCCTTGTTCAGGATAACCCGCTCCCTCCTGAAAGGGAGGGATGCGGGCAATCCTTTACATGGCAGAGCTGAGGAGTTCGTCCAATTCCTCACAGATAAGGTTGCTCGGCTTCGGACGAACCTGGACTCCAATTGCGCAGAGCCAGCCGAGGTACCAGGGGAAGGTCTTGAATGACATCTTTGGATTGACTTTCAGTCTGTTACTCCTGAGGAAGTGGACAAGGCCATCGGAGCAGTGAGTGCCTCCACGTGTATACTGGACCCGTGCCCCTCCTGGCTGGTCGCGAACAGCAGGGAGGTGTCACGGAGCTGGATCCAGGCGATAGTTATCGCCTCTTTGGGAGGGGTTCCTCCCACCCCCCCTAAAGGCGGCGGTGGTGAGACCCCTCTTGAAGAAGCCGTCTTTGGATCCAGCCAGCTTAAATAACTATCGTCCAGTCTCCAACCTCCCTTTCGTAGGGAAGGTTGTGGAGAAGATGGTGGGCTTTCAACTCCGACGGACCTTGGATGAAACTGATTATCTGGATCCCTTTCAGTCGGGTTTCAGGCCTGGTTACAGCACGAAAACTGCTTTGGTCACATTGACCGATGATTTCTGGAGAGCCAGGGACGGGGGCCACACCTCCGTCCTAGTGTTTCTTGACCTCTCAGCGGCCTTCGATACCATCGACCATGGTGTCCTTCTGTGACCGTTACGAGAGGTGGGGGTGGGAGGCACCGTTCTTCGGTGGTTCTCCTCCTACTTCTCGGATAGGTCGCAGTCGATGTTGGTTGGAGGGCAGAGGTCGACCCCTAGGCCCCTTAAATATGGGGTGCCTCAGGGTTCGGTCCTGTCCCCCCTCCTGTTTAACATCTACATGAAGCCGCTGGGTGAGATCATTCAGCGGTACGGGATAAAATATCACCAGTATGCGGACGATACTCAGTTGTATCTGTCCGCCCCATGCCAACTCAGTGAAGCAGTTGACGTGATGTGTCAGTGCCTGGAGGCTGTCAGGGTCTGGATGGGAGTTAACAAACTGGCTCTCAACCCTGACAAGACTGAGTGGCTTGTGTTTTTCCCTCCCAAAAGTTGGCTATGTTCTCCAACTCTCAGGCTGGGGGGTGAAATTATACACCCCTCAGATAGGGTTCACAATTTGGGAGTCCTCCTGGATCCACAGCTGACTTTAGATCATCATTTGTCGGCCGTGACCAGGGGGGCATTTGCCCAGGTTCGCCTGGTACACCAATTGCATCCCTACCTGAACCGGGAGGCTCTCACAACAGTCACTCACGCCCTTGTGACCTCAAGACTGGACTACTGCAATGCGCTCCACATGGGGCAGCCCTTGAAGAGTGTTCGGAGACTCCAGCTGGTCCAGAACGCAGCCGCGAGAGCGATTGTGGGTGTGCCTCGGTACACCCACATTACACCTATCCTCCGCGAGCTGCACTGGTTACCTATTGGTCTCCAGATACGCTTCAAAGTGCTAGTCGTCACTTATAAAGCCCTACATGGTATTGGACCTGGGTACTTGAGAGACCGCCTCCTGCCGATTACCTGCCAAAGACCCATTAGATCCCACAAATTAGGCCTCCTCCAAATTCCATCGGCCAGCCAATGTCAGCTGGCAACCACCCGGAGGAGGGCCTTCTCTGTTGCTGCTCCGGCCCTTTGGAACGATCTCCCCGTGGAGATTCGGACTCTCACCACCCTTCAGGCTTTCCGTAAAGCCGTCAAGACCTGGCTGTTCCAGCAGGCCTGGGGCTGCTGAGTCCCATCCCCTACTCGAATGGGTATGCGTGTTGAGACCTTTTAGACTGTTTTGTACTGTTGTTTTTTTTGTGTGTGTGCTTTTCCTTTTTGTATTGTCCTCCCCCCCCCCCCCGTTGGTTTTGTTAGCCGCCCTGAGTCCCTCGGGAATAGGGTGGCATACAAGTCGAATAAAACCTTCAAACCTTCAAACCTTAAGTTACCTCCTTTTGAAATGATGTTTGGAAGGCCACCGGTTATAAGCACTAATTTGAAAAATCACATAGGGGACCTAGGACAGCTGGGGACTTAATTGGTAAATCAAATGGTGGGAAAATTAAATAAGCAAATACAATAAATCCAGCAATACTGTGTTTCTCTCACCCTACCATTTCTGATGACTTCTAGTCATAATATTCAGGTGGGAGACAGAGTTTGGGTGAAACACTGGAAAGGGGGGAATCTGAAACCTAGGTGGAAGGGCCGGTATACTGTAGTCATGTGTTCTCCACTTGCAGTAAAAGTGTTAGAATCCAAGTCTTGGATTCACGGACCCAAGTTAAGCCAGCTGCTGAGGACTACTGGGAGGCAAACCAGGATGAAGCCTGTCCTCTAGTGGTATGTTTGAAGAAGCACCCCTTATAACTGTCCTACCGGCAACGGGCAAACTACAAACGGGGCAGAAGAGGTCTTACTGGGAGTCACATCTGGAAGCTGACTCCTCTACGTATAGCTGAAGATTTGGGGGAGGAAGACAACATTCCATTTATTAGATATAAGATGTATTAGAAAGTCTGAGCACCTGTCAGGGTATCAAATATTCGTAGCCATAATTGCACTATCTATTGCTTTAGTGAGTGTGCTTACCCTTATTGTGATTTGTTGTATTGGGTATTCATTCTTCGGGAATTGTCCCCTCCCAAGAAAGACAGGTGCTGAGGCTAACATCATTGACTGTGACAAAGAGGAGTACGAATCTTCTGATGACACTTATGTTTGAGGAATCGTGGGAGTGGGTACTCTGAAGCATAAGTAGGAGTTTTGGGATTGTGGGCAATATACTGAGCAAATAACACTTGGTTTTGTGGATTGCCCAAAACTGATATTACCCTTCCTCAAATTATATTTAACCTCTGCCTTCTCCCTAACGTAGTGATTCTATAAGTTAAAAGAATTGTGTTTGGAGAGGTTCTGCGTAAGGAAGGGACAATTATGAGCTTTTTGTGGCTCTGGCTGTTATTGGCAAAGGGCCTGCTAAGTGATAACGTCCTGAATATTAGTTCCCAATGTTGTGAAAATGCCCGAGTAATCCCCCCTGCCCTTGAGGGAAGATCCGAGGATGTTGAGAATCCAAAGAACAGGACAAAATTAGGTCACGGGATGTGGAACAGGTCCGCTCCCGCCAACGGTGCATCATCTATGCATGGGGACGGAACCATAAGCCAACCCCAACACCTATGGTCAATCATCTGACAATCCCTGTAAAAAATAGGGTGGAACATAGGGAGGATGAGCCCCTGCAACAATTGAGAAAATGGAACTGTTATGCCCAGCAGGAGCCGTTGGAGCTGCCACCAGACTCTGACAGCGAGGGGCCCTATGAGTCAGCCCTGGAGGATGTGGAGGACCCTGGACAGGGTTCTAACTCTGAGCAGGGCGCAGAGAGACTGGTTGGCCACCAGGTGGTGCCTGAGCCTTGGATCAGTGGGGAGGAGACAAGGGAGAGTGATCCAGAAACCAGCAGTGAGTTGTTCCTGGATGCACGCCATTGAAGAGTTATTCGGCGTCAAGAACAATTACGTAATTACAGGAGGTAATTACGCTGAGCTGGTGGTCATGAGGCTCCTCTCCAGACTACAAAAACGACTGCTTGTGCCACACCCTTCTTGCAGAAGTCAAAGCTTTGACTAAAGAGAAACTAACTTGGCAGGATGGATTGCTGCCAAGGTTTGTCGGACTTGCTGCCAAGATCCTTATCTGTTCGTTTACTTGGCTTTCAGCCACCGAGATTCTGGTCTTGTTATTAAAGGACATTCCATTTAAGCTTGTCTCGGCTTTCGTTACTGGACAGAGGAGGGGGTCAGAACAGATTGACTTCTGCCCAAGACAAAACTCCATTCAGCTACAATGGAGCAACTCTGTGCTGAGAATGCCCAGTTGGCTCAACAGCTTGCTTTGCTGGCTGGTCAAGTCTCTCAGTTTCTGGGACCTGCTAATCCACCCACCCCCAGCCACGGAGGAAGTGCCCAGTGGCTACATCAGACAAGTTTGATGGCAAACAAGCTATGAAGGAAACGTTAGGTTGGGTGCAGGCCGAAACAGAGGTGGACGGGCCACCACGTCACATGGTTTTAGCAGCACACATCCTCTTGTCGGGTAGGCCGCAGGGAATTCCAGCCCATGCCTTGGTCGATTCCAGGGCTACCACAAACTTTATGGATGCAGCATTTGCTACAGCGTACGATGTCCCTCTGTGTCCGGTGGACCCACAGATGCGGGTCAAGACTATTGATGACCGGTTGCTTCTGTCTAGGCCTATCAAGGCTGCCACCAACCTTTGTGTCTGCTTCTCGGGGAACACGAGACCATCCAATTTTACGTGGCTTTGGGCCTGCATTTCACCGTGGTCTAGGGCTTGGCTTGGCTGCGGCTGCACAACCCTCAGATCTACTGGTCGCAAAATCTGGTCACGTTCTTGTCCTTGCAATGCGTCAACCACATCCAGCAGTCTGTGCAGCCCAGGTACCCAGCTCGCCCAAGGCAGACATGCTGCCGGGTTTAATGGACTTCGCGGATGTCTTCAGTGAGCAGGAGGTGGATCAATTGCCGCTGCATTGGCCTTATGACTGTCCCATCGACCTGGTACCTGATGCGAAGCTCCCTACGGGTCATCTGTACTCCATGTCTGAGCTGAAGTTGGCCGCATTGCGGGACTTTCTTGATAAGAACCTTGCCCAGGGGTTTATCTGGCCTTCGTCCTTGCCCTTGTCTGCCCTGGTTTTGTTCATGAAAAAGAAGACCAGGGATCTTAGACTTTGTTGCGATTACCAGCACCTGAATGCCATCACAGTACATAACCATTACCCGCTGCCCCTGATTCCAGAGTTGTTGGAGTGGCTCTGGGAGGCAACGGTATTCACGAAATTGGACTTTGGCACCCGGTATGGACATTTTGAATACATGGTCATGCCGTTCGGGTTGACCATTGCACCGGCGGTCTTCCAACATTTTATGAACAATATCTTCCGGGACCTGTTAGATCAGTTTGTCGTCATTTACCTGGATGACATCTTGATCTACTCGACGTCCCGGAGGATCATCAACATCATTTGCATCTGGTCTTGCAGCGACTCCGAGAACATCGTTTGTTCGCAAAGCTGGAGGAGTGTCAGTTTTGGCAGACTACCAACGAGTTCCTGGGGCACCGTATCTCTCCTGAAGGAATTGCGATGGAGCCGGACAAGGTGGAGGCATTGCATAGTTGGCAACCTCCTCGATGTATGAAGGATGTGCAGAGATTCCTTGGGTTTGCCAACTACTACCAGACCTTCATCCCCAGCTTTGCTTTCTTGACCGCACCCCTCACTCGGCTCCTGCAAAAGAAAGTGCCGTTTCACTGGGGGCCCACTAAGCAGCAGGCGTTTGTGGCCCTGAAGCGGGCTTTTACAAGGGAGCCGATCTTGAAGCACCGTGACCCCCATCGTCCATTTGTAGTGGAGATGGACGCGTCGGACATTGCAGTGGGTGCGGTGTTACTGCAGGCTCACGCCCCTGATGGTACCCTTTTCCCTTGCGCTTATTACTCTTGGAAAGTCAATCTTTCCGAGTGCAATTACATCATATGGGAGGAGTTGTTGGATATCAAGGTGGCATTTGAGGCCTGGAGGAATCACCTGGAGGGTGCCAGGCATCAGGTTGAGGTCCAGACAGACCATCGGAATTTAGAGTTTTTGACCACAGCGCGTAAGTTGAACCAACGCCAGATCCAATGGTCTTTGTTCTTTGCCTGGTTCAATTTTAAAGTGACGTACATTCCTAGTGCGCTGAATCAAAGGGCGGATGCCCTGTCTATGAAACCAGAGTACTCTGACCCTGCTGACTCACTTCCACCCTGACTGTTCTACCCGTCGACTCCTTTGCTGCAATTCATGAACCTGTGAACGTACAGTTTCTGATATGGGATGTACAGCGGGGCGACAAGTGGGTGGAGCAACGAAAGGCAGAGGTAGGGCCGGCTTCCCTGTGGACCTTTGATGAGGACCTTTTGAGGTATTGGGACCGGCTCTATGTGCCCACAGGGCCCCTCCGTGGACTGGTTCTCTCCCAGTGTCTTGATACTCCAACAGCGGGACATTTTGGCCTTTTCAAGACATTGCACCTGGTCTCCCATACTTTCTGGCTTACAAGATGATGTACAGAAGTACGTTACATCATGCGTCCAGTGTCGACAGGCCAAGTCAGCGACGGGAGCTCCTCCAGGTTTATTGCAGCCCTTGCCGACCCCTGGGGAGCCGTGTCCATGGATTTCTTGACAGAGCTGCCTCCGTTGTCAGGGTTTACCACGGTCCTCGTAGTAGTGGACATGCTCACCAAGATGGTGCATTTCAGAAGTTAGACCACCGGTATCTTGGACCGTCCACCATGGAGACCGTCATCAACCCGGTGGCCTATCGCCTGACCCTCCCATGCTCGATGCGAGTCCACCCGGTGTTTCATCGCTCGCTCCTGATCCCTGAATGATCGGCTTGTCCTCTCCACCAACCCTCTTCCCCTCAGCCGTCATCGTGTGCGGTGGACATGCGGCCACCACACAAAGTGGCCCCTGTCCGTAACTCAAGATGGCTCAAAGGACAGTTCCAGTATTTGGTAGACTGGATGGAGGAGGGGGACTTGGACCGATGCAACGGACGTGCATGCCCCTGCCCTGGTGCAAGCCTATCATGTGGAAAATCCCTCAAGACCACATCCTGAGCATCAGACCTGGGGGAAGGGCCCTGCGGCAAGGGATAGTGTTGTGGCCAGCAGGAGCCATTGGAGCTGCCATCAGACTCCGACAGCTAGAGGCCCCATGAGTCAGCCCTGGAGGATGTGGAGGGCCCTGGACAGGGTTCCAACTCTGAGCAGGGCGCAGAGAGACTGGTTGGCCACCAGGTGGTGCCTGAGCCTTGGATCAGTGGGGAGGAGACAAGGGAGAGTGGTCCAGAAACCAGCAATGAGTTGTTCCTGGATGCACACCATCGAAGAGCTACTCGGTGTCAAGAACAATTACGTAATTACAGGAGGTAATTATGCTCAGCTGGTGGTCATGAGGCTCCTCTCCAGACTACAAAAATGACTGCTTGTGCCACACCCTTCTTGCAGAAGTCAAAGCTTTGACTAAAGAGAAACTAACTTGGCAGGCTGGATTGCTGCCAAGGTTTGTCTGAATTGCTGCCAAGGTTTGTCAGACTTGATGCCAAGGTTCTTATCTGTTTGTTTACTTGGCTTTCAGCAACCGAGATGCTGGTCTTGTTATTAAAGGACATTCCATTTAAGCTTGTCTCGGCTTTCGTTACTGGACGGAGGAGGGGGTCAGAACAGGGAACTATATGTTAAGAGTGCTGGAGTTGGATCAAAGCCTAATTAATCAGTCTGACCCTGCCCAGCGGCAGAAGCCCAGCTGCAAAGTGACTTCTACAATGCACTCAATGTACAAGCCATCTCCTCATTGTTGGCCCCATAGCCGTGGGTGTAGAAATCATAGGGTCACCCTCCTTGTGCATCAAACATCATCAAGAACCTGGCATTCCTGTGGGGTCACTGTCAGAAGAACAACACCCATCCGAAATGTACCTTACCCCCGGAAGACACTTGTGGACGTAAAATTAAGCCACAGTATGTCTTCATCTGCTCACAACCTCTTCCAACAGAAGGTCACTTTCTCGCTTTCGCTCCCCCTCGTTTTAACTGTTGGGAGGGGAATTTGACTGCTGGAAGATGCCCAAGGCCATTTCAGCCACCCCGATTCTCCATTTGGCTTTCGATTAAATCCACCATGGGATTTTGTGTTCATTTTCCCCCTGGAAACACCTGTTCCCACTATCTCTTTGAAAGTCCAGTCCTCAGGGATAAGCAAGTGAACCCTAACCAAGAAGCTCCATTACAGCCCCTAACTGCTATGTTCCTGGCAGGAACCTTGCAGGTCTGGACTAATGAAAGGAACCTACAAGCCCATGCCTTCTCCATGAACATAGGTAGGTGTGTGTGTGTGTTTGTGTGTGTGTGTGTAGGAGAAAATGGAGTCTTCTTCTTATGTGGGAAAAGTGCGTATCTATGCTTACCTTCCAACTGGACTGGAACGTGTACCTTGATACACCTCCTCCCCAAAATGGGTGTAGTAAGTAGGGAACAGGCCCTCCCTGTACCTCTAATGGGACATGCTCAGAAAAGGGTGCCGCTCTTAATCCCACTGTTAGCGATCCTGGGAATAGGGGCAGCAGTTGGAATAACACATTCCATCACACAGTTGGAACGAACTCCCCGTGGAGATCCGGACCCTCACCACCCTCCAGACCTTCCGCGCCGCACTTAAAATCTGGCTATCCCGGCTGGCCTGGGGTTAAAGACTCTAACCCCTACTCGAATTGTATGACTGTTGAGTTCTTAAATGATGTAGTGCTTTTATGTTGTAAATTGTTTGTCCTTCCCTCCCCCTTTTGAACTGTGAGCCACCCTGAGTCCCCCCAGGGAAAAGGGCGGCATACAAATAAAGTGAAACTGAAACTGAATTCCAAGAAAGCCTAAATTGCTGGCACCTTGGTTGAGGTCCAAGATCAAATAGACTCCTTAGCAGCAGTAGTTTTACAAAACTGGTGTGCCATAGACCTCTTAACTGCTGACAAAGGTGGGCTGTGTGTATTCCTGGGAGAAGACTGCTGTTTCTATATGAATAAATCAGGTGTGGTCCGAGGAGTAGCAAAAGAATTGCGGGACTGGGCATCCTCGATTGGACAGAGGCTGCAAGGGGCAGACGCATGGTTCTCTTGGTTACCGGGGACTGCTTGGATTAAACAAATGCTATTTCTACTGCTATGCGGGATCGCAAGCCTAGCCTTTCTTCCTTGCATAATACTCAGGCAACTAGTTATGAGGTCAGTAAAGGAAATACAGGTTGAAAAGGAATTAGTTTTGATGGAAAGCCTTATTGACTGTAGGATTGCCCCACATTCCTATGATGAAGATGAGATTTCAGATACTGGCACATATGTTCAACTTGCACCCTGGGGATTGGAGAGAGTGCCTTCAGAGGATAAGCTCTAAGAATTATTCTATATGTATTACTTGTCTCTTTTCTTTCTCACTGTTATATATTATTCTGTATACTTGTGTTGCTGATCAAAAACTCTGTAATAGGCTAGACTCAATTGTTGCTAAAAATAGATTCTAGAAGGGGGTGAATAAAGCAGGATAAAATGTGAATTAAAATATAAAAGTGAGATGTGGCAGAAAGAAGATATAAAGACCTGCTTTTAAGATGTGTACAAAAACAGGAAATGTCAAAAGCCCAAAACCATAGACTTCAGCTAAAGTTTTTGCAAAGCCACGTAGCCAGTTCCTATGGCCCAAGACAAAAGGGGAAGTAAGACAGTGTCTACTTATAAGGCTTCTTTTCTCAAGATAATCAATAAGAAATGGGTTAAGTGTTTCCATGTTGTGCTGCTTTTGAGAGCATATAAGAATATGTGCTTCCATGAGAAGGGTTGTTTAGAAGTTACATCCTAGCCTTTGACTGGCTTTTCTGAACCTGGCTGCCAATAAACTTCTCCTTGATCCCGAGACGTCTGGTGCATAAGATGGGACTAGAACATACAATCTCTGGGTTCTAGCCTGGTACTTAAACTGGCTTCCTTAAATAAACTGCTCACCCTGTCAAATCTTTTTAAACGGCTCGTCTCTTTAAACGTTAAGAAAGTAACAGATGAAAAAATAAGCTTTTTCTAAGGTATCCCCAATGCTTTGAAATACCTTATCCCAACTAAAGAGGAATCCCTGCATATCTTGCATTTTGCAAAAGCATGAAAGCAACTCAGGCAAGCTTTTGAAGCTTAATAATGTTTCTTATTTTATATGTTTGAAAAGTGTTTTATGTTGTAGGCTATAATGCCTTATTATATAGGTTTTAAAAATGATTTTGTGTATTGTCTGAAGTCTGAAGTATGTTAGTATAAAATCTATATAAATAAAAATGTAATGGTTGTTTGTTCAAAATCGCTAATCTCCAAACGTTCTTCACTGATTGCTTTGAAATTTTGACACAACGTTGCATTCAAATGCACGAATGTTTTTATATATGTATATTATATAGATGCCACATCTGTGACAGGTAAAAACATGATTTTTTGTAAAAACATGCTTTTTTGAAAACCAGCACCATCTGGTGGACGTAAAAGCAACACACGCTATACTAAATATTTCATGATTCCATTTCAATGTTTCCAGCGCCATCTGGTGGACGTAAAAGCAACACACGTTATACTAAATATTTCATGATTCAATTTCAATGTTTCTGATTGCATTGTTATATTGAATTTTCATAGATTTAGATTTATTTTCATTTTGATTTAATTATTTCGTGTGACATTGCATTGGAATTGAGCTGTGTCGTTTACCATAGCATTCATTTAGTGAGTATAGTATATTCGGAACAGTTCGGCCTCTCTCCAGCTTGGGTCTCAACGGTCCCTTTATATGTGTGGCTGGGCTGTGGCTGCACCCTTTCCCCTTTCCGCCCCTCCTCTGATGAGCTTCAGCCATTTCTGCCAAGGGGAGCCGAAGCCCTTCAGCCTCCCCCTCCCCTCTCTCCCCTCCCCTCCTGCCGGACCTTTGCTGTCTGCGGTGGGGCACCACCTGCACCATCCATTGTCCGCCTCCCCCTGCCCTTAAGCTGGCCTATCCCCAGCCAGCCCAACAGAGCTCCAGAGGAGGCGGAGGCAGAGCGTCTCCTCAGCCCGGCCAGCCACGTGGACTATCCACCCCCCCCCTCACAGTGAGCCAGCTGCGGCTCGCCAAGGCGGCTCCGTGGGGTGGCGGCGGCGATGTCAGCCTGAGGTGCAGTGGAGCTGGGGCGGCCCCTGGGTGCAGAATCCATCACCTCACACATACAAAACTCACTCTACTTCATAGAAACAATAAACAAAACCTACAACCCAGCGACCTACTCGTGAGCTTCAATGTCATATCCCTCTTCACCCAAGTGCCTATAAAAGAAGCCTTGACAGCTATGCAGAACAAACACAACCCCCCTAAACACATCCTGGACCTGACAAACCACTGCCTAACCAACATATACTTCATCCATAATGGACAAAGATACAAACAAATAGAAGGAGCACCCATGGGATCACCTCTCTCATCCATCATCGCAAACTTATACATGGAACATTTTGAAACTAATGCCGTAGATAAATCTGAACACAAACCCAAACTCTGACTTAGATATGTTGATGACACTTTTGTGATTTAGCCACATGGGAAAGAAAAACTGGACAACTTCCTCACACAACTCCTAATTGAGGGTGATCCTGTCTGGAGGGATCCTCCAGGGTCTGTCACCAAGAGTCCGCAGGTCAGCAAACCAAGGCTGGCATGGCCAGTGGGGGGTGAACATCACAACCTTCACTCCCTCCCCTATGATTTTCTGGATGACCCCAAGAGGCAGAGGGGAGTAGGTGTAGAAGCGGCCGGGCGGCCATCTGCAGCAAATGGTGTCCACCCGTTACACCAGTTGTGCTGGGAACCGAGAGTAGAACAGCGGGAGCTGGGTGTTGTGGGGGGTGGCAAATAGGTTGAACACCGGGAGGTCAAATCAGTCCATGATGTCCCAGAAGATCGATGGGTGCAGGAGCCATTTGGCATTGTCCACGACTGCTCGGCTGAGCCAGTCCGCCTGCACATTCGCCACCCTTGAGATGTGCTCCGCGGTGAGGGATAGCAAGTTCCTCTCAGCCTAAAGTTCCAGTCTCTTGGCTTCGACCAAGAGGTCCCTCCCTGCCTGTTTATGTGGGCCTTGGCCGCCACATTGTCCATGAGCACAAGTATGTGCCTCGCCACCACTGTATTATGGAAGTGACGGAGGGCCAGATGGACTGCTCATAACTCCAGACAGTTTATATTGTGAGTCCGGTCCCCCTGCTCCCATTGTCCCTGTGCTATCTGTGCCTGGAGGTGGGCCCCCCAGCCAAATCGACTGGTGCCCATTGTGACTGTCAGTGTGTCCTGTTCTTTTATCTGGCAACCCCTGGTGATGGCTTGGAACGAAAGACCTCCGCCGGAATGAGGATCATTGCCAAGGAACAGCTTAAGA
Source organism: Thamnophis elegans (assembly GCF_009769535.1). Classification (NCBI taxonomy): domain Eukaryota; kingdom Metazoa; phylum Chordata; class Lepidosauria; order Squamata; family Natricidae; genus Thamnophis; species Thamnophis elegans. The sequence goes on from NC_045558.1 coordinate 69,927,238, forward strand.
GTCTCCTCTGAAATGGCAAGAGAAACCATTGGAGGTGTCTAAAGTGTAAATGTGCCCAAGGGATAATCGCATGGTGGACCCCATGGTGCCCAAAAATTTAGAGAGTTTGGCCAAAGAAACCCTTCGTTTCCTAGCTACCTGGCCTGCTAAGGTTCTGAGGGCTACCTGTCATTCTTTAGACAGGAAGACTCTGCAATCAGTGGTATCGATTAGTGTGACAAGATGCACCAACCTAGTGGTAGGGTGTAGGTGACTCTTGGGTATGTTAATCGAAAACCTAATGTCCTGAAGGACCTGCATGGTGATCCTGAGGTCCTTATGTGCCTGACTTGCTGAAGATGATTGCATCAGGATGCCGTCTAAATTACATCTAAATGTAATCTGACAGGCATCTCTCTCAGTGCAGCGGCTCAGGCCTCCAACACCTTTGTAAATACCCGAGGCATGGAGGAAAACCCAATGGGCAGTGCTGTATACTGGAAATGATGACCTAAGTAAGAGAATCTAAGGAATTGCCTATGGAGGAGTAAAACAGGAATATGGAGGTAAGCCTCCATTAAATCTATTGAAGTAAGAAAATCTCCAAGTCTGATGCCACCCAGAATGGTTGGCAAAGAATGCATCTTAAACCTCTTGTAACAAATAAAACAGTTTAATTTTTTAAGATCAAGAATGGCTCTCCAGCCATTCAGCTTCTCTGATCTCTCCCTCCTCTGAAATGGAGGAGCGGTCCCCCATGTCCTCCTCCTCAGGAACTGGTGACCCTCTGCCTATATGGCTTCCAGAGATGCTATGGAGCGCCCAGAGGACTGCTTAGGGGCTTGAGCCTTCTTTTGTTGTAACCCAGTCTCAATGTCCTGTGATATAATATTAGCTATAATGTCCTGAAAATTGGCCATACACAGGGGATTGAGCTGTTCAGAGTGAAATCCCGAAGCTGTAGATGGGATGTTATCCATTCTGGCCAAATTAGGCTGCTGCGTATATTCCCTAGTTGGCAATGGGGTCTGTGCATCCTATACAGATCCCCAGATGCCTGAGACATCAATGGGGAATAGAGGGTTAAAGGAGTCATCCCTATCTTCCCTATGTTCAAGAGAGAGCTGCAGAGATAACCTGCCCTGGGAACGTTGTCTCCTATCTGTTGAATGGGAGGTGAGAGCTTTCTTGCTGGAAGTCTTTTTGCATATGCGTTCCAGCACTCTGTCTTTTTGTTTTTCGAATCTAGAGCTGGATGTAAAAGATTTCTTGGACTTAACAGTCTTGGTAAATACTTTGGAACTCCTCCTGTGAACCTCGCCAGCCTCAGAGTTGTTGGAGGTGGCAAGCAAAGTGGTTGATTCCAGATCAGGAGCCCCTGATCCCAACTGAGGGCTATGAGTCTCCCCAGGCAGCTCCAATGCAGCTTCATTTGGCTCGGGAGCAATAGTGGCCGCCATTTTGAAGGTTGCACTCAAAGGGCTAGAAAATGACACTTTGTGCCTTTTTAAACGGCTCTGGAGCCTGCGGTGACTGTTGGCCGGCTCCGATCTCGCCACCGCCTTGCCTGTGCCATTGGGTCACTCCGTGGCAGCTGCAACACTTTTAAAAGATGCTGGAATGCGGGATTTCCAGTGACGTCATTGGCTATGGCGGCAGGCTTGGAGATAGCTCTGAAGCCTAGCTGACAAACCAGGGGTCTGGCGGCATAAAGAGCGGCCGTTTGCTGGTCTTGGAGGGACTCAGTGAAGAACGGGGGTGCTTCTCTGCAGGCGGGGGGAGGTGGGATCTCCTCGGCAAAGCAGAGGCTTAGCCCTGATCCCAGACGTCTGAAGAGGGACGCACGGCGGCCCCAAAGCCATGACACAGCACTTTTGTTTGGTGTAGGATTTTTGGTATGAATCTGGATGCCCTAAATTTTCTTGAAGAGTAAGTTGGATTTACTATTTGGTTACTGCATCTCTGGCAGTTTTTTTTTTCTTTTCCTCTTCGATGGGACTTTTAGCAGCAATTACGACAAACAGGAGCAAATAAATTAACAATTGAAAAAGGATTAACATCATAAAGAGCTGTCGAAGGCAGCCTAGGTGGTGGAAACAGAGGAGGGAGAGTGAAGTTTTACCCTGAAGCACAGCTGATAGATATCGGCGGACTTGCCTTGCCTCCACCCAAGATTTTTGGAAAACTTTTGTGCTGCTATAGGAGATTTAAGACTCCATTTGAGACAGTCAATATTATATCTACTGTGTGCAATGCTTTCTCATTTTTTGGAGTTGGAGTTGGACACTTGAAAGGGGAATATTTCGAGCTGAACCTCCCTTTCTTTTTGTTCTCTTCTCTTTGAGGTTTGATTCCTTTTTTTATGTTGGTGTATTTGCCCCCACCCTTCTTTCCTTTTTTTTCTGATATGAGCCCCCTCTTGTACTTTTTCTAGATCTCTGTATGGGACTATATTCATATATATTTTTCCTTATAGATAGCAGCAAAATAAGTTGGAACATTGCTTAAACTGGTAGCAGATAGCTTATGAAACAGTGGGATAAGATTATTAACCTAATTGATATGAGCTGGGCAAAGGGGGGGGGAAACCTCGGCACTACCTACTCAGTCGTCCCCATCTACAACCCCTCCAACACTACACAGAACTTTAGACAATATGGCTGGGGTAGAGAAGGCACCCATATTGCAAAATATACAGACAACTTTGTTATAGATACAAAATAATATGGCTAGGAATCAAGAGGTCACCGAAAAATCCCTGGCCGACATTAAAAACGAAATGGGAGACATGAGGGGAGAAATGAAACAGCTGTATTCACAGCAAAAGGAGATCTGGGCAAAAATGGAGAAACAGGAGAGTCAAATTCAAGATTTAGGAGTAAAAATGAAGGAAAGTGAAGGGAACATGGCGAGGTGGGAGATGAGGCAGCTTCATATCAATAGAAGGTTGGAAGATGAGATTGCTATGTTGGAATTAGAAAAGTCAGCCTTCTTTCTCAGATTTCAAAATATTCCAGAGGAAAGAGGGGAGGAACTGAAGGAAATTATGGTTGAGATAATTGCAGGGATTGCCCAGAAAGATAAGCTGTTGATACAGAGTGATATTGATGATGTGTATAGGGTCTATACTTCCTATACTAGGAGACAGAAACTGCCACGTGAAGTCCACGTGAGGTTTAGTAAACAATCTCTGAGAGAAGAAATTTACCAGAAGGCATGTGACCAGAATACCATGTACACGGGGGAGATGGTGACAGTACTAAAACAGATACCAAGAAGAGTGAGGGAAAGGAGGCAGAAATATCAGGATCTAACAACACAATTGAGGAAACTTCAGGTGATGTATAGGTGGCTTTTCCCAGAAGGGGTGTCCTTCCTCTGGCAAGGCTAGAGGTTTCGGATTGAATCATTGCAAGATGCACAAGACTTTATGGAAAGTCAGTTGAAGAGGGGAACTCAGAGTAACGATGGAGAATTGGATAACAAGAGCCGAGGAGAGGAGCGAAAGAATAGTGTCCCGGGAGACAAGAAAGGGGGAAATGAGAATCAAAGCAGAGATGAGAGACCGCAGACGAGGCAGACAACAAATTCCAAAGCCTTACACAAATAAACATGGCGGATGAACTCCACTTAATTTCTTTAAACATAAATGGTTTGAATTCACTAAGAAAGAGAAATAAAATACTGAATGCTTTATAGAAAAAGAATTGTGATCTGACATGCCTGCAAGAAGTACATATAGTGAACCACCAGCAAAATGTGTTGTATTACCCCCGGCTGGGTATAATGCATACAAGTTTAGCAGATTAAAAGAAAAGGGGCATTATGCTGTATGTTAAAGATCATATCGATTCTAAATTGGTGTATACTGATGGGAAGTGGAGACTTTTAATGGTTGAATTGAAATTTGGTCGATATAAAATTTTGCTGGTGGTCATATACACACCGAACGACAATCAAAGTACCTTCTTTAGAAAGTTGCATCTAAAAATTGCAGAGTTAGGCTATGACCACATATGTGTGGTGGGTGATTACAACGCTGTGGCAAATAGGACAATGGACTATAACCCAGGAAACATCCAAAAGGGGGGTGGAAATTAAGAGAAAGGAGGAGAGCTCTCCCCAAAACTTTTGAAGACATGAGGGAGGAATATGAATTAAAGGATGTATGGCGTGAACTCCACCCACAGAAACAACAATTTACTTTCTTTTCACATAGACATCAATCCTGTTCTAGGATCGACATGGCCTGGTTGACACCAGAAATTGGGGATTTGATTAAGGAAGCAGCAATCGAGGTTAATACCTGGGCCAATCATAATCCACTCTTATTGGTGTGGAAAGGAGTAAGGCAGGGGAGGAAGAGAAGGTGGATGATGAATACAGAGATAGTGAAAGAACAAGAATTTCAACAAATGTTTAAAAGGGAAATGAGGTGGGTTTTTTTTGAAGAAAATAGGAAGGGAGTAACTCCACAAATACTTTGGGATACGGCCAAGGCTTATATGAGAGGCCTAGCTATAAAATATACAATAGGCACACAGAGGAAAAAATTAGAAGAGAGGGCAAAATGGGTAGCCAAATTGGCGGTGGTAGAAAAAGCCTTGCAACAGGACCCACTAGATGATAGGAAAAAAGAAGAAATGGCTAGAATTAAGCACAGGATATCTCTTCTAGACCAGGAGGATGTTGCTCGGAAACTTAGGGGGATTAAGCAAAACTTTTTTGAGCATGCTAACAAACCGGGTCGTTGGCTCTCTTATAGACTTCGGAAAGAAAGAGAGAGCAGACGTATAGCTCAACTGCAGAATAGTAAAGGGGAATTAGTAGAAACCAAGGAGGAGAAACAGGAAATAATTCAAGGTTTTTTTCAGTAACTATATAGTAGAGAAGAAATTTCTGAGGACCAAATTAAGGAATTTTTAGATAATGCAAATCTACCCAAGATCTCAAATGAAGCGAAAGGGGTACTAAACCAAAAGATAACAATAGATGAAGTAGAAAAGGCAGTCAAAAAAATGGAAAACAACAAAACTCTTGGCATGGATGGTTTGCAGGTTGAAATCTATAAAACTTTTTGGGAAATCTTAGGACAAGAGATGATAGTAATATTGAATGCTGTCTTGACGGATTCTATCTCACCAAAATTGTGGGCTGAGGCCTATATAACCCTTTTGCCTAAAGCTGGAGCTGACCGTACCCAAATCAAAAACTATAGGCCCATTTCACTTTTGAGTATGGATTATAAAATCTTTGCAGCTATACTGGCAGATAGACTCAAATTCTTCCTTAGTAAATTTATACACCCTGATCAGAACGGCTTCCTGCCGTCAAGGCATTTGAAAGATAATGTTAGAATTATTTTGGATGCCTTAGAATATTATGAAGCCCGGCCGGATAAACAAGTGGCCTTTATGTTTCTTGATGCACAAAAGGCTTTTGATCGGGTAAATTGGAAGTTTATGTTGTCACAATTAGAAAATATGAAGTTTGGAGAAAACTTCTTAAATGCAGTTTGGGCAATTTATGTACGACAAACTGCAACATTATTAGTAAATGGAGAAGAGGCGGGTGATATTGAGATTGGTAAAGGCACAAGACAAGGATGCCCGTTATCCCCCCTACTATTTATCCTTACATTAGAACCCCTTCTTAGAATAGTGAGGAGTGATATACAAATTAAAGGGTTACGAGCTAAAGTTCAGAAATTTAAGGTCCAGGTTTTTGCCGACGACCTTGTTTTTATTCTGGAGGATCCTATGGCTTCTAGGATACAACTTTTACGTAAAATAGAGGAGTACGGTAGGATAGCGGTGCTATGTATAAATAAAGAGAAGACAAAACTGTTAATTAAGAATATGACTTTGAACCAGAAAAGGGAAGTACAAAGCCTATTAGGGATTAACATGGCCCATAAAATACAATACTTGGGAATTTGGCTCACGGAGAGATGTTCCTCTATCAAGGTAGATAATTATATGAAATTGCTACAACAGGTATGTAAGGATATGACTAATTGGAGTGGTAAACAACTGTCTTTGATGGGCAGGATTGCGACAGTTAAGACACATGTATTACGGAAATTTTTGTTTCTGTTTCAAACGGCACCAACTAAATTGGACAAAAATTTTTTAAAATCTTTGGAGACAATAGTGGCTCGATTTATATGGCAAGGCAAGAAAGCACGAATTAAAGCCCAAATGTTGCAAAAACGTAAAGAACTGGGAGACTTCGGAGTACCCAAATGGGAAGCATATTATAATGCAGCAATTATGACATGGGTGAAGGATTGGGTGACATTGAGTAGAAGGCGCCTATTGGCTATAGAGGGACATGACCTCCCCCAGGGATGGCATGCCTCCCTCTGGCAAGAAAGAGACACCCCCCCCCCAATAGGTACTTCATGGGACATTATATTGGGAAGATTTTGATGGGGGTCTGGGAAAAGATGACAAAAAAATACTATCTTAGGATTTTGTGCTGGTTGGCACCGTTAGAGGCCTTAACGCATCCCAGTGTATTTAATTGGACAAGAAACATAACATATAAAGACATTATAACAGAAGATGGCAACATGAAAACAAAGATGGAATTAGAGCAGCAGGGCAGGAATCTGGAATGGTGGGAATATTTACAGGTTAGAAACAGGTTTAAAAGCGATAAGGTACAGTTTGGGATCTACCCAAACCCTCAGGGGCTAGATAAGATTTTGTTTGGCGGAGATAAGAAAATGTTATCGAAGATTTATCAATTTTTGACCTGTCAAGACGCTAAAGAAGAGATGGATAAAAGCCTTCTAGTAGCATGGGAGAGAAACTTTGGCGATGAGATTGAAATGGGAAAATGGTGGGATCTATGGAGTAAGACTATTAAACTTACAATATCTACAGCATTTAAAGAAAACATATACAAGATGGTTTATAGATGGCACTTCCCCCCAACGAGGTTAGCCAAAATGTTTCCGGGTTATCTCCACTGTGTTGGAAATGCGGAAGAAGGGATAGCACATTCTACCATATTTGGTGGTCCTATACAGAGGCCACGAAATACTGGAGAAGGATTCAAAAATGGCTAAAAGAGGTTACTGGGGCAAGCATGGAATGGAAGCCCGAGAATTTTTTACTAAGCATAAAACCAGAAAACATGAGTAAATCAATATGGCATTTGAGCCTACATATAATTGTGGCCACAAGAATAACTTATGCACAATTTTGGAAATCTACTACCATACCGTCGGAAGATTCCATAATTAAAAAGATCTATGAATGTACAGAAATGGACAGAATGACAGGTTGGCTGAGGGACAAAGGAGAAATGGAACATTATCTTAGCTGGAACTTATGGTATATGTGGGCGACAAGGAGAACAGCAGGGACTTAAAACGGGGAAAGTTAAATAGCAGTTGTTAACAATGGGAACTAAAAGTGAACATGGGTATTGTAATAGATCCCTGAATTTTGTAACGAGAAGATGCAGCTTAGAGACCCAACAATGAGGAAGGAAAAAAAAAGTTGGGCTGTGAATTACTGTCACCGCGGGGGGGTGGGGGGTGTTGTATGTTTAAAATTGTATTTGTATTTGTATGTTTTACTCTTTAAAAAAATGTATAACCAATAAAGATTACTTTAAAAAAAAAAAGATGCTGGAATGCGAATAGCACTGCTGCAGTTTGCCGCTCAACTGGTGACAATATATGTTTTAAAAATACCTTTGGCAATATTAGAAATTTGTTGTCCGGAATTTGAATGGATATTTTATACTATATATGCAGATAGTGCTATGTTAGGAACCAAAACAATTTCCAGCAATTATTAAATACTAAAATATTTATCATTCATTTATCCCCCCTCCCTCCCTCTCCCTCTCTGTTATTAAAAGTGGGGCACTGGATGAAGACACTTTAGAACATGCAAATGTTAGTAGGAAGGTAAGAGGTATTATACACTCTGCTGCAAAGAATGTAAGTCAAAATATGCAAAAATAGTTATATATAAGAATGTGCGTCGGTTAATTTTGTTGTATGGAAGAGAGAGTTCATGCTAGGGAAAGCATCAAAGTAAGTTGAATGCATCAAGAATTATTTGCTTCAGAAGTGATAGTAATAAACCAAGACATATGCCCAAGGATGAATGAGTTCTTAATAAAGATCAAATATAAAAGTGAGTGACTTATACAAGAGAAAAACACTGAAGTAGTTGGCCCATATAGAATGAATGAGAATGGAACTGAAAAAATAGGTTGAGATAAGATGAAAGCTGAAAAAATGTGCTTGGAGAAGTTGATGACTTCCTCCATCAACTGAGACAGTGTATGAAATAAGAAGCAAAATGAACAAAAATAATTACATGCATAGAGTATGGCTATAGTAGAAACAACTACCAGGGGTTCTGGTATCTTGGCAAGGAAAAAGATATGATAGAGAATTTAGAAGAAGCACACAAATTCTATGAAGAACACTGTAATAGGGAAGGAAAACAAGGAAGCAAAGAGGAACTAGTATACAGAGGTCAAGTGGAAGAAACATCAGAAGACAGCGAAAGAAGCAGGAGAGAAGAACAGAGGCAAGAAAGAGAGAGAGCAGAGAAGGAAGGCGCGAGAGGGAAAAGTCAGATACAAACTAGAAGTAAAAGAAGCAATCTCAACTAAAGATGGATCAAAAAATAACAATTATGTCGATAAACTTGAATGGACTGAACTCACTAAAAAAAAAGAGACTTGTAGAAATAATACCTTCAAGAAAACATAAACTGGATTTGAAAGAGACACCTATAACAATAGAAAAAGAAAGGAAGGGAAGAAGGAAGGAAAGGAGGGGAGGGAGGAAGTAGAGAATGGAGGGACGAAGGAAAGGAAAGAAGTGGAGGGTGGGAGAGAGGGAGAGGAAGAAGAAATGTGGAGGAGAGGTAGGGGAAGAAGAAAGAAGTAAGGAGAGGTGGGTGGAAGGGAGAGAAAGAGAAGGAGAGGAGGGAGGAAGAGAGAAAAAGAGAAGGAGAGAGGGTAGGAAGGAGAAGAAAAAGGGGAGAAGTAGGGGAGAAGTAAGGGAAGAAGAAGGGGAAGGAGAGGAGGAAGGAAGGAAGTAGAGAAGGAAGGGAGGGAGAAAAGAAAAGAAAGAGAAAATAAGGTGAGATGTGGAGGAGAGGCAGGGGAAGAACGAGGTAAGGAGAGATGGGTGGGAGGGAAAGAGAAGGAGAGGAGGGAGGAAGTGAGAAAAAGAGAAGGAGAGAGGGTAGGAAGGAGAAGACAGAGGGTAAGAGTAGGGGAGAAGTAAGGGAAGGAAGAAGGGGAAGGAGATGAGGAAGGAAGGAAGTAGAGAAGGAAGGGAGGGAAAAAAGAAAAGAAATAAAAAATAAGGTGGTGTCATAGCAGGTGTGAAGGATGGTAAATAATACATTCCAAATTATACCTTATACCCTTTTAAATGGAATAATAATAATAATATAAGAATGGCAAAGAAAAAGAATAACTATGTGAATGTATAGCTATAACTGTATGTAAGAGAATAGATGACAGTAAAAATATAAAGCACAATATAGGTAAATAATACTGGATCATAAGTAGCTAAGTATAAATAAAGAAAGAAATGTATATAAAAATGGATAATGAGTAAAGAGATTACGAACGCAAGATAGAAATATATAGAAAGGAAAACACTAACTGCAAAGAAACCGATTCGGAACTGCTGTATGATATACGATGGAACTTATCGTTCCTATGTTGTTTTTAAGTTATGTGGTTATTTTTGTAAATGTGTTTATGTGTTCTGTTGAGGTGCTTATGTGTATAAAATTTAAAAAAATATTTAAAAAAAGAAACAACTTACAGTCTGCAAATATTATAGGTGGTTCTCGACCTTCCTTATAGTGGCACTGAAAAAAGTCACTGATAATCATTTTTCACACTTATGATTTTTGTAGCATTCACATGGTCACATAATTAAAATTCTGATGCTTAGCAACTAATTTATATTTATGACAGTTGCAGTCACGCAGGATCATGCAAGCAAAGCCTATGGGGAAGACAAATTCACTTAATTGTGTTACTAATTTAATATCTGTATTGATTCACTTAACAACTGTGGCAAGAAAGGTCATAAGGTGGGGTAAAAGTCACTTAACAATGACTCACTTAGCAACAGAAATTTTGAACTCAATTGTGGTCACGTCAAGTACTACCTGTATTTATTTATTTATTTATATTCCATCTTTATTATTTTTAATGCATAATTCAAGGCAGTGAACGTATCTAATATTCCTTTTCACTCCTACTTTCCCAACAACCCTGAAACATGAGTTGACTAAGAGATTATGACTGACCCAAGATCATCCAGCTGGCTTTCATGGCTAAGGTGAGAATAGAACTCATCGACTCCCACTTACTAGCCTGGTGCCTTAACCACTAGACCAAACTGGCTCTGGAACATGAATGGTTTCATTTACAAATAAATTCACTTACATTTCTTTTTCATTTACCTCTTATCTTTAACTTCTTCTGCTTGCTGTTTACCTTTTTTCTATTCTTTGTTTTGCATTCTACAAAAACAAAGAATGAGACAAATATTTCTCAGCTTACAATTGTAATGGAGCCTGCCCATTATAATCACAAGTAGTGACAACCATTAAGTAAAATGGTCTCACGTAATGCTGCCCCTAACATGGCTAAATGAACACATGGTTCATTAAAAAGAATACAGGATACTTTAGGGGTTGGAAAGGGTCCTCTTACACTTCTTGAAGCACTGTGTGCTCTGCTTTAGTTCCTCAGGATCTCCACAGGCCAATGCAATGCAAGGTAATGCAAGGCTTAGCCTTCCTACAAAGGAACAGGTATTACAATAGTGAGCATGTAAAGAATTCAGTTTTTTAAGGAGGCGCCATTTTTTAAAAAAAAAACTGAGTGAGTGTTCCTGGGTGCTGGGGAGGGCAGAAATGAGTGAAAAAAATTGGCCATTTTTTGCTCAATCCCCCCTACCCCCCGCCACCGGAGCACTTAATAAGCCTCCTAAAGGCTATGCATGCCCCCCCTTTTTTTGACAAAAAACAGAGCCGTTTTTGGAAAAAAGGGCTGTTTTTGGGAGGTCTGCAGAGTGCAAATCTTTTTTTTTTAAATTGCCTCTTCAAAATCTTGGTGCATCTTATACTCTGGTGCGTCTTATAGTCTGAAAAATATGGTATATGAAAATGCAGGCAATACCTTTCATAGGTTACAACCTTTTGTGTAATTAGATAACTGTATCCTTGATTTCTGACAGCTAAGTATTATAACCCAGTTTTTCTATTGTCCTCTTACTGAGAAATTCCTTTCAGTTTTACAAACTTTTTTTTTTGCAATAATCTTGTATTCCCAAGACTTATTTTTATAATTTAAAAAAAAATCAGAATGATTTGAGGAAACTGTCAATTCTTAGTAAGTTCACTCTTATAATATGTACTCTAATGATTTTGTAGTTAAATATATAACTATTTTAAACAGCAATGAGATATAAATATTTTTGTTAACATATAAGCTTGTTATTATTTCAAAGAGGCTTTATAAATATCTTTCTTTCCCTTCCTATTTTTATTAGTTCTAAAATCAAAGATTTTCCAAAGTTGTAATTCTTCATTCACTAAGGTAATATTTAATTTAATTTTTCAAATAAACATCTTAATTACCATGCCTAGATGGGAAGATTGCAACTCAAATTGCACAATTATTACTAAGGTTTATAAACAAAATCTATTATTTTAACATGGAAACAAAGGTGTAAATAGTCGTAAATAAAAACATCACCTTCAAAAGAAAGGTTAAAGTTAGAATGCTTTCAATTCAGCATCCCCCTTATATTCTTACAATGCAGTCAGTATATTGTAAGTAAAATTAGATATATATAAAACAGTATAAATCTGTAGTGGGATTCACATTTTTTACTACCGTTCTGTGGGCATGGTTTTATGGGCATGGCTTGGTGGGCATGGCAGGGAAGGATACTATAAAATCTCCATTCCCACCCCATTCCAGGGAAGGATACTGTAAAATATCCATTCCCTCCCCATTCCAGGGGAAGGTTACTGCAAAATCCCCATTTCCTCCAGATCAGCCTGGACTCAGGAGGCAGAGAATAGATGGGGGCAGGCCAGTCAAAGGTGGTATTTACCGGTTCTCCGAACTACTCAAAATTTCCGCTACCGGTTCTCCAGAACTGGTCAGAAAGAACGTTGGTCCTTACCTGAACGTATTTTTTCAGTAGAATGGCGGGAGGGGCTACAACTGGGTTTAGACAAAGCCTGATTAGTCCAAAGACTGAAAGAAATTTCTTAAAGTATCCTTCCTTCCCAGTTTCCTTGAGGTCAAATGTTGAAAGCTGTAAGACACAACACAAGAAACAACAGACCACGTGACTGCCCCTCACCCACCCTAACCAGCTACACTCTATGTAACTAGGGCAGGATGTAGCCCCTCCCGCCATTCTACTGAAAAGATACGTTCAGGTAAGGACCAATGTTCTTTTTCCAGTAGAGCTGGTGGGAGGGGCTACAACTGGGACGTACCAAAGCTAGGTCCCAGGGAGGGATGAAGACCCCCGGGGGAGGGGTGGTTGCCACTTATTGGAAGCGATGCAGCCTGTAGTGCCAAATAAAGGAGGTTGGGGACGACCAAGTGGCCACTCTACAAATATCCTCAAATGGGGCCCTAGTGGCCCATGTGGCCATAGTGGCAGGACTCTATGTGGAGTGGACCGTAATCCCCTCTGGAGGCTTCATAGGCAGCAGTGATGGCCTGCTGTAACCATCTGCCAATTGTGGCAGAAGAGACCCTGGCCCCCAGGGTACTAGGTTGAAATGACAGGAAGAGGGCTTCAGACCGACGGAAAGATGACGTGCGCCTGAGATAGATGCACAATGTGCGGTGGACTTCTAGTCAGTGCCAAAGATGTTCTCTCTCATGAGAAAGAGATGGGAAAAAATTAGGGGGAATGACCTCCTGAGTTCTACGAAAAAGAAAATTGACCTTCGGGAGAAATGTCAGGTCCAGTTGAAGGACCACCCTATCTTGCTGGAATTGGCAGAGGTCATCCTTGGATGGCAGAGCCCCTAGCTCTGATATCTGCCTTGCTGACATAACGGCGAAGAGGAACACCACCTTTAGGGATATGAATTTGAGGTTCACCATTCTTAACGGTTTGAACGGTGCCTCCGTCAAAGCCCTAAGCACCAAAGGAAGGTCCCACGTGGGAACCAATGAACCGGTGGAGGGCGGAGGTTGGCCGCCCATTTTAGACTGTTTAACTAAGGGAATTTGTGATAGAGAAAAATGGCCATCCCCCGCTAGAACGAAGGACAGGGCTGCCGCCTGCAGGCATAAAGTGTTATGGGAGATACCTTCGTCTAAGGCCTTCTGCAGGAGTTTGAGGACTTGGGCAACCGAAGCCTCTGTTGGGGGCAAGTTAAACCTCCTGCACCAGTTTATGAATGCCGACCGCATGGAATTATAAATCCATGTGGTCGACGGACATCTGGAAGCCTCAATAGTCATTATAGCCTTGGCTGTCAGGTTTGCGTCCCTCAGGAGGCGCTGTTCAAATGCCAGGCAGTCAAGTGGAGCCACTGGGACTCCAGGTGGATTAGGACCCCCTGACACAGGGCGATCTCCTGAGGAATCCTCCATGGGGGAGATATGGACAGTTGGACAATGTCCGCAAACCAAGGCCGTCTGGGCCAATACGGAGCTAGCAGAATGATGTGTGCCCTCTCTACCACTACCTTTCCAGGGTCCCCAGGATTAAAAGGAGAGGGGGAAAGGCATAAAGTAGGCCTGGCAGCCATGAGCTTCTGAGGACATCTGTTCCCTCCGCATTCCGGGCCGGGAAGTTGGAAATGAACTGAGGCAGTTGTACGTTTGCCGGGCTTGCGAACAAGTCCACCAATAGTGTGCCGAAGCGATGGCAGATTTTGTGAAACAGTTCAGGAAGTAGTTGCCATCCGCCGTGGTTGACTGTCGCATGACTCAGCCAGTTGGCCTGATGGTTGGCTGTGCCCGAGATGTGTTCTGATGTTATTGATGCCAGGTCTTTCTCTGCCCAGGAGCTGAGCTTCAGAGCCTCCAGCCAGAGACACTTGGAGTGAGTCCCCCAACGGTTTATGTGTGCCTTCGTGGCTATGTTGTCCTTCAGAAGGAGCAGACGTGATAGTCGAAGTCCTGGTGATAGGGGAACTGTCTGCAATGAGTTGCTCATGTACTGTTGTTGATAGGGGATGAGTGTCCATTGTAGTGCCTGGGAGTGAAGACGGGCCCAGGGCACTATCCCTATGCATGACACCATCTTGCCCAACAAGCGGGCCAAGGTCAGGATGGAAACTGACCGCCTTGCATGAACCTGATGTGCTAAGGTCTGGAAGTTGGTGAGACATTCTGAAGAAAGTCGGACTACTCCCGCTACAGAGTCTATTACTGTGCCCAGATGAAGTTTCTTTGTTGTGGGAGAGAGATGGCTTTTGGGGAAGTTTACAGAGAACCCCAGCGACTGTAAGGTCTGGATGGTCAGATGCAGGTCATGGACCGCTTGCATGTGTGATTGGGCCTGAACGAGTACGTCATTGAGATAACATTGGAGTCTCACTGGAGAAGCTCACAGTGAGCCGCCAATGCTGCCAAGACCTTGAACGTGCAAGGGGCAGAGGCTAGGCCAAAGGAAAGAGCCCTGTACTGGAAGTGCCGCCCGCTGTGAGAGAACCGGAGGAATCTGCGATGGGCTGGCAGAATCAGGATGTACAGATAGGCTTCCATCAAATCTATGGACGCCAGAAAATCCCCCCACCAGATCCTCAGGAGGATGGACCTGAGGGAGGACATCTTGAAGTGCCTGTAACTAGGTAGGAGTTGAGGCGCTTCAGGTCCAGAATAGCCCGCCAGCCCCCCAAACTCTTCAGAACTATGAACAGGTTGGAGTAGTGGCCCAACACGTACTCCGCCACTGGGACCAGTTCTACTGCCTGAATGTCCAGCAGATGTTGTATGGCCAGATCCATTAGGCGGCATTGTTCCAGATCCCAGGATAGAGGAAAGGTTCTGAAGAGTATTGGGAGTGGGGTGAGGAATTCCAGATGGAGGCCGCTCCTGACGGTGGACCTGATCCAGGCACCTGATGTCATCTGGTCCCACTGATCCGCGAACAATGCCAGGCGGCTGCCAATCAGCAAACTCGGGTTGGAGTCATTTCCCTTTGTGGAAGGGACGGCTGCCCTCCCCCCCCACGTGAAAGGGCCACCTAGACCATCCCTGGTACTTCCCTCTGTCCTGATAAAATGGACACTGACTCTGCCTATTGGACCTATATGGGAAGTACCGCTGTTGCCGGTAGTCTGGATCAGGTGTCCTGAAAGAAGGCCTATGGTAAG
Organism: Thamnophis elegans; assembly: GCF_009769535.1. Taxonomy (NCBI): domain Eukaryota; kingdom Metazoa; phylum Chordata; class Lepidosauria; order Squamata; family Natricidae; genus Thamnophis; species Thamnophis elegans. The sequence continues at coordinate 69,942,591 of NC_045558.1, forward strand.
GAGCTGGGCAAGTATCCGGCTTCTTGGTGTTAATGGGTAGAACCTTTTTCTTATCTTTATTCTCAATGAGAATTGGGTCTAGAGATTCTCCAAAGAGATTGGAACTTGTGTATGGAGCCGCTGCTAGATTCCATTTGGACTTGTTGTCCATTTGCCAACTACGGAGCCACAAAAGACACCTGCATGTCACCAAGGTGGATAAGGCACGGGACACGAACTTAATAGAGTCCAGAGTGGTGTCCGCAGAAAACTGTGTGGCAGAAATGATTTTGGTGAGGTCTTGGTGAAGATGCTCATCCTGGACCGGGATGTGATCCTGTAATTGGTGAAGCCACATGACTACTGTGAGATTAAAGTAGGACGCCGCCGCAGCTGATTTAATTGCCCAGGAGGAAGTGTTGAAGTTCTTACACAAGGTAAGTTCTGCATGCTTGTCCTCAGATTTTAGCTTATCGGCCACATTCCCTGACAACACCATTGAAGAATTGGCTAGCGCTGCTATAGGAGCATCTACCGTAGGTAACTGAAGGTCCTGGGAGAAAATCTGCTCCATATTGTAGTAGCGGCGATCATTGCTCCCAGGATTGGGTAGAGTGGAAGGACAGGCCCACTAGTTTTTGACCACCTCAAGAAACAATGGTGGGGCTGGAACCTCCTCCTTATCCACGTTGGTGTTCATGAACATAGCCAGATTAGGATCCCTAGGTTGAGACACAGAGGGAGCCCACGTTGCTATCTTAATGGTCTTCTTAGCCTTATGAAGAAGAGGCTTGAACATCGGGGGCGAAAAGAGTCCAGGAAAGGCCGGGGGATCAGGAGGAACAGTGTCCTCATCCACAGACAACCTCATATCTTGGTGTGTGTCCTCCCCTAGAACAGATCCCTCGCTGACTACTGAGGGAGAAGGAGGCCTAGCATGACTCTGTCTATGAGAAGAAGATGGAAATCTATGATACCTGGAGTTAGAGCACTGCCTCCCCTCCCCCTGGAAGGAACATTCCCATTGGGAAAGGTCTGATATAATGCCCTATGTAATGGCTGAAGATATGAGCCTCCTGATACTTTCAGGCAGAAGCTCTAGATCCTCCATCAGATGTCCCTGCAGTTGAAGGGACTGGAAGGACTAGGTGTGACACCTGAAGATAATCCTGAGATCCACCTTCCAGTGGATCCTCTCTTCCACCCCTGTACGATCTCGGAGAGATGGGAGGGGAAGGAGACACCTGTTGTCTGCGAGGTCTAGCAGGGGAGATCGAGGGGGATGAAGGCCTGAAGCCCCCGAGAGGAGATCCTGAGTGATGAGAGCTAGGCCTACCTGGGGATCTGAACCTGCTAGGGGAGTTGGGCCTAGCAGACTGGACCTACTTCTCCTCCCTGGCCATCCAATTTTCTAAGGCCTTTTGCCTCCTTAATTCATCCCTAACTGCAGCTCTGGAAGGGTGCTGGTCAGCAGATGGCTTGGAAGCAGCTTTTCATGGTTCTGGGCCTACCCTGCCCCACTTTTCCAGTTTTGCTTTGTGCCTCAATAGTGTCCTCTGCTGGGTCAGGTGCACCACGAAGTTGCTTGAGGCCCTGTAACACCTACCAGTGCCTGGCCCTGTTCAGGGGACTGGGGCCGTGCCTGTTGTTTCACTTTATGCCTGCTGGCCTCAGTTTATGGCTGTGATGCATGTTTACAGGGAACTCAAGATGTGACTTACCAGCCTCGATGTATGACCGCAATGCAGGCCATCAGGCACACGAGGTAGAAAATGGCCACCTCCACATGCATCCACAAAATGGCCACCATGCCTTGTGGAAGAATAAGAAGAAGCCTCCCTGGCTCTAACAGCACTGGGCTGACAGCCGGCTTCACGGCTAGTTAATCCTCATTAAATCATCAGGAAGCTAAATTCAAGCTGCGGCTTGTCTCTTCGAGCCGTAACGCTCCTTTGCGAGCTGCGGCGCTGCCTTTGAAGTTGTGGCTGCTATTCAAGCCACGGTGCACTGTTTTCATGCTGCAGTGCTGTTTTCAAGCCGTGGCACGCTTTTCCAAGCCGTGGCGCATTGTTAGGAGCCATGGCAAATCTTTTAACATAATGCGATGAAAGGGCTACAAGGGTGTAGGTGAGTCACCCTCCACGCAAGAAGCCAGTAATAGCTTCCTTCGGCTGCTAGACTAGGAGCCTGTCACCCCTTCACACCCAGGGATTAGGCAGGGCTCCCCAAGGCCCAGAGGTAGGAATCTAGGGCTATCCTACCTCCTTCTGAGAGAGACAAAATGGTCTCTGTGGCCAGCAGCCAGAAATTTGGAATTTAGATTAACCAATTAATCCAATAAATTATAAAACAACAAGGTTACAGTACCTCGAATGGAGCCAAAGCTAGTGTTTGGACCAAAAACTGAGAGGAAACTGGTAGCCAATAGGGAAGGAAGGATACTTTAAGAAATTTCCCTCAGTCTTTTGACCAATCAGGCTTTGGCTAAACCCAGTTGTAGCCCCTCCCGCCATCTCTACTGGAAAACCTGCTGAATACCAGCTCTGGCATAAACACTCCCAAATTCTTTCAAAATTCAAGAGCATTGATACAATCTGTTTTGACTCTGTTTAGCAGAGTGTAAAACCAAAAATTCAAGCAATGAAGAATGAACACAATTATCATTCTTTAGCGGTGATTACAAAAAAAATTATTAAAATGTAAATGTTAGTACATCTAAAACAATCACATTTGACAAAGTAATGAAGCCTTAATCTCTTTTAACTGTAACAAAGGTAGTATATATCAGGGACCACCAAATTCATAACTTTAAATCATGCGGACCACTAATATGATTTTTTAAAAAAGATAAATAGTATTTAGTGCAATATAAAAAATGCAAATAATTTTTCTGCAGATCACCAAAATTTTCTCGTGGACCACCAGTGGTTCATGGGCCACCAGTTAGTGACCCATGCTATATAAGCTTGCTAATGACTGCTACCGATATAAACAATCAATGTTTATATTCCCAAAAATGCTTTTTAAGAAAAATCTCATCATAATAATACTGTGAATAATTTAATAAAATAAATATTTCAATCTCAGTATTAGAAACAACAATGGAGGTAACTGACTTTCATTTTGTCAACTATTCCTACTCACATGCCAAAAATGACTCTTCCTATGTCTTGAAATCTAGGCACTCTTTTTCACCAGTATCTAAAAGCTCTTCAAATACACTATATTGCCAAAAGTATTCACTCACCCATCCACATAATCAGACTCAGTTGTGAATGAATACTTTTGGCAATATAGTGTATATTTGTACACTCCTCCTGATAATGTATTAGTTACTTCTACCACCAGTTCAGTGGTGGGTTCCGGATCCTGTTGCAACCGATATGTTTGCAACGGGGCCCGGCGTCCTCTACATGAACGTGTGCAGTGTGTGCGCACATACGTGTAGCACGTGCATGCATCTTACCTTCCAGAGATACCTCCACCAGCCTCCGTGATGCTCCAGCTGCTCGGCAGAGCGTTGCGCAGACACTGTATGTGCCATGCGCATCACAGAAGCACCGAAGGTTTAAAGGACAGATAAGGAGTGCGGGGAGGCAGGTGGGCCCTCCGGAGCACTGTACTGGAATGGTATCTGGTGCTCCGGGCAGGCTCCGGTACGCCTGTACTGGGGCGTATCACCTGCAACCCACCACTGCACCAGTTCATGCAAATCTTCCTATAACATTCTTTTTCATATCCTTCCTCTTTATCTTGCTACAGCACACCAGATTTTCATCGACAATGTTCCTTCTTTCTTTTATTCTACCCATTAGTTCAAATGACTACAATATGCAATAATTGTAAACTATACTAAAAATGAAGCCAGCAACAGGAAGCATTAGGCAACCATAAGCTATGCGGGTTCATAATACAAACTAAACTTCCTAAATTAGTATTTTCTCTGCAAATTGTACTGTATTTGGATTCCAGGGGGAGTAACTAGAATGAAGTATAATTTATTAGAGTCAACAAATAAACATTTATTAGTATCAAATAAAATATCTACCTTCCACTCTAGCAGTAAAATTAACTTAAATTATGGCTTTTTACAGTATTAGTCTTACTGTTAAAAGCATAATAGAATGCACAAAGTTTAATGCATAAATCACAGAAATAATGTGTTTCTTTGTATTTTGGACCCCATTTTTGTAAATCATCATGCTAAGCCAATTATTGTACCATTTTTTAAAAGTTTTAATATTTGTAGCCTTTTGATCTCTCAGAAGCTGAAAAATACTTTTAACAGGACTTTGCAAATTAAATAAAATATGGAAGATGTTTCAGTATCTGATCTCAAATAAAAGATAATTTAGATGGAGATCTAAATTAGAAAACAAATTCATTTATTTGAATTATTTATGTAACCTGGAGTCATGAAAAGAGAGAAGTGGCTATAATCCTTAACAACCTATAAGAAGTACACTTTTTAAAAATGCAATTAATCCGTACATGTTTCTAAAAACCTTTCATAAATAAAAAAATGGCACCCAATATTTGCATAAAATAAATAAAAAATTGCTTACTTCAACCTCAATAAAACAGTCCAACTTGAAGCTTTTGGTAAAATGCTTTGAGTTTTTCATGTTCTGACAGAACAAAACTTGAAATGGCTAGGTATTCCACTGGAATGTTCCAGTGTTCTGATCATAAATAACAACATAAATAAATTTGAGCCTTATTATATATATTTGAGTTATCACCAGGATCAGAAGAGTGAGATAGACTTAAACAGTGACTATTACATATCTGCCAACCAACTTCCAGAAAAATTGACTAAAAGAGTATTAAGAACAACTTTGAAACTATTAAAACAAATTGATGAATGAAACAGCGGTGATACTTCATCATCCATTGAAAAACAAATTTAAATCAGAAACTATCAAAAAAAAGCCCCATTCTTCAACATAATCCTAAAGTACTGAACTAACACAGTTACAAAATCAAAGCCTATCTCTTTAATATTACTTTCAATTAATGCCCTTCCTGTTCCCAATTTTTAGATAAGCCATTCAACCCGCTTAAGAAAATAAAGCAGAAAATTTAGTTTTTTATTATTGTTGCACTTTCTCTATATGAGAAGGAACTCATCTCTCTAGAGATCTTTCCCTCCTGTCCATATTTGCATACAAAGCTGAACAAATCAGCTCAAACCATGTGTGTTTCATCACTGAAATAGGAAAGGCACTGATTTTTAATCTAAAGATACAGACTTTTCCTTCAAATCAATTTTAGGTTATTTTAATTACAGGTGTATATTGATTTTTAAAAGATAATTATTTTGTATGTGACCTAATTAAATATTTCAAAACTGTACCAAACATGAAAATAGGACACTAAACATGAGATGCCTTTTGTGCCACGTGGAAGTTACATTACTATTTGTTCATTTATAGTTATTGAGACATACAAATTGACTAGGAACGCCTAACTGTTTACATTTTTCTACACAGTAACCTGCATCCTATTAACAGTGTAGAGCACACTGAAATGCCACAACTGCTTTACACATTCACCGATTGCAGACAATCTTACCAGGGGTAGGTTCCAGCAGGCACTACTGCCGATTCACTTGTGTGTGCACCATGCACACGTGCTTGATGTGCACGCAAGCGCAATGCAATAAAAACTGTTCTGCGTATACACAGAACCAAACAACAAGATAATGGCACCTATGTCCAGAAAACCAGTTTGTGGCAGATCTGGGTCGCTGCCGGTTTCAGTGACCCAGGCTGCCAAACCACTACCGGTTCGACCGAACCAGTCCGAACCGGTAGAAACCCACCACTGAATCTTACCCTAATTCCTTCATTGTTTCAGTATACAGGTAATCCTCAAGTTATGAATGTAATGGAGCCTGCCCACTCTGTTCGTAACCCAAGGATTCGTTGGAGTAAATCTCGTACCTTGAACTCCCTCCTTTTGCCCACGCATTCGCTAATCAAATGCGAGGCTCATTAAGTGCATATGAGGCATTTCAGGGTGGGGAAGGCCATGGAGGGCCTAGTGATGGAACAGGCCACCTTACAACAACCCAAGGCCACCCCGACCCACTGAAAGGTCTCATGCTCTCCACAATTCCTCCCCCCCCCAACCTGCAGTGGTGGGTCACTTACCTTGGGAAGCTGTAGCAAGCAGTCTCCTCTCCAGCCTCTCAGCCATGTGTGTCCCTCTGACACTGCATTCAGGCCTCCTTATATTTCGCCTGGCACATTGCTGGCCAAAATGGAGCTTCTGAGGGGTGGATCTGCCCTTCAGAAGCTCCATTCAGGCGTTCAGGAGGCCTTGCATGGCTTGTTGCAGATCTGCCTCCAGAAGCTCCATTTTGGTTGGCAACATGCCAGGCAAGGCCTCTGAATTCCCGAACAGAGCTTCTGAGGGGCGGATCCAAGAAGTTCCATCTTGTATTTCTAAACCATATTATCAAATGGTTTTCGTGGTGATGTACAAAAGGCAAGAAAATAAGTTACTAGAAACAGCCATCAAAAGGCACTAAAGCTAAAGCAAATTGAGAGTAGGGAAAAACAGAAGCACTCACTAGAACAGAGCTGAATATTAGAGAAAAAGATGTTCCAGAGCACAAATCCTTAAACCAAAAAGGAAGAGTAACATCATCATTCTGGAAAAAGTTGCAACTGCTTTCAGGCAATGCCAACAGGTTGGAATGGAACCTTACACAAACTCTGAAGTAGCTTTTTCTCTTTTTATATTTTCTCTTTCTCTACATAGCCTTTCCTAAACTGGATAAACAATTTCATAGGTACAAAAGTGATGAAACTAAAAAGATAAAATTGTTGAATTTAGAAAGCTGGATAAATAAATAAATAATTCACAAATTAACTAAGTTGTGTTACACACAAAGATTATTACTTACTGTATTTTTAGGAATATAAGATGTACCGGAATATAAGACCCACCAATGTTTTGAAGAGGCAAATTTAAATAAAAAAGTTTTTACCCTCTGCAACCTCCTCAAAATGGCCCGTTTTTCGTGAAAATGGGCCCATTTTGGGGTTGTTTTTTTAAAGGGCATGAATAGCCCTTAGGAGGCTTGTAGAGTGTTCCTGGAGGGGGGGGCAAAAATGAGCAAAAGAATGGCCAGTTTTTCGTGAAAATGGGCCCATTTTTTATTTTTAAACAGAGCATTAGGAAGGTTACAGAGCACTCTTGGGAATGGGGGGGGGGCAAAATTGAGCAAAAAATGGCCCATTTTTTACTCATTTCTGCCCTCCCAAGCGCAGGAGCTCTCTGAACACCTCCTATTATACGAACCAAATGTTATGGCAAAAAAATAGTTCTGATTTTGAAAAGACTGAAAATGATTAAGGTAAAAAGATTACTTGGCTAGTTGGATCAATGATCTAACTTAGTTCAGATCCACAGCACCGCCAAAAAGAAACTTATATTAATAATACGTAGCATGCTGAGCTTGGAACAGACACATCTGTATCACAGAGAAAAAATTGTAACATGTTCAATGACCTCATCAATATCTAAAGACATAATTTGCAAGTCTGTATAGGAAAACAAAACATTCATCACATTTGTTCAACTGTTATTATCTCAGTAAGACTTCTTTGAATTGCATAAGCGATCCCAATAAAAAACAACCTTGATTATATATTTTGTTCAAAATGTAGAACAGTTGAAAATAGATTGGCAGCCTACTGTAAAGTCTAATCAAAAGAAAACCAATATGTATAGCCTATTAGTAAAAAGAAATTAAGAAGGACTCACTGGAGTGATCCTAATTACTCAAGACTGCAAAGGAACAGAATTTCCAGATGTCCCATTACTGTTAACAGTTTTTCTTATTCAGTAACATGAAAGGCTCTCAGAACACAAAGGATATTCTATTTTCAAGCAGTACAACATAGATCTAACATTCCCCACAGTCAATATTATCACTTACAGACTTTAGGTTTTAAAAATAAGAACTGAAATGGGGGAGGGGGGATGCATAATTCTTAATTGTCAATATGGAAATGAGATTACATCCTAAACTATTTTCAATACTTTAATCTTCATGTCAAAAAATCCTGCATGAATTCACATTTCACAATCCAAAAGATTTCAGTAAACAAAGAGAGGAAGGAAGGGTGGAGCAGCACCACACAAGCAAACATTTGCTTGGTAGTTTGCTATAGAAGGACACTGTCAGGAAGTGCCATTGCATAAACCATTGTTTCAGCTACAAGCCAATAAGAGAATAAACAGCAGACCAAAAATGTAAAATGAAGAATAGAAATGATTATTATAAAACACGCATTGCTACTAGAAATATACATTTACAGAAGTATATACAAGCAGAACCTACATGCTACAAAGCTGCAACAGAACTACATGGAGTAAAGAAGCTACAGACTGTAGCTGAACTGGAAAGTAATATGACTATTTTACACATATTGTTAAAAGTGCCTCCCACACCATTTGGGAGATATATACCATACATATACTATTCATATAGAACAAAGGAAGAAATCTTAAACACAGAAGATAAATAATACTTATTACCCTTGCTAAGGTTAATGTTTATACTACATACCCAAATATAAAAATTACTTGATATGCATATTCTTGTAAAGTATTAGTATGAGGTTTACTCATTTACAGAACATATCTAAGCAGCTGTTGCCTCAAGCCATTCAGTGCTAAATAATATACACATTAATAATTTGACATGTTAATTATATTGCTTTGTTCTGTAAATTAAAAAAATCATACTATCCCATATAATGTTGTTTTGACCCAAGCCCTACATGCTTAAAGCAATATTCAATACAATGTGCAAATATAGGAGCTGAAATAAATAGGAAAACTCAAATAATCTTATAATAAATGTATAAGAAAGATTGCCAAGACACTGTAAAACCTTACCGCTTAAATCCCCCCAATGGAATGAGTTTAGTTAATTAGTTGGAATTACCATAAGAATGGTACAATAAATTCAACAAAGAAATGATAGAAGAGAATCAGATTCCTTATAAAGTTCTGTATTTTAGTCTATTGCTGTCCATTTCTAACCTCTGTTTCATTTTTAACCATATATATTGCTTAGCTAAATGCAATAAAATTAACATACAGGATAATATTCCAGGACATTTTGCAGACTTAAAATTGTTACATTACTAAATTCAAAAGTACAAACTTGCACAAAATACATTATTTTCAGAGTACACTGTAATTTATAAAGCTTCCTACCATGATGAGTTTACAGTTAATCTGACACAGGGAAACATTAAAAAAAAAGTTTTATAGGAAAGAGAATTTGAAGAAGCCAAAAACAAATCCTTCATAGAATTGTTTAGAAAGACAAATCCAAGAATACTGGTCAGTAAGAAATAAGGAACACTTGAAAAAAGATTACAAAACAAGGAACTACAGAATTATCATGTCAGAGGTCTCAGTCATGGCACATGGCACTTACAAAGATAAAATCTGAGCCAATCAGTTGAATGAGCTTTGCTTCCAGGCTGTTGACTTTTAAGTATAATTTATATTCAGGAATGGCCTTGGAGCAAAGTCTACATTTTGGATAAAGAGGACAGTTTGAAAGAGGGGTCAAAGAGGCCATCTAGGTCAAAATTGAACAGCACTCTCTCAACAGAGGGAGAAGGATACAACATCATCTATCTCCAATCCACAACACAAGAAGGCTACACACACATTTGCACTTCTCAGGTGACTGTGAGGACACAGATAAACCTCCAAGTGGCCTCAAGGACTCTCTAAAAAGAATTCAAATGATCAGCTGTCTGCAAGGAGTTTAAATTCTTCCATTCCCCACCATCCAGTCAGAGCTGAAGAAGCTTTTTAGATGAGAAGCAAAACATCTTCAAAGAACAACCAGAAAGTTCAGTTGCCTCTTGAAAAAGCACCTTTGGGACAACTATGAGCTGGATGACTGAGAATCTCTATAGACAATTGGCCCCACATTGGTATAGATAGCTAGGTTCAGGTAACAAATAAGTCAATTATTTAATTTATTATATCTGTGCTACTATATGGAAGATGAAGCTTAAATATTCAGCTCCACACACACACACACCCAAATGTTTTCGATACAACTTTTTGTTTACTTTTTGGTAAACAAAATGAAACTTTTTAATCCAATCATTACAACTCTTTTACCTTTTCAGATGCCACTAGTATTCTAGAAATTTTGGTAATAAAAGGCAGTTTGCTCTGGGGAAGAGAACAGAGAGCAGGCGTTTCACACGTGCGGAATTAGAAGTCAAGCGCAGGAACAGAGGCTCTTGGTTAAAAAAAAAGAAACAATGGAAGATTGGCTGAGAAAGGAAGCACTTTCTTGCTTTCTTCTTGAAACCAACGCTTACAACAGCCAGTGGCCGCTACTTAGGGCAGCACCCTAAAGGCGGGAAGTTGGGAAATGACACCTCCCGCCGCCGCCTTGATGACTCTCGAAGTGGGCCAATTGTGGGCAAGTACCAGTCACCCCGAGGACCGCGGAAATTGGTGGAATTGTATTCCACCAATGCAATCAGCACCAATGTCCTGAGCTCGGTGCTTTCCCCCCTAGGTACTACGAACTCTTGCCGTGTTTAACAGAACCTCTCCTCCCCATTTCTTTTGTTTTTATTTTTGCCTTTGCTAACATTTCCGACCTACGCCAGGAAATCGTGGCAGAATTCAAGAACCAACCTTTCCCTTGAGATCTATTCAGGTTCCTTACAACCAGCAGTGGGGAAAAGGCAGTACTGGAGACACTCTACGATAGCAACCTCCCCACATATTGCCTCGCGACGCCGGGACACCATCGGTATATCACCCCTTTGACGTTTTCATTCGCGGGAGCTATCGCACCCAGACCCCCTTCCCCGCCTCGCTCTCAGTGCTACAATTAAGGGCGGGGATCCATCTGTTGTTGCCACGCATCGCATTTCCCACGCATTTTCAATACGAGTTAGAGTCCTGCCAGCGCAGGTGGCGTCATTCTTGTTACAATACCCGGGCAGCATCATAATGCCTTGAGGCTTGCAAGCGCCCTTCATATTCAGTAGTCTACACAGAGGGACTCGACGTTCTTGATAAGCAATAACAAAATGCTGTAGCTTTTTCCCTTCCCCTTCCCTCAGCAGTCCTCATCTCCAGCCAAACACACGCCTCTGGCAAGCCACGCTCCTTCCTCCTCCCACTAGTCAGAAATTAAAGTACCTTTTTCTAAAGTAGAATCAGTTCCACAAAGTGCAGAGCTAAACAATGAAGTTGGCTGCCCTGGGGCAGAAGGCGAGACCACCAACAGTACCTCCTACCGCCTCCACCACTGAAGTTCGGCTTTTGCCGCGGCTTGTTTTGATGCTTCTGATCCTCCTTTTCTCTTTCTATTCCATCCGTAGCCTCTCGAGCACTTATAAAGCTCCCAGCCGTCGTCGCTGCAGCCACTACTGCTGTCGCTGCTCTCACTTCCTCTTCCTCCCTCCTGCTGGCCGGAGGCACGATTTGCATTTCCAAGAAGCTGCTAAAAATTAGATAGGCGCGAATCTCAATGGGAAAGAAGAATTAAGACATTTGGGGAGTTCGTTCTGTAAATCTCGAATCGCAATCCCACCCTTAATCACATTTATTGAAATGTAAATTGCAAAGAGCTCAGTAAAATTAGAACAGTCTTGTCCAGGACTCCATACAATCAAATTCGCATGCATTTATGTATTGTGTATGTGTGTATTTCTGCCTTTCTACCTACCTATAAGGTACATCTTGAAATGATGTAGAGTAAATTGTGCGTGCGTGTATGTGTACAAATTGCTGTATTGAACAACTTGTGATCTTGCAGTAGGATGTTCCGTGCTAGTAACAGAAAATAGCTGTCAAATTCTAGCTCAAGCAGTTTTCAGCTTCAGAACGGTATCGCAGTTCATAAGATCTCCAAAAGAGGGCAGCACTAAATATAAACTGAAATTAATTCCTTCCTTTTAGCTCCAGCTTAAGTTTCTAATTAACGTTGCAATTACAAAATGTATTTTGTCAGCTACTAGCTATTGAATCATTTTCATTCTGAAATAACACATCCTCTCCTCTGTCTTCTCAGGAAAAAACAAAGTCCTCTAACTGAAAAAGAAAATGAAGTACAACTGAACATTAAGAACAGCACAAAAACAATAGAATGAACACAATAACAACACAATAACAAGCATTGAAGCTTGTTCAAAGAAACAGCTAGCATAAGTATTAAAAGATGCCAGTATGGCAATATCAACTATAAGCATCAATTCACCACTACAAGCAAGCCAATTAATACAAATTAATAAGTGAATATTTTTGAGGCAAAATTAACAAAGAAGAAAAAGACTGTGCAACCAAAGCAGGATCAGGCTGGGAAATAAGATCAGCATGCTTAAATCAGATGCAAGTGAGTACAACAGATAAAGAAGAAGACCAAAGATTTCTTATCATGAAATATCATCTAGAAACAAGGAAGATTAAGGAAGCACTGGAAATAAAGCAGCAAATAACAGCTATATCTAAAACGATCAGGAGATATGAAGCTCAATTGCACATTATAGGCAGAATCTCCAATGTCAGCCGGATCTCCAGCATGGGATTCTACTTCCATGCACGCTTGCTTTCAGTTGCCATAGTTACAAGGGACAGCATGGCATTTGGGCTGGGAAAGTGAGCTGGTGAGGTGATGTCCCATGTGAACTAAAAGAGAAGTTTGCTCTCAAGAATTACTGCTCTGCTGAGTGGAGTTGTTTACACCATGTCAAGGCCAACCTCCTAGGACTCCAGATGTGCGAAATACCTGAAGATGAGCATCACATAACTTCACAGTGGATGTTGACTGGACACTCAGCAAGGGATTCTGGAGGGAGGGATTTGGGAAAACTTTCAATCTGTAACTTTCACACATTTTGATTCAGATTTTGCCTTGCTTTCCCTGCTATCATTTCAAACTCAGTAAAAGTACTCCTTCTCTACATCAGTGGGGTTGGGGTTTTTCTTTCTTGGGTTTTGAATGGAGGCAGGCCTGACATCCAATTTCAATCAAATCAGAAAAGTTTCTACAAATCCATTAGTAGAGAGTCTGCAGCGGGCTAGTCAATACTTGACAAAGAAAAAACTGTGCAGTTCTGCACTCAACTATGGACAAACAAAGAAATACAGACTGACTACAAACATGTAGCAACAATGGTACATTGGAATATCTTCAAGAAATACCCATGTGCCTGCAAACAAGAATGAAGTTAAATTGCTCTAGATTCTAAATTTAGAATTCAAACAGGCTTGCCAGATAAATACCCCCAAACTTAACAGCTATCAGTAAGAATGACAAATAAGTATGGGCAGCAGATATTGCAATACCTAGAGACAGCAGAAGAGAAAGGAGGGGGGAAATCACAAAATACAAAGATCTGCAAACAGAAGCAGAACAACTGTGCCAAAAGAAAACAAACTATCAATAGTATTGCAAAACATGTAGAGCACAATCAGCATTGACAAAAATCAGCATCAGCCTATTGCAAAAGCCAGCTTTATTTGGAACAGCTTACCAACCATAATAACAGAACAATAGATTATTCTCACAGGTCGCTTCAGGACATTCTATACATTCAAATACATTCTATGTATTTGATACCAAAAGTCTAACTGAATAATGACCTTCGGAAAGAAATGATAGTTCACATTATAGAAAATGGGCAGTATTTAAATATCATAATCTATGGTACCATTTTAATTGTATATCTTTACAGGTATCAATATATCTGCAAAATAAAGCTGAGTTATTTGAGTGTATAAACTGCAGCTTTGAGCAATGTGCATCCAGCCATGCCAAACCTTTCCCACTAACTGAGGTTCCCCCTTGGCTATGGAAATCTCTTGTATTGCTTTCAGCTTAAAGTTGTAATTATTAGATTCTTGGGGGATTCACACTAGAGGATCATGAAATAAAAGGAAGTCCACACACTGTAATAAGTGTTATTCTAAATTCTAGTTTCCTGGGTTACTAAAATTCATATCTTGCACACAAGATATGTATACTATGACAAAATGAATATGCTGTAATAAATAGCTTCAAAATATGCCAGTAAATACATGTATTTTTCAGTAAATTGATTAGAAAATAATAACCAGTATTACTGGTTATTAGATTACATTGACACATGAAAAATATTTTTTCCTGAAAATAATACTTGTTGCATCATGACATTTGTGACTGCCTTAAAAATAGTGTGGCTCAATTTGCACCAGTTTCTAATTTAGGAAACAGATGCTCAAAGAGGAAAAACATAACAGATTAGGATAATAGGAATGAGTCAAGTATTTGCTGTTACCTTTAAGTTTTTCTATTAAAATTGGAGTATAACATTAGTTATTTTTTTGAATAATGCAATAATGAATTACTACCACAATATACCACGTTCCTGTTAATATCTTTATTGAAAGAAGAGTCATGAATGTATGGATAAACACTTCTCATCAAAGAGGAAGGATTTTGAAATGCTGCTCTTTGTTTCCTTGCTCTTAAGCCTTCCTCACTCCCTAGTTTTAGGTAAGTAAGTTGCTGTTTTGCATGGTGTGAGTCACCTGGGGCCATTGCATGTATTCTCCCCAGGACTATACGGTTGCTGCCCATTCTCATTTAGAACCCTTGGCCTCAAACTATGGCCCCACCATGATGAAGTAATTTATCCGGCCTGCAGCCTGCCGTGCTTGGCCAAAGGGCTGTGGGGGAGACATGACAAGGCTTGGCCACCTTTTGGGCCCAGTCCAGCTCTGGGGTTCTGTGTGGCCTGCGGCCAGTAAACCCAAGACAAAGAGCCTAGTCCAGGTACACAGCACCCCAGTGCAGCACTCTCCCCTAAAGGTCACTCACCCCCGCCCAGAAGCGGTGACTCAACCTGAAGTGGAACCAAGGTGGAGGGGAGGGTGAGCGGGTGGCAGCCGAGAGCTGGGCCCAAAAGGAGACCAAGCCTTGCCATGTTTCCCCTGAGTTGGCCCTTCAACTGAACAGGCAGGTCTGGAGTAGATATCCTTCCCACAGTATGCCGCTTTCCATATTTAACTTTTGCATCCCCCAAGCGAGGGCAGCCTGCCACATTCAGGCCCCTTGAGTAGTGATCCCTACCGCCACTGCATGAAACAGCCAGCCTAGCCTGAGTCATCAGGCATTCCTGGCAGTCCCCTGAGGACTGCAAGCGAAGGAATGATTGTCTGCCCCTGCCCTCCCAGTCAGGTTGTGGGAGTGGCTGGCCCCTTCCACCCTCTGGAATGGTAGCAGCAGCATGGTCCCGTCATCCCAGAAACACAAACCTTCCCAGCCTCACATTGTGCTATCTGGCTGTTTTGGGAGTGAAGGGAAAGGGAAGAGAAGAGGCCAACCAGCAGGCCAAAGCATTGTTTGCTTTGCTCTCCCGCCTCCACTCTTGCAAGTTTCACTGCCTTTTTTCTTGCCACCTGACCCTCCCGATCTTTGAGACTGCAGCAACTCCCTAAATAAGAATGCTGGCTGTGAGACGAGGGGAGATGGGAAGAGAAAAGGCAGGGGAGGCGGGAGCCCAAAGCAAACAAGTGAATCTTTGCCTGCTGGCTGGCCTTTTTGTTCCCTTTCACTTGGGAGGCAGCCATCCTGAAACAGCAGCAGCAGCACACATGGATGCCTTTTCTCTTGTCATGTGATCTTTGAGATGAGTGGTAATGGTACTGTGGCTGTATGAGGGGGACGCAGGCAGGCCAAAACAGCAGTAGCAATGGCCGAATCCTTAGTGTGCAGCAGGAGCAAAGCACAAGCTAGACTGGGAAAGCTGGCTATGAGAGGAAGAGAAGCTGGGTAAGCTGGCCCCGGACATTTCCCAGGTCCTCTTGTCCCAGAAGCAGCAACCTCACACTTTCCCTTCTCTGCTAGCCCCTTTCTTCACATGAGATTGTCCAGCAGCAGAGAGGGAGAAAGAGGTGGAGTTCCTGTGTGTTCCCGTTTCTGTGTGTTAACACTGCCATTCCACCTGCATAAAGCTAGACTGGGGTCCCTCAAACTGTGAGTGAAGACTGAGGAGACCATGTGGGATGGAAGCTAGGCAAAGGGGTGAGCGAGGAGTGTCTGCAGCACACAGCATGCCAGGCCGGCAGACTTTCTAAATTTGCTTAAAGCAGGGAGGGAGGGAGATTTTATTTATTTTTTAGATAGATGATAGATAGATAGATAGATAGATAGATAGATAGATAGATAGATAGATAGATAGATAGA
Organism: Thamnophis elegans; assembly: GCF_009769535.1. Classification (NCBI taxonomy): domain Eukaryota; kingdom Metazoa; phylum Chordata; class Lepidosauria; order Squamata; family Natricidae; genus Thamnophis; species Thamnophis elegans. The sequence goes on from NC_045558.1 coordinate 69,958,813, forward strand.
TAGAACCTGTGTGTGTGTGTGTGTGTGTGCGCACACGCGTATGTGTGTGTGTGTGCGCGCGCGCATATATGTGTGGGGGGGGGCGAGAGATGCGGTCCAATCTCGAAGAGTTATATCTGGGCTGGCATCGGTATGCTCTCTCTCTCACACACACACACACAAACACACACAAACACACACACACACACACACATAGAGAGAGAAAGAGAAAAAGAGAAAGAGAGAGAGAGAGATTGGATCTTTATTTCCTCCTGCCCCCCCCCTGCCCGATCCCCTGGAGACCCCTGGATTCCCTCCCCAACCTTGCCTGTCCCAAACAAGCACCACCCACACAAGTGATGTATAGTTAGCCATACCCACTCAGTCACATGACTCACCCACACCGGTTGTTAAATTATTTAAATCCCACCATTGGGATTGTCGTATCCCTCTATGATGAGAAAGGGCTGTTCAGTTTTTAAAATAGATGGCCTTTTTGACTTCTCTTTCAAACTAGTGGTTGTTTCTGTCTGGAATGTGAACTTTCCTATCATCCCATTAGTACAAAGAAGGTTCCTCAGGTAACCCTGAGGATACAGCCTCCCCTGCAACTGGTCTCAATAACTCTCAGAGAGCAAATGACCAACCTTCAGAATGTTAATGACAAGATAACTGTTAAGGAATATAAATCATTCCACTCCCAACCATTCAGCAGAATTGTAAAAGCTTGGATGAGAAGTAAAAAATCTTCCAAGGGGGAAAAAATGAGGAAATCCAGTTGCCTTTTAAAAAGCACTTTTGGGACAACTATGATCTAGATCAGTGATGGCGAACCTATGACACGCGTGTCAATGCTGACACGCGTAGCCATTTGGGGTGACACGCACAGGATTTCATGTGATTCATCCCCCCACTTCTGCGCATGCGCAGACGACCTCAGACCAGGCCTATTCGTTGGAAGTGCTGGTGAGTATGCCTGGAGGAAACAAACCCCCGGAGAGTCCTGGCGGCCGAACTTCGCCCCCTAGAGCGCACGGTGGTCACGTCGGAAGGCTCTCGCGGCTGTCAGGCGGCGGAAAAGAGCTGGCAGGGCAGCGCGGAGGTCAGGCGGGGGGGAAAGAGCTGGCAGAGGCGGCGGAAAAGAGCTGGCAGGGGAGCGTGGAGGCCGCGGCGGCATGAAATGGAGAGACAAACGGCGTATATGGTCAGGACGGCCGGGAGTGGAGCGCGGCCTGGGCTAGACTCTCTGTGTCATCGTCCGAGTCCAGCCCGCACAGTCGTGAGGGAAGGGCTCTCCTCGTCGGGAGGTCCAGGTGAGCGTGGGGCGGCCCAGCCTTGCAAGCCAGGAGCTGAGTGAGAGGCTCAGGCTCTTCTAACTGTAACAGGGCCCGGTGGGCAGAGTGTCAGTGAGTCCGCTTGCAGGGAAAAGGCCCATAGAAAAGTTCAGGCGGCCCATAAACTTCGGAAGCCTGCGGGGTCATTGTGGCAGGCGGCGGGTAGATGCAGACAGTGTCGGGAGCGAGGCATCGAAGGCGGCCTTCCCGGGCTCCTCGGGCTGCACTTGAAACAGGCGGAAACGCAGGTAGCAGCCGGCGGAGGCCGCGGCGGGCGGCCTTCCCGGGCTCCTCGGGCTTCTAGTTGGGAGGCAGGCAGGCTTCGCAGAAGACAGGCAGCGGCGGCAGACAGCTCTTCGGGAGGCAGCGAGGCTTTGCAGGCCGGCTGGCAGGCAGTCCAGCCAATCAGGGTGCAGCATAGACTGTTTTTGGCCTTTACGATAGATTATAATATTCTTGATATTTAACATTAAATTAAATAATTTGTTTTTGGTTTATTAAATACAATTATATTGCAATTATATATTTTTGTAGTTTAAACTATAAATTGCGCAAAATTATGTTTTTGTCGAAGTGACACACAACGCGAGTTATGCTCGATTTTTTGCTGATTTTTGACACACCATGCCAAAAAGGTTGCCCATCACTGATCTAGATGATTGAGAATCTCTATAGACAAATAATAAAATGTTTACTAAAATTTGTTACATTTTAAGATGATCACTATACAATTTAACATAACTGTTAATTAAAAACATCAGTGTCCCAAGTTTACGTTTTGTGAGAAAAATAGCTGAAGTAATAGCTTTTAATGCCTTTCAAAATGTTAATTGAATGAAAACTGGAAGGCATTAGTTCTAAAAATTTTGTTTTTCCAATAGCCCACTTAAAAATTGCTAACAGATTTCAAGAGATAATTAATGATTTTAGTTTTACAAATTAAAGTATATGTAATTCATATTTTAAGGTTTTTTAAAAAAATAAATAAATGTACTATAATAACAAATATTTTTATTGAGAAGTTTTAATAAATTATACAAATATTTCCCCTTCCCTCCCCCCACCCCAACCCTCTCCCCCTCCAACCCTCCCTCCCCCCAACTTTCCAGAGCAAAATACAGGGTATAAGCATTTAACAATCATACACTAACATAAGCTAACTAACTCTATAGCATCCTACCTTCCCCTTGTACTTTAACTCCCCTTTTATTAAATTAAATTTAGATAAATTATAAATTATAACATTCCTTGTTCATTCATAAGCTAATTGAAATTTCTTAGTCCGATATTTATTTTGAATGTAATCAATCCATCTTCTCCATTCCAACTTATATTTCTCATTTGAATGGTCCTTCAAATATGCTGAGATTTTGGCCATCTCTGCTAAATTTACTACTTTTAACATCCATTCATGAATAGTAGGCAATTCTTCCTTCTTCCAGTACTGCGCCACCAACAATCTTGCTGCCGTTATTAAGTTCAGAATCAAATTAGTCTCTATAACTGTAAAGTCTGTGATTATACCTAGCAAGAACAACTGAGGAGTAAACTTTATCCTCTTTTTAAGAATATTTTGAATAATCCACCATATTTTTATCCAAAATGCTTTAACTTTTTTACAGGTCCACCATACATGATAATACATAGCGTCAACACAACCACATCTCCAACATTTGGGTTGTAAATTCGGGTTCATACAAGCTAACTTTTTGGGATCTAAATGCCATCTATAAAGCATCTTATAAAAAATTCTCTCTCAAGTTTTGACCTTGCGTAATTTTACATTTCTTACCCAAATCTTTCCCCATCTTTCCATCATTATTGGTTCTTCAAAGTTTTGTGCCCATTTTATCATACAATCTTTAACTAACTCTGTTTCAGAATCTATTTCTATCAATGTATTATACAACCTTTTTATATGCATTTGAGTACGGTCCCTAATTTGTTTTACCAAATTTTCCGCATTTTGTATGATACCAATTTTCTGGTCTTTTTTCTATCTAGCCTGTAACTGTCCATACTGAAACCAGGTTTGAATTACCCTTTCCTCTCTTAATACATTAAAAGGCTTTAACTGTAGTACACCTCTTTCTATATTAAGAAGCTCTTTATATGGGGGCGGAGCCTGGATACCATGACGAGACGACGTGCGATCTCAAAGCTCTGAGATCACACTCGATACTTTTATTGCTGGGGGGTTCTAATGGACCTAAATCATGCTGAAGAGATGGTGAACAGGAAGATTATATCTTGCTGATCTCGGGGATATCGCACAATCTCTGGGAAAAGCAGGTTTAAAGTCTTCATCTGGCAGTAAAAATTCCAGTCTTTTAAGACTGCCAAAGTCAGGGCAATTTGAAAAAGAAGTGTTTCCAGCTGGTAAGAACCTTTTATTGTTTAAAGAAAAACACACTGCCTAAAAAACTTTAAAACTAATCTAAATTAAAGAATAGAAGAACCTAGCGGCGATTTTGATCTTTTTAATGGTTTTGGACAGTGGTTATCCTACACTTTAAATGTTATTCACATGGATTGATACTAAGTAATTCTTTTCAAACAGATAGATTACTCCAACATTTCTCCTGATTCTCTGTAAGCTGGCTATAAACTAATTGACTACAATTTGACTGTTTACATCTTGACACTTTTATTGCTTGGCTGTTCTGGCTTAAGATCTGATAAGATTGTACAGCTGTTCCCTTTGTAGTCTGCTTCCACTTGCGAATGCTTCAGAGCTCTTAAGAAAAAATACAACTGCGTATAAACATGGCGTCTTTTCTAGCGTCTCTCCAAGCGATACTTTCAGCTCTGTCTGATACAGAGGACAGAATTCAGAGAAAATTGGATTATTTGGTGTTTTTGGCAACAAATTATGAGGAAAAAACTGAGGATGTTTACCAAATACAAAATAAAATGGAAAAAGGAGGTAAAGAATTTGAGCTTGTTGATATTCGTGACAATTGGTTTATTTCTGAGGGAGGAAAGAATGGAATATTTGAAGAGGAGCCAAATGGAGAGAAAATTTACTTCAAAAGACAGGGCATAGAAGGAGGAAAAAATATCAAAGAATTAATGGACTATGAAATACTATTTGCAAAACATTTGATACCACTGCTGAGAATTAAAGACAAGCTGATAAAGGAAACAAAAAGAGGGCGCCAAAATTATATGAGAGATACAAGAAGGTGCAAAGATTTCTTCATATGGATTCATTCAAAAAGATGTGTGGAGAATTGGACCCACACATGGCAGCAGATATAAGACTGTTCTGTTATTGGAGAGATACAGGTTGATAGATGGAAGAGTATAATTCAAAATTAGCTAAATTTAGTTAAATCCATAGGTAATAGGTATAGTTAAATAAAAATTGATAATGATAGTAATGTATACAATGTTGAGTTGTTATGATGAGTAATAATTGGATATGAGAAGGGAAGGTTAGAAATATTATTGGACTATCTATAAAGATTATTAATAACAATAATAAGTATCATTAAAAAACTATATACAATTAAATTTTAACTAATAAGGGGAAAATGCTATGATATAGGATATAGTTAAATAAAGAAAGGATAATGATAATAAATTATATATATGGAGGATTAGAAAACTTTGGTATTAAATATTATGGATGTTTAGCTGAAACAGGATATGAGGATTTAATGTTAATGGATGATTTTATAAATAAGTAAATGAAATGCCAGCATGTGGTTATGGATTGAATCTTGGTATATTTAAGGATGAAGGATGTTTAAATAACTGTAGTCAAATAAAAGTGGAGGTATGATGATGTTCATATAGTAAATATTTGAGTTAAGATATTTGAATTAACATGAATTATATTTGATGATGGTGGAAGAGATGCACAAAAGCTTTTTGTAACCAGCTGATATACTTTTTACAATATATGTTTGTCTTGGAAATAAGTAAATAAATAAAAAAAATATTTAAAAAAAGAAGCTCTTTATATGTAATTGCATCTTGTTTTTGTTCTATACTTATATTCTCTATCACGTATCTGGGAACTACCCACTGTCAGCTTTCCAAATACCATGTAAAATTAAATCAAAGTCGAAGCCAAAACTATGCTTAAAGTTCCAATTTAATAAAGCAGGCATGTTGGCATAATGCTATGGGATTCTGACTTTGGAAGTTACACCCAGTTAAAAGTTCATTATCTTGCCCCCACACCCACAGACCATCACATGGTCCAATCTTCTTCTTCCATGCTGGCGTCTACTCCTAACTGCTTCCAGTCAGGTGTAAAGGTTTGGGAGACAAAAGATGAGCTTGAGCTTCTAGGAAGGAATATTTTATTTTGAAAACAACACATTCTACCCTTTGCTAAACCCCCCCCTTAATAAGAGTGTGGCAGGCCAAAGATTCTTAAAGGAACTGCTGCAGGCCTGACAGGCAGCCTCTCCTCAAAAGAAAAACATTTTCTGGAAAAGAAAACTAAAGAAAGGTGTGTGTGTGTTTGTGTGTGTGTGTGTGTGTGTGTGTGTGTGATCCTCCCCCATGGGGATCCTTTGGCTTATCAGGGAACTTCTCATGGAATTGTTTCACCAATTCGTCTGCTTTTAAATCCCAACTTTTCACCCATGTAGCTTCAGACAAAGGGTACCCTTTCCAATGCACCAAATATTGTAAGCAACCTCTACACATCCTGGAATCCAAGATTTTTTTCACTTCATAATGTGTTTCCCCTTCTACCACTACAAGAGGAAGGGGAGCTTGGGCAGATGGCCTTATGCTAGATCCCCTTACAGGTTTTAACAAGCTACAATGGAATACTGGGTAAATTTTCCCTAGAATTCTGGGTAGGCTGAGTCTAACTGTAACTGGGCTAATTATCTTTTCTATTGGGAAATGTCCTAGGAATTTTGGACCCAATTTCTTCCTAGGCATCCTCAATCTTATGTATTTTGTAGATAAAAAAACTTCGTCCCCCACCCTAAAGGGAGGTTGAAGGGAACGATGTTTATCAGCTTGCTTCTTGTAGGCTTCTGCCACATCAGTTAGAGCCTTCTTCGTATTTTCCCATCCCTTCTTCAGTGTGTCCATCCATTCATTCAGAGACATGGAGGAGGGAGGTTTTTTGGTAGCTCAGGCATGGGAACGAACTCCATGCCACTGATAATCTGGAATGGAGTTAAACCGGTACTGCTGTGGACCACATTGTTGTATGCCGTTTCAGCGAAGGGTAGTAAGTCTGACCAGTTGTCTTGCTGATAGTCCACATAACACCGGAGGTATTGTTCCACCATCGCATTGGCCCTCTCTGCTGCGCCATTGATGTTGGGATGAAATGCTGAGCTGAGCCCCTGCGTGGACCCAATTGATTTAAGGAACTCTCTCCAGAACTTAGCAATGAACTAAACTCTGCGATCTGAAATGACCCTTTTTGGCACCCCGTGCAGGCGATAAATGTGTTTCACAAACATTTTCATTAATTTCTTGGCGGATGGCAACCCTGAGCAAGTGATGAAATGTGCTTACTTGGAAAACAAATCAATAACTGTCCAGATTACTCTATTACCGCCGCTGTTTGGAAGCTCAACGATGAAATCCATGGCGATCTCTTCCCACGGTCGGTTGGGGCTGGCCACTCGTTGTAGTAGTCCAGGGGGTTTTCCCGGCCGGGTTTTCATTGCAGCACAAGTAGCACAGCTTTTGACATAATCTTCCACTTCCGATTTCATCCTTGGCCACCAAAATTGATGTCTGGTGAGGTGGAGTGTTTTTAGGAATCCGAAGGGGCCTCCTAGTTTCACATCATGACTCCGCTGTAGCACTTGCAGCCTCATCTCTGCAGGAATGTATAGCTTGGACCCTTTCCAGGCTAAGCCCTCGTTCACCGTTAGGATGTCTTTGTTGTTGTTGAACCATGGGTCTGTCCGGAGAGCTGCCTTCAGCTCAGTCGTCAACTTATCTTGGCTCCGAGTGGTGACTAGAGCTGCTTTTTGGTGAGCGGGAGATATGATGGCGTGGACGACTTCTTCCTTCTTACTGTTATATTGCGGTTTTCTCGACAGAGCATCTGCTAACAAGTTCTTTCCTGCTGGGATGTGTTTAATTTCGAATTTGAACCTTTGGAAGTATTGTGCCCAGTGAACCTGCTTAGGGAATAACCTACGATGAGCTAAAAGTGCTTCGAGGTTTTTATGATCAGTCCAGACTTCGAATGCTATGTCCCCCCACTTCTAGGAGATGTCTCCAGGTGAGCATGCTCCACCTAATTGCGAATCCCTCTTTCTCCCAAATTGGCCACCTTCTTTCAGTAGGGGTGAGTTTCTTGGAGATATAAGTACAAGGCAAGAGGTAGCCTTCTTTACTTTTTTGTAGTAGGACTACGGCTATTGCTACATCACTGGCATCCATCTGGATTATAAATGGTCGTTCTGGGTTGGGATGCTGCAAGATGGGCTCTTGGGCATAGAGCCGTTTTAATTTCTCAAAGGCTTTTTGACAGTCTATCGTCCACCTTAGTGGTTGGTTAGCTTTTGGCTTTGTGGGAGAAGGACCTGTCTTTAGTAGCTCAGTTAATGGTAGGGCAATTTCAGCAAAAGTTGGGATGAACTGCCTATAAAAATTCACAAATCCAAGAAAGCTTTGTAGTTGTTTGGGAGTACTGGGAGGTTTCCAATCCAACACTGCTTTTACTTTTCCTGGATCCATTTCTACTCCTTCATTGGAGATATGATACCCCAGGTAATCTAGCGAGGTCTTGTGGAACTCACACTTTGACAACTTGGCATACAGCTTGGCATCTAGAAGTTTTTTCAGAACTTGACACACCAGTTTTATATGTTCTTCTAAGATCTCAGAGAAAATCAAGATGTCATCCAAATAAAAGAGTACTCCACGGTACAGGTGGTCATGTAACACCTCATTTATGTACTGCATGAAGACTGCGGGTGCCCCTTATAGTCCAAAAGGCATGACTTTGTACTGGAAGCTTCCCAGGGGAGTGTTAAATGCAGTTTTCCACTCATCCCCTTTTCGGATTCGTATGCGGTAATATACTTCTCTCAAGTCCAGCTTGGTGAAGATTTTGCCTTTAGCCAAGTGGTTCAACATATCCTTCATGAGGGGGAGGGGATAGGTGTTCTTTTCGCATACTGCATTCAAAGCTCGCAGATCTACACAGAGGTGAACTCCGCCATCTTTCTTTTCTCTGAAGAGCACTGGGGCCGCTACCTTCGACTTGGCTGGTTCAATAAAACCCCTTTTTAAATTGTGTCAATGTACTTCCTAAATTCAGTCATCTCCTTAGGAGTCATAGAGTACATTTTTGGTTTGGGTAAGGCTACCCCTGGTTTGAAGTTTATCGCACAGTCTGTGGGGTGGTGAGGTGGAAGGTAGTCTCCGTCTTCCTCACTGAACACACCCGCCAAATCCCAGTAGACCTTTGGCACTCGTTGGATCCCCGGAGGTTTGGTGTCTGCTGCGGGGGCTGCAGGTTCTGGTTGGTTTGGGCTGTTGGTTCTAATTATTCCTGTGTGGCCTTTAGGCTCCACGGTTGGTAACGGGCCAAAATCAATGATCAATTTTCTGACACCGTCCTCCCACTTGATAGTAGGTGCCCACATGTCCAACCATGCAAGTCCCAAGATAATTGACTCCTGCATTTTGGGGGCTACAATGAATCTGATGAACTCATAGTATTGGCCTATTTTCAACTTTACTAATTCAGTGATCTTTGTGGCTGGGGTACCCCCAATTAGGGTTTCATTTACTTGCTCGAACCGAATAGGGTGGGTTAGGGGTCTTGTGCATATACCTAGCTGCTCCACTAATGACATGCTGATTAAGCATCTGGTGCAGCCAGTGTCTATGATCTCCCCAACTTCCCCTTCTACCCCTGTTATGGCCACTTGGAGTTGGGATTTTATGGTAAAGGAGGGAATAGGTGCACTCACCATTGGGTCGTCTTCGGCATTTTCATCCTCCTCCTCCAAGGCACCAGGAGCTTCTTCAATAGCAAGGTTCTCCGCCTCCATTGGCTGCTGTAGTAAACGGCTCCTTTCGGGTGGCTTTTTTGGTTTTTTCTTCATTGCGCTGGCAGGTGGTTGGCGTGGAACAGGAGCTGGATCCAGGCATTCTGTTGCTCTGTGCCCCATCTGACCGCATCTGTAGCACTTTATGAAGGCCCCATGGGGGGTTGGTAGAGGCCACTCAGCTTGCTGCCTCTGTGTACGTTGGCTAAAGGCTTTTTGGCAGTGGTTCCGGTACCAGGCTTTTGATAGGTGTTAATTTCATGGTCTAGTATGATTGCAGTGATATACCAATCTTGGAGAAGTTCCGGGATCCCCCTTACGGCACAAGCTTCTTTCAGTTTGGGATCTAAGGCTTTTTTGAATGTGTAGACCAAGAGTCTTTCTGGCCAATAGCGTAATCTCCCAGAACCCCCAAACTAATTCCTTCATGGGACGACTAGCCTGTTGCAATTCGTGGATCTGGTCTTCAGCATCCACATTTTGGGCCACATAGCTAAACCTGGCGCGCATCAGTTGGATGAACCCATTTATATCATCTAGCTTCCTTGTGGAGCTCCGCTATCCACTGCGCAGCCTCCTTTTCATTCATCCCCTCTGCTATCTCTTGGATCAACTCTTGATCAGATGGGTATTGAGCCCCACTTGATCAATGTATGCCCATACTCAATTCAGGAAATAATCCAGCTTATCTGGGGACCCATCAAATGTTGCACGGAACTGTGGGGGTGTGGGAGGAGGGGCCGCTGGTGGTTGAACAGGGGCAGCTTGTTGGTTTGCTGCTGGGGGTGGTAAGCCCCTCCGTTGACCCACATCCATCGGTTGGGCAAAAGCCTGGGGAGGCATTGCTGGGGGGGGGGGGCTGGATCTGGTGGCGGTCCCATTCTCTGGGTTTGCTCAGGAGCAGTTATTTGGGAAGGCTCCATCTGCTGGAAGAGGGTAGGTGTCCATTGACATTGAGCCCATCCATGACCCAGAATGAATGCCCACCCTTGGTTTGCTTGATTCATGGGTTTGGAGTCACCTCTTTGCAGCTGTGGGGAGGTGCATATATTCCAGGCCTCTTTCTGCCGGCTGGATTGATCTCTCCTAATTGGAGGGGGGTCTGGTTGCACTCCAGTAGGAGGGAGGGGTGCTGATGTGACTGCTCTAAGCATCAATCCAGCCACAAGGGTGTGGGTTGATTCATTAGCTACTGTATGGAAGGAGCCCACATCTCCGCTCCACTTGGCAGAGAATTCCCTACGAGGAAAGGAGAATGTGGGAGATGCCAGGTTCCACTGAGGGGTTTCTGAAGAGAGGAGGTTTTTTATTTCACTCACGTTTAGCCATAGGAAATGGTCTGGGAGGCCCATTAGAGAAGGGCTGCATGAGGGCGGCTGAGTTCTCCATTAATCAGATCTTCTGGTAATCATTCAGTCATCTGTCAAAGGTTCCCGGCAACCCCCTCTTCTTCTAGCAGGCATTCCTTAGAAGTCATAAATCTTGATGCCTCCTCATGGAATTCCTTTCGCCGGGCCCCCAATTCCCTAATCTCTGCAGCTTCTATTAATTCCTTAAAAGGCACCTCTTGAGTCTTGGCCAAATTAATTGAGCTGTCAAAATTAGCTTTCTCCGCAGCATGTTTTTCTTCCTCCATCTTCACTAAATTTTTGTACTGCCAAGGGTTGGGTCAGAACTGGGATTCAGTACTCCCTGACAGCTTCCCAGTTTGGGATGCTGGTAACTTATCTTAGTAGAGACTCGGAATGATGTCAGCTTTCCAAATACCATGTAAAATTAAATAAGAGTTGAAGCCAAAACTATGCTTAAAGTTCCAATTTAATAAAGCAGGCATGTTGGCATAGTACTATGGGATTCCGACTCTGGAAGTTATATCAGAATCCCACCCAGTTAAAAGTTCATGATCTTGCCCCCACACCCACAGACCATCACATGGTCCAATCTTCTTCTTCCATGCTGGCATCTATGCCTAACTGCTTCCGGTCAGGTGTAAAGGTTTGGGAGACAAAAGATGACCTTGAGCTTCTAGGAAGGAATTTTTTATTTTGAAAACAACACATTCTACCCTTTGCTAAACCCCCCCTTAATAAGAGTGTGGCAGGCCAAAGATTCTTAAAGGAACTGCTGCAGGCCTGACACCCACATAGGTATCTTGTCATTTAATTTATATTGATATTTTTTCCAGACACGCAATAGAGCATTCCTTAATATGTGGCTTTTAAAATCCTGTCCACCTTCTTATCATATACATATAATAAAAAATATTAAAGGCTTTAAGTCAACGGACTGAAAAGAATTCTTCCGGATGGGCGTGGTCTGAGAGGAGTTGTTGTTTTAACAGCTCTGGATCCTTGGCTGTGTTAAGCTGTCTAAACAGTATCCATCAACTGTTTGACAGTTTGATTACCTCTTCTCCAGGCATAGGAGGAGGAGGTGAGGAAGCTGTGTTTGGGTAGCACTCCATTTAACCCCCCCCCCCGAACATAAATCCGGGGGTGTAAGGTGTGAGCCGCCCAGTAACACAGTGAATTCTCCACGCCAAGGACTTCTTCTGCCTTCCTGCAGAACGAAGGCATACGTCCACCCTCAGCTCAAAGATTGATTTATTACTGATCCCAATAGAGGCAGAACTGATACTGGAGAACTTCTAATTGTATGTATTAAGACTTTAACTCCATTTTTTTAAAAATTCCTTCTGATTAACTACTTGCTAGAAACACACAGAAAATGGTGCCGAACAGCTTTGTAGACGAGGTCAGGCTCTGATGCTACAGACTTTTACGGAGCTCAGAACATTTAAAGATCATTAAATCAGTAGTGATTTATTACTAAACTAAATAGTAATTGCTGGACAAGCGGCTTGCCTGGATTTAGTAATTGGATGGAGAAGATTAAATGTGAAATGGCCTCTAAGCACCAAAAGATAGCCTCAAAGAGCGCTGGTAATTCACTTGCTCCTGGAACTAAATTACAGTCACTACTCCCCCCCAACCCCCTCCTATTCCCACAGGGGAGCCTTTGACCCGAGAAATACTGCAAAAAGAATTAACTGTGGCCTTAGCGGAGGCCTTAAAAATCATGCAGCTGCGATGGAAATTAAAATACAGGAAAAGATATCTGTTGCCAATAAGGAATTGTCAGAAGAAGTTATTAATTCGGTTCAGATTCGCAATCAACAAATTAGAGATGATATTTTAGACGCTTTTAAATGCCTATCGGGCTATGTTTCAGGAATTGAAGATAAATTGGAAGATCTTAATGATTCCAATATTAATCTGGTAACAAAAATGGATGTGGTACAACAAAAGGTTGGTGAGGCAGAAAATGAAATTATAATGTTGCAGTATAGACAGATGGAATTTGCCTTAAGGATAAGATGCCTCAAAGAGAAAAACCAAGAAAATTTGAAGCAGATTTTTTCAGAAGCCTTTGATCAATTGATGGGACGGTCAGGAGGGATCTTTGATTGGCAGATTGATAAGATATATCATGTTAATTCTTGGTTCGCTAGACAAAAGCAACTCCTAAGAGACATTGTGGTGTATTTTGCCATGAGAGATATGAGGAATTCAATATTGCAAGAGTCTTACAAAACCAAGTTGCAAATTGGGGGTCAGGAGGTGGCTGTTTTGAAGGAAATACCACCCAAAATGTTGAGATTGGGGAAAGACATGCCTTCTTAGTCAAGGAGCTTAGAAATTGTCAGCTACAGTTCAGAATGGGAGGTCCCAGCGGGTTATCAGTTCCTTACCAGGGACAAAGATATCATCTAAACTCAGTATGAAAGGCTCAAGATTTTTATAATGATATACTGAAGGCTGGACATCCCGCCCCTCCAGGACCCAGAGAAAGAGAACAAGAAGGACAGGATAGACAGCAAGCTACCCAAGGATCACCAAGGCTGGATCAACTTCCTCGCTCAGAACTAGAAGGAGCAAAGGACCAAAGACAAACCTGCGTGATTATTAGGCGAATGGAACAAGAGTTTAAAAAACCACAAGCTTTACAACAAACACTCGCTACCATCCAAGAATTCACAAGTATTAGCTCAGAAGCAGTGGGAGGAGCCAGGCCAAAAGCCAAACTACTGGATCTCTAGATGGCTCTTAAAAAGCTTCAGGGAGCTAAAGATGACAACTAAGTTCTTAACCTGGAATGTTAACGGTTTAAACTCCCCACAGAAAAGGAAGAAAATAAATCATTATTTGAAACAATTTAAGTATGACATAATTTGTCTGCAAGAGACTCATATTAGATTAACTGACCAGAAATATTTGATCAATACAAGACTTGGACAACACTTTGTAGCCTCTGCCCCTGAGAAGAAAAATGGTATAGTTATTTACTTAAGAAAGGACATGAAAGCCGAATTAATTAAAGCAGATTCTCAAGGAAGATATATTGCAATAGAACTGGTATTAGAAGGGAAAAAGATACTTCAAATGGGAATATATGCTCCCAATCAACAACAAGACAAATTTTACAAAACACTCCATACTAAGTTAATACATTGGGACTATAGATCTTGCATATTATTGAGTGATTGGAACGGTGTTTTGGATACTAAGAAAGATAAGAAGGGCCTCCTGCAAAATATCCAAAGGCGAGCAAAATTACCCAAGTCCTTTTTTGATATGCTGGATGATTTCGAACTGAGAGATATTTGGTGAGAAAGGAATCCAGAAGAACATGACTTTACATTTTTCTCTGATAGACATCAATCCTTTTCTAGGATTGACTTTATACTAACAACAAATGATTTGCTTTTTAGGTTAAAGAAGACAAAGATATGTTCCAGAGCTTTATCAGATCATAATCCAGTTTGGATGGAGCTGCAATTTGGAATGGAAGTAAGAAGGACTTGGAGATTAAATGAAAATTTATTTAGATATGAGAAAAATATTAATAAATGTAAAAAATTGTTAAGAGAATATTTTGTTTTTAATATGAATAAGGGTACATCTATGGAAATGGTCTGGGACGCAAGTAAAGAGTACATGCGAGGAGTTCTAATAAACTTGTTATATGCAATAATACTTTTTGTAACACAAACAAATCTGGTAGATGGTTAGCATATATGATTAGGAAGAAACAGAAATCTTGCAATATAGCGAAATTACGTTATAAAGGGAAGGAAGTGTATCAACAGAATGAGATTCAAAAGGTCTTTCATGAATTTTTCACAGGATTGTATATGAATGACAAAATACAAGGTTCAGATATAGATAGATACCTGGATAAAGAAAAAATACCCACAGTTAATGATGAGCAGAGGGAGAGATTGAATCAACCAATAACTTCGGGGGAAATTCTCCAGGTAATTAAACAGCTAAAGGTAGGGAAAGCATCGGGTACAGATGGTCTGACAGCGGCTTACTACAAAAATTTACAGTTAGAAATGGTAGAACCCCTTAAGGAACTATTTAATAAGATCCAAATGGAAGGGAAGGTACCCCCATCTTGGAAAACAACTTTCATATCCCTGATACCTAAAGAAGATCAAGATCCTAGTCAACCAAAAAATTACAGACCTATATCATTACTTAATATAGATTATAAAAATTTCACTAAAATACTAGCGAATAGGTTAATGTTGGTTATTCAGCAATTGATTCATTGTGATCAAACCGGTTTTATACAAGCGAGACAAATGAGAAGTAATGTAAAACAAATTGTTAATATAATGGAATAGTTGGGAAAAAATAATCAAATCCCTGCAGCGCTTATATTTCTAGATGCCGAGAAAGCCTTTGATCGAGTGAATTGGCAATTTTTAATGAAAATAATGCAAAAAATGCAAATAAGAGAGCACTTTTTACAATCAATTAAAGCAATATATCAGGAACAAACAGCACAAATTATAGTCAATGGAAGTTTAACAGACCCATTTAAAATCAAGAAAGGTACAAGGCAGGGTTGTCCCCTATCCCCATTACTGTTTATCATAACTCTGGAATTATTGTTGAATAAAATACGGGGATCAGATGATTTACAGGGAATCAAGATTAGGCATCAAGAATATAAAATACGCGCTTTTGCGGATGATTTGGTTATAACATTAACCCAACCACAGGAATCTAGTAAGGTCTTAATGAATATGATTAATCATTAATCAGCCAAGTGTCTGGATTTAAAATAAATCTAGGGAAAAGAAAGATGCTAGTTAAAAATATGAATACTAAACAAAGGGAAGAATTAGAAGGAATGACAGGATGTGAAATAGTTAAAAAGGTTAAATATCTAGGAGTTTATATTTCAACCTCAAATGGGAAACTATATAAGTACAATTATGAGCCATTATGGCGTAGCATACAGATAGAGATGAAAAATTGGGAAAAATTACAATTATCATTGTTGGGAAGAATAGCAGCAGTGAAAATGAATGTTCTACCTAATTTTTTATTTCTTTTTCAAATGATACCAATATTTTAAAAAGATGCAAATTTGCTAGAATGGCAGAAGGGCATTAACAAATTTGTATGGGCAGGGAAGAAGCCGAGAATAAAACTAAAAATAATGCAAGATGTCCGTGAGAGAGGAGGTTTGAAATTGTTAAATTTAAAACTATATTATTGGACCTTAGGGATCAAGTGGGCTTGTTGCTAACGTACCTACTTCCCAACAGCATTACAACAGCCCTCCCTCTGCTCCTCGAGTCAGTAGCCGAGCTGGCGGCTGAGTTCCCTAGGCTTATTGTGCTGGGGGATTTCAATCTGCCTTCGCTCAGCGAATGCTCTGATGGGGCACAGGAGTTCATGGCTTCCATGACAGCCATGGACTTGACCCAGGTAATTCGGGGTCCGACTCACACAGCGGGTCACATGCTTGAACTCGTATTTCTCTTGGAGCAGTGGAGACGTGATCTAGATTTGAAGGGCATTAAGACCTTGCCCTTGTCATGGTCAGATCACTTCCTACTGAGGCTTGACTTTTGGAAACCAATCCCCCACTGTAGGGAGGTGGAACCGATTAGGTGGTTCCGCCCCAGGCGCCTGATGAACCCTATGGGATTTCAGACGGCGCTTGGTGAAATACCTGACGCTCTCGCCCACAGTCCGGCGGAGTCCTTGGTCGCTGCTTGGAATATAGCGGCGGCGGAGGCTCTAAACCGGATTGCGCTTTTATGGCCTCTCTGCGGCAGTGGATCCAGGAGGGCTCCTTGGTTCACCAAGGAACTCCGGGAGATGAAGCGCCAAAAGAGACGGCTAGAGCGACGCTGGAGGGCCAGTAACTCTGAATCCGACCAAACACAATTAAGAGCCTTTATTAGGACTTATCTAGTGGCGATACGGGCGGCAAAATGTGCGCATTTTCCGCTCTTATTGCATCTGCAGAATCACGCCCAGCCGCCCTGTTTAGAATAGCCCGCTCCCTCTTGAAAGGAAGGGATGCGGGCGACCCTTTACAGGGTAGAGCTGAGGAATTTGTCCAGTTTCTGTCAGATAAAATCGCTCGGATTCGGACGGACCTGGACTCCACTTGGATGGTACCAGCAGAGGTGCCGGGGGAAGGTCTTGATCGGATTTTATGGAGCGAGTTTCAACTTGTCGCTCCTGAGGAAGTGGACAAGACCATGGGAGCGGTGAGTGCCTCCACCTGTATACTGGACCCGTGCCCCTCCTGGCTGGTTTCGACCAGCAAGGAGGTGACACGTGGCTGGCTCCAGAGGATTGTGAACACCTCTCTTCGGGAGGGATCCTTCCCACACCCCCTAAAGGATGCGGTGGTGAGACCCTCCTGAAGAAACCTTCCCTGAACCCAGCCATTTTGAATAACTATCGTCCAGTCTCCAACCTCCCTTTTGTAGGGAAGGTTGTCAAGAAGGTGGTGGCCTTTCAACTCCGATGGACCTTGGATGAAACTGATTATCTGGATCCCTTTCAGTCAGGTTTCAGGCCTGGTTACGGCATGGAAACTGCTTTGGTCGCGCTGATTGATGATCTCTGGCGAGCCAGGGATAGAGGTCATTCCTCTATCCTAGTGCTTCTTGACCTCTCAACGGCCTTTGATACCATCAACCATGGTATCCTTCTGTGACGGTTGCGAGAGGTGAGAGTGGGAGGCACCGTTCTATGGTGGTTCTCCTCCTATCTTTCGGACAGGTCACAGTCGGTGTTGGTTGTAGGGCAGAGATCGACCCCTAGGCCCCTCAATTATGGGGTACCGCAGGGCTTGGTCCTGTCCCCCCTCCTATTTAACATCTACATGAAGCCGCTGGGTGAGATCATATGCCGGCACGGGATTAAATACCACCAATACGCAGACGATACTCATTTGTATCTGTCCGCCCCGTGCCAACTCAGCGAAGCAGTAGAAGTGATGTGCCAGTGCCTGGAGGCTGTCAGGGTCTGGATGGGAGCGAACAAGCTTGCACTCAATTCCGACAAGACTGAGTGGCTATTGATGCTCCCTCCCAAGGATGGTCCAGTTATCCCATCTCTTAGCGCGGGGGGGCTGAAATTATACACCCCTCAGAGAGGGTTCGCAATTTGGGAGTCCTCCTGGATCCGCAGCTGACGTTAGAACATCATTTGTCAGCTGTGACCAGGGGGGCCTTTGCCCAGGTTCGCCTGGTGCACCAGTTGCGACCCTATCTGGACCAGGAGGCCCTTCGGATGGTCACTCATGCCCTCATCACCTCAAAACTGGATTACTGTAACGCGCTCTACATGGGGCTGCCCCTGAAGAGTGCTCGAAGACTGCAGTTGGTCCAGAATGCAGCCGCGTGAGCGATAATGGGTGTACCTAGATACATCCATGTTACACCTATCCTCCGCGAGCTGCACTGGCTCCCCATTGGTCTCTGGGCATGCTTAAAGGTGCTAGTTGTTACTTTTAAAGCTCTACATGGTTTAGGACCTGGCTACCTGAGAGACTGCCTCCTGCCATTTACGTCCCAAAGACCGATGAGATCACATAGATTGGGCCTCCTCTGGGTACCATTGGCCGGTCAATGTCGGTTGGCGACCCCCCCCGGGGGAGGGCCTTCTCTGTTGCTTCCCCGGCCCTATAGGATGATCTCCCCATAGAGATCCGGACCCTCACTACTCTTCCGGCCTTCCGTAAAGCTACTAAGACCTGGCTGTTCCGGCAGGCCTGGGGTTGTTGATTAGCATCCAGCCCCACTATAAGCATTATGTATGTTGTGTAATTTTAAACAATTGTATTTCTATTTTTAATTTTTATGTTCCCTTGTTTTCTGTAAGCCGCCCAGAGTCCCTAGGGAGTGGGTAGCATACAAATGTTAATAAACTTCCAAACTTCCAAACTTATGAAGCAGTAGTTTTATTGGTAATTAGTGACTGGATTAGTGAGAACTAATGCAGCTCAACTGACTGGGAGACTTTTCCTGAGGTGTTATTTGTTCGCTGGGACTCTAGACCAGCTGGGAGCATCGTGATTGCTGTGAGCGGCGCCTGAAAGACCACTATAGCCCAGCTGCCAGGAGGGGGGTCCCCTCACTTGATTGCTACAACTATCATAGCCACCTGACAACTATCATAGCCACTTGAGAATGCCGTGGCTGGCAGGAGTGCCGAGGCTTTTCCATGTGAGTTGCTAAAAATTGAACCTTTCTGTAGGCCACTTGTCAATATCATAGTCTAGCCGCTTGAAGATTGTGGCCTTATTGTTCTGGATGCTGTGGAGTTTGTGGGCCTTATTTTGCAAATCTTTGTTGGGCCACCTGTGGTGAGAGATGGGTGGTGGCCTCCCGACCACTGGGGCCGAAGACACCCGTGGAACCTGGAAGAGCAGGCTGAAACCGTCTGGCTGCCGTGGGAGTTGCTATCAGTGACTGCTGGGGGCCCCCGACCCCCCTGGGATTGCCTGACGCCTCCTCTGCTGTTTGTGCCGCTGTAGGGTCAGGCTAGGGACAGGGTAGGGTTAGGTTAGAATTTAGGGTGGGTTAGTTTATGATATAGTTAGGATAAGGTTAGGATTAGGGTGAGGGAGGGGGTGGGGTCGCTAGCCTGATGGCCTACCGTTGGGCTGCTTCCACGGGTAGTGTCACGGTACAGCTGGGAGTGGGGTTCTCCCCCCCTTTTACAGTGGGGTTATCCCTGGCTCCCGGGTGTTCTCTGCCCCCGATGGGAGGGAGTGCTGCTGGCCGCCGTCTCCTGCGGCTAGCCCTACAACTTTTGCCGTTATCCTTTACTGCCTGCAGCCCACTTGACTTTCAGACTTGCCTGGATTCGCTCTGGACTACTGTGAATTATCATTTCATGTCCCACTACCCTTGGACTCTGGATATCTATTTCTTGGGAAGTTTGGACACTATTTCCTGGCCACTTTGGACTATACAATTGGCTGGACTGCGCAGGCTCATAATCATAATCATAATCTTAATTTTTATACATTTGTAAATTTTTTATTTAATTTTTATATTTATATGTATGGGGAGTGTATGGTATGACTGTGATTGACTGAATGTCCCACTTTTATTATTATATTGCTGTTTTTGTTTTTAACTTATATTGTGGGGATTAACCATTGTATGCATGGGTGCGTTTGGTGGGCCGGGAGTTTAGCTGGGACCTCCTGCACTGAGTGCTTTGGCAGAAGTGCTAGGGCCCCCCCGAGCCTGGTCCCGGCCCTTGGTTGTGTGGCCTGCCGATGAACCCGGTAGCTGGGGGAGAGGGTGAAGGGACCACAGATGCGGGAGTGGGCTGGAACATTGGGGTCATAATGGGGAGGGGCAGATATGGCGGGAACTTCAGGGCAAGCCATTACCGGGGAAGGAGGGTTCCCGATATTCGAGGGATCCCCCCCTTCCGGCCCTGTGAGTTCCACTCCAAGGCCACATGGTGTGAGTAATCAGGACCCTGGTCTCAGGTTGCTGTTGCTAAATGCCAGATCTGTAGTTCATAAGGCTCCCCTCGTCCAGGACCTAATTACAGACGAGGGGGCAGATCTGGCATG
Source organism: Thamnophis elegans (assembly GCF_009769535.1). Taxonomy (NCBI): domain Eukaryota; kingdom Metazoa; phylum Chordata; class Lepidosauria; order Squamata; family Natricidae; genus Thamnophis; species Thamnophis elegans. The sequence continues at coordinate 69,979,046 of NC_045558.1, forward strand.
TATTACTGAAACCTGGCTGGGCCCAGAGGGAGGAGTCCCCCTCACAGAAATGTGCCCAGAGGGTTTTCAGGTGCTTCATCAACCGCGACCCCCAGAGAAGGGGTGGAGGAGTGGCCATTGTTATCCGACAGTCATTAGTTCCTCATAGGATCCCTGCTCAGGAGCTTGTGAGTCCTTGCTGGTGAAGTTGGACCTTGCGGGTCAAGTGGGCTTGTTGTTGACGTACCTGCCTCCCAACAGCGTGACAACAGCCCTCCCCTTGCTCCTCGAGTCAGTAGCCGAGCTGGCGGTTGAGTTCCCCAGACTTATGATACTGGGGTACTTCAACTTGCCTTCGCTCGGCGAACACTCTGATGGAGCACAGGAGTTCATGGCTTCCATGACAGCCATGGGCTTGACCCAAGTAATTCAGGGCCCGACCCACTCAGCGAGTCACACACTCGACCTCGTATTTCTCTCGGAGCAGTGGAGTTGTGATCTTGGTTTGAGGGGTAGTGAGATCTTGCCCCTGTCATGGTCAGACCACTTCCTACTGAGGCTTGACTTTCGGAGACCAATCCCCCACTGTAGGGAGGAGGAACTGATTAGGTGGTTCCACCCCAGGCATCTTATGGATCCTCAGGGTTTCCAGACGGCGCTTGGCGCTATGCCTGATACTCTCACCCGCAGTTCGGTGGAGACCTTAGTTGCTACTTGGAACTTGGTAGCGTCTGAGGCTCTCCACAGAATTGTGCCTTTACGGCCGATCCGCAGCAGTGGATCCAGGAGGGCTCCTTGGTTTACCGAGGACCTCCGGGAGATGAAGCGCCAAAAGAGACGCCTAGAGCGCCGCTGGAGGGCCAGTAAATCTGAGTCAGACTGAGCACTTCTGAAAACCTGCATTGGAGCATATCTATCGGCAATACGGACAGCTAAGAACAATCACATTGCCGCTCTGATAGCGTCCGCTGAGTCTCGCCCTGCCGCTTTGTTTAGGGTGACCCGCTCCCTCCTAAATATGAGGGTTGCGGATAACCCTTTACAAGGTAGAGCAGAGGAATATGTCCAGTACCTTGCGGACAAAGTTGCTCGGCTTCGGATGGACCTGGACTCCAATTGCGCAGAGCCAGCCGGGGTACCGGGGGAAGGTCTTGAACACCACCTCTGGACTGACTTTCAACCTGTTGCTCCTGATGAAGTGGACAAGGCCATGGGAGTGGTGAGTGCTGCCACGTGTGTACTGGACCCGTGCCCCTCCTGGCTGGTTGCAAACAGCAAGGAGGTGACGCGAAGCTGAGTCCAGGCGATGGTGGATGCTTCTCTTTGGGAGGGCTTCTTCCCACCGGCATTGAAGATAGCGGTAGTGAGACCCCTCCTGAAGAAGCCATCGTTGGACCCAGCTAGTTTGAACAACTACCGTCCAGTCTCCAACCTTCCCTTCATTGGGAAGGTTGTTGAGAAAGTGGTAGCCTCTCAACTCCGACGGTCCTTGGATGAAGCCGATTATCTGGACGCCTTTCAGTCTGGATTCAGGCCTGGCTACAGCACGGAAACCGCTTTGGTTGCACTGACTGATGATCTCTGGAGAGCCAGGGATGGAGGTCATTCCTCCATCCTGGTGCTCCTTGACCTCTCAGCGGCCTTCGATACCATCGACCATGGTATCCTTCTGCGACAGTTCGAGAGGTGGGAGTGGGAGGCACCATTTTTCGGTGGTTCTCCTCCTACCTCTCGGAGAGGTCGCAGTCGGTGTTAGTTGGGGGAGAGAGGTCGACCCCTAGGCCCCTGAAATATGGGGTTCCTCAGGGTTCGGTCCTATCCCCCCTTCTGTTTAATATCTACATGAAGCCACTGGGTGAGATCATTCGACAGCACGGGATCAAATACCATCAATATGCGGATGATACTCAGCTGTATCTGTCCACCCTGTGCCAACTCAGTGAGGCGGTTGACATGATGTGCCAGTGCCTCGAGGCTGTCAGGGTCTGGATGGGGGTTAACAAGCTTGTACTCAATCCAGACAAGACCGAGTGGCTGTTGTGTTTTCCTCCCAAGAATTTGGCCAGTATTCCATCACTCAGGCTGGGGGGTGAAAATTTATGCCCCTCAGACAGGGCGCGCAACTTGGGAGTCCTCCTGGATCCACATCTGACTTTAGAACATCACCTGTCGGCAGTGACCAGGGGGACATTTGCCCAGGTTCGCCTGGTGCAGCAGTTGCGCCCCTACCTGAACCGGGAGGCACTTGCAACAGTCACTCACGCCCTCGTGACCTCAAGACTGGACTACTGCAATGCGCTCCACATGGGGCAGCCTTTGAAGAGTATTCGGAGACTTCAACTCATCCAGAATGCAGCCGCGCGAGCGATTGTGGGTGCACCTCAGTACACCCACGTTACACCTATCCTCCGCGAGCTGCACTGGCTACCAATTGGTCTCCAGATACGCTTCAAAGTGTTAGTTGTAACTTATAAAGCCCTTCATGGTATTGGACCTGGGTACTTGAGAGACCGCCTGCTGCCAATTACCTCCCAAAGACCCATCAGATCTCACAGGGTCGGCCTCCTCTGGGTTCCGTCCACCAGCCAATGCCATCTGGCTACTACCCGGGGGAGGGCCTTCTCTGTAGCAGCTCCGGCCCTTTGGAATGAACTCCCCACGGAGATCCGGACCCTCACCTCTCTCCAGGCCTTCCGGAAAGCCGTCAAAACCTGGCTGTGCCGGCAGGCCTGGGGTTGATGAGTTCCCCTCCCCTCTCGACTGGTATGGCTGTGTGATTTTCGTGTATTTTAATTATGTGTACTGTTGTTTATGTTCCCTTTCCCCTTTGAGTTGTTCGCCGCCCTGAGTCCCTCCTGGAGAAGGGCGGCATACAAATAAACCAAATATAATACAATACAATTAACTTAACAGATGATAGAATACTTAATATCGAAGGGCATGATTTGGTATATGGTTGGCATGCTTACCTGCTATATGACAAAAAGGTATATAAGAATTTTAAAAGTCAAATTTTAAGGAATGCTCTACTGTCTGGAAAAAATATCAATACAAACTAAATAATAAGATACCCATGTGGACAATTCCTAGACACGCAATAGAAAATATAAATATAGTACAAAAACAGGATGTAAGTACATACAGACAACTTCTCACCTTAGAAAGAGGTGTATTACAATTAAAACCCTTGAATGTACTAAAAGAGGAAAAGGCAGTTCAAACATGGTTTCAGTATGGCCAAATACAGGCCAGATGGAAAAAAGATTTAAAAAATCAGTTTTATGCAAAATGAGGATACTTTACTAAAACAAATTAGGGATCAAAGTCCAATGCATATAAAGAGATTATATAATGTATTAATAGAAATGGATTCGAAAGCAGAATTAGTTAAAGACTGTATGATAAAGTGGGCACAAAATTTTGAAGAACCAATAATGTTGGATACATGGGTAAGGTGACCAGACGTCCCAATTTTGGCGGGACAGTCACAATTTATAACAATTTGTCCCGTGTCCTGGGGCGTTTTAAAAAAAGTCCCGATTTTCTGGCTTCATGTTGAAAGCCCAGTGGATTTGCTTAAGAAATCCTAACTGGGGCAGGACAAAAGACACTCTGTCTAACTACTCCTCTCTATGTCTCAGAACTTTCATTAAAGATAAAACGTTAAAGCAAGAAAACGGACCCCCTGCCCATTTTACTTACTTTTATAAGAAAAGATGACCCAGTACCATAGAGCTCCAGGAAATACTTGTCTAGAGAAGTAGCGAGTGTTCCTTTCTGGATTTCCCGGAAGGGAGGGGCACGGAGGTTGGAGGTCGGCTCATGTGGAAAAAAGTTTCTTTGAAAAATATTTCCCTGATTAATTTCATCATTTTAATTTGCTCACTTCTTTGTATTAACATCTACATCATTCTGGATTGACTTGGAGTGCTCACTTGTGCCTGCTGGTAAGTGAGCTGGGTTTTTTTCTTTTTTTTTTCTAATGTGTTTTAAAATAATATTTTATTTATTGTGCATAGGATTTTTAAAAATAGTTTTATTCTGTGTGGATTCTTTTTTAAATTGTCTTAGACTATTTAAAAAAAGATTCTATCCAAAATAATTTGAAGTGAAACCATTTTTAAAAATTCTATGCACAATACTTTGAAATATATTGTGCATAGAATTTTTAAAAATAGTTTTACTTCAATTTATTCTGTGTGGATTCTTTTTTTAAATTGTCTTAGACTATTTAAAAAAAGATTCTATCCAAAATACAAAATACCAGCTGCAGTTATTCACTTAAGAACTGTGGCAAGAAAGGTGGTATAGTGACCAAAGTTAAAATGGCATTGAAAAAAGTGACTGATGACTACTTTTCACACTTAGTGACCATTTTCACACTTAGCAACCGTTGCAGCATCCTCATGGTCACATGATCAAAATTTTGATGTTTGACAACAGATTTGTATTTATGATGGTTTCAGTGTCCTGGGGTCATGTAATTGCCTTTTGTGACCTTTTGACAAAGTCAAATGGGGAAACCAGATTCACTTACATTACTAACTTATCAGCTGCAGTTATTCACTTAAGAACTGTGGCAAGAAAGGTGGTATAGTGACCAAAGTTACAATGGCATTGAAAAAAGTGACTTATGACCATTTTTCACACTTAGCGACCATTTTCATACTTAGCGACCGTTGCAGCATCCTCATGGTCACATGATCAAAATTTTGATGTTTGGCAACAGTTACAACTTATATTTGTAAATTGTAGTTATGTTGTATGAAACTTTTGTTGCTCCGTATAAAATTTTTAATCACAACCCCCCCCCCCCCCGGTCAAAGGTGTTCCTCTTTACCAATCTGAAAATCTGGTCACCTTATACATGGGAAAAGATTTGGGTAAGAAATGTAAAATTTACACAAGCCCAAAATTTGAGAGAAAACTTTTATAATATGTTTTATAGATGGCATTTAGATCCTAAAAAACTGGCCTCTATGTATCTGAATTTACAACTTAAATGTTGGAGATGTGATTGTCTCGATACTACATACTATCATATATAGTGGACTTGTAAAAATGTAAAAGCATTTTGGATAAAAATATGGTGCATAATGCAAAACGTTCTTTAAAAAAGGATAAAGTTTACCCCTCAGTTATTCTTGTTAGGTATAATTACTGATTGTACAGTTATAGAGACTAACTTGATTTTGCATTTAATAACCGCAGCAAGACTGTTGGTGGTGCAATACTGGAAGAAGAAGGAAGATTTGCCTACTATTCAAGAATGGACATTAAAAGTAACAAACCTAGCAGAGATGGCTAAAATATCAGCATATCTCAAAGACCACTCAAATGAAAGATATAAACTGGAGTGGAGAAGACAAGGGCCGACAAGGACTTCGCCTCGGACTTTTCCTTCTTGCACACACAACGCCGCTTTGGTGGGAAACCACTCGCCGTTCTTGCGCGCTTCTCCAGCCTCCACCTCGGAAATTGTTTCTCTGGGAATTACAGCGTAACTGCAGAAGACCATGAATAACTATAGTGTTTCACTGGTAGGTCCAGCTCCTTGGGGGTTCAGACTCCAAGGTGGGAAGGACTTCAACATGCCTCTCACTATCTCTCGGTTCATATTGTAAGCTTTGTATAGGCATAGCGCCTGCGCAGGGAAGATGGCTGCCTGAGCTTTTCGCTCCGGCTGGAGGGGAGCTGGAATCGCTCAAAACTGAACCCCCACTGAACGCTAGACGTCTAGCAGAATGGAATTGCGGGGAGGAGAACTGAGACGATCTTGGAGAGGTGATTATTTTGGAGGACACTGCCCTGGAGGCCTGGGGACGGGCTCGGCATTCTCAGACAGTCCCGAGCGGCCTTTGGCGTTGTCGGGCAGCACCCCCCCTCCCCTCACATGGACGGCAGCTTCCCAGCATGTTACGAGCTGGGGACGGCGCTGGCTGAGTTCGGGAGTTCGGGAGTTCGGGACGGCTGAGTTTAGGGTGGCGCTGCCACTGCCGCTTTGAACAATTTGCGGCTTGAACGGCATGAATGAGTGGCATTGAGTGGCTGGTGGGATCCCCCCCTCCTCCCCAGGAACATCGATTGAGAGTGTCGCGGCTTGAGAGAGCCACGGCCGTTGGGAACTGCGCGGCCCTTGCTGCGGGTATTGGGAGCATTGGGGCTGAATTAGGAACACTGTGGTTCAAACGCTGAGGATGCCGAGGGCATGCTTCCATACTGGCCTCGGCGGCGCTAGCGGGCAGCGCTAGCGGGCAGCGAGCGTTTCTTTTCCGATTGCGAGAGACTAAGATCTGGGCTTGTGTTAGACCTGCACCTCGCCCTGAGGAAGGAGTGGCTGAGTTTTTCCATCTATGTTGCCGAGACTGGGTGGCTGGTTTCTGGCCACCTCAGCCCTCTTGGCCCCCACTTCTCTCTGGTGCAGCCTCCTCTCTGCTCGCCGCTGCGGGCGGCATATGGATGATGGCGGCATTTTTTATGATCTCTTGGTACCTGCAACATCTTCTGACTGCGCCCACCCGGCTTGTCCGGCTTGCTGAACCCTTGGGGACCTTTCTGGATTGCAATCACCCCGGAGGGGGAGAGAACGGCCTAGGCGCCCATCGAGGTTGGGTGAATCGGACAACTTGGGGTATCATCTTGGATAGTGCCCATGCAAGTCATCTCACTGAGGCACGCTGGACTCTGGATGGGTGGGGGCACTTACAACAAGTGCGGAGGCCCTCGGACTTGTCGGTAACATCTACAGTCTGCTCCTTGATTTGCCCCCTGGTACATCTGTCCAACAGAGGGAGTGACGGAAGATGGCAAAACTATAAGAGGGGACTTAATGTTTCTAATGTACCCCCCCCCCCTCTTTCATGATCCACCTCGGCCACCCCGGACTTTAGACTCTGGACCCTTTATTATACCTTTCCAAGAAGGAGGTATACCATCTGCTTACCACCTGTATACCACCTGTATACCACTGTTGGTGCTCAGCTACCTCAAATTTTTTAAGAACTATCTGCGCAGTTATTAAGCTATACCTGCGCAGTGCGCAAATTTTTTTAGGAATGCAGTGTGAATGGTATGTCTGATTGATGACTGTACCCACTTTTTTAACTTTATTACTGTTGTATTTTTTGTGTTTTAATTGACCTATGTGGGGAATGCATGGATGAGTGGCTGTATTTGTGTGAGAGGATGACTGATTTGAAGGGCCTGTCGGGAAACGCGGGGGCTATAGGGGTGGGTGGAGGGACTACGGACACGGGAGTGGGCCAGAGCATTATGGTCTTAACAGGGAGGGGCAGATATGGCGGGGACTTTAGGGCTGGCCATTACCAGGGAAGGAGGGCTCGCTATGTTACAGAGATCCCTCCTTCCGGCCCTATGAGTCCCACTCCAAGGCCAGATGGCGCGAGTAATCAGGATCCTGGTCACAGGCTGCTGTCGCTAAATGCCAGGTCTGTAGTTCACAAGGCTCCCCTCATCTGGGACCTAATTTTAGACGAGAGGGCAGACCTGGCATGTATTACTGAAACCTGGCTGGGCCCGGAGGGAGGAGTCCCCCAGAGGGTTTTCAGGTGCTTCATCAGCCGCGATCCCAGTGAAGGGGTGGGGGTGTGGCTATTGTTATCCGAGAGTCTCTAGTACCTCGTAGGATCCCTGCTCCGGAGCTTGTCGGGTGTGAGTCCTTGCTGGTGAAGTTGGACCTCAAGGGTCAAGTGGGCTTGCTGTTAATGTACCTGCCTCCCAACAGCATTGCAGCAGCCCTCCCCTCACTCCTCGAGTCAGTAGCTGAGCTGGCAATTGAGTTTCCCAGGCTTATGGTTCTGGGGGATTTCAATTTGCCTTTGCTCGGTGAACACTCTGATGGAGCGCAGGAGTTCATGGCTTCCATGACAGCCATGGGCTTGACCCAAGTAATTCGGGGCCCGACTCACTCGGCGGGTCACATGCTCGACCTCGTATTCCTCTCGGAGTTGTGATCTTGGTTTGAGGGGTAGCGAGATCTTACCCCTGTCATGGTCGGACCACTACCTACTGAGGCTTGACTTTTGGAGACCAAACCCCCACTGTAGGGAGGAGGAACTGATTAGGTGGTTCCACCCCAGGCGACTTATGGACCCTTTGGGCTTTCAGACGGAGCTTGGTGTTGTTCCTAATACCCTCGCCCGCAGTCCGGCGGAGACTCTGGTTGCTGCTTGGAATTCAGCAGCGGCAGGGGCTCTTATCCGGATTGTGCCTTTACGACCTTAGTTGCTACTTGGAACTTGGTAGCGTCTGAGGCTCTCCACAGAATTGTGCCTTTACGGCCGATCCGCAGCAGTGGATCCAGGAGGGCTCCTTGGTTTTACTGAGGAACTCCGGGAGATGAAGCGCTGAAAGAGACGCCTAGAACAACGATGGAGATCCAGTAAGTCTGAGTCAGACCGAGCGCTTTTAACATCCAGCATTAGAGCCTACCTTCGGGCAATTAGGACGACCAAAAGAACACACATTGCCTCTCTGATTGCTTCCGCTGAGTCACACCCAGCCGCCTTGTTCAGGATAACCCGTTCCCTCCTAAATAGGAGGGATACGAGCGATCCTTTGCAAGGCAGAGCTGAGGATTACGTCCAATTCCTCACGGATAAAGTTGCTCGGCTTCGGACGGACCTGGACTCCAAGGCACCAGGGGAGAATCTGGATGGACATCACTGGATTGATTTTCAAGCTGTTACCCCTGAGGATGTGAACAAGGCCATGGGAGCTGTAAGTGCCTCCACATGTGTACTGGACCCGTGCCCTTCCTGGCTTGTCGCTAACAGCAGGGAGGTGACACGGGGCTGGATCCAGGCGGTTGTTACCACCTCCCTTCGGGAGGGGTTCTTTCCCCCCGCTCTAAAGGCGGCGGTGGTGAGACCCCTTCTGAAGAAGCCATCTTTGGATCCAGCCGTCTTAAACAACTATCATCCAGTCTCCAACTTCCCCTTTGTGGGGAAGGTTGTTGAGAAAGTGGTAGCCTTTCAGCTCCGGCGGTCCTTGGAGGAAACCGATTATCTAGATCCCTTCCAGTCGGGATTTAGGCCTGACTACAGCACGGAAACTGCTTTGGTCGCATTGATCGATGATCTCTGGAGAGCCAGGGATGGAGGTTATGCCTCTGTCCTAGTGCTCCTTGACCTCTCAGCGGCCTTCGATACCATCGACCATGGTATCCTTCTGTGACAACTGCGGGATTTGGGGGTGGGAGGCACTGTCCTACAGTGGTTCTCCTCTTACCTCTCGGACAGGTCGCAGTCGGTGTTGGTCGGAGGGCAGAGATTGACCCCTAGGCCCCTGAATTATGGGGTGCCACAGGGTTCGGTCCTGTCCCCCCTCCTGTTTAATATCTACATGAAGCCGCTGGGTGAGATCATTCGACGGCACGGGATAAAATACCATCAGTATGCGGACGATACGCAGCTGTATCTGTCCACCCCGTGCCAACTCAGTGAAGCGGTTGACATGATGTGCCAGTGCCTCGAGGCTGTTAGGGACTGGATGGGGGTTAACAAGCTTGTACTCAATCCAGATAAGACCGAGTGGCTGGTGTGTTTCCCTCCTACTAATTGGCCAAGTGTTACATCTCTCAGGCTGGGGGGTCAAACAGTACGCCCCTCAGACAGGGTCCGCAATTTGGGAGTCCTCCTGGACCCACAGCTGACTTTTGAACACCACCTGTCAGCTGTGACCAGGGGGGCATTTGCCCAGGTTCACCTGGTGCACCAGTTGCGTCCCTACCTGAACCGGGAGGCCCTCACAACAGTCACTCGCGCCCTTGTGACCTCTAGACTGGACTACTGCAACATGCTCTACATGGGGCAGCCCTTGAAGAGCATTCGGAGACTTCAGCTTGTCCAGAATGCAGCCGCGCGAGCGATCGTGGGTGCACCTTGGTTCACCCACGTAACACCTATCCTCCGCGAGCTGCACTGGCTGCCTATTGGTCTCCGGATACGCTTCAAGGCGCTAGTCATCACTTATGAAGCCCTTCATGGTATTGGACCTGGGTACTTGAGAGACCGCCTGCTGCCAATTACCTCCACTAGACCGATTAGATCCCACAGATTAGGCCTCCTCTGAATTCCATCCGCCGGCCAGTGTCGACTGGCGACTACCCAGAGGAGAGCTTTCTCTGTGGCTGCTCCAACCCTCTGGAACGAACTCCCCATGGAGATTCGAACCCTCACCACCCTCCAGGCCTTCCGCAAAGCCCTTAAAACCTGGCTGTTCCCACAGGCCTGGGGCTAAAGAGCTGTTGCCCCCGTCTCGAATGGTATGACTGTTGTGCATTTTAAATTATGCATTGTTATGTGTCGTTTTTTAATTTTTGTCTGTATCCCCCTTCCCTGGTTTGAGTTGTGAGCCGCCCTGAGTCCCCTTTGGGGGAAAAGGGCAGCATATAAATATAATAAACAAACAAACAAACAAACAAAGAAAGATGGATTGACTATACTCAAAATAAATATGAGACTAAGAAATTCCAGATAGTTTATGACTGAAGAAACAAGGAATGATATGATCTGTTTAGAGTTAGCCTAGCAAAGAGGAGTTAAAGCTCAAATGAAAGATGATACTAATCTTTTTTTAAGTTTAACTTAGAATATCTTTGTTAAAGATTTTTACCCTATATTGGTTCTGGGAAGTCAGGGGGGGAGGTTGGGGGAGGGAGGTAAATATTTGTAAAAGTTTTTTTTTCAAAAATTTCAATAAAAAAAGAACTCTCATTAAGTATAAAAATCCTGTACCCCAGGACATCCTGATTGATTCTGATCACAGAGTAAATGGTCTCAAATGTCATTGCTTTTTTACTTAATCAAAATTGATCATATACAGTGTTATGTATTAAATGTATATAGTTAGGATAAAGGGGATTAACCTTTAGATGACCCTCACTGTTGAATTAGGCTAAAGTGAAACTAACCTTTTCATGACCTTAACTGTTACATTGTGCAAAAGTGAAACTAACCTTTATATGACTCCAACTGTTGGAAGGAAGTTCAGAATAATTACATGGGGGCAGATTTTTTCTAGTTTAAGATTGTTTGAGGCCTTGTGGGCCTAGAATATAAATAAAAGGCATTTGCCTATAGTTCTTCAATTCTATGTTTGAGTCAATAAATGCTGTTGCAGCCATGTTGGTATGGTTCTTGCCTAGTGAATCCCGCTACACAACATACTGTGTGTGTGTGTGTGTGTGTGTGTGTGTGTGTGTGTGTGTGTGTGTACACTCCTGTCAGGAAGGCATGCCTGTGTGTTGTTTCTAGCTTAATCCTTATCTTTATTGTCCTGCTTAAGTATTTTCAGAAACTGCCTCTCCTACATTGTTATAATGTACAAGAACTAATGGTTCTTGGCAGTATGCCCAGACTAGCCTGAGTCTCCTAAGCTTCTCTGGAATTTTTTTATTTTTGTTTTTGCTGGTACTTTGTTAGGGACTTGACTTTTTGAAAAGCTTTTTACATTGCTTGGGGGTGTACCTTTGGGGTGTACTTCCAAGAGACAAGATGCAAGCTTGGCACTCTGCCTGATTTTTTTGCTCCCTTTCTGGGAGCATGTGATCTTTCTTTATATCTGGATGATTTCCTTAGGATATTTTGTGAGGTGAGTGATACTAGCTGGTATCTTTAAGTGGTGCAAATGGATCTAAGGATTGCTTCTCCTGGGTGTGAAAGGGTGATTTGTCATGTTGGGAGGAAATACTCTGTTGTTGGAGTTCTTCCAGCAAGGATGCAATAATCAGTGCTTTGAAGAAATAATTGAATAACAAAGCAGAGCTGTTGGAAAGAAGCTTTTAAATCACAAGGAACCAAGATGAGTGACATTCAGCAAGGCTTCATGGCTAGCTAGAAATATTGATATTCAAAGGTGAGTGTGAGTTTGAGTTTTGAGTTTCTGAGTTTTTGGTCTGAAACTGGTTTTTGGTGATGTTTAATTCTATGCTTGGTGATGTTTAAACCTGTGTTTATCGACGGAATAATTTTCCCTATTCAGCTTTGTTTGGAAGAAAAAAGGTTAATCTCTGTTCCTGAAAACAAACACAGTTGAGAAATCTGCCTAGTTCCTGTGTCTATTTGTTCTGGTAATTGATTTAACAAGGGCAGCTGCTGTGACTCAAGCAATGAACAGACAGGGTTTTTTCCTTCCCTTATGTTTTAGTTTAAAACAGTTTGTGATTTAATTATTTGTACTGTGTTGGGATTATTTGCTGTCTCCTGTCTTCTTCGTCTATCTGGGAGCGGGGTTCCCTTCACTCAATTCATTGAGCACAGGAATCTCTTCTCTATGGGGATTCTTCAGTGGTCCAGATCATGGTTGTCCCAAAGGTGCTTTTTTCAAGAGTGTTGGAAGAAATATCCATCTGATTCAGAGAAAGACACTGGAAACATCGAGGCTGATTGGAAAGATGGTGTATTGGTGAACAGAACCACATGGATTTGAGGTCCTGGGCAACTGACCAATTGGTTTGATGAGTACATGGATTTTTATACAGTTTGTTCTACAGCATTTTGTAATTTAGAGGCTTGTTTTGTGTCTTTTGTTATTTGCTTTTAATTAGTTTGTCTAGCGAAGGCTGGCAATGAGTTGGGTTTTTTAAATCTTGTTTAACAAATGTAATTAATCTGCCTTCCAGTTGATGTCGTGGTGATTTCAGACACAAGGTACAGGTTTGGAATTTCAAAGGAGATGGAATTACTTTTTCAAAATGCAAAAGACATCATGGAGAAAGAATTTAAAGAGATTATGGACAAAATGGAAAATACCATATGAAGGATGATCAAGCTGCCGAGGAAAGATCAAGCTGCCCAGGAAAGGAAGGAGTTAACAGAAGAAATGAAGGATGAAGAAGACAATGAGAAGACAGCAATGAAAGTAACAGTGTTTAATGAATTAAACCAGAGGGAAAATATTATATTAAGAGAGTTGAAAGATATGTTTGAAAGGCAGACAGGAATCTGGGTAGAAACTTTAGAAACTGGGCAGTGGAAGAGGGGAGAAGTGGGAGAAGGCCTTAGATTGAATAGCCAAGAAGCAGATGTAAATAGAGATAAAGATTTAAGAGAGGAATTTGGGAGGCAAGTCAATAGAAAAAGCATAGCAATAAAAGTATTGGAGCAGGCAAGAGATTATGGATATTTTTTTTTTATTGTTCTGATTTGCTTTTGCTTTTCTCTCTCTCTTTTCTTTTTTAAGTAGGTGACACGATTAGAAGTTAGATAGGATAGACAGAAAAAGTTTTTTAAATAAAGGGTGATATGATTGAAAACTAGAATAAGTGATAGAAATAAGAGAAGGGGGAATATTAGTGTATACATTTTATAACAATAAAAGTAATAACAAGATATAACATGGAATAATTGAATAACAATGTACTATAACCTAATATAAATGTGTATTATAGAAATACATAAGTTGACAAAATGTAATCATTATGATTAATTTTATTAGTTGTATTTGTATTAGACTGTATGACACCCAAGTGCCACACTCTTCATGCATTGATTTGATGTATTTTTTTTAAAAATAAAAATAAAACACTTGGAAAAACACAAATGTAATTAATCCTAGATTCTAGATTGGGATTTTAATCCTGCCTTGAATGGATTACCAAATCTGCATTTTAAAAGGGTGACCTTCTCAGTTTCTTTGGGCTATTAAGAAAGACTGAATCTATTTCCTGCCTTTTAAGAGCATGTTTCTCTATTTCTCATTTAGGGAAATATAATCTGCTTTTTAAATATTTTTCAAAATATTTCATTCTTCTGGGGTGGGTGCTAACTTTCTAAGAGAGGCAACTGGACTTTCTTGGTTTCCAGAAAATCCAGTTGCCTCTTGAAAAAGCACATTTGGGACAGGAGTCTCGTTCATTGCTTCGGAGTGGCCAAGGCACATGATTGCTCACTGCTAGTAGGATTTTGTTTTTAAAAGAAGGTAGGGGTTTAGATCCTTCAATTTGTTTTAATTTTTTTTCATGATAATAAGGCTTAGTACCATGGCACCAGACTTGAAGTTTATTTAGATATCTATGGCATTTATTAATTTTATTGTGATCCTAATCAGCTTGGGAGACTTGAACCTGGATCCCCTATATAATTTGCTGATAGACTTTGCTGATAGTTATCATTGCATTTTAACTATTTTAATTTCTCAAGGTGTTCTAGCACCCTACCTGATTTGTAACTCCGGGTTGAAGATATTGCTGAATAGTTTAGGTTTCTATTATGGCTGTGGCTACATTGATCTTCAATGTGTATTCCCATATTTCTAATCTAATGATTGGTATTTAGGGAAGCTTTTTGCAAGCAAAATAACTTTTTGTATTTTTGTACAGCTAATCCTTGACTTACAACCGTTCATTTAGTGACCATTCAAAGTTACAATAGTACTGAAAAAAGTGACATGATCATTTTTCACATTTATGACCAGTGCAGCATCCCCAAGGTCATGAGAGGCCCAAGGCCCCTCGATGTGAATGATGTCAAGTTGGCCATGCCCACCCGGTCATATGACCACCAAGCCATGCGTACCCATTAAGGCAGAGAACCGGTTGTTAAATTATTTGAATCCTATCACCAGCTATAAGGTTATAACAGAGACAAAATCTTTTTTTTTTTTAAATATAATTTTTATTAAACATTATTACCTTTAAAAAACAGAAAAAAACAATACAGCGACATAAATACAACGACATAAGCAAGACAAATCATACATAACAATATAAAGTAAAACATACAGATACAAATGCCGTTTTAGACATACAACCCCCCCTCCCCCCCCCACGGTGACAGTCATTCACAGCCCAGTTTTTCTTTCTTTCCTCATTATTAGGTCTCTAAGCCACATCTTCTCATTGCAAGATTCAGGGATCTATTACGGTACCTATGTTAACTTTCCCCATTTTAAGTCCCTGCTGTTCTCCTAGTCGCCCACATATACCATAGGTTCCAGCTAAGATAATGTTCTGTTTCTCCTTTGTCCCTCAGCCAACCCGTCATTCTGTCCATTTCTGCACATTCGTAGATCTTTTTAACTATAGCATCTTCCGACGGTATAGTGGTGGATTTCCAAAATTGTGCATAGGTTATTCTTGCGGCCACAATTATATGCAGGCTCAAATGCCATATTGAACTGCTTATGTTATCTGGTTTGATGCTTAGTAACAAGTTCTCAGGTCTCCATTCAATGTTTGCCCCGGTAACCTCTTTTAACCATTTTTTAATCCTTTTCCAATATTTCGTGGCCTCAGTACAGGACCACCAAATATGATAGAATGTGCCATCCTTTCTTCCACATTTCCAACACAATGGAGATAACCCAGGAAACATCTTGGCTAACCTCGTTGGGGGGAAGTGCCACCTATAAACCATCTTGTATATGTTTTCTTTGAATGCAGTAGATGTTGTAAGTTTAATGGTCTTACTCCATAGATCCCACCATTTGCCCATTTCAATTTCATAACCTAGGTTTCTCTCCCATACTGTTAGAAGGCTTTTGTCCATCTCTTCATTAGTATCTTGGCAGGTCAAAAATTGGTAGATCTTCGATAACATTTTTTTGTCTCCACCAAACAAGATCTTATCTAGCCCCTGAGGGTTTGGGTAGATCCCGAAACATGCCTTATCACTTTTAAACCTGTTTCTAACCTGTAAATATTCCCACCATTCCAAATTCCTGCCCTGTTGCTCTAATTCCATCTTTGTTTTTATGTTGCCCTCTTCTGTCATGATATCTTTATATGTTATGTTTCTTGTCCAATTAAATAAACTCGGATGCGTTAAGGCCTCTAATGGTGCCAACCAACACGGAACCCTAAGATAATATTTTTTCCTCATTTTTTCCCAGACCCCCATCAAAATCTTCCCAATATAATGTCCCATGAAGTACCTATTGGGGGGGGGTGTCTCTTTCTTGCCAGAGGGAGGCATGCCATCCCTGGGGGAGGTCATGTCCCTCTATAGCCAATAGGCGCCTTCTATTCAACATCACCCAATCTTTCACCCATGTCATGATTGCTGTGTTATAGTATGCTTCCCAGTTGGGTACTCCGAAGCCTCCCAGTTCTCTGCATTTTTGTAAAGTTTGGGCTTTGATTCGTGCTTTCTTGCCTTGCCATATAAACTGTGTCACTATTGTCTCCAAGGATTTAAAAAATTTTTTGTCCAATTTAGTTGGTGCCGTTTGAAACAAAAACAAAAATTTTGGTAATACATATGTCTTGACTGTCGCGATCCTGCCCATCAGAGACAATTGTTTGCTACTCCAATTAGTCATATCTTTGGATACCTGTTGTAGTAATTTCATATAGTTATCTACCTTGATAGAGGAACATCTCTCCGTCAGCCAAATTCCCAAATATTGTATTTTGTGGGCCATGTTGATCCCTAACAGGCTTTGTACTTCCCTTTTCTGGTTCAGAGTCATATTTTTAATTAACAGTTTTGTCTTCTCTTTGTTTATACGTAGCCCCGCTATCCTACTGTACTCTTCTATTTTACATAAAAGTTGTATCCCAGACGCCATAGGGTCCTCCAGGATAAAAACAAGGTCATCGGCGAAAGCCTGGACCTTGAATTCCTGAGCTTTAACTCGTAACCCTTTAATTTGTGTATCGCTTCTCACTATTCTAAGAAGGGGTTCTAATGTGAGGATAAACAGTAGGGGGGAAAGCGGGCATCCTTGTCTTGTGCCTTTACCAATCACAATGTCACCCGCCTCTTCTCCGTTTACCAATATTGTTGCGGTTTGTCATACATAAATTGCCCGAATTGCATTTAAAAAACTTTCTCCAAACTTCATGTTTTCTAGTTGTGACAACATAAAATTCCAATTTACCCGATCAAAAGCCTTTTGTGCGTCAAGAAACATAAAGGCCACTTGTTTATCTGGCCGAGCTTCATAATATTCTAAGGCATCCAAAATAATTCTGACATTGTCTTTCAAATGCCTTGACGGCAGGAAGCCATTCTGATCAGAGTGTATAAATTTGTTAAGGAAAAATTTGAGTCTATCTGCCAATATAGCTGCAAAGATTTTATAATCCACATTCAAAAGTGAAATGGGCCTATAGTTTTTAATTTGGGTACGGTCAGCTCCAACTTTAGGCAAAAGGGTTATATAAGCCTCGGCCCATGATTTCGGTGCAATAGAATCCGTCAAGACAGCATTAAATATTGCTATCATCTCCTGTCCTAAAATTTCCAAAAAAGATTTATAGATTTCAACTGGCAAACCATCCATGCCAGGAGTTTTGTTGTTTCCCATTTTTTTAACTGCCTTTTCTAGTTCCTCTAATGTTATCTTTTGGTTCAGTACCCCTTTTGCTTCATTTGAGATCTTGGGTAGATTTGCATTATCTAAAAATTCCTTAATTTGGACCTCAGAAACTTCTTCCCTACTATATAGTTGCTGAAAAAAGCCTTGGATAATTTCCTGTTTCTCCCCCTTGGTTTCTACTAATTCCCCTTTACTATTCTGCAGTTGAGCTATACGTCTGCTCTCTCTTTCTTTTCGAAGTCTATAAGAGAGCCAGCGACCCGGTTTGTTAGCATGCTCAAAAAAGTTTTGCTTAATCCCCCTAAGTTTTCGGGCGACATCCTCCTGGTCTAAAAGAGAGATCCCATGCTTAATTCTAGCCATTTCTTCTTTTTTCCTGTCGTCTAGTGGGTTCTGTTGCAAGGCTTTTTCTACCACCTCCAGTTTAGTTACCCATTTTGCCCTCTCTTCTAATTTTTTCCTGTGGGAACCTATTGTATGTTTAATAGCTAGGCCTCTCATATAAGCCTTGGCCGTATCCCAAAGTATTTGTGGGGTTACTCCTTTCCTATTTTCTTCAAAAAAAAAACCTCATTTCCCTTTTAAACATTTGCTGAAATTCTTGTTCTTTCACTATCTCTGTATTCATCATCCACCTTCTCTTCCTCCCCTGCCTTACTCCCTTCCACACCAATAAGAGTGGATTGTGATCGGCCCAGGTGTTGACCTCAATTGCTGCTTCCTTAATCAAGTCCCCAATTTCTGGTGTCAACCAGGCCATGTCGATCCTAGAACAGGATTGGTGTCTATGTGAAAAGAAAGTAAATTGTTGTTTCTGTGGGTGGAGTTCACGCCATACATCCTTTAATTCATATTCCTCCCTCATGTCTTCAAAGGTTTTGGGGAGAACTCTCCTCCTTTCTCTTAATTTCCCCCCCTTTTGGATGTTTCCTGGGTTGTAATCCATTGTCCTATCTGCCACCGCGTTATAGTCACCCACCACACAAATATGATCATAGCCTAACTGGAAGCCGTTAAAGACTGGATGAGAGCAAACAAGCTGATACTCAACCCAGACAAGACCGAGTGGCTGTTGTGTTTCCCTCCCAAAAATTTGACCAACATACCATCACTCAGGCTGGGGGGGCAAAATTTATACCCCTCAGAAAGGGCCCGCAACTTGGGAGTCCTCCTGGATTCACAGCTAACTTTTGACCACCATCTCTCAGCTGTGACCAGGGGGGCATTTGCCCAGGTTCGCCTGGTGCGCCAGTTGAGGCCCTACCTGAATCGGGAGGCCTTCACAACAGTCACTCGAGCCCTTGTGATCTCTAGGCTGGAATACTGTAATGTGCTCTACATGGGGCTGCCCTTGAAGAGCATCCGAAGACTTCAGCTAGTCCAGAATGCGGCCGCGCGAGTGATCGTGGGCGCACCACGGTTCGCCCACATAACACCGATCCTCCGTGAGCTGCACTGGCTACCTGTTGGTCTCCGGGTGCACTTCAAGGTCTTACTCACCACCTATAAAGCGCTCCATGGTAGTGGATCTGGCTATTTGAGAGACCGCCTTCTGCCAATTACCTCCCTGCGTCCCATCAGATCGCATAGAGTTGGCCTCCTCCGTATCCCATCCGCCAGTCAGTGCCGACTGGCGACTACTCGGAGGAGAGCCTTCTCTGTTGCGGCTCCGACACTATGGAACAATCTCCCCGTGGAGATTCGTACCCTCACCACCGTCCAGGCCTTCCGCAAAGCCCTCAAGAACTGGCTAGCCCGTCAGGCCTGGGGATAATCTTATTTTCGCCCCTCCCGAATGCTGAGTGAATGTTGAGTTTTACTGTCTAATTTACTTTGTGCACATCTCTTTTTGGTATTGTCCTACACTCCCCTTCCCTTTTTTGATTGTAAGCCGCCCTGAGTCCCCTCAGGGAAAAGGGCGGCCTATAAATAAACAAATCAAATTCAAATTCAAATCATAGCCTAACTCTGCAATTTTTAAATGCAACCTTCTAAAGAAGGTACTTTGGTTGTCATTCGCTGCGTATATGGCCACCAGCAAGATTTTATATCTACCAAATTTCAATTCGACCATTAAGATTCTACCCTCCCCATCCGTATACACCAATTTAGAATCGATATGGTCTTTAACATACAACACAATGCCCCTTTTCTTTTCATCTGCTAAGCTTGTATACATTATACCCAGCCGGGGGTAATTCAACACATTTTGCTGGTGGTTCGCTATATGTACTTCTTTTTTTTTTTTAATTAAATGTTTTTTAGTTTTAGTTTAAAACGGGTACAGCATCTTTCTTAATATATCAATCAATTACAGATAATACAAAAAAAAGACAAAAACAACAATCAGAAAAACAAGACAAAACACAGGTGTCTATTATGAAAAAATAAGAAGTATATCAACTGGTTACAACATGTTTTGGTGCTTCTCTTCCGTTAGCTCCTATTAATTCAGATATCTTAACTCGAATATTTACCATATCAACATCATTATACCTCCAGTTTTAATTATTATGGTTATTTAAACATCCTTCATCCTTAGCTATGCTAAGGAATTAGTCCATAACACATGCTGGCAGTTCATTTACTTATTTGTAAAATCCTCTATTATCATCAAATCCTCATATTCTATTTTAGCTAAACATCCATAATATTCAATTATATCATATATCATAACATTTTCCCAGTATTGATTAACATTTGATTGTATGGATTTTATTTAGTTTTTTAATAGTGCTAATTATTATAGTTAATGCTCTTTATGTATAATCTAAAGGTATTTTCTCATATCCAATTGTTAGTTATCATATCAACTCCACATTATATACATTACTATCAATATCAATTATTATTCAGCAATATCTGTTACACGAAAAAGCAATTAGGTTTAACTAGTTTTCAATTATATTCATCAATCTATCAGCCAGTTCCAAATTATATATATTGCTATCCATATCAGTCATTATTCAGCTATATCTATTACAAATTGAAGTAATCCGATCTAGCTAATTTTAAATTGTATTGTCCCATCTGTCAGCCTGTGTCCCTCCAACGAGATTTCCTCCGTCCGATAGCCATTCGTTGGATAAATTTACCAAATGTTTCCATAAGCAAATCCAAACAAAAATATTTCGGCACATTTGGATTCTGAATGTCGGTGATGAAGTAATAATGTTGTCCTAGGCTTATAAAATTTCCCAAATTAACTTTAATTCTCAAGGGTGGATTCTCCATTCCTCCTGCACACTGTCTCTTTAAATGAGTCGACTTTATAGCCTCCCCCCTCCTCTCTTCCTCTGAGATAGACCAGACACCATTTCTCACATTTTCCATTTGTGTTTCAGGAACATTTAAGCATTCAACGATCTCAGTTTTAACTTCATATTTTAGAATCAATTGATCCAGTTTTCTTTCCAGTTTTTGGTAAGAATCAAAGAGTCCTCTACACGCAGAGAAAAGAGTCTGAAATGAAATCTTAGAGGTATTTTGGGACGCCATGATGTGTTGTAGTTAAAATAGAAGCTCTCTTTTTTTTCCTTACAGGCTTCGAAGCACTTTTTTTTTTTTAGTCTCTTACAGGCTGTCAATCTTATCTAGTTGTAAACAGAACTAGATAGTAAAGTAATAAAAATGTCGAATCGTGACGGGCTAATTAGTAGGAGATAAGTTTTACGATCCACTTAGGGAGATTCAGAGGGGGGAGGATGTCGCGGAGTTTCTTGAAGCATTTAAAAAGTAAAGTAACCACCAGTCATAAATCCATTAGAAAGAGCCAATTCGCCGCTAAATCTTCCTGTTCTTTGGATTCAGTTAGCTTAATTTTTTAACACGAACAGTCTCTCTTGGATAATAAAATCAGCTTACCAGATGACATCACTTCTTCCATTCTTAGGGGCAACCTGCAGTTTCAGTTAGCACGCAGCTAATCCAAAAAGGAATTGGCACGAGGAGTTAATACCCCCCCCCAGAGATTTGCGGATATCTCTGGGGTCCTGGGTCCCTCCCCACCTTCACTGTCGTCTCCGGGACAGCTAGAGTTCAAAGAACCCGTCCAAAAATCCTTTGGTATAGAGGAATTTCAGGAGTAGCCTAAAACTCCATCTTCTCACTGCTAAGCCCCGCCTTCTTCCTATATGTACTTCTTGCAAGCATGTCAAATCACAATTCTTTTTCCGTAAAGCATTTAGTATTTTATTTCTCTTTCTTAGTGAATTCAAACCATTTATATTTAAGGAGATTAAGCGAAGTTCATCCGCCATGTTTATTTGTTTAAGGCTTTAGCTTTTGTTGTCTGCCTCGTTTGCGGTCTCTCATCTCTGCTTTGTTTCTCATTTCCCCCTTTCTCATCTCCCGGGACACTATTCTTTTGCTCCTTTCCTTGGCTCTTATTGTCCAGTTCTCCCTCGTTATTCTGAGTTCCCTTCTTCAGCTGGCTTTCGATAAAGTCTTGCGCATCTTGCAATGATTCAATCCGAAACCTCTGGCCTTGCCAGAAAAAAGATAACCCTTCTGGGAAAAGCCACCTATACATCACCTGAAGTTTTCTCAGTTGTGTTGTTAGGTCCTGATATTTCTGCCTCCTTTCCCTCACTCTTTTTGGTATCTGTTTTAGTACTATGACCATCTCCCCCGCACACATGGTATTCTGATCACGTGCCTTCTGGTAAATTTCTTCCCTCAGGGATCGCTTAGTAAACCTCACGTGCACTTCACGTGGCAGTTTCTGTCTCCTAGTATAAGAAGTATAGACTCTATATACGTCATCGATGTCGCTCTGTATCAACAATTTATCTTTCTGGGCGATCCCTGCAATCATCTCCACCATGATTTCTTTCAGTTTCTCCCCTCTTTCCTCTGGGATATTTTGAAATCTGAGAAAGAAGGCTGACTTTTCTAATTCCAACATAGCAATCTCATCTTCCAACCTTCTATTAATATGTAGCTGCCTCATTTCCCACCTTGCCATATTCTCTTCACTTTCCTTCATTTTTACTCCTAACTCTTGAATTTGACCCTCCTGTTTCTCCATTTTTGCCCAAATCTCCTTTTGCTGTAAATTCAACTGTTTCAGTTCATCCCTCATGTCTCCCATTTCATTTTTGATGTCGGCCAGGGATTTTTCGGTGATCTCTTGATTCCTAGCAATATTATTTTGTATCGATAGCAAAGTTGTCTGTATACTTTGCAATGTGGGTGCCTTCTCTACCCCAGCCATATTGTCTAAAGTTCTGTGTGATATTGGAGGAGTTGAAGATGGGGACAAAATCTTTTTCTTGAGTCCCATGTAAAAAACTATTTTTTAAAATTTTATAATTTTGTCATAACAGAGACCCAAAGCATCAGATAAAATTGAATTCTATTATACCTCTCCTATGTAATCTCATATATATAACTGCACAACTGTTGAAAATTAGACTCCTAAGGACCACAAGGGATCACCATCATAACATCATTAACTCCCTCTTTTAAATATCTTTTGTGGCCAGGGACAATGGCCACACACTACCAACAATTAACTCAAGATTTAAATCATAACATTTCTTCAAGCCTTTGAGAACCCTCCATGATGACATCGCTGCTTTCTAGGGGTCCAAAGACCACAAATTGAGAATCATTCATGCCCTTGTCGGAGCCTGAATCTGAGGAGGAAGACAAGCAAGAACTGGAGCTGATGGAGATTGAAGGGGCAGCTTCATTGGCTTCAAAGGAAAATGAGGAGGAGCAGGCCAAGTCAGGCCAGGGCTTTTCAGGATTGGGACAGTTTGTAGGCAGAAGGGGGGCAGGTTGACCAAGAAAAGCTAAGCAGTGAACATGAGAGACAGAGCTTAGACGATGAGTAAGGACCACCCTCTTCTGATCCTTGAGCACAAAGTAGAAAGAAGGCGGGAACAACATAGGCTGACCTGACTACTCAACAGGAGAGCACTCTGCCCCTCTCCACAAGGTACACCTGGGGACTGAGACTTAAGGAGATGCTGTGGGAAGGAGCAATTCTTGGGAACAAACGCTGAATTCCTGGAGTGTTGAGTGCCATTGCCAACATTTGAAGTTTTTTGGATCTCCTGATTTCTTCTTGGCTTCCTGCATTAATTGCCTTGCTCCTTTGCTTCCTGGACTCATTGACTTGCCTTGCTGGATTTCTTGCTTTGCAACCATTGTGCTCACAGCATTGGGCTGAAGTGTGTGTGTGTGTGTGTGTGTGTGTGTGTGTCTTTCCAGAAACATGGGAGCATTTAGAGCAATAAAGGGGCAATTTGAACTGCCAGCTGCCTGTGTTGCCTCCTGCCATACCCTGTGTCATCACAGAACCACTGTCCTATATAATTACTAATAGACTAACTGTTCTGACCTCGTCCTCTGTCCAGTAATGAAAGTCGAGACGAGCTTAATTAGAATGTCCTTTAATAACAAGACTAGAATCTCGGTGGCTAAAAGCCAAGCAAACAAAGAGATAAGAACCTTGGCAGCAAGTCCGACAAATCTTGGCAGCAATTCAGACAAACCTTGGCAGCAATCCAGCTTGCCAAGTTAGTTACGTTCTCTTTAGTCAATGCTTTGACTTCTTCAAGAGGGGCATGGCACAAGCAGTCTTTTTTATACTCTGGAGAGGAGCCTAATGACCATCAGCTGAATGCAATTAGCTCCTGTAATTGCATAATTGCTCCTGATGCTGAGTAGCTCTCACCACAATGAGGACCGTGGTAAACCCTGATGACGGAGGCAACTCGGTCAAGAAGTCCATGGACACGGCTCCCCAGGGTCTGTCTGGGTTCAGCAAGGGCTGCAATAACCCTGAAGTAGCCCCCGTCGCTGACTTGGCCTGTCGACACGGGACGCACAACGTCACAAACTTCTGCACATCGTCTCGTAAGCGGGGCCACCAGAACGTACGGGAGACCAGGTGCAATGTCTTGAAAAGGCCAAAATGTCCCACTGCTGGAGTGTCATGAAACTGGGAGAGAACCAGTCCATGGAGGGGCTCTGCGGGCAGATAGAGCCAGTCCCGATACCTCAAAAGGTCCTCATCAAAGGTCCATGGGGAAGCTGGCCCTACCTCTGCCTTTCGTTGCTCCACTGCGCATCCCATATCAGAGACCGTACGTCCACGGGTTCCTGAACTGCAGTGAAGGATTCAATGGGTAGAACAGTCCAAGGGGGAAGGGAGTCCACAAGGTCAGAGTACTCCGGTTTCCTAGACAGGGCATCTGCTCTTTGATTCAATGCACTAGAGATGTAAGTCACTTTAAAATTGAACCGGGCAAAGAACAGAGACCACCGAATTGGCGTTAGTTCAGCTTACACACTGTGGTCAAAAACTCCAAATTCTGATGGTCCGTCCGGACCTCAACCTGATGCCTGGTCCCCTCCAGGTGATGCCTCCAGGCCTCGAACACCACCTTGATAGCCAACAACTCCTTCTCCCAGATGGTGTAATTGCGCTCAGAAGGATTGAGTTTCCGAGAGTAGTAAGTGCAAGGGAAAAGGGTACCATCAGGGGTGTGAGCTTCCGTGGGCCCCCAGCGAAACGATACTTTCTTTTGCAGGAGCCAAGTGAGGGGTGCGGTCAAGAAAGCAAAGCTGGGGATGAAGGTCTAGTAGTAGTTGGCAAACCCAAGGAGTCTCTGCACAATCTTCATACGTCGAGGAGGTTGCCAACTAAGCAACGCCTCCACCTTGCCCAGCTCCATCGCAATTCCTTCAGGGGAGATACCATGCCCCAGGAACTCGATGGTAGTCTGCCAAAACTGACACTTCTCCAGCTTTGCAAACAAACGATGTTCTCGGAGTCGCTGCAAGACCAGACGCAAATGATGTTGACGTTCCAGGACGTTCCAGGATGTCGAGTAGATCAAGATGTCGTCCAGGTAAATGATGACAAACTGATCTAACAGGTCCCGGAAGATATCATTCATAAAATGTTGGAAGACCGCCGGCGCATTGGTCAACCCAAATGGCATGACCGTGTACTCAAAATGTCCGTACTGGTGCCAAAGGCCGTCTTCCATTCGTCCCCCGCCCTGACTCAAACCAGGTTGTAAGCATCATGCAAGTCCAATTTCATGAAGACCATTGCCTCCTGGAGCCGCTCCACAACTCCAGAATCAGGGGCAGCGGGTAACGGTTACGTACCGTGATGGCATTCAGGCGCCGGTAATCACAACAAAGTCTCAGATCCCCAGTCTTCTTTTTCATGAACAAAACCAGGGCAGACAAGGGCGAGGACCAAGTCTGGATAAACCCCCGGGCAAGGTTCTTATCAAGAAAGTCCCACAATGCGACCAACTCTGGCTCAGACATGGAGTATAGACGACCTGTAGAGAGCTTCACATCAGGTACCAGGGGACAGTCATACAGCCGATGCGGCGGCAGTTGATCCACCTCTTGCTCGCTGAAGACATCCACGAAGTCCGCTAAATCCGGTGGGACGTCCACCTTGGGCGAGCTGGGTACCTGGGCCGCACAGACCTGCCGGATGTGGTCGATGCATTGCAGGGACGGGAACATGACCAGATTTTGTGTCCAGTAGATCTGAGGGTTGTGCTTCCATAGCCAAGCCAAGCCCAAGACCATGGGGAAATGCAGCCCAAAGCCACGTAAAATTGGATGGCCTCCTCATGTTCCCCGAGGAGCAGACACAAAGGTTGCGTGGCGGCCTTGATAGGCCCAGACAGAAGCAACCAGCTGTCAATAGTCTCGACCCACATCAGTGGGTCCACCAGACACAGAGGGACGTCGTACTCTGTAGCAAACGTTGCATCCATAAAGTTTGTGATAGCCCCAAAATCGACCAAGGCATGGGCCAGAATTCCCTGTGGCCTACTCGACAAGAGGATGTGTGCTGCTAAAACCATGTGACGTGGTGGCCTGTCCACCTCTGTTTCGGTCTGCACCCGACCTAAATTTTCCTTCAGATCGGGCTCTGCCTGAGTCCCGACACATTGTTCTGGAGCTGAGGGGTAGGTCTCAGACCTCACAGCCCCCCTGCTCTTCTTAGGGCAAGCTGTGGCTAGGTGTCCAAGAGCCCCACAATAAAAACACAACCCCCCTGCGCGCCATCTGTCCATCTCCATGCGTGCCACTCGGGGTGTGGCGGCACCCAATTCCATGGGCTCCTCCCTGGCAACTGCACTCTCCTGAGGGACCGGCACACTAGTGGTCTCCTGGGACGCATGGCGAGGCCTCCGCCTCAGCAGCCGGGCATCTATCCGGAGGCACAAGTGGACCAATGTGTCAAACATCAGTGGCCTGTCCATCCTCACCAGCTCATCCTGCAAGTTATCGGACAGCCAATCCTGAAAAGTGTCCATGAGGGCTGGCTCATTCCAAGCTGAATCCTGACTAAGCAGACGGAATTCACTGACATAATCCTGCAAGGAGCCATGACACTGCTGCAGTGCCCTGAGTAATCTGGTGGCTATTTCTTCCTTAATGGGATCTTCAAACATCAGTCGGAGATGATTACAAAAGCCCTGGAAATCATCCAGCAGAGGGCTAGGCTGAGATAGCAATGGCATAGCCCAATGGGCAGCTGTGCCTGAGAGCAAGCTGATGATCAATCCCACCTTTGTCCAGTCGGTGGGAAAGTCCTCCACTCTCAAGCTGATAAACAGCTGGCATTGTCCCAGGAACTCTGCAAATATAGCTTGTTTTCCATCAAACTTGTCAGGTGTAGCCACTGGGCATTTCCTCCGTGGCTGGGGGGGTTGGCAGGTCCCAGAAGCTGAGAGACTTGACCAGCCAGCAAAGCAATCTGTTGAGCCATCTGGGCATTCTCAGCACGGAGTTGCTCCATTGTAGCTGAATGGAGTTTTGTCTTAGGCAGAAGTCAATCTGTTCTGACCCCCTCCTCCGTCCAGTAATGAAAGCCGAGATGAGCTTAATTAGAATGTCCTTTAATAACAAGACTAGATTCTCGGTGGCTGAAAGCCAAGCAAACAAAGAGATATTGCTTGGCAGCAATTCAGACAAACCTTGGCAGCAATCCAGCCTGCCAAGTTAATTACGTTCTCTTTAGTCAATGCGTTGACTTCTTCAAGAAGGGCATGTCACAAGCAGTCTTTTTTATAGTCTGGAGAGGAGCCTAATGGCCATCAACTGAGTGCAATTAGCTCCTGTAATTGTGTAATTGCTCCTGACGCCGAGTAGCTCTTCGATGGCGTGCATCCAGGAACAACTCACTGCTGGCTTCTGGATCACTCTCCCTTGTCTCCTCCCCACTGGTCTAAGGCTCAGGTGCCACCTGGTGGCCAACCAGTCTCTCTGTGCCCGGCTCGGAATCGGAACCCAGTCCAGGGTCCTCCACCTCCTCCAGAGCCGACTCAGAGGACCCCTCGCTGTCGGAGTCTGGTGGCAGCTCCAACGGCTCCTGCTGGGCCACAACAACTAACTAAAATGGAGGCATTTGAAATGGAGCATTCCCCTTGATTTGGCAGTACAACACAGTCTCCCCAAAGAAGTTGGCTTCAATTATCTTGTACTTTTTGCTAAAGAGGTTATAGTAAGAGAAAGAAGAACAAGGACACCTTACCTTTCAGTCGGTAGAAAAGAGCCCCAGGTGAATTCTGTTCAGATCAGTGATGTGCGGTGAGGTTTATGGCTGGGGAGGCAAGTGGGCAAAAGCCGCCCAGTGTCTGCCACCCTATGTCTGCCAGCAGCAGGGCTTCGGTGGGGCTTTTGGCGCTGTGTCCACCAAAGTGGTGGGGCTTCAGCAGGGGGCTTTAAAGCCCTGCTGCTGTGTTTGCCATAGAGCGGGATGAGTCCCACCTGTATGGCGGACATAGCGGCAGGGCTTCGGCAGGGCTTTCCAAAAGCCCTGCCAAAGCCCCAAAGCCCCAGCGTTCGGACTTTACTTTCTAAGTGCTTCTTGCCACCGCTGTGCTCTGCCGCATTGCTCCCCACCATCTCTGATGAACAATCCTCCACTTTCTTCAGCTCGGATGGAGCCAGGGCACCCAAGCTGCTGGTGGCGGTGGCAGGGGCCACCTGAGTGGCCATGATCCCCCTCCCCAGCCAGCCAGCCCACCCACCCCCTGCCTGACCTACTCCCTGCCTGGCTGGCCGGCCGGCCGGCACAATGCCTCACCACTAAAAGACCCGCCTCTTCTGGCGGGCTGCCCCTCTCTTCTCAAACAAGGCTGTGCCTCTCTTCTCAAATAAGGCTGCCTCTCTCTTCTCAAACAAACTCTCAAATTGAGAGAAAGTTTGTTTGAGTGAAGAAACAAACACACACACACATGAAAAAATTACTTACAATAAAAAATTACTTACAAATTACATTAATTTTGAACTCTTCCCCCTCCCTCCGACCCACATACCTTTTCCAGCTGTTTCACAATCACAGAGGATTTCAACGCTGCTCTTGTCTACCATGATAAAAATGTAAAAAATGTAAAAAGAAAAAGGCAAGAGCTGCTGAGGTCAGGCTGGATTAGCTGCTACCAGAGCCTCCAATGGATGACTCTGCTTAACTGTTTAAAAAAAGCCTCTAAAAAAGTGCCCTCTACAGGAGGAGGTGAGAGAACCACGTGCCTCATCTACATAAGGAATTTTTTGGCTTTTAACCCTTGATTAACTCTTCTCAAGTGATCATAAAGATAGACCTAATGAGGCACGTGGTTCTCTCGCTTCCTCCTGCAGAGGGCACTTTTTTTAGAGGCTTTTTTAAACAGTTAAGCACTAAACAGAGTCATCCACTGTGACTCTGGCAACAACTACCTCAGCCTTTTTCCTTTTAATTTTGTTTTTCTTTTCATGATGACAGTGGTGAGGCCCTGCCTCCCCTGACTGCATGGGCCTGGTTTAGATGTATTCTCAGTGGTGAAGTGTGCTGAAATCCAAAAGTTTACAGAAACAAGTAGTAGATAATTCAGCTAGATTCAGAGGTGGTATTCAACAGGTTCTGACCAGTTCTGGAGAACCGGTAGCAGAAAATTTGAGAGCAGAGGAGAACCGGTAAATACCACCTCTGACTGGCCCCACCCCATCTATTCTCTGCCTCCTGAGTCCCAGCTAATCAGGAGGGAATGGGGATTTTGCAGTAACCTTCCCCTGGATGTGGAGGGAATTGAGATTTTGCAGTATCCTTCCCTTGCCACTCTCACCAAGCCATGCCATGCCCACCAAGCCATGCCCACAGAACCGGTAGCAAAAAAAATTGAATCCCACCAATGGCTAGATTGATTGTATTGATTCTGTCTGGAATTTTCTGTGTTCCTGTCTCTTCCCTTATTTTTCCTACACTCCATTTTATATCTCGGGATTTAGCTTCATTTGCTTAATAATTAAAACTTTTTCTACCACACACAATTGCAAGATTGTGCAATTATTCCTTGCATTTTAGGACTAGAAAAAGGTTTGTTAAATAGTGTAAATCTAGGCTTAGGGCTGAGTACCAAAGGGCTTTCTTTTTTATTATGTTGCATGGAAGACTCTTTGATAGAAGGTCTCAAAGGTTTCCAGTGTGCCAAACAGAAGATTTCAAGTAGTTTAACCTGGTGTAAATTTGTTTTGCAGGAAAACAAATTCCCTTTGGAAAAGGGGATCTGCTAGTGAAATTTTAAATTGTTCCCAGTTTGGAGTGGAGTGGAGTGGAGTGGAGTGGATTGGATTGGATTGGAGTGGAGTGGAGTGGAATGGAGTAGAGTAGAGTAGAGTAGAGTAGAATGGAATATTTATATAAAGAACAATTTATATACAATAACAAGTAAAACAGAAATTATATATTAAAACTAATCAAGTATTCTTATCCCAGCAAGTGTGTATGTCTTGGGATTGGACCATCTCTTTTTTTGGAAGTTTTACTGATGGGAAATTGCCCAATGACTAGATCAGCACTGATCTCAAGAAGAGAACTGTCAAGGCTGCTTCACTTAATAACCAAGAAAGAAATCACTCAACTCCATTTTGCAGAATTAAGAGTACTTTTACTGATTATAAGTAAATAGAAGCTAAGCAAAGCTGGATCTGAGCAAAAGTGCACACAAGCATTAGATATCAATACATGACCCATTCCCCTCCCCTTGTAACCCCAGCCCATAGTCCAATCCAATATCTCCACAGCTGTCATGTGGGAGACATCTTCAAAAATCATCATCAGGTTGGTATGCTGGACAGTTGGCCTTGGCGGGAAACTCCTCTCCTTGCCACATGTGCAGTAGATGGTGAGAACAACTTCCGATTAACAGTCCTCCTGTACAGATTATTTCTCACACCCAAATACCATGCCCTCCCTCCCCATTTCTTTTTTTTTTTAATTAAAAATTTTTTTAAATTTCAATTTAAAACAAGTACAACATCTTTCTTTACATGCTATAGAAAGTGTATCAGTCGGTCACAAATAAACTTTGGTACATCTCCTCCACAGTCAACAAACATAACTCATGTTAATTCAAGCATTTTAACTCAGATATTCATACATATCACCATCGTCATATATCAATTTTCATTTGACTGTAATTATTATTTTAAAATATTGGTAATAATAATACTCTTAAACAATACATGCCCACACCAGTGGGAAAAGAAAAAGAAAAGAAAAAAACAAAAAAAACCAAAAAAAAACAAAACAAAACAAAACAAAAAAACCAAAAAAAAAAAAAAAAGACAAAAAGAACAAAAGACAAGGCAGGGAAGAAAAAACAAAAAACTAAAAAAAAAGAAACAAAAAAAACCACAGGTATATATTATAAAAAAAAAGTATATCAGCTGGTTACAACATGTTTTGGTGCATCTCTTCCATTAATTCATATTAATTCAAATATCTTAACTCAAATGTTTACCATATTGACATCATTATACTTCCACTTTTAGTTAACTACAGTTATTTAAACATCCTTCAGCCTTAACTATGCCAAAGAGTTAATCCATAACCACATGCTGACATTTCATTTACTGGTTTGTAAAATCCTCTATTAACATCAAATCCTCATATCCTATTTTAGCTGAACATCCATAATATTTAACACCAAAAATTCCATCTTTCATGCAATATAATTTATTATCATTCTCCCTTCTTTATGTAGTTATATCGTATATCATAACATTTTCCCCATATTAACATTTAACTGTATATATTTTATTTTATTTTTTAGTAGTGATAATTATTGTGATTAATAACCTTTATATATAGCCCAAAAGTATTTCCAACCTTCCTTTCTCATATCCAATTATTATTTATCATATCAACTCCACATTATATACATTACTATCAATATCAATTATTATTCAGCTATATCTATTACAAATAAGAGTAATTAGATTTAGCTAATTTTAAGTTGTATTCTTCCATCTGTCAGCCTATGTCTCTCCAATAACAAAACCTTCTCAGTCCTATTGCCATTCGTTGAATAGATTTACCAAATGTTTTTATAAGCAAGTCCAAACAGGGATATCTTCGCACCTTTTTGCTCAGGATGTCTCTGATGAGATAATAATGTTGTCCCAGGCTTGTTAAACTTTTCAAATTGACTTTAATTCTCAAGGGTGGAATTCTCATTTCTCCTACGCTTTGTCTCTTAAAATAAATCTTCTTTATAGCTCCTCCCCTTTGCAGCATAGCATTCCTTTCTTCCTCCGAGATAAACCAGACGCCATTTCTCACATTTTCCATTTGTATTTCAGGAACATTCAAACATTCCACGTTCTCACCTTTTCCTTCATATTTTAATGTCAAATAATCCAATTTTTTTTCAAATCTTTGATATGAATCAAACAGCTTCCGAAATGCAGAAAAAAGTATCTGAAATGAGCCCTTAGGAATATAATTCGATGCCATGTTGTGTCGCAGTTAGAGACTCTAAGGTACTTGCAAGTAAAAACACGCTGGGAGCTGTGCGATCTTATCTGATCTTAGACCAACACAGCCAAGCAATAAAAGTGTCAGATCGTGCAGGGCCAATTAGTAATAGGTTAGTTTTACAACCCACTTAGAAACAGTCAGGGGGGAATGTTAAAGAATTCCTTAAAGCGTTTAAGAAATAGGGTAACCACCGGCCGTAAATCCATTAAAAAAAAACCAATTCGC
Organism: Thamnophis elegans; assembly: GCF_009769535.1. Classification (NCBI taxonomy): domain Eukaryota; kingdom Metazoa; phylum Chordata; class Lepidosauria; order Squamata; family Natricidae; genus Thamnophis; species Thamnophis elegans. The sequence continues at coordinate 70,011,330 of NC_045558.1, forward strand.
CGCTAGATTCTTCTGTTCTTTGGTTTCAATTAGCTTAAGTTTTAGTGCGGACCGTCTCTCTTTGAGTAATAAAATCAGCTTACCAGTTGAATCCACTTAGACCATTCTTAGGGGCAACCTGCAGTTTCAGTTAGCATACAGCTAATCCAGAAAGGAGTTGGCAGGAGGGGTTAATTCCAAGCCCCCCCAGAGACTTTGCGAATGTCTCTGAGGTCACTGGATCTCCCCTCACCTTTCACTGTCTTCTCCGGGACAGCTAGGGTCCGATGACCCATCCAAAATTCCTTCGGAATAGGGGAATTTCAGGAATAGCCTGAAACTCCATCTTCTCACTGCTAAGCCCCGCCTTCTCCCCCTCCCTCCCCATTTCAATGGCAGTCGAAAGCAAGCAGCAAAATGAGGCTGACATCCGGCCCTCCTCCGGGAAAAAGGACATCATCCCTGCAGAAACAAAAGAAAACAGACAAACAGACAAACAACATAACACAAAAGAAGAGGGAAGGGAAAAAGGAGAAATCAATCGAGGTCAAGGTTTGTCGGGGTAGGTAGAGTAGAATTTACGTAGGAGCCGAGGAGCCCACACATGGGACTTATTGACCCATTCAGCATGTGATGGAGGAAAGTGGTTCCATGAAACAAGATACTGAACGTGGTTTCTATGTTTCCTAGAGTCCAAAATTTCTTTAACCTCAAAATGTTGCTCTCCCTCAATCAGAAGAGGGACCGGTGGAGCTGCCAAAGGGGCACACAATGGAGAAGTATGTTCCAGTTTCAGAAGATTGACATGAAACACCTGGTACACATGGTTAAGAAACTTAGGCAACTCCAAATGTATGGACAAAGGGTTTATGACTTTGACAATCAGGTATGTGCCAACATATTTGGGACCCAATTTCTTAGACTTCTGTGAGGTCTGGAGAAACTTGGTGGATAAATACACACGATCACCAACTTTATAATCCCACGGCTTCGTTCTCTTTTTATCTGCTTATTTCTTATGTGTCCGATGAGCCACATCCAGCGCTCAGTATGCCAAGGGCCACATCTCTTGGAGTTGGTCACTCCACTCAGAAAGGGACAGAACTTGTGGTTTTTCTTGAGGCACCTCAGGAATAGACACAAAATCATGTCTGAACACTATCTTGAAGGGTGTAAATCCCATGCTGCTGTACACTGAGTTGTTATATACCAACTCAGCATGAGGCAACAATTCCACCCAATTATCCTGCTGGTAATTGATGAAACATCGGAGGTACTGCTCCAAAACAGAATTAGTGCTCTCACAAGCCCCGTTAGTCTGAGGGTGGTGGGCAGAGCTTAGGCCATGGGCGGAGCCTATCAACTTCAAAAACTCCTTCCAAAATAAGGAGGTAAATTGGACCTCTCTATCAGAGATGATGCAGTCCGGCACATCATGTAAATGATATACATGTGTAATGAACAACTTAGCTAAGAATTTAGCGGACGGGATCTTGGAACAAGGAATAAAATGAACCTGTTTGGAAAACAAGTTGGTAACGACCTAAATTACCATATGTCCTTGACTTTCCGGTAATTCGACAATGAAGTCCATAGAAATTTCTTTCCACGGTATCTCAGGACGGGCCACCCCTTGGAGCAATCCCTGAGGTTTTCCCGGTGGCCATTTTGCGGTAGCACATGTGGGGCAGCTGGCTACATAAGATTCAATGTCCTTCTTTAATGAGGGTCACCAAAATTGTCTTTTAATGAGATGCAGGGTTTTCACAAAACCAAAATGCCCAGCCATGCATGAATCATGGGCACGTTGAAGAACCAGACTCCTAATAGTTGCGGGAACATACAATTTAGCCCCATTCCAAGCCAGACCATCTTTCATGTTGCACTAATCTGTATGTTGGTGAAACCATTCATCAGTTTCAAGGGCCTCCTTGAGTTTTGTAATGAGGTCCTTTGTGACTTCCAAATTGGAACCGGTCTGGCTTCTGGTGACAATCGGAGCAGCGAGGCTTTTCGTTAGGATGACTGGGTGGATGACACTAAGCTTTGAGCTGTTATATTGAGGGAGTCTGGACAAAGCATCAGCCATAAAGTTCTTCCCTCCTGGGATATACTTCAAAATGAAATTGAACCTATTGAAGTGTTGTGCCCATCTCATTTGTTTGGGGAATAATTTCTGGGGGGTCTTTAATGCCTCTAAATTTTTATGATCAGTCCACACCTCAAAGGGGTGTTTAGCCCCCTCCAAGAAATGTTGCCAGGTCATCAAGGCCCACCTAATTGCAAAAGCCTCCTTTTCCCATACAGCCCATTGCCTCTCAGTGTTGGTTAGCTTCCGAGAGGTGTAAGCGCAGGGTTGTAACTTTCCATCAGCATTTGCCTGAAGCAATACCGCCCCCACTGCAACATCACTAGCATCTGCTTGGGTGACAAATGGTGAATCCATGTCCGGGTGTTTCAAAACTGGTTCAGCTGCAAAAAGTCATTTTAATTTCTTGAATGCAGCTTGACATTCCATAGTCCAGTTCAAGGGTTTACCCGGTCTAGGTTTGGCCTCCCCCTTTGATTTTAGGAGGATTGTAATCGGCAGCGCAATTCTGGCAAATGAAGGAATAAATTGACAATAGAAATTAGCAAAACCTAAGAAACTTTGCAATTGTTTGTGGGTACGGGGGGCCGCCCATTCAGTGACCACTTATACCTTTGCTGGATCCAACTCTATACCCTTGTGGGAGATGCGATATCCCAGGTAATACACCTTCTCCTGATGAAATTCACATTTAGACAATTTAGCACACAGTTCTGCTGCCCAAAGTTTTTTCAGCACTGAATAAACTAGTTTCACGTGTTCTTCACGTGTTTCCATGCAAATAAGGATATCATCAAGATAGACCATCACGCCTTTGTAAAGGTGGTCATGCAAAACCTCATTAATTAACTGCATGAAAACGGCTGGTGCCCCCTGTAATCCAAATGGTATAATGCGGAATTGAAAACAACCAAGAGGGCAGTTGAATGCAGTTTTCCACTCATTCCCTTCTTTAATTCTGACTCAGTAATAGGCCTCTCGTAGATCTAACTTTGTGAAAATCTTCCCTTTACCCAGCATATCCTTCATTAATGGCAAAGGGTAGAGATTTTGGACACATATCCCGTTCAGGTTTTTAAAATTCACACACAAACGAAAGGAGCCATCTTTCTTCTCCCTAAATAAGACTGGAGCAGCAACTTGGGGCCTAGCGGGTTCAATGAATCCCCTTTCCAAATTTTTGTCAATAAATTTTCTCAATTTGTCCATTTCTCTAGGGGTCATTGAATAAATCTGAGGTTTAGGGAGTTTCACCCCAGGGAGCATATCAATGCTGCAGTTGGTGGCCCTGTGTGAGGGTAATTTATCAGAAGACTTCTCACTGAAAACATCTTTCAGGTCCCAGTACTCTCTCGGGATTTTCTCCTCCCCCTCAATTTTTTCTTGCCCTCTGGCTGCCAGGTTGGGGTCTGTCTTATTTGGTTCTGGAACCCCTTCTTCCTTCTCAGGGGGCATAGCAGACCAGATGCGCAACCAACCTTAGCTCCAATCTATGCGCGGGTTCCATTTACGAAGCCAGGTCAATCCAATAAAAGGGGCCGGTCCATTCCTGGGGCCACAATAAAACTTATTGTCTTTTGGTGGGTTCCCATCCACATATCAATAGGCTTAGTTACAAAATGATCAGGGCTCCCTCCCATAATAGAACCATCCAGCTGGCAAAAGGCAATTGGAACTTTTAGAGTTTTAAGCTTCAATCCCAGTTTTTCTACTATTTCCAGGCTCATAATGCATCGTGTGCATCTGGAATCTAAAAGAGCCAGCATTTTCTCTCGTGTGCCAGAAGAGGTCACCCTTAGCTCAACTGGAATAGTCATGGGTCCCAATCAGGAACTTACCAGGCGTTCATCGTCAGATTCGGTTTCGGTCTCTTCAGAAGAGCTAGGGGAATCCTCCCCCCTCTCACCAGGACGGAAATGCTGAGAAGGTTCCTCCCCCTTCAGGGCAGGTTCTTCTCTTGCTGGGAGGTTTTTCCAGTCTTTTCTCTCTCCGAGGGGGAACCTTTTGGGTCATCTTGATGCGGCAATTAGTGGCGCGATGCCCCTCCTTCCCACAGCAGAAACACACGAAGGGTTTTGGTTTGCTTGCAGATCCACTTTTCCCTCCTTTCGGGGCTCCTGGGGGGGATTTGACAGGCAGGGATTTTTCGTTCTCACTCTCCTCCTGGTAATTCAGCCTGGCCAGGTCAATTTCCACATCAGCAGCTGCTTCATACCAGGGATGCAGTCTACAGGGGGGCCTCCGATTCACACAATGCTGGTAAATCTCTTTGTTTAACTCATCAGTGAAATGGTATAACAACGCTTCTTCAGACCAACCCCTCATAAAAGCTGATATCTCACAAAATTCTTGTATATAATCAGCTACTGGCCGTTTCCCCTGGGTAAGAGTTTTAAACTTAATTCTTGCTTTACACTCTGTGAGTAGATCATAAAAGCGTTTTCTCAAAGCAGCCATAAATCCATTATAGTCTCTCAATAGGGGGGAATCATCATTATGCAAGCCCACCACTGCGGCATTGCAACGCTGGCGGGCCACTCATGTCTCTTGGCCAAATTGGAAGGAAGACACCAGGCTGAGTTCCTCGGGAAGAGGGCCTCGAATGTACTTCAAAGACCTCTTTTATTGAAAAAGTTAGTTACAACGTCATCAAAGGGGCGTATCAAAAGGCGTATATAATCACATGTTACAAATAAGCAAATAGAAAGTTACAGCATGGCATAGGGTGGGGGGAGGGAGGAGAAAGGGCAGATATGGTCGTAACTTGCTCACATAGCTCACGTTACATGAGCTTGCGTAGTAAATCCCGACCGCTAGACTGAAAAGTTCCCAATGCGTCCCACGGCGCGATGTTTCTCCATCCCTGTGTATGTATTCCAGGCAGCCGAAACTGCCCTGCACGCACACCCGGTGATGGATTCCAACATCTCCTCTGTTTTTGCTTTTAAAAGGCATCATCTCCTTCTTCGTCACTGGGCATGCAAAAGGGATCTTTTCTCATGAAAGGGGTTGACTGTTCATGTGACTCCATGCGGTTGACAATATGAATTTCCTTCTGTGAAGCCAACCTAGAGAGTATATTCTTACATATAGCTAATAAAGAGGGTAGACATTGAATACAGCAACACAACAGTACCAGCAAAGCAACAAGGGTTATAATGGTCTTGACAACATTTCCCAACCAGCTAAAATTAGGTAGCCAAGAGGTCAGCCAATCCCACCAGGAGTGGGAGGCCTTATACGTGTGCCTTACCATTTTAACGATATTATGTAATTTTTCCACGCTGGTTTCAATTTCTCCAGACTGATTCAAATAATGACAACAAGTAGCATTCAACCAAACACATAGGCCTCCTTCCTTGCTTAACAAGTAATCCAAAGCTATTTTATGTTGCGTTAAAATGCCGGCTAAGAAATCAATTTCCGCCTGTAGGGCTTGTAGCCCAAATATCGTGGTGTTAGCTAGGGTTTCCAGTTGGGCAGATAAAATACGCAATTGTTTAATGTTCCATGCGACACCCAAAAGTGGTAGGGCTATAGTGGCAAACCTTTTACCTTCTGTCAAATAGGTATTGTTGGGATCATAACCTAAAGCGTCATTGATTGCTCTCTTCCGTCTAGCCCATCCAAATTGTTTTTCCCATGCACTATCGGGTTGTGACATGGGATGTGCTGTTATTCCAGCAGGTGCCAGAGTTCCAATGGTGCAAGTACCATTCCATACAGGGGGCAACACTTTCCCGGCCCAGTGACCACAAAGCCCATACAGGCCAGGGGGTAATCCATACAAATGATACCCATGATGACCGGTGATTTGTTCCTGTACTTTATAAAAGGCAACCTTCCCTTTTTTGTTAGAATATAAATCTATAACTGTGCTGTCATTTGTTCTACACTCAAAATGCTTAGGTAATGATAAATTTGAACAATTATAACCAGTTTCCACAATTTTAAAGGTAGCATTGCAGTGGGGATATTCCCCTAAAGAAAAGCGGGTCAAAAGGATTTGCTTACTGCTATCATTATTAGTTACTACTTGATAGCCTTTATGCGAAACGTTCCACCATGTAATACAAATGGGGGCAAGAGGGGGTAAAACCCAATGTGTCAAAATATACTGGGCAGAATCATAAAGAATATGTGGACGATTACTTGTTGTTCCATATTGTGCAGTAACGTTCCAGCCTGTAAGGTTTAGGGTCCCGGTGACCAAAATGGGCCAGCCCTGTGCATTAGAGGCAGGGCCATGCGTACAAACCCAGCAATCGGACAGATTATTTATACGGGTAAGGTTATGTATAAGGAGATGAAACTCATTTACTCGCCAATCCACAGTGCGTTTAGGTCGACAGTGTGGGGTGGAGGCATCCTCTACACGCTCTGTTAGTATAGGCCCAGCAGGAGCCACCCCACATTCCCCAACCCAAATAAGCAAAAACAAAATGACCATCAACAAAGCAAATATAACCGCATGATATGAACATGCCCTGCAGTCCACGGGCTTGGAAACCTCCTCCCACCATGATCGATAGTGGGGGGACTTGCAGTGAAACATGGGGCAGCCGGTTGGGGGACAATAGGGTGGAGGGTGTCCTGCCCTGTTTTCCGGGTCAGAGACAGAGACAGCCTCAAGCTGTGGTTCCTGCTGGTTGGTCATGATGAGGCTGCTCCTGTGCTTGTTTTGGTGGTTTGGGCAAATATGGTCTTACGTGTCTTCCTGGGACCCAAAGTACTTTGTCTTTTAGTTGGATTGCAGCATAGCCCCTTCCCCAGGTAATCAGGTCAGCAGGTCCTCGCCACGTCAAGTCAGGCAAGCAACGATAGTAGACAGGTGGTCGAGGAGTGTCCGCAGAAGGTGGGGTTGACCCCCCATAGGGAGGGAATGCGCTTGCCGGCTACAAGTGGGGCACTGCTGAATAATCGCAGATGCCTCCGCCGATGTGAGGCCAAATTGTTTTATGAGCGCTTTTTTATTTTGATGAAAATATGAATGGCTGTCCCATGGCGCGACAGCAGAGCAAACATTGACATGGGGCGGGGGAGCTGATGCCACAGCGTCAGCAACGTCATTGCCCTCCTGGAGAGGCCCAGGAAAAGGCTGATGACTTCGAATATGGGAGACATAAAAAAAATGACAGCGAGAAAAAACAAGATCTTGTAAAGTAAGAAACAAGGACAAAAGTTGTGAGTCAATACAGGGAGAAAGATATGATTTATACAAAGAGGTTATAATCTGAGTCACATATAATCTATCAAGAATTAAGTTAAATGGTTGTTTTTCAAATAATTGAAAGGTCAAAATGGAAGCGGCCAATTCAGCTCTCTGAGCAGATTTTTGTGGCTCTGTTAGCTGGGTGTGCCATGTACCATTCTCCTGCCAGGCACATGCCCCACAATGTTTGCTCCCATCGGCGAAGACACTCACAGCGTCTTTAATAGGAAAGGCCATTAAAGGAGGATTCCATTGGAGCAGAAGGGCGAGGCTGAGCCTTGGGTCTGGGGGGAGGTGGCAGGAAACTTCCTCCGGCCAGTCCGCCAAGGCGAACTGGAGTTGCTCAGAGGTGGCACACAGTATCTACCATGTCTGCAGGGAACAAGGAACGTACAGGCCAGTAGGTTCCGTGCCTGTCAGGAGTCTACAGCGGAGTCTGCCCTTGGAAATAAGGGCGGCAAACTGGTCTGGTTTTTGGCTGACTGAGTTCCTTGGGGTGTGGGAAAGATGGAGCCATTCCAAAATCAATACCTGAGATGTTTTTTGTAGCAGCACTCCCATTGGTAGCTGGGGAGTATTGACTAAGGCTATGGCTAAGGGGGCATTTGCTTGCATTCGATCTACTCATACCCTTTGCAAGGCTTCCTCCACTAAGTGGAGAACATTTTTATGTGAATCGGAAAGGGTGATCAGGTCACCTGGAGTCGTTCCCAATGTAAGGGCTGAAAATAAAGGAGCCAGTTGTGAAGTGGTAAGACCCATATAGGGTCTAGCCCAATTGATAGAGCCCAAGTATTGCTGCAGGCATACAAGAGTCGTGGTTGAGGCCAAATGTAATTGGGGCAGACGCGGGGATGCATAAGAAGCCAGAAGTTTGTGGCCCAAATATTTTTTTTTTTAACAGAACTTTTTTATTTTTCTTTAAAAAAAACCACAAATATGTCATCATTTGTCAATCATTAAGACATTGAAGTACAATTTTTTTTTGATGTGTGTACCCCTCCCTCCCTCCACCCCCCACCCCCCCTCCTCCTTCCCCCCCCCGACTTCCCAGAACCCGTACACGGTATGGATTTTTAACTAACACAGTCTAAAATCTATTGAGAAAAAAGAAATAAAGAAATTAATGACATTCTAGATTGACCTTAGCTTCTTCTTACTGAACTGACTTTTAACAGTTTAAATCATTTCTGATCTTAAGCATAGGCTAACTGGAATTTCTTAGTCCCGTATTTATTTTGTATATAGTCAATCCATTTTTTCCAGTCTCGTTTATATCTCTCATTTGAATGATCTTTGAGATATGCCGATATTTTAGCCATTTCAGCTAAGTTTGTTACTTTCAATGTCCATTCTTGAATTGTAGGCAAGTCTTCCTTCTTCCAATATTGCGCCACCAACAGTCTTGCTGCAGTTATCAGGTGCAGAATCAAATTGGTCTCTACCACTGTAAAGTCAGTACATATACCTAGTAAAAATAACTGAGGACTAAACTTTATCCTTCTTTTAAAAACATTTTGCATGACCCACCATATTTTTATCCAAAATGCCTTAACCTTTTGGCAGGTCCACCATATATGATAATATGTAGCATCGAGAGAACCACACCTCCAACATTTAGGCTGTACATTCGGATACATAGAAGCCAACTTTTTAGGATCTAAATGCCATCTATAGAACATCTTGTAAAAATTTTCTCTCAGATTTTGAGCTTGTGTAAATTTCACATTTCTTACCCAGATTCTTTCCCATGTATCCAACATTATTGGTTCCTCAATATTTTGAGCCCATTTTATCATACAATCTTTAACTAATTCTGTTTCCGAATCCATCTGTATACATTATATAATATATAATACATTATATATCCTCTTTATATGCATTAAGCTTTGATCTCTTATTTGTTTAAGCAGATTATCCTCAACTTGAATAAAACCAATTTTTTGATCTATTTTCCACCTAGCCTGTAATTGCCCATACTGGAACCATGTTTGAACTACCTTCTCCTCTTTTAATACCTCTAAAGATTTTAATTGTAATACCCCCCTTTCCGAGGTAAGAAGCTGTCTGTAGGTAATTCTGTCCTGTTTTTGTGCTGTATTCATATTTTCAATTGCGTGTCTAGGAATTGCCCACATGGGTATCTTGTCATTTAATTTATATTGGTATTTCTTCCAGACCCGCAATAAAGCATTTCTTAAAATATGACTTTTAAAGTTCTTATCCAATTTTTTGTTGAATAACAGGTAAGCATGCCAACCAAATACCAGATCATGTCCCTCAATGTTCAATATTCTATCATTGGTTAAGTGAATCCAATCACTAATTACAGATAATGCCACTGCATCATAATATAGTTTTAAATTAGGTAGTTTCAATCCTCCTCTCTCACGTACATCTTGCATTATTTTCATCTTTACCCTCGGCTTCTTTCCTGCCCACACAAATTTGTTGATACCCTTCTGCCATTCTAGAAGGTTCGCATCTTTTTTAAGTATAGGTAACATTTGGAAGAGAAATAAAAATTTTGGTAAAATGTTCATTTTCACTGCCGCTATCCTACCCAGCAAAGATAAGTGCAATTTCTCCCATTTTTTCATCTCTGTCTGTATGCTATGCCAAAGTGGTTCATAATTATGCTTATATAATTTCCCATTTGAAGTTAAAATGTTAACTCCAAGATATTTGACTTTTTTAACTACCTCACATCCTAGCATCACTCCTAATTCTTCCTTTTGTTTAATATTCATATTTATAGCTAATATTTTGGTTTTTCCTAAGTTTATTTTAAAGCCCGACACTTGACCATATTGATTAATCGTATTCATTAAAACCATACTGGATTCCTGCGGTTGTTCCAATATTATGACCAAATCATCCGCAAAAGCGCGGACTCTATATTCTTGCTGCCTAATCTTGATCCCTTTTAAACCATCCAAGCTCCGTATTTTATTCAACAATACTTATCTAAATAAGTTTTCGTTCAATCTCCAAGACCTTCTTGCCTGCACTACCCTTCCCAACTCCATCCAAACTGGGTTATGGTCCGAAAGGATCCTAGCTGCAATCTTTGTTTTCTTGACCCTAGAAAGCAAATCATTAATGGTTAGAATAAAATCAATCCTTGAGAGGGATTGATGCCTGTCCGAGAAGAAAGTGAAGTCACATTCCTCTGCATTTCTTTCTCGCCAAATATCTCTCAATTCAAAATCATCCATAATGTCAAAGAAAGATTTGGGTAACTTTGCTCGCATCTTGGTATTTAGGCGGGAAATCTTCTTATCTCTCTTAGTGTCTATCACTCCATTCCAGTCACCCAATAGTATACAGGAACTATAGTCCCACTGTACTAATTTAGCATGAAGATTTCTATAGAATCTATCTTGCTGTTGATTGGGAGCATAAATTCCCAAAAGTAATGTCTTTTTCCCTTCTAAGATTAAGTCTAAAGCAATATATCTTCCGAAGGGATCTGCTTCTATTAATTCAGCTTTCATATCTTTTCTTAAGTATACAACTATACCATTCTTCTTTTCCATAGCAGAAGCTGCAAAATGTTGACCAAGTTTTGAGTTGATCAAATATTTTTGATCAGTTGACTTGATATGAGTTTCTTGCAAACAAATTACATCGTTCTTAAACTGTTTGAGATAATGAAATATTTTCTTCCTCTTCTGTGGAGAGTTCAGTCCGTTGACGTTCCATGTTAAAATCTTAGTTGTCATCTATGGTTGGTTGAAGCATTTTTAGAGCTTCCTGCACGGCCTGTTTAACCTTAGGTCTAGCTCCTCCCATTGCTTCCAGATTTGTTGTTGTAGATCCTTGATCGATGGCCGATGATTGTTGATGCTGTTGCTTTTTAGCTTGTTTCTCCATACGTCTAGTAGTCATGCGGCTAGGTCTTGGTTCCATAGCACCTTGCACTTCTAGAGAAGAAAGATGCTCCATCTTGTCTGGTGGTTGTGTAGTTTGCTGTCTATCCTGTCCTTCTTGTGGTCTTTCTCTAGGTCCAGATGGTGCAGGGTGTCCGGCCTTCAATATATTATAATAAAAATCTCGGGCTTTCCATACAGAGTTGAGGCGGTACCTTTGCTTATCAAATGTAAATATGATGCCAAATGGTGCATCCCATCTATACTGTATCTGACGATTTCTGAGTTCTTCGACCAAAAAAGCGTAGTCTCTCCTGGCTCTTAACATTTGAGGTGGTATCTCTTTCAAAACAACCAGGTCTTGACCGCCAATTTGAAGCTTAGTGTTATAAGATGCTTGCAGTACCATATTTCTAAACTCTCTTGTAGTAAAATATATAACGATGTCTCGAGGAAGCTGCTTCTGCTTTGCCAGCCAGGAGTTAACGCGGTAAGCTTTGTCAATTTGCCAGTCTTGATTGGTCCCTGGTCTTCCCATCAGGCGGTCAAAAGCTTCCGATAGGATCTGTTTCAGGTTCTCCTGTTTCTCCTCACGCAGCCCCCTTACTCTTAATGCGAACTCCATTTGTCGGTACTGTATCATAATAATTTCTTTTTCAGCATTTTCCACTTTTTGTTCCACCACCTCTGTTTTCAATGTCAAGTTAGCATTGGCATCATTAAGAACCTCTAGAGTATCTTCCACTCCAGAAATATGTTCTGTTAATACAGTTACAAGACTCAGCATGTCATCTCTAATTTTATCAACCTTAGCATCAAATTTCTCATACAGCTCCTGTTTAAGTCCTTTTATTTCACTTTTAATTTCTTCTTTCATTTCTTTTATTTCCTCTTTTCTCTCCTGCTTTACCACCTCTCTATTATCTCTAAACTTATCTTCCATTTTAATTGTCTGTGCATTAAGAGCCTCGCTTAGATTACTCAGGAAAAATTCTTTCGTTAACACATCCCCAGCAGGGGGTGTAGGAAGCGGAGGCTGCAGCTTTGTGCCAGGCACTGAGGATGTGCCCCTGGAAGTAGAGGGTGACGACTTCAAGTTAATATTTGGTTTTGAGGCCATTTCAAAATTTATCTGCCTGCAGTTAATAAAACTCTTTTGCCTGAATATGCAGCTTTAAGTAAAGAGGCTTTTATTTTGAAGTTTAAGGCTTGGCAAAACTTTCAGTGAGTAAACATTGTAACAAGACCATTCAGCAGATTCATCACCATTTAACTTCCAAATAAGCAAGGTTAATGAAGGAGTAAAATTCTTCTATTGTGAAACCAAAACAAATGATAAGCAATCTCTTTTGTTTTGAATTCTTGTGAGGATTAGCAAAAAGTGTTCGTTATTACCGGAGAAACCAGCCTGCTCGGCGCCATTTTAGAAGCCTCTGAGTAAATAATTTTTCGGAGGAGAAAAAGAAAAGAAGCTAAAATGTTGATAAGCAATTATTGTCCACAGTAAACGGATCCAGCTCGTGATAAGAATAAATCAAACAAAACTTTGAGCAGAGTGGGAGAGACCTACTTTGTCCTGCACAAGGCAGTTTGAAGTTCCCAGCACGGACAGCCGTTCTGCCTTGGGCTAGCCCCCCTTTCCTTGCAAGCACAAAAGCTGCAAAAATCGAAGAGCATTTGCCAGCAAAACAGTTTCTTCTTTCCTTCTTGCCTGAAGGATAAGAAAACCTGATAAGACGTCAGATGGAAGATCCTCTAAACAGGTACATAGCCAGGAATTCGGAGGCAGCTGATTTTTTGCTGCCTCCACCAGCAAGCTCCTCCCAGGAAGTCCCGTGGCCCAAATATTGAAAGGGCATTCTTGTTTGTATTTTTTCAGGTGCCACATACAAGCCTCCCTGTTGCAAGGATCCAATCAACTCGTCCAGGAAGGCTGATACGGTGCCTGCAGGCCATGGCGCAGCGACCAGGATATCATCCATATAGTGGTAAACCAGAAGTTGAGGGTGTGAGGAACAAAATGGCTGCAATACTTGGTTCACAAAAAATTGGCACATGGTGGGGCTATTTAGCATACCCTGGGGCAATACTTTCCATTGGTACCTGGCAGTTGGTTTATCATTGTTCAATTCAGGGACTGTGAAGGCAAACAATTGGCAATCTTGGTTAGCCAGTGGTATGGAGAAGAATGCATCCTGAATATCTACAACTACTAAATCCCAACCCTGCGGGACTAAATTTGGATTAGGCAGGCCATACTGCAAAGGATCCATGGGTTATATGATTTTGTTAATTGCTCGCAAATCATGAAGAAATCACCATTTTCCAGATTTCTTTTTAATAACAAACACTGGGGTATTATAAGGGCTGTGGGATACCTTTTTGTAATTGTTCAGTAACTAAATTTTGAAGAGCTTCCAATTTTTCCAATGTAAGAGGCCATTGATTAACCCATACGGGTACCTCTGATACAAGAGTCAACCGCAAGGGGGCCAGATCAGGGGGGTCATTACTGCAGTGTGAGTTTTGCCTTTAGCTGCTGCATCAAATCCTGCCCCCACAAATTAAAGGAAAGGGGCAACACCACAGGTTTAATGTATGCAGTATGAGAGGAGTCGGGGGATGTAACTGGCAACCAAATTGTGCTGACCTTGGCTGTCTGCATGCCGCTGACCCCTCGTACTGTTGGGGACGATTCAGTTGGCCATTCAGGGGGCCATTCCTCAGCTCGGATCACCGTAACATCCGCTCCGGTGTCTAAAATACCAGAAAAGTGGTGGCCATTAACATTAAAGGTGGTGATCGGGCGAGCGTGCAGCAAAGGTTGTTCCATGGCCAACAAGTGAGTAGACAACGCAGGAGCAGGTTGAGGAAGCGGCAAGGCAGAGGCAACCACTTGCCCTTCCGGCACTCTCAGGGGAATGTTGGGGATGAAAGCCATACCCATATGCCCCAGGTCATCGGGGTCCAGCAAAAAGGGGGCGGCGATGGCTCCCTGCAGGACAAAGTCTCGCTGTGGAAAGACCAGCAACGGAACATTGGTGGGTAGGGGAGTGGGGCCTTTGGGGCAGAGAATTAAAGAGTAGGCGGTTCCCGGCAGCAGGGCAGCTATTTCCTCTGTGTTCTCCAGTTCCACCAAGGCTGGAAGAGGAGGCGGGGACTGGTGATTGCTGCCATTATCAGCCTTTCGAGCGGGGCTGGCCGATCGCCCCTGTTCTAGTTTCCCTGACTCGGGGGAGGGTTGGTCCTACATTGGTTTGCCCAGTGAAATCCCTTTTTGCAGCAGGGACAAACCATTTTTGGTTTTGCTTCCTGATTGTTCTGTCGCCGACTCCCTCCCCCCGGAGCTCTGCACTGAGCGCGAAAGTGTCCCAGTTTTCCACAGTTAAAACAGTTACCGGAAGGTCGCGCTCCATTTTGTTGCAGGGCAGCAGCAAGGGCATCCATTTGATAAGCCTGGGTGCCGACCACTCAGCAGGCTCTTAAATAGTCAGCGATGTTTGCCCCGGGCTGGCCCGTAAGGGGCTGCAATATGCGCTGACAGTCAGAATTGGTATTTTCATACGCCAGTTTTCTAAATAATTCCTGGCAGGCATCGTGGTTGTCCACCTGCCGGTCGATGGCCTTTTTCAGGTCATCGACAAAGTTTTGATAATTTTGAGAAGGACCCTGATATAATTTTGAAAAGAATTTTTTAGGGCCATCATTTGGGTCATCTACTTTTAAAAGAGCGGTGTTAGCAGCTTGAGAAATTATGTGGCTAGCATCCCGAGGGGCAGCAGCCTGCTGTTGGGGAGTTTCAAAGCCTACCCCCCCCCCGATTAGGTGGCCATCAGTGACCCGCTGTGGGGGGCCACGGGCACTTTGTCTTTGAATTTCTTTCTTGTATTTGGAAGACCAGATGGCATACTAGGAGGGAGTTAAAATCATTGAAAAAAGAGTCTGCCAATCATCAAGGACAAGCCAATAAGTGTTTCCCAGACACCCGATCAAACCTCGGGTGTAGGTGGAAGTTATTCCGTACATGGCAGTTGCTTCTTTGATGTCCTTAATGGCTTTGTACGGGATGGGTGTATATACCAGGATTTGTGGCCCCACCGGGTTGGCAGGGTCGGGCTGCATGTTAACGGGGAAACAACAAGAACTGTCTTCCAAATCCAGATCGCTGTTTTGAAGGGCGTCCCGGAGAGTTGTGGCCACCACTCCTCCTTTTGGGGGGGGCACCGGGGGCCGGTACCTCAGGGGGAGACTGACTAGGCGCTGAGGCGACCAGGATAGTGCTTTCTCCTAATTGGGGCAATTTGGTATCTGATTGATATGGCGGAGGCGGGCCTGGTTCTGCTGTCATGGCCTTCTCATGAATTTGTAGGCATTCCATGATTATCCGCCATGTGGCGAGCATTTTCGCCGGAGCCCTTGGGGACTCGTGCAAATAAGTGCCTAATTTAATCCATGTGGACGTTCGAATTGAACCCTTCTCCGGGTAAGCCGGACAATGTTCGTACATGTATTTTAGTAAAGCAATTAATTCAGTTTTTGTTGGCAGGGGCAAATTTTTTTCCATTATTTTTAAGTACAATAATTGAGGACTTGGCTAATTCTCTAAGTTCGTGGAGGTGCGCGACCTGAGACTTAGAAAATCCTGTCCCCATACTCACGAATAAGGGAGGGTGCTCTGTCCGCAGATGACTGGCCCTGGTTTGTAGAGGGTTCTGTCCAGCCGAATGAGTATGAGGATGCCAAGAAACGTGCTCGATCCGTGAATCACGTCGGGGTCACCAGTTGCGGCGTTGCCACACTGGCAGGCCGCTCATGTCTCTTGGCCAAATTGGAAGGAAGACACCAGGCTGAGTTCCTCGGGATGAGGGCCTCGAATGTACTTCGAAGACCTCTTTTATTGAAAAAGTTAGTTACAACGTCATCAAAGGGGCATATCAAAAGGCGTATATAATCACATGTTACAAATAAGCAAATATAAAGTTACAGCATGTCATAGGGTGGGGGGAGGGAGGAGAAAGGGCAGGTATGGGCGCAACTTACTCACATAGCTCATGTTACATGAGCTTGCGTAGTAAATCCCGACCGCTAGGCTGAAAAGTTCCCGATGTGTTCCACAGCGCGATGTTTCTCCATCCCTGTGTAATTGTTCCAGGCAGCCGAAACTGCCCTGCACGCACACCCGGTGATGGATTCCAACACACCACCCATGCTGCCGCTTTATTTTCCAAAGCCATAGTAATAACTCTTACCTTTGCTTCAATAACCAGTTCATCACCATACATTTGCATATAATTCCATACTTGAACAATGAAGAACCCTAAATCCTTCAGCCCCCCCCCCCATATTTTACACTTAATGGAGGAACTTTAGCCATCTGGCATCCGCGGGGAGGGGCCCCTCCTCTTGGAATGTTTCTAACTATGGTGATTGGGGTCGGCGCTGGGTCATCTTGTTCAGCTTCCCCTTCAGCCCCTCCAGTGTCTCTCGGGCCAAACAAGGTTTCTGTAAACTTCCCCTCTGTTTCCTGGAGATCGGCTTCTCTCTCCAGATCACTCTCTCGGTGCCTCCCACGCCCCTTCAAAGAGTTTCATCGCTTGGGACATCATAAGGTTCTCCTCCTCAGAGTCCTGCCAGTCAGCCACTGGTCATCTGGCTCTCCTCATAGTAATTCCAGTCAGAGGTTCTTCGGGGTCTTCTTTCTGTCCCACTCCCCAAGCCCATCTGGGTTGAATGGATCATTCTTCCAAGTGCAGGCCAGCCATTCGCTCTGTATCCAAAGGGCAGGAGGATGCAGCTGCTCCCATATCTTCTTCTTGATCGCTGCCTTGGTGGGACATCCTTCAGGTTTTGGGTGCACCCCCCTCTGAAGGTGTCAGATCCGGGATGGGTGCGAGATGAGATCCAGCTTAATGTCAAGGCTGCTTCACTTAATAACCAAAAAAGAAACCACTCAACTCCATTTTGCAGAATTAAGAGTACTTTTACTGATTATAAGTAAATAGAAGCTAAGCAAAGCTGGATCTGAGCAAAAGTGCCCGCAAGCATTAGATATCAATACATGACCCATTTCCCTCCCCTTGTAACCCAAGCCCATAGTCCAATCCAATATCTCCACAGCTGTCATGTGGAGACATCTTCAAAAATCATCATCAGGTTGGTATGCCGGACAGTTGGCCTTGGCGGGAAACTCCTCTCCTTGCCACATGCGCAGTAGATGGTGAGAACAACTTTCAATTAACAGTCCTCCTGTACAGAATATTTCCCACACCCAAATACCATGCCCTCCCTCCCCGTTTCAATGGCAGCTGAAAGCAAGCAGCAAAACAGAGGCTGACAAGAACAGAACAATCCAGCTCATAGAAAACCAAACATTCTGCATATACTGACACAACAGTGCTCTCTAAAATCAATTTTAAAAAGAAACCATGCCATTCTAATGACAGCGTCTGTTGTGGAAATCAGGCAATCTCCTTTAAGAGACTTACTGTATATACTCGAGTATAGGCCGAGTTTTTCAGCCCATTTTTTGGGCTGAAAAAAGCTGCCTCGGCTTATACTCGAGTCAGTGAAAAATTTGCCCAAATGGAGGAGAAAAAGGGGCGCCCCTTTTTCTCCTCCATTTCGGGACCCAGTGGAAGTTCTCTGCGCGAGGTGAAATGGCCGGCAGCAGCCTCACTCTCCTGCCGTGGCTTCCGTTTCAGTCGCGCAGAGAACTTCCACTCGCTTCCCGGGCTTGTGTTCTGATGAGGGGGAAAGAGAGGACTTTCCTTACGCCCGCATGAGAGCTGGACGTAAGGATTTTACCCCATTGATGAGGCGGGCGGCGCGGATTGTAGCAAGGACGGCCGCCGATCGCAGCCTGGCTGCGCTGGCGGGGACGGGCGGGGTGGGGTGGGATGAGACTCCCCACTCGCCAAGATGGTAGGACTCCAAGTCCCATCCCCTCCACCCGTCCCCACCAGCGCAGCCCCTGCCGCATCAGCCGGAATCTAATTTCCCCCTCATCAGAGCTCGGCGTGGATTGTAGCAAGGACGGCCGCCAATCGCAGCCCGATTGTGCCAGGGGGTTCCGCTGGTTGAAAGAAAGTCCTTCTTTGCACCAAGCCCTTTTCCCTCCCAACTAATTATAACTAATTATATTAATTAGATAGATCAGTGTTTCTCCACCTTGAAGACTTGAAAATATGTGGACTTCAACTCCCAGAATTCTGGGAGTTGAAGTCCACACACTTTCAAGTCTCCAAGGTGGAGAAACACTGAGATAGATGATCCACTGTGTTTATTTTTGGAAAAAAGCGCCTCCTGCTCTGGACTGCCGGGAACGCGATCCCGTCTCTCTCTCTCTCTCTTCCCCCCACCCCCGGCTGTTCCCACCCGGGAATGTTCTGGCGGGCTAGGCGGAGGGTGCGTGTGCGTGCATGTGTGTCAAGGGTGGGGAGGCTAAGAGGGCGAGGTGAGATCCTGGCGGGGACCGCATTTCACCCGCCGAGCTTCCTTTTCCCCCGTCTTTTCCTCCGCTCGCCGACTTCCTTTCTCCCGTGGCTGACAGGTGGGTGGGTTTCCCTCCTCCTCCTCCCTGCTGGACGTGGATCTGCGGCGTGGGTGGCCGTCCTTGTTGCCCGCCGGCGGCAGGTCACGGCAAAGAGAGGGAGAGGGAGAGAGAGAGAAATGCCGCCGCTCCCCGGCTCGCCTCTTTTTCCCGGGATCGCCGTGATGCTTTGAGTTTTCCTTCTGCGGAGGTGGGGTGGAAAGAAGAAGAAGTGGGGCCCTTCCCCGCTTCTTCTCGGACTACCTAAGCGTTGGGTGCGCTGTCCCCATCTGGGCAAGTAGTGCTGACTCATCAGGTGTCTGGGAACGGGTGGGGCTGAGGAGCGGCTGGGGGTGGGGGGTGTTTCACAGAGCGGCTGGGGGTGGGGGGTGTTTTACAAAGGGATGAGGTGGACTGAATTACCCACTTGTATCTGCTGGCTGCAGCCTTCTGTGTGCAGAGTCCAGACACTGCTGACTCATCAACATGAGGTCACCCATAAGTATGCTCTGCACACACACAGACACACACACACAAAAAGGAATGGGGGCTAACTAGGGTTAAGGGGAGGAAAGGAAAAAGGGGGACCCAAACAGATAATCTGCTGATTCATCATTTTGGGGGTAGTCAGACTTGACCTCGGATCCCCTTTCTTTCAGCTGTTTTGTCTACAAGCCCTTGTGACAGTTGCTGACCCTTAGCATTACTGTAGCACTGTGTGTATTTATAGGTAGGGAAGAGTGTGAACATGGTAAAAATGGTTTATGGGGTCATTGGGAATCCTTTGGGGAATGAATGGGAGAGCTGCTGGGATGTCCTTATACTCTGTGCACACCGATACTGACACTCTTGTTTTGGATGGTAAAATTGTAGGTCCTGAAAACCTTAGCTTTATGGGAACACTCCTTCTGTTGCAGTGCATGTTGTCTCTTAGACCAGTGTTTTTCAACCACTGTGCCGTGGCACACTAGTGTGCCGTGACATAGTGAATAGAGAGAGAGAGGATGTGTATAATTAAGGTGACCAGACGTCCCTAGCAAGGCCGTGGGCTGGCAGTAACCGCCGCGGCCAGCTCCCTCCCCCCCCCCCCCGGTGAAAGGTGTCCCTCTTTACCAATCTGAAAATCTGGTCACCTTAATCATGAGGTGAGTGAAGTATTTCATTGAATACACCGGTATTGTGTGATAATAATTTGTTATCCAGAGCAAATTTTTACAATGGCTACTGTATATTTAATGGGCACAGGCAGGCTGTATATGTTATTCAATGGGCAATGGCAGGCTGTAATTAATGGACACAGGGCAGGTTGTATATTCAATGGGCACAGGCAGGACACTGGTAGAATGTATATTATGAGCCTATGAGTTTTGAAGGATTTTAACTCTTGTGTTTTAGCTTGGTTGCTGAATGAGCTAAGGTTTTTGTACTTTTAAAGTTATTGTTGATACCATATTGTTTTTATTGACCCTCTTTTCCACTTACAGAGCTAGTTTACTGTTTTTCTTTGAAATAAATATTCAAAAACATTATTGGTATCTATTTTTATTTTTGAAATTTACCGGTAGCTGCTGCATTTCCCACCCTAGGCTTATACTCGAGTCAATAACTTTTCCAGTTTTTTGTGGTAAAATTAGGTGCCTCGGCTTATATTCGGATCGACCTATACTCGAGTATATATGGTAGTATGGATTTTATATAATAAAATCTAACTGTACTGTAAACCAAATATCAGCCATTTAATTATGGGAGTAAATAAAAAGATCACTTGGTAGATTATTGAACAGACCATTGTTCTTGTTGATCACTTTCTTGATGGGTTCTATTTTATATAAGAAAGATTTAAACTATGAAGCTCAGGGGATAGGCTCCAGATCTCTGATCATTCTTCAACCCAGTTTGCAAGCTCAGTTGCTATTATTATTAGGCCACTTCATTGAAGTTCTTTAAAAAATAATCTTTACATTAAAAAAACCATCTCTGTGAAAATAAAAAAATATTTCAGTTTGGATAAAAGTTTGTGATAGTATTCTGTTTAATTTAAAAGAAATAAGGGATTTGCACTTGTAGATCTTGGGCATTTTGAAAATATTCAGTTGAAACTCATAGTGCCAATGACTATAAATTAAATTCAGATCTCCAAAGCAACTGAAGTTCTCACACCATTGTCTGGATGTGATTTGGAAGGCATCTCTGCCTCTGAATGGGTAAACATCAGACTCTGTACACAGAAGCTTTATGCTATGAACTCATCTTTCTTCAATATATCTTTGCCCCAGAACTCTACAAGAAGAATTTGTCTTTGCTCATGTCATAGGAAAATTCCAATAAGAAACAAAAGAACAGCACAAGCAATAATTCTTACTTTAAGATCAGAGGTTTATTGTTTCTAATAATGTGGAACATTAGAAATGAATAGATATAAAAGATATATTGTATTTTTTGGAGTATAAGCCGCACCTTTTTCCTTCAAAAAAGAGGCTGAAAATCTGGGTGCTTCTTATACACTGAATACAGCATTTTTTGCCTCCCAAAACCCCACCCCCTTCAACAAAATGGCCATGCATAGCTTTTAGGAGGCTTTCACAGAGCTCTCGGGGGCTTGGGAGGGCACAAATGAGCAAACAATGGGCTGTATTTTGCTCAATTTTGCCCACCCCCAGTCCCCAGGAGCACTCTATAAGCCTCCTAAAGGGTACCCATGCCCTTTGTTTGACAAAAATGGGTATGTTTTTGTGAAAAATGGCCCATTTTGGGGAAGTTTGCAGAGTGCAAAAACTTTTTTTTTAATTTGCCTTTTCAAAACCTTGGTGCGTCTTACACTCCAGTGCATCTTATACTCCGAAAAAATGGTAATAGCAGTAATATACCGCATTAACATATCAATGCAGAGGGCCAATGAGAAATAGCAAGTCCTACAAGGACTGCTATAAATCAAAGAGCCCCAAGCTGATCTTGAACCTTATCTTTTATACTGTTCTTCTAACCACATACATGATTCACAACTTCACTAACTGTCACTGTCCATGAACACCTGTGTCCATTACTTTCAATTCCTCATTTCCATCAGTTTCATTCTTCCTGTTTTAAACAAATCTATACAAGTGCATATTTTATCTAGATCCCTTTCAGTCTGGATTCAGGCCTGGCTACAGCACGGAAACTGCTTTGGTCGCACTGACCGATGATCTCTGGAGAGTCAGGGACGGGGGTCATGACTCCGTCCTAGTGCTCCTTGACCTCTCAGCGGCCTTCAATACCATCGACCATGGTATCCTTCTGCGACGACTGTGAGAGGTGGGGGTGGGAGGCACCGTCTTTTGGTGGTTCTCCTCCTACCTCTCGGACAGGTCGCAGTCGGTGTTGGTTGGAGGGCAGAGATCGACCCCTAGGCCCCTGAACTATGGGGTGCTGCAGGGTTCGGTCCTGTCCCCCCTCCTGTTTAACATCTACATGAAGCCGCTGGGTGAGATAATTCGACGGCACGGGATAAAATATCATCAGTATGCGGACGATACACAGTTGTATCTGTCCGCCCCGTGCCAACTCAGTGAAGTGGTTAACGTGATGTGTCAGTGCCTGGAGGCTGTTAGGGTCTGGATGGGGGTTAACAAGCTTGCACTCAATCCGGACAAGACTGAGTGGCTGGTGTGTTTCCCTCCCACCAATTGGCCAAGTATTCCATCTCTCAGGCTGGGGATCAAACTGTACGCCCCTCAGACAGAGTTCGCAATTTGGGAGTCCTCCTGGATCCACAGCTGACTTTTGAACACCATTTGTCGGCTGTGACCAGGGGGGCATTTGCCCAGGTTCGCCTGGTGCACCAATTGTGTCCCTACCTGAACCGGGAAGCCCTCGCAACAGTCACTCGTGCCCTTGTGACCTCAAGACTGGACTAATGCAACATGCTCTACATGGGGCAGCTCTTGAAGAGCATTCGGAGACTTCAGCTTGTCCAGAATGCAGCTGCGCGAGCGATTGTGGGTGCACCTCGGTACACCCATGTTACACCTATCCTCTGCGAGCTGCACTGGCTGCCTATTGGTCTTCGGATATGCTTCAAGGTGCTAGCCATCACTTATAAAGCCCTTCATTGTATCTGACCTGGGTACTTGAGAGACCGCCTGCTGCCAATTACCTCCAACAGACCGATTAGATCCCACAGACTAGGCCTCCTCTGAATTCCATCCACCGGCCAATGCCGATTGGCTACCACCCAGAGGAGGGCCTTCTCTGTGGCTACTCCGGCCCTCTGGAACGAGCTCCCCGTGGAGATTCGGACCCTCACCACCCTTGAGGCTTTCCGCAAAGCCCTTAAAACCTGGCTGTTCCGACAGGCCTGGGGCTGATGAGTTCCCGTCCCCGCTCGAATTGTGTGGCTGTTGATTGTTTTTAAATTGTTGTGTTGTTTGTCCGTTGTCTTTTTTTTCTTGTTTGTATCCCCCCCCCCTTACTTGGTTTGTGAGCCGCCCTGAGTCCCTCTGGGAATAGGGCGGCATAGAAATACAATAAAATCAAAATCAAATCAAATCAAATCAAATTTTACAAAAACATATTTCACAGTTAGCAATGGTTTAGCAGGATTACAAACATTTCTGATAAATTTTGAAATCATCCTATCTGAAAACTTTAGTTCATCTCTCTTTCTTCTGGGGCCTTCTATCCTCCATAGGACTTATTGAATCTAATAGATCAATATATTTCTTGATTCATAACACTGAAGCTACTGAGAAGAAACTCTTCTGGAGCTTCAGTTTACAAATTGTTACAAACTGAAGCTAAGAACATAGGCAAGTAGTATTTACTTATGTCTTTATTTACTTATTATTTATAAGATGCATCTGCCAAAATGAATGTCTGTAAATTAAATAACACAGATGCATATAATTACATGGATGGATCATCAACTGTACATGAATATATTCAAGATTTTCAAGAAATGTAGAAAGAAACCATTCCTAAGCCATTCTTGGACTTTAAACTTGTAAAATGCTAACTATAATTAACACAGTAGCTGGACCACAAAGTATGATTGCTTGCTTCAAGAATAGTTACCATATTTTTAGCACTATAAGACGCACTCCCCCACCCAAAAAAAGTGGGTGGAAATGTCCGTGCATCTTATAGAGCGAATATTGCGGTGGGGGGAGGGGAGATGGTGTTGGTGCAGTGACATTCATCACTGCCTGTAACCACTGCCGCCACCTGTTACCACTGCCACTGCTGCCATTTGCTACCAATTGCCGCCGCCGAAGAGCAGTGGTGATAGGCACCAGTGGTCTATAGGCAACGATGGGCAGTAGCGAGCAGCTGTGGCAGTGAATGCAGTGACGGCAGAACTGAGTGGAGTTGCTAGGTGGTGGTAGTGATAGGCGGCGGCAGCAGTGATCCCCACTGTCTAGAACAGCTGATTAGCTGTATTCTGGGAGGCGATCCAACTGCCAATCAGCTGCTCAACAGCAAAAGCTCCAGTGTTCCCCGGCAGTGGCAGCAGCTCAGCTCAGTTGACCAGTGGTGGGCGCAATGGAGCAGAGCCCTGATGAGTCATGTGCTGGGGCTATGATAACGGGCTGAAGCTGAGCAGGCTCTTTGCTGTTTGCTGCAAGGATGCTAGCCAGATGAATACCGGATGGATGCCAGGAGGCAGAGGCATATTTTTTTGTCTTTTTTTCCTCCTCTAAAGCTAATGTGCATCGTATGGTCCGGTGCATCTTATAGTGCAAAAAATATGGTATTTATTAGTCTCTTCCCCTCCCCCACACCCCGAATTGGAAGAAGCAAGCCAAAACTAGACAGACATGCTGTATCTATACTTTCAACATTAGAATGCTTTTTAAGGATTTTCTTTGTTTCTTCTCCTGTCCTTCCACAATTATTACAACGTGAAAGAGAAATGTCTATTAGTTGTTTTATTTACAATGAAATTCTAGGTAGGAGGTTGTGTCCTTTATGTAAAAATATACAATATTTTGTATATACAATATATACAAATATACAATATGGGGAAAAACAAAGGCTCTTTTAAAACCAAGAATCTCTGGGATTTTTTTTTAAAGCCAAGCTGTTAACAGGAATTCTATTTCAGTTCATTTCCTTGAATTGGGTAGTAAGTATCCATAGTTGCTTTAGCAATGAGATAATGTAAATTCATCATGCCTATGAGCATAATTGACTAGAAACCTCATCACTACTTCTTTGGTGGATGATATCAGCATCAAAAAAATAATTCCTAGTAAAAAAGCTAGCTTAGTGGATGAGTTGTATGTCATGCTACAGAATGGTTTATTTAACTACCATATTTTTCAGAGTATAAGACTCACTGGAATATAAGATGCACCAAGATTTTGAAGAGGTAAATTTAAAAAAGTTTTTGCACCTCTCAGCGGCCTTCAATACCATCGACCATGGTATCCTTCTGTGACGACTGTGGGAGGTGGGGGTGGGAGGCACCGTCTTTCGGTGGTTCTCCTCTTACCTCTCGGACAGGTCGCAGTCTGCTGGCCTCCCAAGCCCTCTGCACGCCTCATTTTTTGTGAAAAACAGGGCATGCTGAGAGTTTGAGAGGCCTGCAAAGTGCTCCTGGGGTCTCGGGGAGGGGGGGGGCAAAAATGAGCAAAGAAATGGGCCCATTTTTTGCAAAAACAGGGCATGCATAGACTTTGGGAGGCTTTTAGAGTGCTCCTGGGGGCTGGAAGTGGGCAAAAATGAGCAAAAATCTGCCCGCAGGAGCACTTTGCAGGCCTCCCAAACCATCTGCACATCCATTTTTGTGAAGGGGATGTGGTTTTGGGAGGCCAAAAATGCTCTATTCAGTGTATAAGATGCACCCAGATTTTCATCCTCTTTTTTGGGGGAAAAGGGTTCGTCTTATACTCTGAAAAATATGGTATGTTTTATTGAATCAATCACAATAGCTGGGTTTGCATTGTGCTTTCTACTGTAAACTCAGTTTTTAAGTCAAACAGTTGTATAAACTAACACAAAACAAGTCAAATGATGATTTAGGAAAATAGCTGAAATCCATCACTTTAATTATATTGCAGTTATAGTATTTTTGAGTTTTTTAATTGAAGTTTATCGTACATTCAGAGATCCAGTTTGATGTAGTAATTAGGGCCTCAGAGTAGAGACCAAGAAACCATAAATTCAAGTTCCGTCTTAGGCACAAAGTCAGCTGAATAATCTTGGACCAATTGTGAGAGGTCTCTGCTCTGACTGGAGACAACATATCATAGCAAATATTTTGTAATACTTTATTGCAGCCCTTCTCCAACAATACCCTATTGCTCTGAGCCAACTCCCCTTTTCTAGGCTTTGCAAGGTGATGATGCCACATAAATATGTCTTTAATATTCAGTCCTTTGCACCCAGGCTATTAATGTGCTGATCAAATAAAAGTACTTTATCCAAACTTTAAACTAATATACAACCAGTGTCTTTTACAAACATTTTTGCAAAAATGTTTGTAAAAGACACTGATTGTATATTAGTTTAAAGAATCTGAAATTAATATACAACTCTTATCTTTTACAAACATTCTCACAGTAGTTCGGATAAAGTAGTATTTCAGAGTGGTTATTCTTTTTCTAGTAACTCCTGAGCTGCAGACAAAGTTTCAATTCCAAGCAGAATTCCCACCAGGACATGCTCCTTCCTTAGGGTGACCAGATGACCCGATTTCAGCAGGACAGTCCCGATTTTTAACAATTTTTCCTGCGTCCCTCCGCCTTTTAAAAAAGTCCCGATTTTTTTTCTGGCTTCATGTTGAAAGCCCAATGGATTTGCTTAAGAAATCCTAACCGGGGCAAGACAAAAGACACCCTGTCTAACCTCTCTCTCTGTCTCAGTACTTTCACTGAAGATATTAAAACGTTAAAGCAACAAAATGGACCTCTCCCCTCCCCCCACGCCGATCACGTTTACCTCATTTTATAAGGAAAAAAAATGATCCTAGTACCATAGAGCTGCAGGAAATGGCTAGAGGGGTTGCCAGTGTTACTTCCTGGATTTTCTGGAGGGGAGGGACACGGAGGTTGGAGGACTGCTCAAAATGGTGGGAAAAGAAACTTTCTGGAAAGTGTGCTGGGTTTTTTTCTTTTATTTTTTAATGCATTTTAAAATAATGTAGGTTTTTAAAAATGTGCAGCTACTGTTTTTTTATTCAAAACAATATGTGATGTGCCATGGAAAAATCATTAAAAAAAACCCTGAAAGAACAAAAGGGTTTTTTTAGGGTATTTTCCTGACCAAAACTATAATTGTTTCTGCATGACACCCTTAATCAGAAATAGCCAACTACACTTCATTCTAAATAGTTTTATTTCCTTTATTGTATGTGATTACTCAAGTCCAAAAACTGAGTTAATTGGATAAACCCAGCTCCACAATTTACTAAATATACAGTTACAGGAATTTCATGTATAGTATGCTGTCTCTTAGGGTTTATTGAACATAGGAGAATAATATGAGAGGGATTTGATGTAAAATAAGCTCTTTTAATGAATTCAAAATCAACGCAGCAGACAAGACATGGGAGTGAACATAATACACACTTTAACAATATTTTTTTTTCTTTTAGTCATCAAATATTGCAGCAAGTGTGTCAGTAATAATAGCAAGACAGGCATAGGATTTTCCAGCCAGGTTAATTTTACTTTTTTATGGTTTTGATGTTGTATTTAATTTTATCTGTATTAGAAACTTATGAAGGCTGTGCAACATTTTGAGGTGATATAGAGTATGTAAAGACATGAATACAGTAGAACCTCTGGTCACAACCATAATTCGTTCCATAACTTTGGTCGCAAACTGATTTGGTCATGAATCAAACCTAATTTTGGAAATTTGGTGCTTACAAAAAAAATGGTGCAGAAGGGGAAATCAGCAGCGGGGAGAATGTGAATATTTTGGTCAGAAGCGTTCGTGACCAGAGGTTCTACTGTATAACATCTTCACTTAGGACTTAAGATTCACTTAAGATATAACATCTTCACTTAAGATTCACTTAAGAACTGTGGCAAGAAAGGTGGTATAGTGACCAAAGTTACAATGGCATTGAAAAAAGTGACTGATGACCATTTTTCACACTTAGCAACCATTTTCACACTTAGCGACCGTTGCAGCATCCTCATGGTCATGTGATCAAAATTCGGATGTTTGGCAACAGTTACAATTTATATTTGTAAATTGTAGTTATGTTGAAATAAAAAAAAACATTACAATACTATTTTTGCGTCGTATGAAAATTTTTGTTGCTCCGTATAAAATTTTTAATCAACCCCCTCCCACCCCGGTCAAAGGTGTCCCTCTTTACCAATCTGAAAATCTGGTCACCTTATCCTTCCTATAGTTATGGTTTTGGTGATTGAATGAAAATCCTTATTCCTGCTTATTATAGCTGCCAATCCCCAGAGGTTGCCTCACCTTCCTTGTCTGTAAGCCCTTTGCTTTCATTTCTTCTGCAACATATATCTTTCATTCTGCTTTAGCATTTGCTTTTGTAAATTCAAAAAACTGGCTGATGTGAGGCCGGACATCGGCACTCCTGGAAAACGCCAGGATATGCTTTAATTAGCTAGACAGCTACAGCACTAGCTTAGATCCTTTTGAGTACAATTCTGAGGAAATAGATGAATGCCTGAAGTAAGGGAGGAGGAACTTGTCTGTATGACTCATTTATGTTTGAAAAAAGCAGATAGTAACCACAATTTTACTTCCTCACACAGTCATACTTTCTGCACTTGGAAGAAAGAATGGCAAGCCATTTCCAAAACCTTGCCAAAAAAACCTGCAAGAACTAATCTAGGCAGTTTCCAGGTGTCAATAATGACTCAAGACCAATCAATTAATAAACAAATAGCATGCGTTCAGTTGTAAATGAACGACTTTTATTGCTGATTTATGTTGTAGAATTAATACTAGATTATTTCTCCATTCATTTCTGTCCTTCTGCATTCAGAAAGCTAATTTTCAAAGAAAGGATCTAAATTCAAATGATAATGAGCAAAACTCCCTATGTAACTCTATGCAGAGGAAATAAAAGAGAAAATGGTATCATGGTAAAGTGTTGGATGAAGACTATGGAGAGCCAGGTTCAAATCTCTGCCAAAGAGGCAGATAGTGCCAGTCAGATAGAACAAGAACACTTCAGCAGTCTGTCTCAGCTCAGCTAAATTGCTTCATCAGTAGTGATTATAAATCCAAGGATATGTTGAAGAAAATATGAGATACCTTGTTTATTCATTTGTAAATTTTAATCGTCAGCATAACTTTATTTTATACACCCCACTAACCTATGTTTTATCATGGTTATTTCAATAAGCCACATCTTTTAACTTCCATGGCTTGAAGTAATGTTTTTATTTTGATTTATTTTAGGGATCCTAATGGCTTTAAGGATCCAGATTTAAGATTAGGAAGAGACTATGTGGGAAAATTGGTGCTTTGAAGTTCTGCAGCACTTAAGGCATTACTTTGCTTCTTAAATAACCTTAGGAACCACCCAAGTAAGCCAAGACATAGTACTCTCAACCATTTTCACTCACCTCTGCTCCACATGAAGGCACAAAATACAGCCTTTCTCTATAAAAGATATTCCCAGGCGTAGGTTGCTGCCTGCTTGTGCATAAAGTGCTTCCAATGCTCTCTAACCTCTTCTGCATAAAGAAGGAGCTATATGCCGGAGAGACATTCCTTATCTCCTCCACATAGAAAAGAATTTCTTCTTTGGAATTTTTCTCCAAAGATTTCCACACTGATGTTTTGTGGACGTCTCTCAAGGACTATCAATTTAGATTCCATGGAAGAATAAGCTAAAGCAACAATTTTGGGGCAGAAGTGAATCTCTGAGCCAATCCGAAAAACCTTAAAGAGATATAAATTGAAAGCTGACCTTATAGCTAAATGTTTTGACCCCCCCCTTCTCTGTCCAGGAACGAACGCCGAAGCCAACATAAATGATAATGTTTTTTAATCAGTCCAGACTCTCGTTGGCTGCAAGCCACATAAACAAAGAGATAAGCACTTTGGCAGCAAGTCCTACAAAACTTGGCAGCAATGCAAACAAACTCTGGCAGCAATCCAGCCTGCCAAGTTTGTTTCTTGTTAGTCCTTAACATTGACTTCTGCAGAAGGTCGTGGCACAAGCAGTCTCTTTTATAATCAGGAGAGGATCTTAATGAGCATCAGCTGAACGTAATCACCTCCTGTAATTACGCAGTTGTTCTTGATGCCGAGTAGCTACTCAACGGCGTGCAACCTGGTGGCCAACCAGTCTCTCCGCACCCTGCTTGGAGTCAGAACCCTGTCCAGGGTCCTCCATCTCCTCCAAGGCCGACTCATAAGACCCCTCACTGTCGGAGTCTGGTGGCAGCTCCAACGGTTCCTGCTGGGCCACAACACTATCCCTCACCGCAGGGCCCTTCCCCCGGGTCTGATGCCCAGGATGTGGTCAGGAGGGGTTGTCCGTATGATAGGCTTGCACCAGGGCAGGGTGATGCATAGTTGTTGCATCGGTCCAGGTCCCTCTGTCTGACCCACCGTCCCCCCAATCTACCAAATACTGGAACAGTCCCTTGAGCCATCTTAAGTCATGGATCCGGACCACTTCGTGCGATGGCCATGTGTCCACCGCATGCGACGATGGTTGAGGGGAAGAGGGTCGGCGGAGAGGACAAGCCAATCATTCAGGGATCAAGAATGAGCGATGGAACATCGAGTGCACTCGCATCGAATGTGGGAGGGTCAGGCGATAAGCCACCGGGTTGATGACGGCCTCCACAGGAAACGGTCCAAGATATCGGTGGTCTAACTTCTTAGCCGGCCGGTAGGATGGAAGATGCCGTGTGGACAGCCACACGTGATCTCCCACAGCCAACTCCAGCACTGCATGCCAAGACTTATCTGCCACCCTTTTGTAATCTTCCTTTCCCTGGTTCAGATAGCGGCGCACCACTTGATGGACTGCCTGGAGCTCAGAGAGGAAGTCCTGTGCTGCGGGGACCGGGGAGTCCACCGGGGTGAGAGGGAAAAAATGAGGGTGGTAACCGACGTTAGCCATGAAGGGCGTCATCCGTGTGGAGGTATGCTGGGAATTGTTAAATGCAAACTCTGCCACGGCCAGGTACTCCACCCAGTTGTTCTGCTGCTGATTTACAAAAGGTACTGTTCCAGAATCCCAATCACCTTCTCCGTACCCCCATCCATTTCGGGATGGTGCACTGAGGACAAACATACTTGCACATCTAGAGCTTCCATCAGCCCTTTCCAAAACTGGGCCGTGAATTGATGACGGAGGCAACTCGGTCAAGAAGTCCATGGACACGGCTCCCCAGAGTTTGTCTGGGGTCGGCAAGGGCTGCAATAACCCTGGAGGAGCCCGCATCGCTGCCTTGGCCTGTCGACAGTTGACGCACGATGTCATGTACTTCTGCATGTCATCTCATAAGCGGGGCCACCAGAACGTACGGGAGACCAGGTGCAATGTCTAGAAAAGACCAAAATGTCCTGCTGCTGGAATGTCATGACACTGGGAGAGAACCAGTCCACGGATGGGCCCTGCGGGCACATAGAGCTGGTCCCGATACATCAAAAAGTCCTCATCAAAGGTCCATGGGGAAGCCAGCCCTACTTCCGCCTTTCGTTGCTCCACCCACTTGTCGCCCCGCTGTGCCTCCCGTATCAGAGACAGTACATCCATGGGTTCATGAACTGCAGCGAAGGATTCGACGGGAAGAACAGTCCAGGGTGGAAGGGAGTCCGCAGGGTCAGAAAAATCCAGTTTTCTAGACAGGGCATCCGCCCTTTGATTCAACCCACTAGGGATGTATGTCACTTTAAAATTGAACCAGGCAAAGAACAGAGACCACCGGATCTGGCGTTGGTTCAGCTTACGTGCTGTGGTCAAAAACTCCAAATTCTGATGATCCATCCAAACCTCGACCTGATGCCTGCCTCCCCCCACGTGATCCCTCCAGGCCTCGAATGCCACCTTGATAGCCAACAACTCCTTCCCCCATATGGTGCAATTGCGCTTGGAAGGATTGAGTTTCCGCGAGTAGTAAGCACAAGGGAAAAGGGTACCATCAGGGGTGTGAGCCTGCAGTAACACCGCACCCACCACAACGTCAGACATATCCGCCTCCACGACAAATGGACGATGGGGATCATGGTGCTTCAAGATCAGCTCCTTCATAAAAGCCTGCTTCAGGGCCACGAATGCTCGCTGCTCCGTGGGACCCCAGAGAAATGGCACTTTCTTTTGCAGGAGCCGAGTGAGGGATGTGGTCAAGAAAGCAAAGCTGGGGTTGAAGGTCCGGTAGTAGTTGGCAAACCCGAGAAGTCTCTGCACATCCTTCATACGTCAAGGAGATTGCCAACTACGCATTGCCTCCACCTTGCCTGGCTCCATCGCAATTCCTTCAGGGGAGATACCGTGCCCCAGGAACTCGATGGTAGTCTTCCAAAACTGACACTTCTCCAGCTTTGCAAACAATGTTCTCGGAGTTGCTGCAAGACCAGATGCAAATGAAGTTGATGACGTCAAGATGTCATCCAGGTAGACTTCCTGGGAGGAGCCTGCTGGTGGTGGCAGCAAAAAATCAGCTGCCTCCGAATTCCTGGCTACGTACCTGTTTAGAGGATCTTCCATCTGACGTCTTATCAGGTTTTCTTATCCTTCAGGCAAGAAGGAAAGAAGAAACTGTTTTGCTGGCAAATGCTCTTTGATTTTTGCAGCTTTTGTGCTTGCAAGGAAAGGGGGGCTAGCCCAAGGCAGAACAGCTGTCCGTGCTGGGAACTTCAAACTGCCTTGTGCAGGACAAAGTAGGTCTCCCCCACTCTGTTCAAAGTTTTGTTTGATTTAATCTTATCACGAGCTGAATCCGTTTGCGTGGACAATAATTGTTCATGTATAAAATATTTTATTCAATTTTCACATTCCATTTGCAATCATTTATATACAGGGTATTTACTATAAGAAAAGAAAAAAAAAGAAAAAGGGAATAAAACGAACAAATAAAAAGGAAACACAACTCATCATTCACAACCCCACCTAACCCTTGCATCCTCCATACACCCCATCTACCCCCTCCAACTTTCCTTTCTCCCTCTAACACTCCCCTCCTACTTCCCTTTCCCCTCAAACCTTCCTTCTCCCCTTACTCCCCAGACACCCTCCTTACATTCCCCTTACTCCTTACATTCCCCTTACTCCTTCCTTACTCCTCCCTCTTCCTTCCCTCTACCTCCCTCCTTGGTGTATGCCTTTATTCGAGTATTGTTTGATCTAATAAAAGTAAAGTGAACCAAGGAAAATAATAATAATAATAATAATAAAAAAAAAGAACCACCGTATATAAATACATTCTTGTTCTTATTAAAACTATATTAACACCCCCCCACCCCACCCCCCACAATCCCCATCCCTAATCCTCCCGGCTTCCCAGGGCCCACACCTGGCACTATCTTCTATCTAAAATATCTTGTATACATATGGATTAAAAAATAAAAGTAATATATCAAAAAAAAAAAAAAAAGAAAAGCAGAGAAAGAAAAAAAAAAGGAAAAAAAAAATAAAAGAGAAAAAAGAAAAAAGAAAAAAAGAAACCACTCTTCGTGTTGATCTCAGCCCCCCATCTTTATCTATGCTTAAATAGTATAAATCATTCTATCTATATTTTATTCTCATCTCTTACTTCTTTGCTATTTACCCCGACCTTCTGTAGGCTCTCCCGTTCCCTTCCTAAACCTCATGATCCCTTCCAATAAGATTTAAGCAGCGTGGTTCATGCCATATATTCAGATATAACTTTACAGACAAGTAATCAAACTTTCCCTTCTAGTAAAATTTAAACAACGTAAATGATCTTTCTTTACCCCTTTTTCAAACAGTAATTCAAAATAATCTAACCAGATTTCCCCTTCTTAGTAAAGTTAAGCAGCGTAGATCAGATATTACTTTACACAGGAATCAATTTCTATCTTAAGATAATTCCAACCAACTTCCCCTTCTAATAGAATTTAAATAACTTAGTTCATTCCACATGTATTTTACCCTCATCCCCCACTTGTCTGATATTTACCACTATCAAATTTATACTACCATTTGTTTAAAATATCACTCAGAGCGATTTGTAGCATGAATCATTCCACATATTCCAATAATACTTTCAACAAGAGTCAGTTAACCTTCTATTTTAAGGTAGTCGCTTCTAACAAAGTTTAAACAACATAAATCATTCCGCATTCTTTTTACAGTTATCTTAAAATAATCCCAAGCGGCTTCCTGTTCTAATAAGCTTTAAACAACATAAATTTTGCCCTCTTCCCTTGCTTGTCTGATATTTACCTCAAATAACGTAGTTCATTCCACATGCATTTTACCCTCATCTCATGCTTGTCTAATATTTACCACTATCAAATTTATACTAGCTTTTATTTGAGATGTAACTCAGAACTATTACAACCAACTTTCCCTTCAAATAAAAGTTAAATAGCATGGATCATATTCAAATAATACTTTCAGCAAGAGTCAGTTAACCTTCTATTTTAAAATAGTCCCCTCTAACAAAGTTTAAACAACATAAATCATTCCGCATTCTTTTAACCACTATCAAATTTATGCTAACGTTACTTTAGAATCTAGCTCAAAGTAGTTTCACCCAGCTTTCCCTTCTGATAAAAATTAGTCCACTTTTTCTACCGGAGAGAGGTCTCAAACCCCCATTCAGTCCTCAACTTTAGGAAGTCTTTTGAAGTATCTAAATTCTCGATCTGCGTTCTTCTGCTTCTCCGAGGGAGGAGGGGCTACCCCCTCCATCTTGCAGCCGCATGGCCAGCCGTTTGCTTTCTCCTTCTGCTTGTCTCTCCTCTCTTCCAAGCGCGTCAGGAAGTCCCGCCATCAGAATCCTAGAATAGAAATCTTGAGCCTCCGAAACAGAGTTAAGACGAAATCTTTGATTCTCAAATGTAACCGTGATGCCGGCAGGGGCCTCCCATCTGTATCGAATCTGTTGACTCCTAAGCTCTTTAGTTAAAAAAGTGTAGTCCCTTCTTGCTTTCAACATCTGAAAAGGTATATCTTTGAAGACAATCACGTCCTGGTCATCAACTCGGAGACTGTTATTATGAAACTTTTGCACAATCGCGTTTCTAGATTCTTTTGTAGAGAAATGTATAATTATGTCCCTCGGGAGCTGTCGCTGTTCCGCTATCAATGAGTTCTGGCGATAGATTTTCCGAATCTGCCAATCAAAGTTAAGTCCCGGGCTTCCCAGCGCATGGCTGAAGGCTTCAGCAAAGGTCTGTTTCAAATTCTCTTGCTGCTTTTCACGGAATCCTCTGACTCTTATTGAAAATGCCTTCCTATCAAAATTTAGCATCATAAGCTGTTCTTCGTTATTTCTAATTTTTTCTTGTAAAATTTGAATATTGGTAGTCAAATCAAAATTAGCCTTCTCCAGATTTTCCAATTTGTTCTCTATTTCAGCAGAGTAATCTGACAGGGCAGACACGGCTGCAAACGTATTCGCCTTCATTTGATTAACTTTAGATTTTAGATCATCATAAAGTTGCAATACAAATTCCTTAAGTTCTTGCTTAAAGGCATTAAAGATTTTAAAGAGATATTCCTGTGTTAAAACTTCTCCAGTAGAGGGCGTAGGAGACAAAGGCTGTATTTCCAAAAAAGATTCTTTAAATTCTTTAGACACATTTGTAGCAAGACGCTTCTTTGATCTGGGTGCCATAATAAATAAACAAGTAAGCAGCGCTTCGCTCCCCTCTATTTCCAAAGAAAAAGAGTTTATTTTGTTAAGGAGCGGTCTGCAGAAAGATAAGCCCGGCTAAGTACATCCAGTAATCATCCACGGAGAGAAATCGCCATTTTGAAGTCTATTTAAACAAAGAAGTCTTTAAGACGAATGGTGCTGGTATTTAAGATAGTAATAAAAGCATAAATCTCACAGGGGTGGTACCCTCCCGTATCAAATCTAGCTTGAAAAAAACTTTATTTTGTCCTGGGGGGGGCTAGCCTGTCTGGGGCTGCCAAAAAAAAAAAAAGGCAGCTGAGAAAAACTGGCCGGAGATAAAAGCTCCGCTTCGGCTGGATCTAATCTCTTCCACAGCCAAAAAAAAGAAAAAGGCTGTGGCGTACGAATAGACCCTAGTCTACGGAGCTATCCTCCCTGCCCCTTTCTTAGCCAAAAAGGGGTGCTATCTATGATCTTATTTAGATATACAGACCAGATCTCTGAGGAGCTCGGTGGAGCCCTCCTCGGCAACAGGCCACGCCCCCAGGAAGCTCAACAATAATTGTTTATCAACATTTTAGCTTCTTTTCTTTTTCTCCTCCGAAAAATTATTTACTTAAAGGCTTTTAAAATGGCTCCGGGCAGGCTGGTTTCTCCGGTAATAACGAACACTTTTTGTTAATCCTCACAAGAATTCAAAACAAAAGAGATTGCTTATCATATGTTTTGGTTTCACAATAGAAGAATTTTACTCCTTCATTAACCTTGCTTATCTGGAAGTTAAATGGTGATGAATCTGCTGAACGGTCTTGTTACAATGTTTACTCACTGAAAGTTTTGCCAAGCCTTAAACTTCAAAATAAAAGCCTCTTTACTTAAAGCTGCATATTCAGGCAATAGAGTTTTATTAACTGCAGGCAGATAAATTTTGAAATGGCCTCAAAACCAAATATTAACTTGAAGTCGTCACCCTCTACTTCCAGGGGCACATCCTCAGTGCCTGGCACAAAGCTGCAGCCTCCGCTTCCTACGCCCCCTGCTGGGGATGTGTTAATGAAAGAATTTTCCTGAGTAATCTAAGCGAGGCTCTTAATGCACAGACAATTAAAATGGAAGATAAGTTTAGAGATAATAGAGAGGTTGTAAAGCAGGAGAGAAAAGAGGAAATAAAAGAAATGAAAGAAGAAATTAAAAGTGAAATAAAAGGACTTAAACAGAGATTTTTATTATAATATATTGAAGGCCGGACACCCTGCACCATCTGGACCTAGAGAAAGAATAATATTTTACCAAAGATGCTTTTTTATTTCAGACGTTACCAATACTTATAAATGACAACCTGTTTAAACAATAGCAGAAGGATATCTTTAAGTTCATATGGCAAGGAAAAAACCAAGAATTAGATATAAGCTATTGCAAGATGCCAAGGAAAGAGGGAGGATGCGCCTACCATCCTACCACCTAGAGCCGAGGTGGTGCAGTGGTTAGGGTGCAGTACTGCAGCCCACTTCAGCTGACTGTTATCTGCAGTTCAGCGGTTCTAATCTCACCGGCTCAAGGTTGACTCAGCCTTCCATCCTTCCGAGGTGGGTGAAATGAGGACCCAGACTGTGGGGGCGATATGCTGACCCTGTAAACCGCTTAGAGAGGGCTGAAAGCCCTATGAAGCGCAGGGACGTGCAGTCACTAGAGGCAAGGGAGGCGGAGCCTCCCCAGTCTCCTGAGAGAAAGGAAAGAGTTTTAATTTTTTTTTTTAATGAATTAAAGCCAGGATAGTTGCTACCAGATTTCAAGTCACAGTGGCTTGGTGTCTGCTCTCAGTGTTAACTAGGAGGAGGCGAGAGAACTCGGGGCCTCTTTTGCTTAAGGAATTTTTCGCCTTTTAAAAGTTAAGGCAGAGTTAAAAAGCAAAAGATTTAATATGCAAAAGAGGCACTGATTCTCCCGCCTCCTGATCTGGGACCAGCGAATCATGTCTTGCACTTGAGCGACTGCGCAAGTGCAAGGGTGATTCTGGAGAGGTTTTTCTTTGACCACTAGCCGCCATTTCTTCAGCAGCCAGCCCAGCACCAAGCGGGGAGGACGAGGAGGAGGAGAAGAGCGGTGAGCCCTTGTCGGGTGGGGGTGGGTGCTGGCTGGCTAGGAGGAAAAGAGCAGTGAGTCTTTGTGCCGGCCGGCCGGCCGGCCAAGCAGGGAGCAGGTCGGGTGGGGGTGAGTGGCTGGCTGGCTGGGAGAAGAGCGGTGAGTCCCTCCCCAGCCAGCCAGCCAGCCACTCACCCCCACCCGACCTGCTCCCTGCTTGGCCGGCCAGCCGGCCGGCACAAAGATTCACCGCTCTTCTCCCAGCCAGCCAGCCAACCACCCCCACCCGACCTGCTCCCTGCCTGGCCGGCCAGCCGGCACAAAGACTCACTGCTCTTCTCCTCCCAGCCAGCCAGCCACCCGACCTGCTCCCAAGAATGTCAGCGGGGACGGAGGAGGTGGGGGGCGAGGCGGCAGAGTGCGGCAGTGGCGAGAAGCAACACCCCTGCCGCTGTGTCCGACAGGCATCTCATGTTTATGTCCATCATAAACGAGAGACGCCTGTCGGACACAGCAGCTTCTCGCCGCTGCCACGCTCTTGCCTCACCAATGGTATCCCTCACCGCACGTCACTGATGAAGCGGTATATAAGTCTAACTGCTATTGCTGTTGCTATTGCTATTGCTACCAGATATGAAATTGTAATTTGATGTATGTTGCTTGAGCTGGGCAAAAGAATGGGTGAGTCTCCAGAACAAGAAGCTACTCGAATTAGAGGGCCATCAATTAAGATTTCGATGGCACGGGAGAAGAAGGCGGGGCTTAGCAGTGAGAAGATGGAGTTTCAGGCTACTCCTGAAATTCCTCTATACCAAAGGATTTTTGGACGGGTTCTTTGAACTCTAGCTGTCCCGGAGATGACAGTGAAGGTGGGGAGAGACCCAGGACCCCTGAGATATCCGCAAATCTCTGGGGGGGGGTATTAACTCCTCGTGCCAATTCCTTTTTGGATTAGCTGCGTGCTAACTGAAACTGCAGGTTGCCCCTAAGAATGGAAGAAGTGATGTCATCTGGTAAGCTGATTTTATTATCCAAGAGAGACTGTTCGTGTTAAAAAATTAAGCTAACTGAAACCAAAGAACAGGAAGATTTAGCGGCGATTTGGCTTTTTCTAATGGATTTATGACTGGTGGTTACTTTACTTCTTAAATGCTTCAAGAAACTCCGCGACATCCTCCCCCCTCTGAATCTCCCTAAGTGGATCGTAAAACTTATCTCCTACTAATTAGCCCGTCACGATTCGACATTTTTATTACTTTACTACCTAGTTCTGTTTACAACTAGATAAGATTGACAGCCTGTAAGAGACTAAAAAAAAAGTGCTTAGAAGCCTGTGGGGAAAAAAAAAGAGAGCTTCTAATTTTTAACTACAACACATCATGGCGTCCCAAAATACCTCTAAGATTTCATTTCAGGCTCTTTTCTCTGCGTGTAGAGGACTCTTTGATTCTTACCAAAAACTGGAAAGAAAACTGGATCAACTGATTCTAAAATATGAAGTTAAAACTGAGATCGTTGAATGCTTAAATGTTCCTGAAACACAAATGGAAAATGTGAGAAATGGTGTCTGGTCTATCTCAGAGGAAGAGAGGAGTGGGGGAGCTATAAAGACGACTCATTTAAAGAGACAGAGTGCAGGAGGAATGGAGAATCCACCCTTGAGAATTAAAGTTAATTTGGGAAATTTTATAAGCCTAGGACAACATTATTATTTCATCACCGACATTCAGAAGCCAAAGGTGCCGAAATATTTTTGTCTGGATTTGCTTATGGAAACATTTGGTAAATTTATCCAACGAATGGCTATTGGACTGAGGAAATCTCGTTGTTGGAGGGACACAGGCTGACAGATGGGACAATACAACCTAAAATTAGCTAAATCGGATTACTTCAATTTGTAATAGATATAGCTGAATAATGACTGATATGGATAGCAATATATATAATTTGGAACTGGCTGATAGATTGATGAATACAATTGAAAACTAGTTAAACCTAATTGCTTTTTCTTGTAACAGATATTGCTGAATAATAATTGATATTGATAGTAATGTATATAATGTGGAGTTGATATGATAACTAACAATTGGATATGAGAAAACACCTTTAGATTATACATAAAGAGTATTAACTATAATAATTAGCACTATTAAAAAACTAAATAAAATTCATACAATCAAATGTTAATCAATACTGGGAAAATGTTATGATATATGATATAATTGAATATTATGGATGTTTAGCTAAAATAGGATATGAGGATTTGATGATAATAGAGGATTTTACAAATAAGTAAATGAATTGCCAGCATGTGTTATGGATTAATTCTTTAGCATAGCTAAGGATGAAGGATGTTTAAATAACCATAATAATTAAAACTGGAGGTATAATGATGTTGATATGGTAAATATTCGAGTTAAGATATCTGAATTAATATGAATTAACGGAAGAGAAGCACCAAAACATGTTGTAACCAGTTGATATACTTCTTTTTTTTTCATAATAGACACCTGTGTTTTGTTTTGTTTTCCTGATTGTCGTTTTTGTCTTTTTTTGTATTATCTACTATCTTTTATTTTAATTTTTATTTTCTATTTGTCCTTTTTTCTTTTTTCTTTTTTTTTTTTATTTTTCTCCCTTCCCATCGGTGTGGGTAGGTATTGTTTAAGATTATTACTCCTACCAATATTTCTAAATAATAATTACAGTTAAATGAAAATGGATATATAATAATGCTTGAGTTAATATGAGTTATGTTGGTTGACTGTGGAGGAGATGTACCAAAACCTATCTGTAATTGATTGATATATTAAGAAAGATGCTGTACCCGTTTTAAACTAAAACTAAAAAACATTTAATAAAAAAAAAAGATTTCGATGGCACGGCTACTTATGGTATGATAAAAGTAAAGTTAATGTTGATTTTAATAACCATTTTGTTAGACACTTCCTGGGAGGAGCTTGCTGGTAGAGGCAGCAAAAAATCAGCTGCCTCCGAATTCCTGGCTACGTACCTGTTTAGAGGATCTTCCATCTGACGTCTTATCAGGTTTTCTTATCCTTCAGGCAAGAAGGAAAGAAGAAACTGTTTTGCTGGCAAATGCTCTTCGATTTTTGCAGCTTTTGTGCTTGCAAGGAAAGGGGGGCTAGCCCAAGGCAGAACGGCTGTCTGTGCTGGGAACTTCAAACTGCCTTGTGCAGGGACAAAGTAAGTCTCCCCCACTCTGCTCAAAGTTTTGTTTGATTTAATCTTATCACGAGCTGAATCCGTTTACTGCGTGGACAATAATTGTTTATCAATATTTTAGCTTCTTTTCTTTTTCTCCTCCGAAAAATTATTTACTTAGAGGCTTTTAAAATGGCGCCGAGCAGGCTGGTTTCTCCGGTAATAACGAACACTTTTGCTAATCCTCACAAGAATTCAAAACAAAAGAGATTGCTTATCATATGTTTTGGTTTCACAATAGAAGAATTTTACTCCTTCATTAACTTTGCTTATTTGGAAGTTAAATGGTGATGAATCTGCTGAACGGTTTTGATACAATGTTTACTCACTGAAAGTTTTGCCAAGCCTTAAACTTCAAAATAAAAGCCTCTTTACTTAAAGCTGCATATTCAGGCAATAGAGTTCTACTAACTGCAGGCAGATAAATTTTGAAATGGCCTCAAAACCAAATATTAACTTGAAGTCGTCACCCTCTACTTCCAGGGGCACATCTTCAGTGCCTGGCACAAAGCTGCAGCCTCCGCTTCCTACGCCCCCTGCTGGGGATGTGTTAACGAAAGAATTTTTCCTGAGTAATCTAAGCGAGGCTCTTAATGCACAGACAATTAAAATGGAAGATAAGTTTAGAGATAATAGAGAGGAGAGAAAAGAGGAAATAAAAGAAATGAAAGAAGAAATCAAAAGTGAAATAAAAGGACTTAAACAGGAGCTGTATGAGAAATTTGACGCTAAGGTTGATAAAATTAGAGACGACATGCTGAGTCTTGTAACTGTATTAACAGAACATATTTCTGGAATGGAAGATACTCTAGAGGTTCTTAATGATGCCAATGCTAACTTGACATTGAAAACAGAGGTGGTGGAACAAAAAGTGGAAAATGCTGAAAAAGAAATTATTATGATACAGTACCGACAAATGGAGTTCGCATTAAGAGTAAGGGGGCTGCGTGAGGAGAAACAGGAGAACCTGAAACAGATCCTATCGGAAGCTTTTGATCGCCTGATGGGAAGACCAGGGACCAACCAAGACTGGCAAATTGACAAAGCTTACCGCGTTAACTCCTGGCTGGCAAAGCAGAAGCACATAGTTATATATTTTACTACAAGAGAGCTTAGAAATATGGTACTGCAAGCGTCTTATAACACTAAGCTTCAAATTGGCGGTCAAGACCTGGCTGTTTTGAAAGAGATACCACCTCAAATGTTAAGAGCCAGGAGAGACTACGCTTTTTTGGTCGAAGAACTCAGAAATCGTCAGATACAGTATAGATGGGATGTGCCATTTGGCATCATATTTACATTTGATAAGCAAAGGTACCGCCTCAACTCTGTATGGAAAGCCCGAGATTTTTATTATAATATATTGAAGGCCGGACACCCTGCACCATCTGGACCCAGAGAAAGACCACAAGAAGGACAGGATAGACAGCAAACTACACAACCACCAGACAAGATGGAGCATCTCTCTTCTCTAGAAGTGCAAGGTGCTATGGAACTAAGACCTAGCCGCATGACTACTAGACGTATGGAGAAACAAGCTAAAAAGCAACAGCATCAACAATCATCGGCCATCGATCAAGGAACTACAATAACAAATCTGGAAGCAGTGGGAGGAGCTAGACCTAAGGTTAAACAGGCCGTGCAGGAAGCTCTAAAAATGCTTCAACCAACCAAAGATGACAACTAAGATTTTAACATGGAATGTCAACGGACTGAATTCTCCACAGAAGAGGAAGAAAATATTTCATTATCTCAAACAGTTTAAGAACGATGTAATTTGTTTGCAAGAAACTCATATCAAGTCAACTGATCAAAAATATTTGATCAACTCAAAACTTGGTCAACATTTTGCAGCTTCTGCTATGGAAAAGAAGAATGGTATAGTTGTATACTTAAGAAAAGATATGAAAGCTGAATTAATAGAAGCAGATCCCTTCGGAAGATATATTGCTTTAGACTTAATCTTAGAAGGGAAAAAGACATTACTTTTGGGAATTTATGCTCCCAATCAACAGCAAGATAGATTCTATAGAAATCTTCATGCTAAATTAGTACAGTGGGACTATAGTTCCTGTATACTATTGGGTGACTGGAATGGAGTGATAGATACTAAGAGAGATAAGAAGATTTCCCGCCTAAATACCAAGATGCGAGCAAAGTTACCCAAATCTTTCTTTGACATTATGGATGATTTTGAATTGAGAGATATTTGGCGAGAAAGAAATGCAGAGGAATATGACTTCACTTTTTTCTCGGACAGGCATCAATCCCTTTCAAGGATTGATTTTATCCTAACCACTA
This sequence comes from Thamnophis elegans, assembly GCF_009769535.1. NCBI lineage: Eukaryota > Metazoa > Chordata > Lepidosauria > Squamata > Natricidae > Thamnophis > Thamnophis elegans. The sequence goes on from NC_045558.1 coordinate 70,054,363, forward strand.
ATGATTTGCTTTCTAGGGTCAAGAAAACAAAGATTGCAGCTAGGGTCCTTTCAGACCACAACCCAGTTTGGATGGAGTTGGGAAGGGTAGTGCAGGCAAGAAGGTCTTGGAGATTGAATGAAAACTTATTTAGATATGAAAAGTATATTAATGATTGTAAAAAATTACTATCTGAATATTTTGTTTTGAATATGAATAAGGGTACATCTATGGAATTTGTATGGGACGCAAGCAAAGCGTATATGAGAGGAGTTTTGATGAATATAAATAAAACACATAGAAATAAGCAAGGGTTAAAACGAACAGAACTGGAAGAGGAAATTAAGAGAAAAGAGCTGGAGTTAACAATGAACCCAGACGATACAAAGGTTAAGGAAGCTATTAACATATTAAAATCTCAATTTGACATGTTGATCTCTGACCAGGTAGCTACTAATTTATTATATGCAAAACACAATACTTTTTGTAATGCAAACAAACCTGGCAGATGGTTAGCTTATCAGATTAGGAAAAAAAGGAAAACTCGAAATATATCTAAACTGATTTACAGAGGGAAGGAGGTGTTTCAACAGGAAGAGATTCAAAAGGCTTTCTGGGAATTTTTTACAGAACTGTATAAAGGGGATAAAATTAATGGTTTAGACATAGACAAATATTTAGACAAAGAGAAAATACCTTCAGTTAGAGAAGAACACAGGCAAAAATTGAATCAACCAATAACCTCGGGGGAAATCCTGCAGGTAATTAAGCAATTAAAGTCAGGGAAAGCACCAGGTACAGATGGCTTGACAGCGGTTTACTATAAAAACTTACAGTTAGAAATGGTAGAACCTCTTAGAGAATTATTTAATATGATTCAAACGGAAGGTAAAGTCCCTCCATCTTGGAAGACAGCATTTATATCTTTGATACCCAAAGAAGATCAAGATACTACTCAACCCAAAAATTATAGACCTATTTCATTACTGAATGTAGATTATAAAATTTTTACTAAAATATTAGCAAATAGGTTAATGTTGGTCATTCAACAATTGATACATATGGACCAAACAGGTTTTATACAAGGGAGACAGATGAAAAGTAATGTTAGATTAATTATTAATGCATTAGAATATTTGGGAAAGAACAACCAGATCCCTGCTTCGTTTATATTTTTGGATGCTGAGAAGGCCTTTGATCGAGTTAACTGGCAATTTCTGCTGAAGATACTGCAAAAAATGCAGATAGGAGATAATTTTTTACAGTCAATTAAAGCAATATACCAACAGCAAACAGCACAAATTATAGTCAATGGAAATTTAACAGACTCTTTTCAAATTGGAAAAGGTACAAGACAGGGCTGTCCTTTGTCCCCATTATTGTTTATTATAACTTTGGAAGTATTGTTGAATAAAATACGGGGCTTGGATGGTTTAAAAGGGATCAAGATTAGGCAGCAAGAATATAGAGTCCGCGCTTTTGCGGATGATTTGGTCATAATATTGGAACAACCGCAGGAATCCAGTATGGTTTTAATGAATACGATTAATCAATATGGTCAAGTGTCTGGCTTTAAAATAAACTTAGGAAAAACCAAAATATTAGCTATAAATATGAATATTAAACAAAAGGAAGAATTAGGAGTGATGCTAGGATGTGAGGTAGTTAAAAAAGTCAAATATCTTGGAGTTAACATTTTAACTTCAAATGGGAAATTATATAAGCATAATTATGAACCACTTTGGCATAGCATACAGACAGAGATGAAAAAATGGGAGAAATTGCACTTATCTTTGCTGGGTAGGATAGCGGCAGTGAAAATGAACATTTTACCAAAATTTTTATTTCTTTTCCAAATGTTACCTATACTTAAAAAAGATGCGAACCTTTTAGAATGGCAGAAGGGTATCAACAAATTTGTGTGGGCAGGAAAGAAGCCGAGGGTAAAGATGAAAATAATGCAAGATGTACGTGAGAGAGGAGGATTGAAACTACCTAATTTAAAACTATATTATGATGCAGTGGCATTATCTGTAATTAGTGATTGGACTCATTTAACCAATGATAGAATATTGAATATTGAGGGACACGATCTGGTATTTGGTTGGCATGCTTACCTTTTATTCAACAAAAAATTGGATAAGAATTTTAAAAGTCATATTTTAAGAAATGCTTTATTGCGGGTTTGGAAGAAATACCAATATAAATTAAATGACAAGATACCCATGTGGGCAATTCCTAGACACGCAGTTGAAAATATGAATACAGCACAAAAACAGGACAGAATTACTTACAGACAGCTTCTTACCTCGGAAAGGGGGGTATTACAATTAAAATCTTTAGAGGTATTAAAAGAGGAGAAGGTAGTTCAAACATGGTTTCAGTATGGGCAATTACAGGCTAGGTGGAAAATAGATCAAAAAATTGGTTTTATCCAAGTTGAGGATAATCTGTTTAAACAAATAAGAGATCAAAGCTTAATGCATATAAAGAGGATATATAATGTATTAATACAGATGGATTCGGAAACAGAATTAGTTAAAGATTGTATGATAAAATGGGCTCAAAATATTGAGGAACCAATAATGTTGGATACATGGGAAAGAATCTGGGTAAGAAATGTGAAATTTACACAAGCTCAAAATCTGAGAGAAAATTTTTACAAGATGTTCTATAGATGGCATTTAGATCCTAAAAAGCTGGCTTCTATGTATCCGAATGTACAGCCTAAATGTTGGAGGTGTGGTTCTCTCGATGCTACATATTATCATATATGGTGGACCTGCCAAAAGGTTAAGGCATTTTGGATAAAAATATGGTGGGTCATGCAAAATGTTTTTAAAAGAAGGATAAAGTTTATTCCTCAGTTATTTTTACTAGGTATATGTACTGACTTTACAGTGGTAGAGACTAATTTGATTCTGCACCTGATAACTGCAGCAAGACTGTTGGTGGCGCAATATTGGAAGAAGGAAGACTTGCCTACAATCCAAGAATGGACATTGAAAGTAACAAACTTAGCCGAGATGGCTAAAATATCGGCATATCTCAAAGATCATTCAAATGAGATATATAAACGAGACTGGAAAAAATGGATTGACTATATACAAAATAAATACGGGACTAAGAAATTCCAGTTAGCCTATGCTTAAGATCAGAAATGATTTAAACTGTTAAAAGTCAGTTCAGTAAGAAGAAGCTAAGGTCAATCTAGAATGTCATTAATTTCTTTATTTCTTTTTTCTCAATAGATTTTAGACTGTGTTAGTTAAAAATCCATACCGTGTACGGGTTCTGGGAAGTCGGGGGTGGGGGAAGGAGGAGGGGGGGGTGGGGGGGGTGGAGGGAGGGAGGGGCACACACAACAAAAAAAAATTGTACTTCAATGTCTTAATGATTGACAAATGATGACATATTTGTGTTTTTTTTTAAAGAAAAATAAAAAAGTTCTGTTTAAAAAAAAAACCATTTTGTTAGACATGCTAAGAGTTTGGAATAAATATAAAACAAGGCTCTCTAAGAAGCTGTCCCTTTGGTGTCACGACAGGAAGCTTTTTAAAGAAAAGAAATAGTGGCAAAACCAGAATGGCTGATTTGTGGTAAAATTTTATCTTTTAATTCTGGTGATCCAATACTAAAGCCAAGGGAAGAGCTTGAATCAAAAGGTTATGCTGGCCATTGATTTATTTATCAGCAACTAAAAGAAAGGTTCAAATTGGATAAAATTTGCTATGGATTTAATTTTGGTAAAAATGAACTGAAACTTTCATTATATGGCAATGATGAATATATTATTGCTAAAATTTATAAAATGTTACTGAAATTGAATTTGGAAAATTAACATGTAAAACATTGTATGATTCAGTTGGCAAGGAATTTTGGATATAATATGATGCTTGGACAATGGAAAAATATGTGGTTGAAGGGTTTAAAATTTACATTAAATTATAATATAAAGGATAATTTCTATAAGATGATATATCATTGGTATTTAACACCAGATACGTTATCTAAGATGTATAAAAGCACGTCAAATGAATGTTGGAAGTGTAAAAATAAAGAATGGATGTTTATCAGTGGACATAGTGGGACATGGAGGGCTGTGGTGGCTCAGTGCCTAAGATGCTGAGCTTGCTATCAGAAGGTCAGCAGTTCAGCAGTTTGGATCCCTAGCGCTGTGTAACGGAGTGAGCTTACTTGTCCCAGCTTTTGCTAACCTAGAAGTTCGAAAGCATTTAAAATGGGCCACTTTTTGTGGGAAAGTAGTAGCATTCTGTGTGCCTTTGGCATTTAGTCATGCCGGCCACATGACCACGGAAACATCTTTGGACAGCACTGACTCTTCGGCTTTGAAACAGAGATGAGCACCGCCCCCTTTTGTTTCCATATGGAAACTGTTACTGAACTTTGTGCTTGATGTGGAAAAGAATGAAACTCTGACTTTGGGTTTTATAGATTAGATTGATAGATCTTTATAGAAATGACTTGTTCATACTATTATCGAAAAGCAAAAAGCTGTAATTTGATGTTAATGCCTTATTTTACTGTAATAGAAAGAATTGGAAGTCAATGCTTCTTTTTCTCCCTCTCCGCTTTCCTCACTTCTCTTCCCCCTCCCCCCTCACTTTTGTATTTTGTATTTTATAAGTCTATAATTTAATAAAATGTTTTTTTAAATAATTGAATTTAGCAAAGTTCCTTTTTGTGTCAGGCAGAAATTTCTCTTTGGCACTGAAAGGCTGGGACTGCAGGGATGGCTTTGGTGATTTGAAACCAGCACAAGTCTTTCTTAGAAGGTGGGTTTCTGAGCATATGCAGAATGCAGAGAGAATACCAAGATTATAAAACAAATCAAATGCTCATAATATAGTTGTCCTGCATGCATAGCAGTGGTGGGTTCCAGATCCCGACACAACCGGTACACTGCGATGGGGCTGGGCGTCCACCTTGGGCATATGCACTGTGCACGCATGCACATCCATGCGTACTCACCACCCTGCGATGCTCCAGCTTCTCAATGGAGGTCGTGCAGGTGCCCTACACTATGTGCACGTGACCAAATGGCCTGGTTGGCTTAAATACAAGTAAGGAACGCGGGTGGGTGGGCGGGCCCTCCAAAACACTGTTCTGGTACAGTGGCCACTATTCCCAGCTGCCACCGATATGCCCATACCGGGGCGTACTGCCTGGAATCCACCACTGATGCAGAACATGGATTTAGCCCTCTTATCAATGAATACTGGAAGAATTCATTCTATTTGAATTAAAATTAGATTAAGAAATAACTTCTATCTAATCTAGGACTTGAAAAGAGGGAAGCGTAAGAGAGAGTGGAACAAGATTTTTTTTCTTCATTTGTTAAGTATAGAGGTACATTTAACTAATAACAGGCCAGGCAAAATCAAGCAGGGGTGTGTGAAGACACTTCCTCAAACCTGTCTCTCATCATTTCCCCTAGTTGTCAAAACAGCTCACTATTAAAAAGAAATGATGAAATCTCCAACAATTGATTTCTCTAGCATCATATCAGCTGAAAAATTACACATTATGTTAAAAATAGCTTATACGAGTTTCTGAATTTAATTCTAAAAGGAGAAATCAATCAGTATTAAAGGGATGGAAAATTGAAAATGGACAAAAGTTGCAAAAAGAGCTAATTAGGAGCACAGAAAGGCCATTTGTTGACAGGGAATTTAGATTTAAATACTTGTTTAAAAAGTATTGAATATATTAACGTTACATGTCCCTTGTGAGTTCAGGAATTTTATTTTGCTTTATTTTGTTCTGTCTATGCTATCATTTTTCTTCTATATGCACATGTGAGCTTTCTTAAATATATATTTGTATCTAATCTGTTTAAAATTAAAATTAAACTAACCAGCTCCAGGAGTTTGTAATAATAATATTATGGGGGAGGAGAACCTTATGCCTTTCTTTTCTTGTTCTCGCTCAGTTGATAATTAAGTTTAGCAAAGTTCCCTTTTTGTTGGGCAGAAATGGCTGGGACTGCAGGGATATTTTTTGCAATTTGAAATTACCAAAGGTGGTGGTGGTGGTGGGAGGTTCCATTCCAAGTTTATAACAAGCATCTATTTGCAAATGGTCTGCATTTTGGTACACAAAATGAAACACACATGTGCCAAAATACATGTAAACAATATGTAATAAGTAGAGACACAGAGAAAAATTACCTGTTAGACCTTTATTTAGCAGCATCTCATCCCATTGTGTTTGAGTGAGTATTACTGCCTATAGTAAAAATATACAGAGAACATTATTTCCTCAATTTGCTTGCTTATTTAAAGAACAGTTGGGTAATTGAACTAACAGAATAACAAGATACCTGTAGCTGAATTTCTTTCTTCTTACTTGCCATTGTTATTTTCTGTTATGATAGAAATAAAGCAAATAGAAATTATTGGGAAATATACTATTACTATGCTTTAATGTTGGGTTCTGTCTAAACCACGGTTTGCTTGTATTATGAGTCTGTACTAGATTGACAAAGATCTTACAATAATACCATGAAGACAAGTGAAGGAGGCAGGAACATTTATTCATACTAATTATTATTTCTGCCATATCCATAAAAAATCCCACATTCATTTACTTCACAGCTATGTATCATGACTCAAATCACAGTACAATTATCTTTCTTACATTATAGCCCCTTGTTAATTAATCCAAGATAGCTCCTTCCAGAAGGTAAAACTGTTAGCAGGAGGTAACATGAGCAGGAGTGGGCAGGTTTTACTGCTGTTGCTATGGTCACCAAAGAACATTTAGATAGATCCCAACTGTAAAGAATAGGTAGGTGAGGATATACATAGCAGAATGGATCTCAAGCCAGATATCCTGGTTCAGGAGATGGGAAATGATGGGCTTCTTGCAAACTAGTTAATGAGAAGAATTAAAACTCAGGAAAAATCTAACACCTGAAAAAACTGAACCTTCAATGTCTCACCTTCTTTCTGTGAGATTGAAGAAAGGAAAACAAGGCTATTATAATCATTTGCATCTTGAAAGAAGATACAATGGTTGTCAAAGTACAGGTAGTTCTCAACTTGCGACGACAATTGGGACCAGAATTACTGTTGCTAGACAAGGCATTGTTATGTGAGTCATGCCAAATTTTATGATTATTTTTTGCCATGGTTATTAAGTGAATCACTGCAGTTAAATGAATCACATGATCATTAAGTGAACTCAGATTCCCCTATTGAATTTACATCAGATGCCCATTGGGATGGTAATAAATGGAGATCACATTACCCTGGGACACCACAACTGTCGCAAATATATGCTAGTTGATCATGGGACCAAGAGGATGCTACAGTAATCATAAGTATGAGTACTGGTTATAAGTCACTTTTTTTTAAAACATATTTTTTATTTCCATTTTCATAACATACAATCACATGTATACTATACATAGCCAGTATCATATAGTAATAAATAATGATTACATCAGTTCCTCTTGTCATCAACGCCCCCCCCCAAAAAAGATAAAAGCCCATTGTTAGCTCTTCTGCTCTCCATACACCTCTTTCTTCTACCTCTCTCCTATTTCCTATCTTCCCTCCATCATCCTTTCCTGCTCTATTTCCCCTTCCCTTCTCCTTCTCCTCTCTCTACATTCCACTCCTCCTTATCCTCACCCTCCTCATCTTCCCCCCTTACTCTCTCTCCTATCCCATCTTTCTCTCTACATTCCGCTCCTCCTTATCCTCCTCATCTTCCCCCCTTACCCTCTCCTCTCCCTCTCTTCCCATCTCCCTTCTGTTTCCCACTCTTCCTCTCATTGGTGTATTTCTGCTTCTGAGCAAACTCCAATCTATGTTGATAGTATTTGTACTTCCATAACAATATACTTAACATATCGTAGTTTTAAAGAAAAAATAAGAGAAAACAGTATACATGTGCAATCATATTACATTAGAATTTAACACCCCTCGTCAAACCTCCCTCCCTCCTACCCTCCCCCCCAACCATCCCAGCCTTCCCTCCCCCGACTTCCCAGAACCCATACATGGTATAAATCTTTAACAAAAACAGTCTAATATATATTGGGAAAAAAAGAATAGAAAAATTGATAACTTCTTTACATCGAGCTTAGCTCCTCCTTGCTAAACTAACTTTAAACAATTTATATCAGTCCCGGTATTAATCATAAGCATCTGGAATTTCTTAGTCCCGTATTTATTTTGAATATAATCAATTCATTTTTCCCCATCTCGTTTATCCATATTTATTTTGTATATAATCAATCCATTTTACCTAGTCTCATTTATTTTTCTCATTTAATTGGTGCTTACGATATGTAGGTATTTTAGCCATCTCGGCTAAATTTGTGACTTTCAGTGTCCTTTCTTGAATTATAGGAAAGTCTTCCTTCTTCCAGTATTGCGCCACCGACAACCTAACTATAGTTATTAAGTGCAAAGTCAAGTTAATCTCTATAGCTGTACATTCAGTCCATAAATGTACCCTTATTCATATTAAAAACAAAGTATTCTGCTAACAATTTTTACATTCATTATTATATTTCTCATGTCCAAATAAATTTTCATTCAATCTCCCAACCCCTTCTTGATTGCGTCACCCCTCCCAACTCCATCCAAACTGGGTTATGAACTGATGAAACTCTGGCACATATCTTTATCTTCTTCACCCTAGAAAACAAATCATTGGTAATTAATTGATTGTTGTATTTTTAGTTGTTGACCCATTCGTCTGGTAATCACATGGTATTGACTTTGTTCCTTGGCGCCTTGTACTTCTGAGGGAGAGAGATTATCCATCCTTGTTGGTAGTTGTGTAGTTTGCTGTCTATCTTGTCTTTCTTGTTCTCTTTCTCTAGGTCCAGGTGGGGCAGGATGTCCGGCTGTCAAGATATTATGGTAAAAGTCTCGCGCTTCCCCTACTGATTTAAGAGGGTATCTTTGCCCCTCAAAGATGAATGATAGTCCAACTGGTGCCTCCCATCTGAACTGTAGCTGATGATTTTTAAGCTCTTCAACTAAAAAAACATAGTCTTTCCTGGATCTTAGCATTTGAGGTGGTATCTCTTTCAGAACAATCACTTCCTGACCCCCAATTTGAAGCTTAGTTTTATAGGACTCTTGCAATATCATATTCCTCATGTCTCTTGTAGTAAAATAAATCACAATGTCCCTTGGGAGCTGCTTCTGTTTCGCCAGCCAGAAGTTAGGATGGTAAACCTTATCAATTTGCCAATCATAATTTTCCCCCGCCTTCCCAACAGATTATCAAAGGCTTCTGAAAGAATCTGTTTCAGATTCTCCTGACTGTTTTCACGCAAATCTCTTATTCTTAAAGCAAACTCCACTTGTCTATACTGTAGCATAATGATTTCTTTTTCAGCATTTCCAACATTTTGTTGCACCACGTCTATTTTCGATACCATATTAGTCTTAGCATCATTAAGATCTTCTAATCTGTCTTCAATTTCTGTTAACAAATTAACAACCCCCAGAATGTCATCCCTCATCTTCTGAATCCGAGTCTCAAGTTTATCAGACAGATCTTTATACGCAACCAATATCTCCTCCTTAATTTTTATTTCCATCATAACTGCGAAGTTTTCAAAAGCCTCGGCCAGCTTCTTCGGAAAAAATTCTTTAATCAGTAGCTTGCCTGTGGGGGGAGGAAGTGAAGACTGTGGCTTCGTGCCAGGGACAAACGAGCTTCTAAAGCCGGGGGGGGGTTGCTTGAAAGCCATTCCAAGTCTTAATCTTCAACCAATTAATAAGTCTGTGCTAGTCAATTGTGCAGCTGTAACTGATAAATTTAGTATTAAATCACTCCTTCCCTTTGAGGTTTTAAACTCTGTAGAAATTCAAAACTCGAACAGTGTTACGAAGCTGCTCGGTGCCATTTTGAGTATCTCTTTAGAAAGCAAGATATCAGAAGGAGTTCTTGTAAAAACAAAAACTGAAGCTAAGAATTGATATGAACAATTAAAAATCCACATGTACGGGGTCTGCTCGTCTTGGGATCAATAAATCAAGTTTTATTCTGAGGATTTGAGTGTTGCTTTGTACTGCTAATGCAGCAGAAATTCCTGGCACAGAGGCAATTCTGCCGTTGGCTGGCCTCCCCCCCCCCCAGATACAATCTGCGAGAGTAAGTTGGCATGATGCCCGATAGAAAGCTCACCTTATCTTCTGTCCCGAAGAAAAAGGTAAACAAGCTGTCATATAGCTGATGGATGGCTCATCTGGCAGTTAACGTGTCCAAGATTTGGGATCCAAAAGAATCCGCCCCCGTCAGCAAGCAATCGCAAACCGGAAGTCCCTGTAAGTCACTTTTTAAAATGTCCTTCTAACTTCAAACAGTCACTAAATAAATGATCATAAATTGAGGACTACTTGTATAAGAGCTATGGCACCTGCTGGCTGTGTGTGTTGCTGGAGAAGCACACGAGGGAGATAAATGCATCACCAACAGTAGAGTTGGTTTACTCATTTAGGCCATAACCCTGCTCACTACTGTTTTACAATCCCATCTTTCCTAAAAAATGATATACCCTAACCTATATGGAAAGCACCACATTGGAAAAGGCTTCGTTTCCTTTTCTTTATATTAATAAATGGAATTATATTTCATTTATATTCATTTATACATTTATGGACATCTGTGCCACCCATCTGAGATAGTCTTTATCGAAATTTAATAAATATAAACATTTCCTTTAAATTCCAAATAGTCATTAAGCACTTAGGTTCATCCATGTTCCATTCACAATGACTGTATGGCCTGAATAAATGTCTAAACATGTTTGGGTTTCACATGGCATGTTGAATGTTACCTTGTTCTCAAATATGTGGATTTCAATTTCTATAATTTAGCTAAAAGTAAAGGTTTCCCTCATCCATTCATATATGAGCAGGGGTATGCAACCTTAAGCATTCAAAGAGCCATTTGGACCAGAGGTGGTTGCTGCTGTTTCAGCCAGGATCAGCCAAACCAGTAGTAGAGGCAGCAAGAGGCTCCACGCACCGGCCCAGACGCTTCTGCACATGTGCAGTATCTTCTGTGCACATGCACAAAAGTGTTGCACACATGTGCAAGCACACCCAAACCAGTAGTAACAAAATTTGCAACCAACCACTGATTTTGACCCATTTCCCACAGAAAACAAAACACGGAGCCACAAAACCTGGGTGGGGGTGGGCAACTCGAAATCATTCACTTCCACCCAGTCACATGACATCTTCCAGCCATGCCTACCAAGAGTTTGAGGCTCCCGGTATCTCTCTGTCTCTGTCTCTCTCTGTCTCTCTGTCTCTGTCTCTCTCTCATATCTCTCTCTGTCTCTCATCTCTGTTTCTATCTCATCTGTCTCTCATCTCTCTCTCTCCCCCTCCCTCGTGTGTGTGTATTCCCTCTTGAACCAAAAACAAGTGAGGGTTGGTTTTTTTCTTTTTCTTTTTTTTTGAAAAATACTTTTTTATTTTCCATCTTCATAACATATAATCACATGTATACTATTACATAGCCAATATCCTATTGTATTAAGTAGTAATTACAACAGTTCCTCTTGTCATCAACGCCCAAAAAGATAAAAAACCATTATTAGCTCTTCTGCTCTCCATCCAGCTCTTTCTTCTACCTCTCTCCTACCTCCTTTCTTCCCTCCATCATCTTTTTCTACTCTACTTCCCCTTCCCTTCTCCTTCTCCTCTCTCTGCATCCCATTCCTCCTTATCCTCCTCATCTTCCCCCATTACCCTCTCTCCTATCCCTCTCTTCCTATCTTTCTTCTCTCCTCTCTTTCCCACTCTTCCTCTCATTGGTGTATTTCCACTTCTGAGCAAACTCCATTCTATGTTGATGGTATTTATGCTTCCATATCAATATACTTAACATATCTTAGTTTTAAAGAAAAAATAAGAGAAGACAGTATATAGGTGCAATCATATTACATTAAAATTTAGCACCCCTCATCAAGCCTAATATGCATCCCTCCCTCCCAACCTCGCCCCCAACCCTCCCCCCAGCCTTCCCTCCCCTGACTTCCCAGAACCCATACACGGTATAAATCTTTAACAAAAACATTAAAATATATTGGAAAAAAGAATAGAAAATTGATAACATCTTGGCTTCCTGGGAGGAGCTTGCTGGTGGAGGCAGCAAAAAATCAGCTGCCTCCGAATTCCTGGCTACGTACCTGTTTAGAGGATCTTCCATCTGACGTCTTATCAGGTTTTCTTATCCTTCAGGCAAGAAGGAAAGAAGAAACTGTTTTGCTGGCAAATGCTCTTCGATTTTTGCAGCTTTTGTGCTTGCAAGGAAAGGGGGGCTAGCCCAAGGCAGAACGGCTGTCCGTGCTGGGAACTTCAAACTGCCTTGTGCAGGACAAAGTAGGTCTCTCCCACTCTGCTCAAAGTTTTGTTTGATTTATTCTTATCACGAGCTGGATCCGTTTACTGTGGACAATAATTGCTTATCAACATTTTAGCTTCTTTTCTTTTTCTCCTCCGAAAAATTATTTACTCAGAGGCTTCTAAAATGGCGCCGAGCAGGCTGGTTTCTCCGGTAATAACGAACACTTTTTGCTAAATCCTCACAAGAATTCAAAACAAAAGAGATTGCTTATCATTTGTTTTGGTTTCACAATAGAAGAATTTTACTCCTTCATTAACCTTGCTTATTTGGAAGTTAAATGGTGATGAATCTGCTGAATGGTCTTGTTACAATGTTTACTCACTGAAAGTTTTGCCAAGCCTTAAACTTCAAAATAAAAGCCTCTTTACTTAAAGCTGCATATTCAGGCAATAGAGTTTCATTAACTGCAGGCAGATAAATTTTGAAATGGCCTCAAAACCAAATATTAACTTGAAGTCATCACCCTCTACTTCCAGGGGCACATCTTCAGTGCCTGGCACAAAGCTGCAGCCTCCGCTTCCTACACCCCCTGCTGGGGATGTGTTAACGAAAGAATTTTTCCTGAGTAATCTAAGCGAGGCTCTTAATGCACAGACAATTAAAATGGAAGATAAGTTTAGAGATAATAGAGAGGTGGTAAAGCAGGAGAGAAAAGAGGAAATAAAAGAAATGAAAGAAGAAATTAAAAGTGAAATAAAAGGACTTAAACAGGAGCTGTATGAGAAATTTGATGCTAAGGTTGATAAAATTAGAGACGACATGCTGAGTCTTGTAACTGTATTAACAGAACATATTTCTGGAGTGGAAGATACTCTAGAGGTTCTTAATGATGCCAATGCTAACTTAACAGTGAAAACAGAGGTGGTGGAACAAAAAGTGGAAAATGCTAAAAAAGAAATTATTATGATACAGTACCGACAAATGGAGTTCGCATTAAGAGTAAGGGGGCTGCGTGAGGAGAAACAGGAGAACCTGAAACAGATCCTATCGGAAGCTTTTGACCGCCTGATGGGAAGACCAGGGACCAATCAAGACTGGCAAATTGACAAAGCTTACCGCGTTAACTCCTGGCTGGCAAAGCAGAAGCAGCTTCCTCGAGACATCGTTATATACTTTACTACAAGAGAGTTTAGAAATATGGTACTGCAAGCATCTTATAACACTAAGCTTCAAATTGGCGGTCAAGACCTGGTTGTTTTGAAAGAGATACCACCTCAAATGTTAAGAGCCAGGAGAGACTACGCTTTTTTGGTCGAAGAACTCAGAAATCGTCAGATACAGTATAGATGGGATGCACCATTTGGCATCATATTTACATTTGATAAGCAAAGGTACCGCCTCAACTCTGTATGGAAAGCCCAAGATTTTTATTATAATATATTGAAGGCCGGACACCCTGCACCATCTGGACCTAGAGAAAGACCACAAGAAGGACAGGATAGACAGCAAACTACACAACCACCAGATAAGATGGAGCATCTCTCTTCTCTAGAAGTGCAAGGTGCTATGGAACCAAGACCAAGCCGCATGACTACTAGACGTATGGAGAAACAAGCTAAAAAGCAACAGCATCAACAATCATCGGCCATCGATCAAGGATCTACAACAACAAATCTGGAAGCAATGGGAGGAGCTAGACCTAAGGTTAAACAGGCCGTGCAGGAAGCTCTAAAAATGCTTCAACCAACCAAAGATGACAACTAAGATTTTAACATGGAATGTCAACGGACTGAACTCTCCACAGAAGAGGAAGAAAATATTTCATTATCTCAAACAGTTTAAGAACGATGTAATTTGTTTGCAAGAAACTCATATCAAGTCAACTGATCAAAAATATTTGATCAACTCAAAACTTGGTCAACATTTTGCAGCTTCTGCTATGGAAAAGAAGAATGGTATAGTTGTATACTTAAGAAAAGATATGAAAGCTGAATTAATAGAAGCAGATCCCTTCGGAAGATATATTGCTTTAAACTTAATCTTAGAAGGGAAAAAGACATTACTTTTGGGAATTTATGCTCCCAATCAACAGCAAGATAGATTCTATAGAAATCTTCATGCTAAATTAGTACAGTGGGACTATAGTTCCTGTATACTATTGGGTGACTGGAATGGAGTGATAGACACTAAGAGAGATAAGAAGATTTCCCGCCTAAATACCAAGATGCGAGCAAAGTTACCCAAATCTTTCTTTGACATTATGGATGATTTTGAATTGAGAGATATTTGGCGAGAAAGAAATGCAGAGGAATGTGACTTCACTTTCTTCTCGGACAGGCATCAATCCCTCTCAAGGATTGATTTTATTCTAACCACTAATGATTTGCTTTCTAGGGTCAAGAAAACAAAGATTGCAGCTAGGATCCTTTCGGACCATAACCCAGTTTGGATGGAGTTGGGAAGGGTAGTGCAGGCAAGAAGGTCTTGGAGATTGAATGAAAACTTATTTAGATATGAAAAGTATATTAATGATTGTAAAAAATTACTATCTGAATATTTTGTTTTGAATATGAATAAGGGTACATCTATGGAATTTGTATGGGATGCAAGCAAAGCGTATATGAGAGGAGTTTTGATGAATATAAATAAACACATAGAAATAAGCAAGGGTTAAAACGAACAGAACTGGAAGAGGAAATTAAGAGAAAAGAGCTCGAGTTAATAATGAACCCAGACGATACAAAGGTTAAGGAAGCTATTAACATATTAAAATCTCAATTTGACATGTTGATCTCTGACCAGGTGGCTACTAATCTATTATATGCAAAACACAATACTTTTTGTAATGCAAACAAACCTGGCAGATGGTTAGCTTATCAGATTAGGAAAAAAAGGAAAACTCGAAATATATCTAAACTGATTTACAGAGGGAAGGAGGTGTTTCAACAGGAAGAGATTCAAAAGGCTTTCGGGGAATTTTTTACAGAACTGTATAAAGGGGATAAAATTAATGGTTTAGACATAGACAAATATTTAGACAAAGAGAAAATACCTTCAGTTAGAGAAGAACACAGGCAAAAACTGAATCAACCAATAACCTCGGGGGAAATCCTGCAGGTAATTAAGCAATTAAAGTCAGGGAAAGCACCAGGTACAGATGGCTTGACAGCGGTTTACTATAAAAACTTACAGTTAGAAATGGTAGAACCTCTTAGAGAATTATTTAATATGATTCAAACGGAAGGTAAAGTCCCTCCATCTTGGAAGACAGCGTTTATATCTTTGATACCCAAAGAAGATCAAGATACTACTCAACCCAAAAATTATAGACCTATTTCATTACTGAATGTAGATTATAAAAATTTTACTAAAATATTAGCAAATAGGTTAATGTTGGTCACTCAACAATTGATACATACGGACCAAACAGGTTTTATACAAGGGAGGCAGATGAAAAGTAATGTTAGATTAATTATTAATGCATTAGAATATTTGGGAAAGAACAACCAGATCCCTGCTGCGTTTATATTTTTGGATGCTGAGAAGGCCTTTGATCGAGTTAACTGGCAATTTCTGTTGAAGATATTGCAAAAAATGCAGATAGGAGATAATTTTTTACAGTCAATTAAAGCAATATACCAACAGCAAACAGCACAAATCATAGTCAATGGAAGTTTAACAGACTCTTTTCAAATTGGAAAAGGTACAAGACAGGGCTGTCCTTTGTCCCCATTATTGTTTATTATAACTTTGGAAGTATTGTTGAATAAAATACGGGGCTTGGATGGTTTAAAAGGGATCAAGATTAGGCAGCAAGAATATAGAGTCCGCGCTTTTGCGGATGATTTGGTCATAATATTGGAACAACCGCATTAAAAATCCATACCGTGTACGGGTTCTGGGAAGTCGGGGGGGGGGAAGGAGGAGGGGGGGTGGAGGGAGGGAGGGGTACACACAACAAAAAAAATTGTACTTCAATGTCTTAATGATTGACAAATGATGACATATTTGTGTTTTTTTTTAAAGAAAAATAAAAAAAAAATTGATAACATCTTTACATTGAGCTTAGCTCCTCCTTGCTAGGCTAACTTTAAACAATTTATATCGTTCCTGATCTTAATCACAAGCTATCTGGAATTTCTTAGTCCCATATTTATTTTTTATATAATCGATCCATTTTTTCCAGTCTCGTTTATATCTCTCGTTTGAGTGGTCCTTAAGATATGCAGATATTATAGCCATCTTGGCTAAATTTGTGACTTTCAATTTCCATTCTTGAATAGTAGGCAAGTCTTCCTTCTTCCAGTATTGCGCCACCAACATCTTGCTGCAGTTATTAAATGCAAAATCAAGTTAATCTCTACCGCTGTACAGTCGGTAATTATACCTAACAAAAATAACTGAGGAGTAAACTTTATCCTTTTTTTAAGAACATTTTGCATAATCCACCATATTTTTATCCAAAATGCCTTAACCTTTTGGCAAGTCCACCATATGTGGAAATATGTAGCATCAAGAGAACCACATCTCCAGCATTTGGGTTGTAAGTTCGGACACCTATAGGATCTAAATGCCATCTATAAAACATCTTATAAAAGTTTTCTCTCAAGTTTTGGGCTTGTGTAAACTTTACATTTCTTACCCAGATCCTTTCCCATATATCCAACATTATTGGTTCTTCAATATTTTGAGCCCACTTTATCATACAGTCTTTAACTAATTCTGTTTCGGAATCCATCTGTATTAATACATTGTATATTCTCTTTATATGCATTAAACTTTGATCTCTTATTTGGTTAAATAAATTATCTTCGACTTGCATAAAACCAATTGTTTGATCTGTTTTCCACCTGGCCTGTAGCTGTCCATACAGGAACCATGTTTGAATTACCTTTTCCTCTTTTAATTCATCCAAGGATTTTAGTTGTTATACACCCCTTTCTAGAGTAAGAAGCTGTTTTTAAGTAATGATATCCTGTTTTTGTACTATGTTCATATTTTCTGTTGCATGTCTAGGAATTGCCCACATGGGTATATTATCATTTAATTTGTATTGATATTTTTTCCAGACCCGCAGTAAAGCATTCCTTAAAATATGACTTTTAGAATTCTTGTCCACTTTTTTGTTATATAGCAGGTAAGCATGCCAGCCATATACCAGATCATACCCCTTGATATTAAGTATCCTATCATTTGTTAAATTAATCCAGTCACTAATTACAGATAAAGCTACTGCTTCATAATATAATTTTAAATTGGGTAATTTCAAACCTCCCCTCTCACGCACATCTTGCATTATTTTTAGTTTTACTCTCGGCTTCTTTCCTGCCCATACAAATTTATTAATACCCTTCTGCCATTCTAACAAGTTCACATCTTTTTAAAGTATAGGTAGCATTTGGAAAAGAAATAAAAATTTAGGTAAAATATTCATTTTCACTGCTGCTATTCTTCCCAGCAAAGATAACTGTAACTTTTCCCATTTTTTATCTCTGTCTGTATACTATGCCAAAGTGGTTCATAATTATACTTATATAACTTCCCGTTTGAGGTTGAAATATGAACTCCTAAATATGTGACCTTTTTAACTATTTCACATCCTATTGTTCCTTCTAGTTCTTCCTTTTGTTTAGTATTCATATTTGTAGCTAATATTTTTGTTTTCCCTAGATTTATTTTAAATCCTGACACTTGACCATATTGATTAATCATATTCATTACGATCAAACTAGATTCCTGTGATTGGGTTAATATTATAACCAGATCATCCGCAAAAGCATGTACTCTATATTCTTGCTGCCTAATCTTAATTCCCTTTAGGCCCTCCAAGCCCCGTATTTTATTCAACAATATTTCCAAAGTTATAATAAACAGTAATGGGGACAAGGGACAACCCTGTCTTGTACCTTTTTCAATTTGAAAAGAATCTGTTAAACTTTCATTGACTATAATTTGAGCTGTTTGCTGTTGATATATTGCTTTGATTGTTTGTAAGAAACGTTCTCCTATTTGCATTTTTTGCAGTGTTTTCAACAGGAATTGCCAATTAACTCGATCAAAGGCTTTCTCAGCATCCAGAAATATGAGCGCAGCAGGAATTTGGTTATTTTTTCCCAAATATTCTAGTGCATTAATGATTAATCTTACGTTACTTCTCATTTGTCTCTCTTGAATAAAACCTGTTTGATCATTATGAATCAATTGTTGAATAACCAACATTAACATATTTGCTAGTATTGTAGTAAAGATTTTATAATCTACATTAAGTAGTGATATAGGTCTGTAGTTTTTTGGTTGGGTAATATCTTGGTCTTCTTTGGATATCAGGAATATAAAAGCTGTCTTCCAAGATGGAGGTACCTTACCTTCCATTTGAATCTTATTAAATAATTGCTTAAGAGGTTCTACCATTTCTAATTGGAGATTTTTATAGTAAGCCGCTGTCAAGCCATCTGTACCAGGTGCCTTCCCGGCCTTTAACTGCTTAATTACCTGTAAAATTTCCCCCGAAATTATTGGTTGATTCAATCGTTGCCTCTGCTCTTCTTTAACTATGGATATTTTTTCTTTATCCAAGTATCTCTCTATATCTAGACCATTAATTTTGTCACCCTTGTACAACACTGTAAAGAATTCACGGAAGACCTTTTGAATCTCACCCTGTTGAAACACTTCTTTCCCTTTGTAGTGCAATTTGGCTATGTTACAAAATTTTTGTTTTTTCCTAATCTGATATGCTAACCATCTACCAGATTTATTTGCATTGCAGAAAGTATTATGTTTTGCATATAACAGACTAGTGGCCACCTGGTCTGAAATCAACATATTAAAGTGGTCTTTTAATAAGGTAAATTGCTTGTTTAATCTTTATATCTCCTGGTTTTAAAGTTAACTCTTGCTCTTTCTTCCTAATTTCATCTTCCAGTTCTGTTTGCTTTTCCCCTTGTTTACGTCTATGTAATCTATTTAGATTTATCAAAGCTCCTCTCATATACGCTTTACTTGCATCCCATACAATTTCCATAGATGTACCCTTATTCATATTAAAAACAAAATATTCTGTTAACAATTTTTTACATTCATTAGTATATTTCTCATATCTAAATAAATTTTCATTCAATCTCCAAGACCTTCTTCCTTGCATCACCCCTCCCAACTCCATCCAAACTGGATTATGATCTGATAAAACTCTGGCACATATCTTTGTCTTCTTCACCCTAGAAAGCAAATCATTGGTGGTTAGTATGAAATCAATTCTGGAAAAGGATTGATGTCTATCAGAAAAGAAAGTAAAATCATATTCTTCTCCATTTCTTTCTCGCCAAATATCTCTCAGTTCGAAATCATCCATCATATCAAAAAAGGACTTAGGTAGTTTCGCTCGCATTTGAGTATTTGGGTGAGAGGCCTTCTTATCTTTCTTAGTGTCCATAACACTGTTCCAGTCACCCAAGAGTATGCAGGACCTATAATCCCACTGTACTAATTTGGCATGAAGCTTGTTATAAAATCCATCTTGTTGTTGGTTGGGAGCATATATTCCCAGTAATAATGTCCTTTTCCCTTCTAGTACCAGATCTATTGCAATATATCTTCCTTGGGAGTTCTGCTTCAATTAATTCAGCTTTCATATCCTTCCTTAAGTAGATGACTATACAATTTTTCTTCTCTGAGGCAGAAGCTATAAAGTGTTGTCCAAGTCTTGTATTAATCAAGTATTTTTGATCAGTTGATCTAATGTGAGTTTCTTGCAAACAAATTATATCATTCTTGAACTGTTTAAGATAGTGATTTATTTTCTTCCTTTTCTGTGAGGAATTTAATCCATTGACGTTCCATGTTAGAAACTTAGTTGTCATCTTTGACTCCCTGAAGCTTTTTTAGAGCCATCTGAACATCCTGGAGTTTAACCTTTGGCCTGACTCCTCCCACTGCTTCTAAGCTGGTGACTGTAGCATCTTGACCGGTAACAGGTGTTTGTTGTGATTGTTGCTTTTTTAATTGTTGGTCCATTCGTCTGGTAATAACATGGGTTTGTCTTTGTTCCTTGGTTCCTTGTGCTTCTGAGAGAGAAAGATGATCCATCCTTGTTGATAATTGTGTAGTTTGCTGTCTATCTTGTCCTTCTTCTTCTCTTTCTCTAGGTCCAGGTGGAGTGGGGTGTCTGGCCTTCAAGATATTATGATAGAAATCTCGAGCCTTCCATACCGAATTAAGACGGTATCTTTGCCCCTCAAAAATGAGTGCTAGCCCAACTGGTGCATCCCATCTGAACTGTAGCTTACGATTTTTAAGCTCCTCGACTAAAAAGGCATAGTCTTTCCTGGATCTTAGCATTTGAGGTAGTATCTCTTTCAAAACAGTCACTTCCTGACCCCCAATTTGAAGCTTGGTTTTATAGGACTCTTGCAATATCATATTTCTCATCTCTCTTGTGGTAAAGTAAATCACAATGTCCCTTGGAAGCTGCTTCTGTCTAGCCAGCCAGGAGTTAGCACAATAAACCTTATCAATTTGCCAATCAAAATTCCCCCCTGGCTTCCCATCAGACTATCGAAAGTTTCTGAGAGAATCTGTTTCAGATTTTCCTGGTTGTTTTCACGTAAACCTCTTATTTATAGTGCAAGTTCCATTTGTCTATACTGTAACATAATAATTTCTTTTCCAGCATCTTCAACTTTTTGTTGAACCACATCCATTTTGGATACCAAATTAATGTTAGAGTCATTAAGATCTTCTATTCTGCTTTCAATTCCGGACACATAATCTGAAAACGAATTAAGAACCCCTAACATATCATCCCTGATCTTCTGAAGCCGGGTCTCAAGTTTATCAGGCAGTTCTTTATGAGCAACAGATATCTCTTCCTTAAATTTTGTTTCCATCGTAACTACATGATTTTTAAATGCTTCAGCCAGTTCCTTTTGAAAAGTTTCTTTAGTTAACGGCTCCCCTATGGTGGGAGGAAGTAATGACTGTAGTTTTGTGCCAGGGGCAGGCGAACTGCTTGTACTTTTTGAAATGGGGGGGGGAACCTTTGGGGTAGGGTTTTGCTTAGAAGCCATTCCAAGTTTTATTCTTTTTCAGCCAATTAATAAGTCTCTGCTGGTCGATTGTGCAGCTGTTACTGTTTAAATTAGTATTACGTCACTCCTTTCCTTTGAAGTTTTAAACTCCGTAGAGATCAAAGCCCAAACAGTATTATGAAGCTGCTCAGCGCCATTTTGAATATCTCTTTAGCAGGTAAGATATCAGAAGGAATTCTTGTAAAAATGAAGCTAAGGATTAA
This sequence comes from Thamnophis elegans, assembly GCF_009769535.1. Lineage (NCBI taxonomy): Eukaryota > Metazoa > Chordata > Lepidosauria > Squamata > Natricidae > Thamnophis > Thamnophis elegans. Next base: position 70,075,982 of record NC_045558.1, read on the forward strand.
TACAAACAATTAAAAGTTCACGTGTACAGGGTCTGCTTGTCTTGGATTCAGTAAATCAAATTTTGTTCTGAGGATGGGAAGTTTGCTTTGTGCTGCTAATAGCAGCAGGAATTCCTGACATGGAGACAATTCTGCTCTCCAGTGCCCTCCCCCCTCCCAGAGTCGATCTGAGAGAGTTAGTTAGCGTGTTGCCCAGCACAATTAGCTCACCTTTTCTTCTTGGCCCGTATAAAAGGTAAACAAGCTGTCAGATGGCTGGTGGATTGCTCATCCGGCAGTTTAACGCGACCAGGATTCCGGAGCTGTAATGACCAGCTCCCACCAGCAAGCCCCTCCCCCACCGGAAGTGGTTTTTTTCTTTTTCTTTTGCTGATGTTCTTTCTTTGGGGGGGTGCTTTTTTCCATATGATTTAAATCAAGAGTTATTTCAGGTTCCTAGAAAAATGAAGCTCTTTTTTCTCCCTGCTGTGGCTCCCTGTTGGCTGAATTCATTACTGGCTGGTCCCACCCCTGGCCTTCCCCTCCCAGTTACTCCTGTCCTGGCCTGGCCTGAGAAGGTAAGGGTGACAGTGGGGGATAGAGACTTCCATATTCCAGAGTGGGAGTGAAGCACCCCTGTACTTGCCTTATCTCACAGGGGCTTCTTCTGGCTCTTGTTGGAGCTATGCATGCCTCGGTCGCTGTGGGAGACGCGAGACTTGCTCTCTGCCCCAAGACTCTGGCTCAGCTGTGGCTGATGCTCTGCATGATAATGGGCTCCAGGAAGAGGAGGGGATGCCATCTCCCCCATTGTGAAGTGTGCTAAATTTAACTGTGCTACACAAAGTGCTGGGAGAATAGCAAGAAAGCCATAGAAGTGGCAACAGCAGTGGCTGTGGCTGCAGCCAGGCCGGGCCAGTGTCTCGGGGCGGAGAACATGTCTCCTTTCTCTTTTTTGATATTTGGATTATAAAAATAAATTAACAAGATGAAGAAGATAACAGCATATTCCTCATCAACAGAATAACCTCTAGCCCTACAGTGCAAAAATCATCAAATACAACAACACAACAAGATAAAGCAAGTATGGAGTTAAAAAGTATGTTTCAGGCTATGCATTAAGACCTCAAAGAAAGAACAGACAAATTGGATGAAAAGTTAAAGAGATAATAGGAAAAAATGACCAAAGACTGCAGAAAATTAGAAGAAAAGGTGGACATAACAGAGAAGAAAATGAAGGAGATGGATTATAGACTGACAACAATAGATAAGAAGCAAGAAAAAATAAATATTTTGTCGGAAATGGACAAGGCTGATTTTTATTTCCGATTCCAAAATAATGAAGAAGAAAAGGAAGAGAACCTAGCAGAAAAAATCGCCAACATATTGGTGGACGGACTGGAAGAATCCAAAGAAAAGATGCTAAGCGGGATTGATGAAACTTACAGGGTCCATACAAAATATGCTACAAGAAATGAACTACCCAGAGAGGTACATGTACGATTTACTAAGGAAACACTGAGAACAGAGATCCTGCAAGCTGCAAGGAATACTACAATAAAATACAAATCTAAAGAAATAATAGTCCTTAAACAAGTGCCAAGAAGGGTGAGAGAGAGCTAAGAAGAGAATATCAATTTCTGACCAAATGCCTACTAAAAAAAGAAATTAACTTCAGATGGTTAATACCAGAAGGGATACTATTAGCTTGGTAGGAACAAATACAGTAGAGAAAGCAGAGCTATTTTATGAACAACACATTGGACCACAAGAAGAAGAGAGAGGGAGAGAAGAAAGAGGAACAAAGGTACAAGAAGAGAAGGGGAAAGAACAGAGAGAACTAGATACAGAACAAGAAGAAAGAGCGTTAAGAGAAGGAGCAAGAGCAAAAGAGATGACAGAACAAACAGAGATGAGAGTGACTAGATCAACTAAAATGACAAAAAATTAGGACATGGAAGAAGAAATAAAAATAATTTGATTAAACATAAATGGACTAAATTTGAGCATAAAAAGAAAGATGACATTTAATAAATTAGAGAAATTGAAATTAGATATAATATGCCTGCAAGAAGTGCATATTAAAAAACAACACAAAAATATTTGGATTATCCAACATTGGGGATGCTGTATATGACAATTGCCGATCAAAGCAAAAGAGGTGTGGCACTGTACATTAAAAAGAGAATACAATCAAAACAAATATTTGAAGATGAAGAAGGAAGAATATTGATAGTGGAAATGATGATGAATAATAAAAAAATATTGATGGTGGTGATATATGCGCCAAATGACAATCAAGAAGAATTTTATGGAAAACTCCACAAAAAGATAATAGAATATGAATATGAAGAAATATGCATATTAGGAGACTTTAATGCAATAGTAAATAATGAGCTGGATCATAAAGAGAATAAGAAGGAGAACACATCCCTATAAAATGTATGGGATACCAACAAGGCATATACTAGAGCAGTGGTCCCCAATCTTTTTATCGCTGTGGACCAGTCAACGTTTGATAATTTCACCGCGGCCCGCTGAGGGGGGGACATTGATTGTTTATATTTTAGATTGTTTTGATTTAATAATTTTAATTTAATTGTATTTAAACATGCTTTCAAAATAAAATACAGTTACACCAAAAAATGAATATAAAGTGATTTAACATTTTAACTCACTAGAACGCTAAATCAATGAGAACCCTGAGCTTGTTTCTTTGCAACGAGATGGTTCCATCTGGGGGTAATAGGAGACAATGACACCCGAAGTGGGTTGCTTATGTCCAGTTTATTCTGTTGTTTTGTTTTGGTTGCTCTCACTGCAGAAAACCCCACTTCACACAGATAGGATGTCGGAAATGGCAATAGGGATTTAAGTGCTGTGGTGGCAATCTCAGGGTATTCTGCCATGACTTTAATCCAGAACACCGGCAGAGTTGTTGTCTCGAACGTAGTTTTAAGGCTGCCGTCATTTGCAATCTCCAGCAGTTGATCTTCTTTTTGCACAGACATGCTAGATCGATAAGGAATGGGTCGTGGATCCATTCCTTACCAGTTCATGGGTCTTTTGTGGTTGGGAAGTAGCACTCTCGAACTCTTTTAAAAGCAAAGACAGGTGATCGTGTACCAACTGGGAGAATGAATGCTCAGGCTCAGTCTCACCTAAAATCCCAGCTAATGTCTGGAACATATCCAAATGCCTGTGTTCACGCGCCGTCCCACAACTCCAGTTTGGCTTTAAATGCAGCTACTTTGTCTGCCAACTTGAGAACAGTTGTCATTTTCCCCTGAAGGGACAGATTGAGTTCATTGAGCAGGCTGAATATGTCACACAAGTAAGCCAGTTTTGCGACCCATATCTTGTCATTGAAATGTGCTGCCAGCAATGACTTTTTTTCTGAGAGAAATCTTTGCAATGGCTCTCATAATTCAAATACTCTGGTTGGCAATTTTCCTCTGGATAACCATCTTATTTCTGTGTATAAGAGAAGGCATCTGTGCTCTGCGTCCGTCTCCTCACAAAGCTGCTCAAACAGGCGTGAGTTAAGAGCGTGTGCTTTGATGTGGTTAATAACTTTAACGACATCAATCAATACACTATTAAATTCCGGTGACATTTTTTGGCTTTCCAGCATTTCCCTGTGAATGATACAATACGTAGATTTACTCTCAGGTGTAACTTCCTTAATCTGAGCAGTTAAACCAGACAGTCGTCCGGTCATGGCAACAGCTCCGTCTGTGCATATGCTGACACAAAAGGACCATTTTAGTTGTCCTGATATATAACCATTGTTGTGGCCTGGCAGGAGCCGTTAGAGCTGCTGCCAGACTCCGACAGCAAGGGGGCTGATGAGTCGGCCTTGCAGGAGAGGGAGGACCCTGGACAGGTTGTCGACGCTGAGCAGGGTGAGGAGAGACTGGGTGGCCACCAGGTGGCGGGAGAGCCTTGGATCAAAGGGAATGTTCCTGAAAGTATTTGGGAGTTATGTCAGGAGGCAAACAGGCTGAGGTCTACTCAGCGTAAAGGACAAAGGAGGACTCACAGGAGATGATAACGAGAAGCTGTTGCTCATTAGGATTTCCTCCTGAGGATAAAAGACTGATGGTGCCATGCCCTGGTTGCAGAAGTCAACGTTCCATTTCTGTTCCAGTCAACATTCTCCGTTCATGTGCAATCATCGAGAAAAGCACTTGGATACGTGACTTGATTTATATACTCCTGTTTTCCATCGAGAAAAGCACTTGGATAAGTGACTTGATTCATATAATCCTGTTTTGTAGCAGTTTATGAGTTAGGACTTTTGCCAGAGCATTTATCTGTGTTTATTTTGGGGCTTGCAGCCAGCAAGAGCTGGGACTGATAAAAACATTCCTTTGAACATTCTGTTTGGCTTTCATTTCTGAACGGACAAGGTGGGGGTCAGAACAACCATCCAGTAACTTGAACAGTTCTGCTCCTGTGGTGTTGATTGGCAAAGATAGTGCACATAAGAAATCCTCATGCACATCCTCCTGATATAGATATCGCACATAAACAAGTAGTATTGCCTTGTTGTTGATATCTGTAGATTCGTCAACCTGGAGTGCATACCACGGTGATGTATTAATCCTCTCCAACAATTGTGTCTCAATGTCTTTGGCTATTTCCTCAATGCGCTTAGTCACAGTGCTAGCTAACAAAGGTACATGTGCTATCTTTTCCACAGCAGCTTCTCCTAGAAGTTCACGGCAAATGTCTTTAGTGGAGGGCAAGATCAATTCTTCACCAATAGTGAATGGCTTTTTAGCCTTAGCAATATGGTTAACCACCAAATATGATGCTCTCAGTACATTCTCCTTTATTGATGTGGTGGCCCTCATAAATTTCTTCTGTCCTTCGTGTTCCCGTTTTTTTCTTTCAAAATACTCCAGGGGCTTGTCTTTTAATCCAGGGTGCTTGGCGTTCAAGTGGCGAAGCCGTTTTTAAGGTTTCATTGCCTCATTAGAGAGCTGGTCGCCACAAACTATGCAGAGTGGGGTTGGTGTGTGGGAATCACCCAATAAATCCATATTTCAAGTAGGACTCATGGTATTGTCTGTTAAAAGTTTTATGTTTCTTTGATGTTTAAGGCTCTTCTTCTGTCTCTTCACTGGGCCTTTTCTTTTTCCCAAGGAAACTTTCTAATGATGTCTGTTTCGTACTCATTTTTGCTAATTTGTGGGTTAAATTTGAGCAAACATAATATACATGTACACCAAGCCCTGTTAAACATGAGAAAATACCGGTGAACAGAGAGAAGAGCACCCCAATATCACGATATTTTGCACATGCGTGGTATTGGTGCGGCTTTAGGTGACATCTCTCAGCTCGCAGTTAACCTCTCGTCCATGGAAAGTCGAACAAACCCGAGAGAAATACACCACAGTAAATAAAATGGAAATAATGTAATGTTCCTTGGGCAGCCCGGTACCATTTGATCCATGGACCAGTACTGATCTGTGGCCTGGGGGTTGGGGACCACTGTACTAGAGGACTAGTAATGACTTATTTAGGAAAAAGAAATAAACAAAATAAACAAACATGAAAGAAGATAGAGGAGGAATACAGGAGACTGGAAATAGAAGTACAAAGAAACCCACAAAATGTTAAAATTAAAAACTTGATGAACCTAGAAAAACATACATTGAATTTAATGGAAAACAAAGAAGTGGCAAATAAAGTAAAAGCCATAAGGCATTTTTTTTTGAAAATTTTCCACATCTGCTTTCATCTTGGGCCACCAGAATTGCCTTCTAGCTAGGTGGTTTTTATGCTAATCAGGAGTCATGGCTATGCTGTAGGACCTGAAGCCTCAAACTGGCAGGAACATACAGTTTGGATCCTTTCCAAGCTAACCCATCTTGTAGGTCAGGATTTCCCAATTTTCTTCAAACCACTGGTCGACTGGGAATGCAGACTTCAGCTGTCCTGTGGTTGCTCTGATGTCTGGTTTGACCTCCTGTGGTGACTTGAGCCAATGGTTATGAAGGGGGAATGGTCACATGGATGACCTCCTCCCTCCAACTATTAAATTGCACCTTTCTTGACAAGGCATCCACTAGCAATTTCTTTCCCCCAGGATGTATTATAGCTCAAAACCGAACCGTTTGAAGGACTTGCTTAGCGAAAGCTTCTGAGGAGTCTTTAGGTCTTTGAGGCTCTTGCAGTTAGTCTAGACCTCAAAAGGCACTTTACTCCCCTCTAAGAAGTGCTGCCAGGAAAGGGGAGTCCAGTTGATTGTGCAGGTTTCCTTTTCCCATATTGCCCACCGACTTTCTGTGTTGGTGTGCTTCTTGGACACATAGATGCAGAGTAGGAGTTGACCTTGTTATGGCCACATCACTTGGCCAACGAACTGCCATTTGTGGTTGGGGAATGTGTTATTCAGTGAATAGTTTGTTTAATCTCTCTAACGCCCTTTGGCAGTCCAGTGACCAGGCCAGTGGTTGATTTGGTCATGGTTTTGTAGCATGGCCCCCTGTTTTCAGCAGCTCCATCAGGGGTAGGACTACTTTTGCAAATGCTGGGATGAACTATCTGTAAAAGTTTGCAAACCCTAGGTAAAGTAAAGCCAAAGTTCCTTCCCTCGTATCCACATGGGCATCACATGGTCCAATCAGGTCACTATCCCAACTGTAATTGACTTTCAGTCATGCCTCCACCTCACATCTCCACTCCCACTCCTATTCCCACAGCTTGCCCATCCACCGCTGTGGCATCCCTGAAGATTTCAATTTAAAGATGGCTCCACGGCTGACAGTGGCTTCCTGGGGTTCAATAATATCAATGATGACAGAGCATTGGTGATGGAAGAAACTGCCGATAGTAAATTCTATGTTTCCAATTTGGATATTGTTTTTCTTGTACATATATTGGAAGGTCTACAAAGAATTTTATAATTCCCAAATAAGGATAATTCAGAATTAATCTAGATAATTGCTTTAAGAATTAAAGAGAATTAGAATTGCTTTATGTGAACTCCATCTTCCCCTATTAATTGTGATCTTTCTAAATGTTAGAAGTGCTGGTTTAATAGTATATTTTCCTTCCCATCAAATTGTTCTTACTGCTTAAAGAAGGGAACAGAGTTATTGGATTGATTCGATTATCTGAAACATCATTTCTCAAAATCTTTCCCTTGCTTTAATCTTCCCCCTACAAAAAGTCACATTTTTCCAATAAAGAAAACAAACAAGAAAACCTGGGAGGGCAGACTTATTGTACTTTCGTCTTTATTCTTTAGTTGTATCACCTAATGGAGATGGGGAGAAAAATCAACTAGTCTGTCCTTTACAGATTTTTAGGGTGACCCCAGGGGTCAGGGGTGGGAGATGGGATGTATCAGGAGTATGGAAGGTCATGGGAGGCCCAATGAAAGTGTACCTGCACTAGACCTCCCAAATTCCTCCCTATCCAAGGCATTCCTTGCTCCACTTAATAACCTACACTTTCATTTAATGATTACTCTGGGGAGAGCAGGGGTGGCTGATTACTATTTAAGGCAATTAATTTAACCTTTGTCCTGACTTCTGACCATAATGGGAAGGCTCCATCACAATCATAACTTGAGGGCTACCTGTAAATCTTAGCTGGCTATTTGCAAATAGAAATCATAGTTTGCACAATTTAAGACATTGTTTAGCTGTTGTGGTTCGGCAGGAGCCATTGGAGCTGCCGCCAGACTCTGACAGCGAGTGGTCTTATGAGTCGGCCTTGGAGGAGATGGAGGATCCTTGACAGGGTTCCGACTCCGAGCAGGGTGCGGAGAGACTGGTTGGCCCCCAGGTTGGCCACCAGGTGGCACCTGAGCCTTGGATCAGTGGGGAGAAGACAAGAGTGAGTGATCCAGAAAACACCTGAGTTATTCTGGGATGCACGCCATCGAAGGGCTACTTGGCATCAAGAACAACTGCGTAATTACAGGAGGTGATTACGTTCAACTGATGCTCATTAAGATCCTCTCCTGATTATAAAAGAGACTGCTTGTGCCACGCCCTTCTGCAGAAGTCAACGTTAAGGACTAACAAGAAACAAACTTGGCAGGCTGGATTGCTGCCAGAGTTTGTTTGCATTGCTGCCAAGTTTTGTAGGACTTGTTGCCAGAGTGCTTATCTCTTTGTTTAGGTGGCTTGCAGCCAACGAGAGTCTGGACTGATTAAAAAACATTCTCATTTACGTTGGTTTCAGCATTCGTTCCTGGACGGAGAAGGGGGGGTCAGAACAGATTGACTTCTGCCCCAGACAAACCTCCATTCAGCTACAATGGAGCAACTCCATGCTGAGAATGCCCAGTTGGCTCAACAGCTTGCTTTGCTGACTGGTCAAGCCTCTCAGCTTCTGGGACATGCTAACACCCACCAGCCAAGGAGGAAGTATCCAGTGGCTACACCAGACAAGTTTGATGGCAATCAAGCTATGTTTGCAGCGTTCCTGGGACAATGCCAGCTGTTTATCAGCTTGAAAACAGAGGACTTTCCCACCGACTGGACGAAGATGGGATTGATCATCAGCTTGCTCTCAGGCACAGCTGCCCGTTGGGCTATGCCATTGCTATCTCAGCCTAGCCCTCTGCTGGATGATTTCCAGGGCTTTTGTAATCATCTCCGGCTGATATTTGAGCATCCCATTAAGGAAGAAACAGCCACCAGATGACTCAGGGCACTGCAGCAGGGCAATGGCTTCTTGCAGGATTATGTCAGTGAATTTTGGCTGATTAGTCAGGACTCTGCTTGGAATGAGCCAGCCCTTATGGATACTTTTCAGGACGGGCTGTCCGATGACTTACAGGATGAACTGGCGAGGGTGCACAGGCCACTGAGGTTTGACGCATTGGTCTATTTGTGCCTCCAGATAGACGCCCAGCTGCAGAGGCGGAGGCCTTGCCGTGCATCTCAGGAGACCACTAGTGTGCCGGTTCCTCAGGAGACTGCAGTTGCCAGGGGGAAGCCCATGGAGTTGAGTGCCGCCACACTCCGTGTGGCACGCACGATGATGGACAGATGGCACACGAGGAGGTTGTGTTTTTCTTGTGGGGCTCTTCGACATTTAGCCACAGTTTCCCTTAAAAGAATAGGGAGGCTGCAAGGTCTGAGACCAACCCCTCAGCTCCAGAGCCACGTGTCAGGACTAGGGCACACTCCGAAACAGAGATGGATGGGCCGCCACAGCACATGGTTCTAGCAGCACACATCCTCTTGTTGGGTAGTCCGCAGGGAATTCCAGTCCATGCCTTGGTCGACTTTGGGGCTACCACGAGCTTTATGGATGCGGCGTTTGTTACAGCATACAACGTCCCTCTGTGTCGGGGGACCCACCAATGCCGGTCGAGACTATTATCATTTATCATTTTATCATTTATCATTTATCATTTATTAAGATTTATAGGCCGCCCTTTTCCCTGAGGGGACTCAGGGCGGCTTACAATCACAAGGGAAGGGGGTGCAGTATCAAAAGACAAAACAAAATGTGAACAAAGAAAAAAAAAATAAAACACAACTTTCGTTCAGCAATCAACACTCGGGCGGGTAACTTGGAAACCTATCCCCAGGCCTGCTGGGAGAGCCAGATCTTGAGGGCTGCGCGGAAGGTCTGGATGGTGGTGAGGGTACGAATCTCAACGGGGAGATCGTTCCACAGGGTCGGAGCTGCAACAGAAAAGGCTCTCCTCCGTGTTGACGGATGGTTGCTTCTGTCTGGGCCTATCAAGGCCGCCACGCAACCTTTGTGTTTGATCCTCGGGGAGCACGAGGAGGCCATCCAATTTTACGTGGCTTTGGGCCTGCATTTCCCCATGGTCTTGGGCTTGGCTTGGCTGCGGAAGCTCAACCCTCAGATCTACTGGTTACAAAATCTGGTCACGTTCCCATCACTGCAATGTGTCGACCACATCCGGCAGGTCTGTGCTGCCCAGGTATCCAGCTCGCCCAAGGTGGACGTGCCACCGGATTTAGCAGACTTCGCGGATGTCTTCAGCGAACAGGAGGTGGATCAACTGCCACCGCATCAGCCTTATGACTGTCCCATCTACCTGGTACTTGATGCGAAGCTCCCTACGGGTCGTCTGTACTCCATGTCTGAGCCGGAGTTGGCCACGTTGCGGGACTTTCTTGATAAAAACCTTGCCCAGGGGTTTATCTGGCCTTCGTCCTCGACCTTGTCTGCCCCGGTTTCGTTCATGAAAAAGAAGACCGGGGATCTGAGACTTTGTTGCGATTACTGGTGCCTGAATGCCATCATGGTATGTAACTGGTACCCGCTACCCCTGATTTCAGAGTTGTTGGAATGGCTCTGGGAGGCAACGATATTCACGAAGTTGGATTTACGTGGCACCTACAACCTGGTTCGAGTCAGGGCGGGGGACGAATGGAAAACGGCCTTTGGCACCCAGTATGGACATTTTGAGTACATGGTCATGCTGTTCGGGTTGACCAATGCGCTGGCGGTCTTCCAACATTTTATGAAAAATATCTTCCGGGACCTATTAGATCAGTTTGTCATCATTTACCTGGATGACATCTTTTTTTTTTTTTTTTTTGTGCTTTGAAACAGAACTTTTTAATTTTTCTTTAAAAAAAAACACAAATATGTCATCATTTGTCAATCATTAAGACATTGAAGTACAATTTTTTTTGTGTGTGTGCCCCTCCCTCCCTCCACCCCCCCACCCCCCCTCCTCCTTCCCCCCCCACGACTTCCCAGAACCCGTACACGGTATGGATTTTTAACTAACACAGTCTAAAATCTATTGAGAAAAAAGAAATAAAGAAATTAATGACATTCTAGATTGACCTTAGCTTCTTCTTACTGAACTAACTTTTAACAGTTTAAATCATTTCTGATCTTAAGCATAGGCAAAGGAGCTTTGACGAGGGGTGTTAAATTCTAATGTAATATGATTGCACATGTATACTGTTTTCTCTTATTTTTTCTTTAAAACTACGATATGTTAAGTATATTGTTATGGAAGTACAAATACTATCAACATAGATTGGAGTTTGCTCAGAAGCAGAAATACACCAATGAGAGGAAGAGTGGGAAACAGAAGGGAGATGGGAAGAGAGGGAGAGGAGAGGGTAAGGGGGGAAGATGAGGAGGATAAGGAGGAGCGGAATGTAGAGAGAAAGATGGGATAGGAGAGAGAGTAAGGGGGGAAGATGAGGAGGGTGAGGATAAGGAGGAGTGGAATGTAGAGAGAGGAGAAGGAGAAGGGAAGGGGAAATAGAGCAGGAAAGGATGATGGAGGGAAGATAGGAAATAGGAGAGAGGTAGAAGAAAGAGGTGTATGGAGAGCAGAAGAGCTAACAATGGGCTTTTATCTTTTTTGGGGGGGGCGTTGATGACAAGAGGAACTGATGTAATCATTATTTATTACTATATGATACTGGCTATGTATAGTATACATGTGATTGTATGTTATGAAAATGGAAATAAAAAATATGTTTTAAAAAAAAGTGACTTATAACCAGTACTCATACTTATGATTACTGTAGCATCCTCTTGGTCCCATGATCAACTAGCATATATTTGCGACAGTTGTGGTGTCCCAGGGTAATGTGATCTCCATTTATTACCATCCCACTGGGCATCTGATGTAAATTCAATAGGGGAATCTGAGTTCACTTAATGATCATGTGATTCATTTAACTGCAGTGATTCACTTAATAACCATGGCAAAAAATAATCATAAAATTTGGCATGACTCACATAACAATGCCTTGTCTAGCAACAGTAATTCTGGTCCCAATTGTCGTCGCAAGTTGAGAACTACCTGTACTTTGACAACCATTGTATCTTCTTTCAAGATGCAAATGATTATAATAGCCTTGTTTTCCTTTCTTCAATCTCACAGAAAGAAGGTGAGACATTGAAGGTTCAGTTTTTTCAGGTGTTAGATTTTTCCTGAGTTTTAATTCTTCTCATTAACTAGTTTGCAAGAAGCCCATCATTTCCCATCTCCTGAACCAGGATATCTGGCTTGAGATCCATTCTGCTATGTATATCCTCACCTACCTATTCTTTACAGTTGGGATCTATCTAAATGTTCTTTGGTGACCATAGCAACAGCAGTAAAACCTGCCCACTCCTGCTCATGTTACCTCCTGCTAACAGTTTTACCTTCTGGAAGGAGCTATCTTGGATTAATTAACAAGGGGCTATAATGTAAGAAAGATAATTGTACTGTGATTTGAGTCATGATACATAGCTGTGAAGTAAATGAATGTGGGATTTTTTATGGATATGGCAGAAATAATAATTAGTATGAATAAATGTTCCTGCCTCCTTCACTTGTCTTCATGGTATTATTGTAAGATCTTTGTCAATCTAGTACAGACTCATAATACAAGCAAACCGTGGTTTAGACAGAACCCAACATTAAAGCATAGTAATAGTATATTTCCCAATAATTTCTATTTGCTTTATTTCTATCATAACAGAAAATAACAATGGCAAGTAAGAAGAAAGAAATTCAGCTACAGGTATCTTGTTATTCTGTTAGTTCAATTACCCAACTGTTCTTTAAATAAGCAAGCAAATTGAGGAAATAATGTTCTCTGTATATTTTTACTATAGGCAGTAATACTCACTCAAACACAATGGGATGAGATGCTGCTAAATAAAGGTCTAACAGGTAATTTTTCTCTGTGTCTCTACTTATTACATATTGTTTACATGTATTTTGGCACATGTGTGTTTCATTTTGTGTACCAAAATGCAGACCATTTGCAAATAGATGCTTGTTATAAACTTGGAATGGAACCTCCCACCACCACCACCACCTTTGGTAATTTCAAATTGCAAAAAATATCCCTGCAGTCCCAGCCATTTCTGCCCAACAAAAAGGGAACTTTGCTAAACTTAATTATCAACTGAGCGAGAACAAGAAAAGAAAGGCATAAGGTTCTCCTCCCCCATAATATTATTATTACAAACTCCTGGAGCTGGTTAGTTTAATTTTAATTTTAAACAGATTAGATACAAATATATATTTAAGAAAGCTCACATGTGCATATAGAAGAAAAATGATAGCATAGACAGAACAAAATAAAGCAAAATAAAATTCCTGAACTCACAAGGGACATGTAACGTTAATATATTCAATACTTTTTAAACAAGTATTTAAATCTAAATTCCCTGTCAACAAATGGCCTTTCTGTGCTCCTAATTAGCTCTTTTTGCAACTTTTGTCCATTTTCAATTTTCCATCCCTTTAATACTGATTGATTTCTCCTTTTAGAATTAAATTCAGAAACTCGTATAAGCTATTTTTAACATAATGTGTAATTTTTCAGCTGATATGATGCTAGAGAAATCAATTGTTGGAGATTTCATCATTTCTTTTTAATAGTGAGCTGTTTTGACAACTAGGGGAAATGATGAGAGACAGGTTTGAGGAAGTGTCTTCACACACCCCTGCTTGATTTTGCCTGGCCTGTTATTAGTTAAATGTACCTCTATACTTAACAAATGAAGAAAAAAAATCTTGTTCCACTCTCTCTTACGCTTCCCTCTTTTCAAGTCCTAGATTAGATAGAAGTTATTTCTTAATCTAATTTTAATTCAAATAGAACGAATTCTTCCAGTATTCATTGATAAGAGGGCTAAATCCATGTTCTGCATCAGTGGTGGATTCCAGGCAGTACGCCCCGGTATGGGCATATCGGTGGCAGCTGGGAATAGTGGCCACTGTACCAGAACAGTGTTTTGGAGGGCCCGCCCACCCACCCGCGTTCCTTACTTGTATTTAAGCCAACCAGGCCATTTGGTCACGTGCACATAGTGTAGGGCACCTGCACGACCTCCATTGAGAAGCTGGAGCATCGCAGGGTGGTGAGTACGCATGGATGTGCATGCGTGCACAGTGCATATGCCCAAGGTGGACGCCCAGCCCCATCGCAGTGTACCGGTTGTGTCGGGATCTGGAACCCACCACTGCTATGCATGCAGGACAACTATATTATGAGCATTTGATTTGTTTTATAATCTTGGTATTCTCTCTGCATTCTGCATATGCTCAGAAACCCACCTTCTAAGAAAGACTTGTGCTGGTTTCAAATCACCAAAGCCATCCCTGCAGTCCCAGCCTTTCAGTGCCAAAGAGAAATTTCTGCCTGACACAAAAAGGAACTTTGCTAAATTCAATTATTTAAAAAAACATTTTATTAAATTATAGACTTATAAAATACAAAATACAAAAGTGAGGGGGGAGGGGGAAGAGAAGTGAGGAAAGCGGAGAGGGAGAAAAAGAAGCATTGACTTCCAATTCTTTCTATTACAGTAAAATAAGGCATTAACATCAAATTACAGCTTTTTGCTTTTCGATAATAGTATGAACAAGTCATTTCTATAAAGATCTATCAATCTAATCTATAAAACCCAAAGTCAGAGTTTCATTCTTTTCCACATCAAGCACAAAGTTCAGTAACAGTTTCCATATGGAAACAAAAGGGGGCGGTGCTCATCTCTGTTTCAAAGCCGAAGAGTCAGTGCTGTCCAAAGATGTTTCCGTGGTCATGTGGCCGGCATGACTAAATGCCAAAGGCACACAGAATGCTACTACTTTCCCACAAAAAGTGGCCCATTTTAAATGCTTTCGAACTTCTAGGTTAGCAAAAGCTGGGACAAGTAAGCTCACTCCGTTACACAGCGCTAGGGATCCAAACTGCTGAACTGCTGACCTTCTGATAGCAAGCTCAGCATCTTAGGCACTGAGCCACCACAGCCCTCCATGTCCCACTATGTCCACTGATAAACATCCATTCTTTATTTTTACACTTCCAACATTCATTTGACGTGCTTTTATACATCTTAGATAACGTATCTGGTGTTAAATACCAATGATATATCATCTTATAGAAATTATCCTTTATATTATAATTTAATGTAAATTTTAAACCCTTCAACCACATATTTTTCCATTGTCCAAGCATCATATTATATCCAAAATTCCTTGCCAACTGAATCATACAATGTTTTACATGTTAATTTTCCAAATTCAATTTCAGTAACATTTTATAAATTTTAGCAATAATATATTCATCATTGCCATATAATGAAAGTTCCAGTTCATTTTTACCAAAATTAAATCCATAGCAAATTTTATCCAATTTGAACCTTTCTTTTAGTTGCTGATAAATAAATCAATGGCCAGCATAACCTTTTGATTCAAGCTCTTCCCTTGGCTTTAGTATTGGATCACCAGAATTAAAAGATAAAATTTTACCACAAATCAGCCATTCTGGTTTTGCCACTATTTCTTTTCTTTAAAAAGCTTCCTGTCGTGACACCAAAGGGACAGCTTCTTAGAGAGCCTTGTTTTATATTTATTCCAAACTCTTAGCATGTCTAACAAAATGGTTTTTTTTTTAAACAGAACTTTTTTATTTTTCTTTAAAAAAAAACACAAATATGTCATCATTTGTCAATCATTAAGACATTGAAGTACAATTTTTTTTTGTTGTGTGTGCCCCTCCCTCCCTCCACCCCCCCACCCCCCCTCCTCCTTCCCCCACCCCCGACTTCCCAGAACCCGTACACGGTATGGATTTTTAACTAACACAGTCTAAAATCTATTGAGAAAAAAGAAATAAAGAAATTAATGACATTCTAGATTGACCTTAGCTTCTTCTTACTGAACTGACTTTTAACAGTTTAAATCATTTCTGATCTTAAGCATAGGCTAACTGGAATTTCTTAGTCCCGTATTTATTTTGTATATAGTCAATCCATTTTTTCCAGTCTCGTTTATATATCTCATTTGAATGATCTTTGAGATATGCCGATATTTTAGCCATCTCGGCTAAGTTTGTTACTTTCAATGTCCATTCTTGGATTGTAGGCAAGTCTTCCTTCTTCCAATATTGCGCCACCAACAGTCTTGCTGCAGTTATCAGGTGCAGAATCAAATTAGTCTCTACCACTGTAAAGTCAGTACATATACCTAGTAAAAATAACTGAGGAATAAACTTTATCCTTCTTTTAAAAACATTTTGCATGACCCACCATATTTTTATCCAAAATGCCTTAACCTTTTGGCAGGTCCACCATATATGATAATATGTAGCATCGAGAGAACCACACCTCCAACATTTAGGCTGTACATTCGGATACATAGAAGCCAGCTTTTTAGGATCTAAATGCCATCTATAGAACATCTTGTAAAAATTTTCTCTCAGATTTTGAGCTTGTGTAAATTTCACATTTCTTACCCAGATTCTTTCCCATGTATCCAACATTATTGGTTCCTCAATATTTTGAGCCCATTTTATCATACAATCTTTAACTAATTCTGTTTCCGAATCCATCTGTATTAATACATTATATATCCTCTTTATATGCATTAAGCTTTGATCTCTTATTTGTTTAAACAGATTATCCTCAACTTGGATAAAACCAATTTTTTGATCTATTTTCCACCTAGCCTGTAATTGCCCATACTGAAACCATGTTTGAACTACCTTCTCCTCTTTTAATACCTCTAAAGATTTTAATTGTAATACCCCCCTTTCCGAGGTAAGAAGCTGTCTGTAAGTAATTCTGTCCTGTTTTTGTGCTGTATTCATATTTTCAACTGCGTGTCTAGGAATTGCCCACATGGGTATCTTGTCATTTAATTTATATTGGTATTTCTTCCAAACCCGCAATAAAGCATTTCTTAAAATATGACTTTTAAAGTTCTTATCCAATTTTTTGTTGAATAACAGGTAAGCATGCCAACCAAATACCAGATCGTGTCCCTCAATATTCAATATTCTATCATTGGTTAAATGAGTCCAATCACTAATTACAGATAATGCCACTGCATCATAATATAGTTTTAAATTAGGTAGTTTCAATCCTCCTCTCTCACGTACATCTTGCATTATTTTCATCTTTACCCTCGGCTTCTTTCCTGCCCACACAAATTTGTTGATACCCTTCTGCCATTCTAAAAGGTTCGCATCTTTTTTAAGTATAGGTAACATTTGGAAAAGAAATAAAAATTTTGGTAAAATGTTCATTTTCACTGCCGCTATCCTACCCAGCAAAGATAAGTGCAATTTCTCCCATTTTTTCATCTCTGTCTGTATGCTATGCCAAAGTGGTTCATAATTATGCTTATATAATTTCCCATTTGAAGTTAAAATGTTAACTCCAAGATATTTGACTTTTTTAACTACCTCACATCCTAGCATCACTCCTAATTCTTCCTTTTGTTTAATATTCATATTTATAGCTAATATTTTGGTTTTTCCTAAGTTTATTTTAAAACCCGACACTTGACCATATTGATTAATCGTATTCATTAAAACCATACTGGATTCCTGCGGTTGTTCCAATATTATGACCAAATCATCCGCAAAAGCGCGGACTCTATATTCTTGCTGCCTAATCTTGATCCCTTTTAAACCATCCAAGCCCCGTATTTTATTCAACAATACTTCCAAAGTTATAATAAACAATAATGGGGACAAAGGACAGCCCTGTCTTGTACCTTTTCCAATTTGAAAAGAGTCTGTTAAATTTCCATTGACTATAATTTGTGCTGTTTGCTGTTGGTATATTGCTTTAATTGACTGTAAAAAATTATCTCCTATCTGCATTTTTGCAGTATCTTCAGCAGAAATTGCCAGTTAACTCGATCAAAGGCCTTCTCAGCATCCAAAAATATAAACGAAGCAGGGATCTGGTTGTTCTTTCCCAAATATTCTAATGCATTAATAATTAATCTAACATTACTTTTCATCTGTCTCCCTTGTATAAAACCTGTTTGGTCCATATGTATCAATTGTTGAATGACCAACATTAACCTATTTGCTAATATTTTAGTAAAAATTTTATAATCTACATTCAGTAATGAAATAGGTCTATAATTTTTGGGTTGAGTAGTATCTTGATCTTCTTTGGGTATCAAAGATATAAATGCTGTCTTCCAAGATGGAGGGACTTTACCTTCCGTTTGAATCATATTAAATAATTCTCTAAGAGGTTCTACCATTTCTAACTGTAAGTTTTTATAGTAAACCGCTGTCAAGCCATCTGTACCTGGTGCTTTCCCTGACTTTAATTGCTTAATTACCTGCAGGATTTCCCCCGAGGTTATTGGTTGATTCAATTTTTGCCTGTGTTCTTCTCTAACTGAAGGTATTTTCTCTTTGTCTAAATATTTGTCTATGTCTAAACCATTAATTTTATCCCCTTTATACAGTTCTGTAAAAAATTCCCAGAAAGCCTTTTGAATCTCTTCCTGTTGAAACACCTCCTTCCCTCTGTAAATCAGTTTAGATATATTTCGAGTTTTCCTTTTTTTCCTAATCTGATAAGCTAACCATCTGCCAGGTTTGTTTGCATTACAAAAAGTATTGTGTTTTGCATATAATAAATTAGTAGCTACCTGGTCAGAGATCAACATGTCAAATTGAGATTTTAATATGTTAATAGCTTCCTTAACCTTTGTATCGTCTGGGTTCATTGTTAACTCCAGCTCTTTTCTCTTAATTTCCTCTTCCAGTTCTGTTCGTTTTAACCCTTGCTTATTTCTATGTGTTTTATTTATATTCATCAAAACTCCTCTCATATACGCTTTGCTTGCGTCCCATACAAATTCCATAGATGTACCCTTATTCATATTCAAAACAAAATATTCAGATAGTAATTTTTTACAATCATTAATATACTTTTCATATCTAAATAAGTTTTCATTCAATCTCCAAGACCTTCTTGCCTGCACTACCCTTCCCAACTCCATCCAAACTGGGTTGTGGTCCGAAAGGACCCTAGCTGCAATCTTTGTTTTCTTGACCCTAGAAAGCAAATCATTAGTGGTTAGGATAAAATCAATCCTTGAAAGGGATTGATGCCTGTCCGAGAAAAAAGTGAAGTCATATTCCTCTGCATTTCTTTCTCGCCAAATATCTCTCAATTCAAAATCATCCATAATGTCAAAGAAAGATTTGGGTAACTTTGCTCGCATCTTGGTATTTAGGCGGGAAATCTTCTTATCTCTCTTAGTATCTATCACTCCATTCCAGTCACCCAATAGTATACAGGAACTATAGTCCCACTGTACTAATTTAGCATGAAGATTTCTATAGAATCTATCTTGCTGTTGATTGGGAGCATAAATTCCCAAAAGTAATGTCTTTTTCCCTTCTAAGATTAAGTCTAAAGCAATATATCTTCCGAAGGGATCTGCTTCTATTAATTCAGCTTTCATATCTTTTCTTAAGTATACAACTATACCATTCTTCTTTTCCATAGCAGAAGCTGCAAAATGTTGACCAAGTTTTGAGTTGATCAAATATTTTTGATCAGTTGACTTGATATGAGTTTCTTGCAAACAAATTACATCGTTCTTAAACTGTTTGAGATAATGAAATATTTTCTTCCTCTTCTGTGGAGAATTCAGTCCGTTGACATTCCATGTTAAAATCTTAGTTGTCATCTTTGGTTGGTTGAAGCATTTTTAGAGCTTCCTGCACGGCCTGTTTAACCTTAGGTCTAGCTCCTCCCACTGCTTCCAGATTTGTTATTGTAGTTCCTTGATCGATGGCCGATGATTGTTGATGCTGTTGCTTTTTAGCTTGTTTCTCCATACGTCTAGTAGTCATGCGGCTAGGTCTTAGTTCCATAGCACCTTGCACTTCTAGAGAAGAGAGATGCTCCATCTTGTCTGGTGGTTGTGTAGTTTGCTGTCTATCCTGTCCTTCTTGTGGTCTTTCTCTGGGTCCAGATGGTGCAGGGTGTCCGGCCTTCAATATATTATAATAAAAATCTCGGGCTTTCCATACAGAGTTGAGGCGGTACCTTTGCTTATCAAATGTAAATATGATGCCAAATGGCACATCCCATCTATACTGTATCTGACGATTTCTGAGTTCTTCGACCAAAAAAGCGTAGTCTCTCCTGGCTCTTAACATTTGAGGTGGTATCTCTTTCAAAACAGCCAGGTCTTGACCGCCAATTTGAAGCTTAGTGTTATAAGACGCTTGCAGTACCATATTTCTAAGCTCTCTTGTAGTAAAATATATAACTATGTGCTTCTGCTTTGCCAGCCAGGAGTTAACGCGGTAAGCTTTGTCAATTTGCCAGTCTTGGTTGGTCCCTGGTCTTCCCATCAGGCGATCAAAAGCTTCCGATAGGATCTGTTTCAGGTTCTCCTGTTTCTCCTCACGCAGCCCCCTTACTCTTAATGCGAACTCCATTTGTCGGTACTGTATCATAATAATTTCTTTTTCAGCATTTTCCACTTTTTGTTCCACCACCTCTGTTTTCAATGTCAAGTTAGCATTGGCATCATTAAGAACCTCTAGAGTATCTTCCATTCCAGAAATATGTTCTGTTAATACAGTTACAAGACTCAGCATGTCGTCTCTAATTTTATCAACCTTAGCGTCAAATTTCTCATACAGCTCCTGTTTAAGTCCTTTTATTTCACTTTTGATTTCTTCTTTCATTTCTTTTATTTCCTCTTTTCTCTCCTCTCTATTATCTCTAAACTTATCTTCCATTTTAATTGTCTGTGCATTAAGAGCCTCGCTTAGATTACTCAGGAAAAATTCTTTCGTTAACACATCCCCAGCAGGGGGCGTAGGAAGCGGAGGCTGCAGCTTTGTGCCAGGCACTGAAGATGTGCCCCTGGAAGTAGAGGGTGACGACTTCAAGTTAATATTTGGTTTTGAGGCCATTTCAAAATTTATCTGCCTGCAGTTAGTAGAACTCTATTGCCTGAATATGCAGCTTTAAGTAAAGAGGCTTTTATTTTGAAGTTTAAGGCTTGGCAAAACTTTCAGTGAGTAAACATTGTATCAAAACCGTTCAGCAGATTCATCACCATTTAACTTCCAAATAAGCAAAGTTAATGAAGGAGTAAAATTCTTCTATTGTGAAACCAAAACATATGATAAGCAATCTCTTTTGTTTTGAATTCTTGTGAGGATTAGCAAAAAGTGTTCGTTATTACCGGAGAAACCAGCCTGCTCGGCGCCATTTTAAAAGCCTCTAAGTAAATAATTTTTCGGAGGAGAAAAAGAAAAGAAGCTAAAATATTGATAAACAATTATTGTCCACGCAGTAAACGGATTCAGCTCGTGATAAGATTAAATCAAACAAAACTTTGAGCAGAGTGGGGGAGACTTACTTTGTCCCTGCACAAGGCAGTTTGAAGTTCCCAGCACAGACAGCCGTTCTGCCTTGGGCTAGCCCCCCTTTCCTTGCAAGCACAAAAGCTGCAAAAATCGAAGAGCATTTGCCAGCAAAACAGTTTCTTCTTTCCTTCTTGCCTGAAGGATAAGAAAACCTGATAAGACGTCAGATGGAAGATCCTCTAAACAGGTACGTAGCCAGGAATTCGGAGGCAGCTGATTTTTTGCTGCCTCTACCAGCAAGCTCCTCCCAGGAAGTGTCTAACAAAATGGTTATTAAAATCAACATTAACTTTACTTTTATCATACCATAAGTAGCCGTGCCATCGAAATCTTTTTTTTTTTATTAAATGTTTTTTAGTTTTAGTTTAAAACGGGTACAGCATCTTTCTTAATATATCAATCAATTACAGATAGGTTTTGGTACATCTCCTCCACAGTCAACCAACATAACTCATATTAACTCAAGCATTATTATATATCCATTTTCATTTAACTGTAATTATTATTTAGAAATATTGGTAGGAGTAATAATCTTAAACAATACCTACCCACACCGATGGGAAGGGAGAAAAATAAAAAAAAAAATAAAAAAGAAAAAAGGACAAATAGAAAATAAAAATTAAAATAAAAGATAGTAGATAATACAAAAAAAGACAAAAACGACAATCAGGAAAACAAAACAAAACACAGGTGTCTATTATGAAAAAAAAAGAAGTATATCAACTGGTTACAACATGTTTTGGTGCTTCTCTTCCGTTAATTCATATTAATTCAGATATCTTAACTCGAATATTTACCATATCAACATCATTATACCTCCAGTTTTAATTATTATGGTTATTTAAACATCCTTCATCCTTAGCTATGCTAAAGAATTAATCCATAACACATGCTGGCAATTCATTTACTTATTTGTAAAATCCTCTATTATCATCAAATCCTCATATCCTATTTTAGCTAAACATCCATAATATTCAATTATATCATATATCATAACATTTTCCCAGTATTGATTAACATTTGATTGTATGAATTTTATTTAGTTTTTTAATAGTGCTAATTATTATAGTTAATACTCTTTATGTATAATCTAAAGGTGTTTTCTCATATCCAATTGTTAGTTATCATATCAACTCCACATTATATACATTACTATCAATATCAATTATTATTCAGCAATATCTGTTACAAGAAAAAGCAATTAGGTTTAACTAGTTTTCAATTGTATTCATCAATCTATCAGCCAGTTCCAAATTATATATATTGCTATCCATATCAGTCATTATTCAGCTATATCTATTACAAATTGAAGTAATCCAATTTAGCTAATTTTAGGTTGTATTGTCCCATCTGTCAGCCTGTGTCCCTCCAACAACGAGATTTCCTCAGTCCAATAGCCATTCGTTGGATAAATTTACCAAATGTTTCCATAAGCAAATCCAGACAAAAATATTTCGGCACCTTTGGCTTCTGAATGTCGGTGATGAAATAATAATGTTGTCCTAGGCTTATAAAATTTCCCAAATTAACTTTAATTCTCAAGGGTGGATTCTCCATTCCTCCTGCACTCTGTCTCTTTAAATGAGTCGTCTTTATAGCTCCCCCACTCCTCTCTTCCTCTGAGATAGACCAGACACCATTTCTCACATTTTCCATTTGTGTTTCAGGAACATTTAAGCATTCAACGATCTCAGTTTTAACTTCATATTTTAGAATCAGTTGATCCAGTTTTCTTTCCAGTTTTTGGTAAGAATCAGAGAGTCCTCTACACGCAGAGAAAAGAGCCTGAAATGAAATCTTAGAGGTATTTTGGGACGCCATGATGTGTTGTAGTTAAAAATTAGAAGCTCTCTTTTTTTTTCCCCACAGGCTTCTAAGCACTTTTTTTTTTAGTCTCTTACAGGCTGTCAATCTTATCTAGTTGTAAACAGAACTAGGTAGTAAAGTAATAAAAATGTCGAATCGTGACGGGCTAATTAGTAGGAGATAAGTTTTACGATCCACTTAGGGAGATTCAGAGGGGGGAGGATGTCGCGGAGTTTCTTGAAGCATTTAAGAAGTAAAGTAACCACCAGTCATAAATCCATTAGAAAAAGCCAAATCGCCGCTAAATCTTCCTGTTCTTTGGTTTCAGTTAGCTTAATTTTTTAACACGAACAGTCTCTCTTGGATAATAAAATCAGCTTACCAGATGACATCACTTCTTCCATTCTTAGGGGCAACCTGCAGTTTCAGTTAGCACACAGCTAATCCAAAAAGGAATTGGCACGAGGAGTTAATACCCCCCCCCCCAGAGATTTGCGGATATCTCAGGGGTCCTGGGTCTCTCCCCACCTTCACTGTCATCTCCGGGACAGCTAGAGTTCAAAGAACCCGTCCAAAAATCCTTTGGTATAGAGGAATTTCAGGAGTAGCCTGAAACTCCATCTTCTCACTGCTAAGCCCCGCCTTCTTCTCCCGTGCCATCGAAATCTTAATTGATGGCCCTCTAATTCGAGTAGCTTCTTGTTCTGGAGACTCACCCATTCTTTTGCCCAGCTCAAGCAACATACATCAAATTACAATTTCATATCTGGTAGCAATAGCAATAGCAACAGCAATAGCAGTTAGACTTATATACCGCTTCATCAGTGACGTGCGGTGAGGGATACCATTGGTGAGGCAAGAGCGTGGCAGCGGCGAGAAGCTGCTGTGTCCGACAGGCGTCTCTCGTTTATGATGGACATAAACATGAGATGCCTGTCGGACACAGCGGCAGGGGTGTTGCTTCTCGCCACTGCCGCACTCTGCCGCCTCGCCCCCCCACCTCCTCCGTCCCCGCTGACATTCTTGGGAGCAGGTCGGGTGGCTGGCTGGCTGGGAGGAGAAGAGCAGTGAGTCTTTGTGCCGGCTGGCCGGCCAGGCAGGGAGCAGGTCGGGTGGGGGTGGTTGGCTGGCTGGCTGGGAGAAGAGCGGTGAATCTTTGTGCCGGCCGGCTGGCCGGCCAAGCAGGGAGCAGGTCGGGTGGGGGTGAGTGGCTGGCTGGCTGGCTGGGGAGGGACTCACCGCTCTTCTCCCAGCCAGCCAGCCACTCACCCCCACCCGACCTGCTTCCTGCTTGGCCGGCCGGCCGGCCGGCACAAAGACTCACTGCTCTTTTCCTCCTAGCCAGCCAGCACCCACCCCCACCCGACAAGGGCTCACCGCTCTTCTCCTCCTCCTCGTCCTCCCCGCTTGGTGCTGGGCTGGCTGCTGAAGAAATGGCGGCTAGTGGTCAAAGAAAAACCTCTCCAGAATCACCCTTGCACTTGCGCAGTCGCTCAAGTGCAAGACATGATTCGCTGGTCCCAGATCAGGAGGCGGGAGAATCAGTGCCTCTTTTGCATATTAAATCTTTTGCTTTTTAACTCTGCCTTAACTTTTAAAAGGCGAAAAATTCCTTAAGCAAAAGAGGCCCCGAGTTCTCTCGCCTCCTCCTAGTTAACACTGAGAGCAGACACCAAGCCACTGTGACTTGAAATCTGGTAGCAACTATCCTGGCTTTAATTCATTAAAAAAAAAAATTAAAACTCTTTCCTTTCTCTCAGGAGACTGGGGAGGCTCCGCCTCCCTTGCCTCTAGTGACTGCACGTCCCTGCGCTTCATAGGGCTTTCAGCCCTCTCTAAGCGGTTTACAGGGTCAGCATATCGCCCCCACAGTCTGGGTCCTCATTTCACCCACCTCGGAAGGATGGAAGGCTGAGTCAACCTTGAGCCGGTGAGATTAGAACCGCTGAACTGCAGATAACAGTCAGCTGAAGTGGGCTGCAGTACTGCACCCTAACCACTGCACCACCTCGGCTCTAGGTGGTAGGATGGTAGGCGCATCCTCCCTCTTTCCTTGGCATCTTGCAATAGCTTATATCTAATTCTTGGTTTTTTCCTTGCCATATGAACTTAAAGATATCCTTCTGCTATTGTTTAAACAGGTTGTCATTTATAAGTATTGGTAACGTCTGAAATAAAAAAGCATCTTTGGTAAAATATTATTCTTGATTACAGAGATACTTCCCAGTAGTGATAAATGCAATTTATCCCATCATTTTAAATCCTGTTTAATATCCATCCAAAAAAGTACATAGTTATTTTCAAACAGTTTTATGTTCATATTTGTGAACATAACTCCTAAATATTTCACCTTTTTCTCAATCCTAAAACCTGACTTTTTATTCAATATATCACTATCCTGAGAAGACATATTCTTAATCAGCATTGTTGTTTTCTGTTTGTTTATTTTGAAACTTGCCAAAGCCCCAAACTCATTCAATTTCCTCATCAAATATTCTATATTGTTTTTTGGGATCCTGTAAAAACATAACCAGATCATCAGCAAATGCCCTCAATTTATAAACTTCTTTCTTAATATTTATACCCCTTATTTGTCATCTTGTCTGATATCTCTATTCAAGCCTTCCAAAACCAAAATAAACAACATAGGGGAAAAGGGACATCTTTGTCCTGTACCTTTTGAATTTTACATGAATTAGTTAAATCACCATTTATGACAATTTTTGCATGTGTAGATCATTTTAATTCCTTAAATAAAGTTCACTCTAAAGTCCATTTCTTCCAGCACCTTAAACATAAAGCCCCAATTCAGGTTGTCAAAGGCCTTCTCTGCATCTAAAAAAATTAAAGAGGACGTTGGTCTTACCTGAACGTCTATTTTCAGAAGGGGGAGGGAATGGTCACACGTGGGTTGTTGTCAAAGCCTGATTGGTCCAAGACTGAGAGAAAACGCTTAAATACTGGTGCCTTCCATTCCTATCCCAGTTTCCTCGAAGGCGAACGGTAGAACTGAAAAGACAAAAAAACACACACAACAAAACCCCCGGGAACCACCCGGGCCCTCCCCTTGGCCCCGACGGAAAGGTCTCAGGGCGGGTTGTGACCATTCCCTCCCCCTTCTGAAAATAGACGTTCAGGTAAGACCAACGTCCTTTTTCCAGAAGAGGGGGAGGGAATGGTCACACGTGGGACATACCCAAGCTACCGTCCCAGGGAGGGAGAACAAGAATCACCAGGGCCCACGGGGAGCCTCAACCGCCACCCCCAGAGGGTCCCACCACCAAGGACACACTCGCATCTGCAAAGCTCCCAGACCATAGCGCCGGAGGAAGAAGCCGGGGAATCCAGAGGCCGCGCGACAGACGGCCTCAACTGGCCCCCCCCGCGGCCCCCGAGGCCACGCTCGTGTCGCTCCTAATAGGCTGGGCCGCGAACTCTGACGGGACTGGCCCGTTGACCCGAAACCCCGAGGGCTTCCGCAATGGCCCGGCGCAGCCAACGCCAACTGTGGCTGAAGACACGCTCGAACCCAGCGACCCCCGGCTGGAGGATCAGTCCACAAGGGCTCGACCTACGGACCCCTCGGTCCGCTGGCGATGGAGCCGCAGGGCGCGGTGCGCGCCCAACCAATGCCAGAGCTTAGCGAAGGAAGTGGCCACCTACGGGAAGAAGACACGAGCAAGGCGAAGCCTCGCCCCGCCCCTTGGAGGCGACGGGAACGACCTCAGAGCAGGGTGCCCAACTCCACGTACCCGGGCGGAGACAACCGCCACAAGGGAGCCAGCCGACGAGCATACCGAAGAGATTCGAAGAAGCCCCCCCTGAGCACAAGGGGGAAGAACACACGGGGAACCCGCGGACCGAGGGAAACCCAGAAGCCGCCCCCTACCGAGAAGCTCGATCAGGGGGACCTGAGAGAGGGAGAACCCCCACCCCCTCCAGGGCTGAAACAATTCCGCCACCAGGCGGCACAATCTTGTGGATTTCCGAAGTCAGGCCCCTCCTGCAGGAACTCCTGACGTTTGAGAGAAAGGTGCCCTGCCAGGCGAAGCCAGGGGAGGCCAGGCGGATAACACCGCCGGACGATACCCAGGTGGAACCGCAGCCGCGGTCCGTAAGGCCCCCAGGCATCCCTAGTCGAGAGTGACCCCGTTGGCTAGAGCAGCCTCCAACAGCTGCCAGACAAGAGTCATGGGCCGGATGCAACCCCAGGGACCAGGCGAAGCAGGACCACCACCCCCCGCTGCCAGGCCAACCCTTCCCGCGGGCGCCTCCGCGGGGGGCCACCGACAGCTGGACGAGGTCCGCGAACCAAGGCCCCTAGGTCCTAATGGCCCACCCCCACGGTCAGGGTCCCCATGGAACCAGGGGGACGGGAGGCCCCATACCGAGACCGCAGGTCACCTCCTTTCGAGGGCGCTTGCGCCCTCCACAGATCAGGATAGGAAATGGGTGAAACCCCAGGGAGGAATAGAACACGCGGCGAGCAAGGGAGTGTCGAACTGTCGACAGATCCGCCAAAAAGAAGAACCGACGACTGAGGGAGTAGGCCCGCTCCCCTGGTCAGGGCCGCCCAATGCTGCCGAGCCGCCCGGAGACAGGAGAGCCCGGGGAGATTCTCGACTCTGGGGGCAACAGAGGCCCCACCGCCCAGACGTCCAGTCCCGAGCATTCCAGTCGAGGGCTGGCGAAGACCCCCCCCCCCCGACAGATGAGGGCCTGAGCGGTCCCCGTGCCAACGGGAGGTCACGCGATGCCCAGCTACGGGGCCCAAGGGAAGCGCAGAGCCCAGCAGGACAGCACCAGTGCCATACCAGTGACGAAGGGTAAGCCCCGAAAGCGACCACCTGCCGAGAGCGAACCGGGAGCCCCTTAACCAGGACGAGGCTCCCCAGGAGAGTCCAAGGGTCCGGAGGGCGGGACTATCCCTGCTCAAGAAACATCTCGCCCGATCTGATAGAGGGAGGTTGAAACCGAACAACATCCCTAAGGCCCTACGCCAGCGGGCATAGGCCGAGGTGGAGCTCCTGGACAGACTCACCCCCTCCCCTGACATGGAGCCTATGACCGACACCAGGCAAGCGGAAAGGGAAGAGGTGGACGCCGGAGAAGCCAGCCAAGGAACAGGACGGGGCTCCAAGCTCCTAGAACAGGCGCTAAATAACCGAAGACCTGAATAGGCTAGCCCGCCAAGGAATCAGAGCCCCCAGGATGGGGCGCGGACAAGCCGCCCGGGCCGCCAGGCCTTAGTGAAATCCGGAGAACGGAGACCAGACCAAGGGAAAAGCCCCGGGGGGGGGGAACCCCAGGGACCCGCGATGACCGGCCAGAGCCGAGGAACGAAGATAAGCCCCCCGAAGAGCCACCAGGCCAGGGGCCTCCTGTCTGAAACCCCGAAGGACCGAAAGGGGGGAGCACGCTCTCCCCGCCTGTGCACTAGAGCGGTGCAGAAACGAGAGGGCCCGCTAAGCCTTCCGGCCACCCGTCCGAACCGCAGACAGATGCGAGAGGCGCTCCAGGCCCTGGTCATCCGGAGGAGTCATCTGCACTCCCTGAAGGCCGAAGAGAAGGACAATGGCCTGAACCACCGGGTAGCAGCCCCCCCCTGGCTCCGGGACGGAGGGATCCCCCAAAGAGCCGGCGGGGAGGAGAGAACCAACGCGGGAGCGAGGCAAGCAGAGGCCCGTGCCCAAGCGTCCAATGCCGGCCGCTCTGAGAACACGCCTAGCGGCTGATGGCCTCCAATGGGACGACCCGAGGTCAAGCCCCCCCCGAGCGGAAGGGGTGCTGCCCCCCCCTTGTGGCTGGACCGTCTGGACCAGAGGAGGGAGCCGTAGGCGCTCCTGAGGGGTGAGCTGGAGAACTGCCTACAAATGGAAGAGAAAAACGCAAGATTATTGACAGAATCGGAAATCCATGCCGGCACATGACAAAGAAGATTTAGATCCGGCTCAGCTGTCACAAGTGGGCGAACTGTCCCGTGTCTCCATCCTCGGACCGGGAAGAGCCCCCCCCCAAGGGGTCAGTCCTCTCGAAGGCATGGTCATCCAGAGACAGCGGGCCGAGCCGGTCCTCAGTCAGTGACGCCGGCAATGAAGCCCGGACGACGTGACCGAAGTGGTCAGCATCCTGGACGCAAACTTGAGCGAGCCCCGGTCGCCCCAGGGAGGAAGGGCGGGCTGCCCCGAGTCAGAAGAGACCCAGGCGGCGAGGCTCCCTGGGACGTGAAAGCGCTCCCGGCGCTGCCCCAGTCACTGACCGAGGCCTGACGAAACTACCGGGAGTTGAGTCCGCAGAGGGCGACCCCCGTAGCGGCAACGGGAGGACATCTTAGAAGCTCAGCGCGCCCGATGAAACCAGGGCAGCCACTAGAAGGTGACGGACTGCAACTGAATCGCCCAGGCAAGGGCCCAGTTACTCTAGAGCCAATGGCCCAGGCCCCCAGACAAGTTGGAGGAATGCGTCCACTGAATGGTCAGCGCCTCCGTGCCAAGGGAGGAGTCGAGATCTCTTTCC
The DNA here is from genome assembly GCF_009769535.1 of Thamnophis elegans. Classification (NCBI taxonomy): domain Eukaryota; kingdom Metazoa; phylum Chordata; class Lepidosauria; order Squamata; family Natricidae; genus Thamnophis; species Thamnophis elegans. The sequence goes on from NC_045558.1 coordinate 70,105,423, forward strand.
AGACCATGGCCGTGGCAGAACGTGGTCCTGCCAGGATCAGTGGGCGGAGGCATCAAGGTCCCCCCCACCAGCTGGCCATGCACCGAGCCTGCCCCAGGCACAGCAAACAGTCTGAGCCAAGACGGCCAGAGATGGGCCCATCCAGGGCCACAGCTGCGATTAAAACGCCTGAGCCGGTCTACTCTACATAACAAAGGTCGGATTAGCCTGCAACAGAAACTCACCACCTGGCATCTTGGAACTCAATCTCCAAAAGGGAATGCTACAGATCTAAGCAGGCCAGGAAGAACCCCTGGCCTCAATAGAAATGGTTTTTTTTTTGTTTTTTTTAAATTATCATTATTATTTACTTATTTATTTATTTATTCATTAACTTTTAGTCCACTTTATTTTCCTAGCAAATTTCCAATTTCATCATTGACCGCGGACCAAGTAGGGGGGAACATAGCCCAACGATGGGCGCGGCCCAGACCCCCATGTCTAGAAGGGGCGGAGAACCATCTAATCCTCCGTACCACCATAGGCAAAACCAGGCCCCGGGAGAGCCTACCTGCACACGGGTTAAGACCCTCGACTCACCACCACCCCCTGGACCCCCTGAGTGGGGGAGGGAGAGAGGGACCCCACTCTACTTGGAAGGAAGGGGAAACCTGCCCGGGAACCCCAGGGCAGGAAAACCAACCCCTAGGAGTGATTTGGGGGGAAAAAGGCCTGAGGCGGGACCAACCCCAGACCCTGGGATAAGGTCAAAGGCTCATACATGTAGATCTGATGCAAGTCCCCAGAAATGTGCACGGCCCTCTGTTGGGCCCCACAGAACAACAGTTCCCAAATGGCTAACCTCTGAAGGAGGAAGGCAGAGCCAACCCAGAGTAGGCCCGGGTAGAATCCCCGGGCACCAGTAGCAAAAGGAAGACTAATATTGCAAGCCCTTAAGTTCTCATCTGCTAGTCATCCCTTACTGGCATCGAATTAAGCACAGTTGTGAAGTGCGTTTGTACATATATGCATGTATGTATGTATGTATGTATGTATATATATATATATATATATATATATATATATATATATATATATATATATATATATATATATATATATATATATATATATATATTTGTATTTGAGCTGATAAACAAATAAGTCTATTACAATCCATTTAGCTCTCATCAGCTAGCCTTATAATAAAGGGAGACTAGTATAGGTCTATTTCAAGCTATTTAGACCTTATGTTAATTGCAATGTGAAACCTCCGAGCCACAATACTGTTCCTGCACAATGCAGCCCCTGACCTCCTCCCACGAGAAGGACTTCAGGGCAGAGGAAGACATGGGGGGGGGAAAACACCCTCCCCCCCCCTGCAAGGGCTTTCTCACCTGCCGCCAGGTCTGCCACCTGGCCCTGGGGAAACTCCAAGCCCCCCCTCCATTTCCCCACTTACGCGTCCAGCCGGAAGGAATGGAGGATTCCAAGCCACTGTAGGCCCCACCGGGACCTGGGCCTGCTTTCTCTGCTGCCTGCCATGCCAAGGAAGAGACCGCACCAGCCAATGGACCTGGGTCGAGGCCCGGTCCTCGCACACGTGGCGACCAAGCCAACATGGCCGCCGGAACTTTCATTTTCGATCTGCGGCTCCGATGGCCTGCTGAAAGGCCGTGCTGAGGCAGGCAAGGACGGGGGAGGCCACGCGGCTCTCAGGCACGCTCCCCCTCCCCCAGGAATGCTCGTAGCAGTCCGAGCCGATTCTCTTGCCTCTCCTGGCTATTTAAAGGAGAAGGCAGCCTCTCCAGCAGCTGAAAGGAGATCTGGCACCCCCGCACCCGGGGACGGGCTGAGACTCTGGGCCTGCGGGGGGGAGGCAGCATGCCCCACTGGGCCCTCCCCCACCGCCCGGGGCAGTAAACTGTCCCTTGGGGCCACAGCTGCTGAATTTAGTAATTTAGAAATCTTTTAAATGCCCAATTAAACCAAATAAGACCAAATTGAATAAAGTAATCCTACCAGTAATTCTCAACAGTTCTTGGACCAGAAAAGACTGAGAGGAAACTGGGATAGGAATGGAAGGCACCAGTATTTAAGCGTTTTCTCTCAGTCTTGGACCAATCAGGCTTTGACAACAACCCACGTGTGACCATTCCCTCCCCCTCTTCTGGAAAACAGCCTGTTCCTCATTATGATGTTGTAAATATTCAATAATATTTAAGACAGTCCTCACATTATCTCTTAGCTATCTTTTATGGCAGAAAGCCTGCTTGGTCTTCACGTATATATACCTGTAAAATCTTATTTAGTCTTTCTGCCAGAATAGCAGCAAAGAGTTTATAGTCTTTATTTAATGATGAAATTGGCGTATCATTCTTTGTCTTTGTAACATCTTGCCCCTCCTTAGGGAGCAACACAATATTGGCTTCTTTCCACATCTGGGGTATATTCCCTCCCCTGTAGTATATCATTCACTGTGTCTTTTAGTGGTTGAAGAAGTTCATCTTTGAAACACTTATAGTATTGCCTTGTAAGGCCATCTGGGCCTTTCCCTGGCCTTATTTTTTAATAGCTTCTGATATCTCAAAAAACATTACAGAATCATATCAGTTAAATTTAATTATTAACAGAACTAGAACAAGAAGACAGAACAACATAAAGTTCCCAAGACCACCACCACCATTATTACAATCTTCTGTTGGTTATTTTAATTATTTGAGTGTTACACCTCTTACGCAGCAGCCTTTGCCTAATCTAGTTTAGACCTGATGGTGTTGGTTAATTGCATAAGACAAAATGCCAAAATCCTAATGAGTATTTGATGGAATTCTATGAGATTCTATGATAGTCCTTATCAATCTTGGCAACTTTAAGATATGTGGACTTCAACCACAGAATTCCCTAACCAACATGCTGGCTTGGGAATTTCAGGAGTTAAAAATCTACAAATCTTAAAGTTGCTATTCTAGAGCAACCTCAAGATGTATCAGATCTGTTAATCTTTTTTCATTTCTTATCTTGGAGAAAATAATCAAGTGATATGATTGTAGGGGATTCTAACAGATTACACATCATAAAGTTCTGAAGGCTGAAAAACATCAACCTAAAGGCAAAAATAAGATAAAATTTAAATCAATTAACCTCAACTATTTTTCTCTCACTAGAATTTTGTCTTTTGATCAGGACTTCTGGGGATATATTTTTCTTTCTTTTTCATTTTTTTAAATTTCCAGGTTCTGCGGACTAAAAAAGTTTCAAAAAACGACCTCTAGATATATTGGATTATTTAGTCCAACATATCCTAACATATCCATTTTAAAAAGAAGATATTCTAGACATAATAAAGCAGGAAAAGTTTTAATCTCCACTAAAATATGCATTATCTTATGTTAAGGAGGAAATGTGCAATAAACAATTGCATTCATTAGAAGGTTGTTATTAAGCCTAAAGCACTTGCTGATCCTTTGAATGGGGCTTTGAAGAAGCAACTGCAACCTTTCTGTCCATTATTGATGTATGATTTTCTAGAAATCTTAATGTATTATTTTAATTTGAGATCAAATCCACATTTTATGCATGGGTGAGAGTTCCAGCAAAGGAATTGTTAATTTTTAAAAATAAGGATTTATGTTGTTTCTCTATGTTTTATAGTGGTAGATGTTTATCAGGCATGGTGTGGACCTTGCAAAGCTGTAGTAAACTTGTTCAGGAGGCTAAAAAATGAATATGGTGAAGATAATCTTCTACATTTTGCTGTGGTAAGAATCTGAGTAACCAAGTAGCTTTTTCTAAACATGCACCCTCTCTATAAGTTGGATTTCATTTCCCATACCTCCAAGCAACTGCATCCAGGAGCCAATATATCAAAGATGACTAACTTGTGGGAAACTGTTAAGTACTTTCTCATGCTAAATACTTTGGAGAAGCACAGTTTGTAATATTACTACCTCAATTGACCAACTTGGTCTCATTTTGACAGGGAGATTATTGAAAATATTATCATTAAAAATTCCATAACCAGCTGAAATTAGAAAAAGGAATTTAGATATCATTATATTCATTTAAGACACACAATAACTTGTGTGTTATAACCTGTACAGATGAGGTGAGATGATTGAGTGACAAAGAACTTGGCTAAACATCCCAATTTAATAAATTTAGTCCATCTAATGAGTATTATTACACTCAAAGCTATTCTTTACAATTTAGACAAACAGAAATGGCCTAAAATGAGCTAAACATGGCTTCTTATAGATATATAGATTTTGAAACTTGAGAAAGTTGAAAGAGTAAGCTGTTGTAGAGGAGAAGATGAATGGTTGTAAAGAAATAAATTCTAGAGGTTAGCCTAGACCTGTGATAGCAAACTTATGCCATGTGTGTCACAGGTGGCACGCAGAGCCTTCTCTGTGGGCATGCAAGCTGTCGCCCCAGCTCAGTTCCACCACACATATGCGTACACCTCCCACCAGCCAGCTGATTTTCGGGTCTCTGCCGTACATGCGTGGGGAGCAGGGTTCATGTGGGTGATGTGCATGCATGTTCAAGAGGAGCACGAGGGTGCAGTACACCTCCTGTACCCCATTTTTGGTGCCAGGAGACTGCAGGGAGGCCTACTAGGCCCAAAATGGGGCATGGGGGGTGTTCCACACGCACGTGCATGGGGGCAAGGGGGAGTGCCGGGGGGTTGCACATGCATGTGCAAGGGGGCAGGGCACATGGGGGATGTTGCACACGTTTTATGGGTGTGGGTGGTTGCGCTTTCGGCACACAACAACGAAAAGGTTAGCCATCACTGGCCTAGATTTACAAGGATTTCAATGGATGTGTCACAATCATATATATATTATTCAATCTAAAGTGATTTAAAGCATTTAGAACTATATGGAATTCTGATGTAATTAAGTTATTTTACTATGATTGGGATAGAAAAATTAAATAGCAGAATAGTAGCTTACTTATCTTTGGGCAGGTCAATCATACCATTTATTTAGCTTTGTGTTTTTTGTGGCAATTACAATGGGATTATTTTTCACTGGGATCTGCAATAGAAACAAGAAAAAGAAGCAGCAGACTAAACCAAAACTCAATAATAGGACTAACAAATATTGACTGCAAAACACAGGGTGAACAATAGATAGTTCAAAGAATGAGTTTATATCGCTTTGCTTCCATCTACTGGTCTATATATTGCAGCCCAAATTCTAATAAAGCTATAATAAACCACAATAGTGATTCATGATAATTGTTACTGTACAAGATGATTTAGAAGAAAAATATAGCAGATATATTTGTGTATTATTCATTTAAGGCAGAGGCTGATAGTGTGGTGACCCTGCTCCCATTTAAAGATAAATGTGAACCTGCTTTTGTCTTCTGTCTGGTAAGTGCACCATAATGGGGATCGGAATAGAGTCATGATGAAATATACAAAAGGAAAACAATAATTCAAAATGGCTAGAATCTTTTGTATCACGTATTTCTAAAACTATGTATGAGAATATTTGTGCATGCAAATCCCTTTCTATTGTTATACCCTGGTGTTTCACAATTCTGATAAACCATGTCATCCGAGCCCTTATTCCACTGCCTTTGGCACAATAATTCCAATAAGAAAAAGGGTTTCAGAGAAAAAAATCCTGCAATAATCAATAAAGAATGATTTCAAGTATAATTAAGATGCTAAATGTCATTTTTAAAGTCCTCCCAGCTTGGGATGAGGTTATTTGAAGGACCGTATCTTCTCAGTTACATACACTGATCCACAAAAGCAAGAAGTTAGAGAATGTTGTGAGTTTCCTCTCCTAAGGAGGTATATCTAGCAGGATCCAGAAGAATGGTCTTCTCTGTGGTGGTTGCATCCCTTTGGAACATCAACACCACTGACATTAGACTGTCCGTCCCCCACTTTGATACTCTTTCACAAGGCCCTGAAGACCTGGTTTTGCCAATGGGCCTGGGGAACCCAGAGTGGGATGGAGCCCATCAAGTGACTTGTTTGATTAATTATTGCCAGTGGGGGAGAGGGTGAGGGGTCATTGCTTTTACTATTTGTATATTGGGCTTTTACTTTTTTAAGCCTCATCGAATCACTAAGAGTAAGTGGGCAGCCATATACATTTTCTAAATAAATAAGTAAACCTTATTTACTTAACCATACAGATAAGTGAACATTTATATGCATGGATCTAGAGTTGCACAATTTAAATGATTTCTCCACTTTTACTACAACTGAAATAGTTTTTTAAAAAAAATCTAAGCCAAAACTTTCATGAAAACAAAACCACCAGCCCAGAGCTGCAGAAAATTCCACTGCAAAATAAGGTGGTGGTTGTTTTTATCTAAGAAGGCCACACTGAGATAGAGATTTTGCAAAGTGTTGGTTGTATATTATTATGAATAATCTAGAAGTTTTCTATTGCATTTCCACAGCCCCTTGCCATTGGCCATGCTGGGTTCAACTGTTGCAAAACCAGACTAATTGCTTCATAGTGAAGATTATGCCACCTAGGTGATAGTAACAGTCTAGTCTGCCAAACTTCCCCAATTTCTCACAGTGCCTCCTTTAGCTCCACTAGCAAGTAATCAAAATTGGAGGAAAAAAACATAAAGGAACACTTAACATTGGCTTCACAACTTAATTTCAAGTGCAGCAGAAATGGGTGGGGTGGGGGGAGTTAATTTTCCCTTCCCTGTGAATATGATTTCCTTCCCTTCATAGAGAATGCCCCACTTTTTCCTTTTCCAAAACTCATTGCAGGATGGGGTACTTATTTGAAAGAGGTATTTTACAAGTAGGAAGGAAAAAATTAACTCTTTTTTATTATTTTTATTATTTTTTGAATAGAGACAAACAAACAAGACACAACAAACACCATAAAAACATATTCCATTACAAATTAAAAGTGTCAATTGGTTACAAAGAACTTTCGTGCATCCCTTCCACAGTCATCACCTATAATCCATATCAAGTTATATATTTTACATCAAATATATTTATATATATTACTATCATCATACCTCATCCTTCATATGATTATAGTTGTTTTAACATGCCTTTATAATAAATATTCCAAAATTCAAAGCAAAATCACATAATGGCATTCCATTGTCTATTTTCAATATCATCCAACAACATTCTATCTTTGTGAAACGTTCTAAATAAAAATTAATTATGTTTGATAACAAAGTTTCTAAACCTCCTTTCTTAATCACTGTTTACAATTTATATTAAATTTCAATATTATAGGCTTTCATACATAACAAAATTTCTAAACTTTCTTTCATGGTCACCATTTAAAAATTTATACCAAATTTTGTCTTGTCAAACCAATACATATGTAGACATTATATCATTATCAATTATCTATCTAGCTATATCCATTATCACTTCATTTTTTACATAATGCTCTAATTTTAACTATTTAGCTAGTATTTTGTTAATAGTGTTCATGTCTCAACCTGTGTCTTTCCAGTAGTAGTACAGTCTTATTTCTTTTGCCTTATGTGGGATTAATCTTCTGGTTATTTCCTTAATCAACTTTGTGTGGACTTCTCTTCACACCTTGTTGCTTGTTGCATGTCTTATACATTCTCAAAACCCTCCATCAGCTTCTTTAATCAGCTTATCTTTGATTATCACTAGTGCTTTTGTCAAAGTTCCTTTCCTTAAATCCATCAATTCTTCTCTTTTTTTCTCCTTCTATATCTTGAAATCTGGGGTAGAGATCCTTTCCATCTCTCTTCCCTTTCCATGTTCCATTCTTTCCATTTCCAACCATGCATATATCACTGTCAATATCTACAGTGATCTTGCCTCTGTTCATTTTTCCCTTGGGTTTTTGAGACTCTAACCTCCACTTTTTCCATTAGCTGGCTATCTTCAATTTCATCAAATTTTGCTATATTACCATCTATATTTTCCAATTTCTTCTCAATTCTCTCTGTTTCTAATAATTTTTGAATTTCAAATCTGTTGTAATGTTATGGTTTCTTCTTGGTATTGTGTCATTGTCCAATTTATAAACACTGCCACTCTAGTTGGAAAACAAAGCTTTGTTTTTCACTTCTCTCTCGCTGCCAAAGAGACATCCAAAGGGCACCTGCATAAACAACCCATCTTATGGATTGTTAAAACCTTTGAAGTGCAAGGTCAAAATAATTAAAGAAAAGAGAGAGAAAAATATTTCCAGAACTCAGCCTCCAACCTCCAAGTGGCAGTGTAACTTCTTTTTCCTCTGATGTTACTGCTCTCTTTATATTCCTTTTATATCCTCTTTATATTCCAAGCTTCAAAGAAACAAGTTCTTAAACAGAACAAAATAAAAAGAAAAGAAAACCCATCCAAGCCAATATTGTGAAAATAAAAAAAAAAGATTTAATCCATAGGTAAAAAAAGAAAAAAGTAGAAGAAAAGCCAATACTTTCACTTTAAAAAGTAGGAAGTGTTTGTAAAACTTCCATCCATAGAAGACAATTTAAAAAAAGGATAACACACTGTCCAAAATAGCTTAAATTCACCGCTTATTTTCTTTTCTTTACAAGTTTGATTTGGTTTTAATCTTTTTTGGGCAGTCTCTTGTAAAAAATAAAATTTCCTCACCAGATGGACACACTTTCTCTTTTCACTTTCCTCCAGTTGCGGAGCTGTCCCGACTTCAGCAGCTTAGGGCTGCGCTTCTATCGCCGGCTAGAAGAGATTCTCTTGGATCAATCAGGGACTTTGCAATGTCCCTGAGATCAGCAAGACATACTCTTCCCTGTCACTGTCTCTTTGGGACAGTTTAGGTCCAGATGGACCACACAATGGTAAAAGTATCAGCTGCAATCTCAGAGCTCTGACATCGCATGTCCATATCGTCGTGACATCAGCTCCTTTCTCTGAAAATAATTAACTCTTCATGCAGCAGGTGGATCTATCTCAAACAACTATCTGTCCTCATATATACATGTCTATTACAATTAGTTACTGAAGAAACCTTGCATTGACTTTAATGGGTTTTTCTGAAGTTTAATTGCAGAATTAAGTTAAATGAGAGCTAAACTGACTATGTCTTATGTGCAAGAATATCATATCACATCTTCAGAATTCTGGACAACTACTAGATAAAAACAATGGATCAGAATTTCTATATCTCTTCAATGACATCCAATGATTTTCCAGAGTATTACATCCTTGACATAATTATGTCAGCTATTCAGGTTAGATCAAATTAGGAAATAGACTATTGGTAGTCCTTGTCTTACCACCACTTGCTTAACAACAGATTAAAGTTATATCAGTCTCAGGAAAATTGACTTATGATATGTCCTCAAAATTATGACCATCACAACACCCCCACATCTCATGATTGCAATTTGGGCACTTAGCAACACATTTATGACTGTTACAATTTTTTTGCAGTTATGTGACCAAAAATATCAGTCAAGGAAACTAAATTGGCTTAACAACCATGTGATTCATGAACAGCTCTGAAAAAATTATCATAAAATCGGATCTTGTCCAATGACATTTGCTTAACAACTACATTTCTTAAGCAACAAAAAATACACTTCCAATTGTGCCACTAAGTCCAGAACTATCTGTACACTGAAATAATTGAATTCTACTTTATTGAGGCTATAATAACAGAATCTTTCAAGGCTATGTTTATTTTCCATACTTGTTACATTCCAATGAATTAAGGAGGAGCTTTGAATCCCTAATATTACCTTTCTTCCTGGGATTTAAGGAATGTTTCAGCTATCTTTGCTTATATAACAGTTCTTGTATGTTTCCCTCAAGGTTATCTCCCTGATTCTATAGAATTATGAATGAAAGAATGTAAGCTACATGTGAAAATAGCTGAATGCAAGAAAGATAGTGATAGAAACAGACCGACAGACAGATATGAATACATACAGGCTTAAATTAGTTAATTCAGCTTTAAATCTGAAACAGAATACATGATATTATTTATTTATTATTTGTTTTTCAGGATGGCAAGATGATAGATATTGTAAGAGGAGCAAATGGACCTCTTCTAAATAGAAAAGTAATAGAACTAATTGAACTAGAAAGAAAAATTGTAGCTGGAGAAGTGCAAAGACCAGAGGTAACTCTTGCCTGCAAATTTAAAGATTCTGTCTCTTCTGGACAGAGTTCTCATGTTGTTCCTGGGTTTCCAGTTTAGGAGTCACAGCCCCAAATGCTCCTATCATAACTGGGACCATTTTAGCCTTTACTTTCAATATTCTCTCCAGATCCTCCTTCAAATCCTGATACCTTTCCAATTTCATATGCTCCTTCTTCCTGATGCAGCTGTCCCTTGCCTCTGCTACATATATCATTATGACTGTCTTCTGGTCTTTGTGTACTATCACTAAGGTGACTAGACGTCCCGATTTTGGTGGGACAGTCATGATTTGTAACAATTTGTCCCGTGTCCCAGGGCGTTTTTAAAAAGCCCCGATTTTCTGGCTTCATGTTGAAAGCCCAGTGGATTTGCTTAAGAAATCCTAACCGGGGCAAGACAAAAGACACTCTATCTAACCTCTCTCTATGTCTCAGTACTTTCATTGAAAATAAAACGTTAAAGCAAGAAAACAGACCCCCCCCGGCCTATTTTACTTACTTTTATAAGAAAAGATGACCCAGTACCATAGAGTTCCAGGAAATACTTTGGCTAGAGTGGTAGCGAGTGTTCCTTTCTGGATTTCCCAGAGGGGAGGGGCATGGAGATTGGAAGTCGGCTCGTGTGGGAAAAATGGTGAAATATTTTTCTTTGAATATTTTTCTTTGAAAAATATTTCCCTGGGACTAATTTCACCATTTTAATTTGCTCAGTTCTTTGTATTAACATCTACATCATTCTGGATTGAGTTGGAGTGCCTGCCTGCTGATAAGTGAGCTGGGTTTTTTTCTTTTATTTTTTAATGTATTTTAAAATAATATTTTATTTATTGTGCATAGGATTTTTTAAAATAGTTTTATTCTGTGTGAATTCTTTTTAAAAATTGTCTTAGACTATTTAAAAAAAGTTTCTACTCAAAATAAATTGAAATAAATTGTCACAATACTGTGACATATATTGTGCATAGAATTTTTAAAAATAGTTTTACTTCAATTTATTCTGTGTGGATTCTTTTTTTAAATTATTTTAGACGATTTAAAAAAAGATTCTATCCAAAATACAAAATACCAGCTGCAGTTATTCACTTAAGAACTGTGGCAAGAAAGGTGGTATAGTGACCAAAGTTACAATAGCATTGAAAAAAGTGACTGATGACCATTTTTCACACTTAGCAACTATTTTCACACTTAGTGACCATTGCAGTATCCTCATGGTAACGTGATCAAAATTTTGATGTTTGGCAACAGATTTGTATTTATGATGGTTTCAGTGTCGTGGGGTCATGTAATCACCTTTTGTGACCTTTTGACAAAGTCAAATGGGGAAACCAGATTCACTTATGTTACTAACTTATCAGCTGCAGTTATTCACTTAAGAACTGTGGCAAGAAAGGTGGTATAGTGACCAAAGTTACAATGGCATTGAAAAAAGTGACTGATGACCATTTTTCATACTTAGCGACCATTTTCACACTTAGCAACTGTTGCAGCATCCTCATGGTCATGTGATCAAAATTTTGACGTTTGGCAACAGTTATAATTTATATTTATAAATTGTAGTTATGTTGAAATAAAAACAACATTACAATACTATTTTTGCATTGTATGAAAATTTTTGTTGCTCCGTATAAAATTTTTAATCAAGCCCCCCTCCCCCCCGGTCAAAGGTGTCCCTCTTTACCAATCTGAAAATCTGGTCATCTTAACTATCACGATGTTTGATTGACTGACTAGTACCTACCTATCCATCTGTATCTGGAAGACCCAGAGGATCTTAGCCCTGATATTCTCCATGACCAACTAATACCAGCTACTTGGTTGTGGTGCTTAATATATGCCACTCCTTCTTACATCCTGCTACTATAGTTGGGCTGATTTTGAGGCCTCTTTGCATAATTTGTACCTTGGGTCTTTCTAGTATGGTAGAACCCAGCTTCTACAGATTAGATGCTTAGAGCCCATTTTTGTGGTACTACCTTGTTTCCCTCAAAATAAGACCAGGTCTTGTTTTCTTTTTGGCTTGAAAATAAGCACTCAGGCTTATTTTGGGGGAAGGTCTTATTTTTTTTAATTGCAGGAAACAGCAAGCACAGGGGCCGATGGGAGTGGGAACATAGCTACTGCTGGCCCTGCCCTCTCTGTCCAATTGTCTTATTGCCCACGGCTGCAATGGGCCAAGCTCTTGGCATGTCTCGGCCTCCTTGGCTCAGTACAAATACCATTAATTCTGAGAATGGAGGGGGAGAAGACAGGTGATCCAGACATGCTGCACAGCTGCCTGACTCTCAGGAGGCTCACAAGCGGCTTGCACAGTGGCACTGACAGCAGGTGGAGGCAGAGGCATGGGGAATGGAGTAGACATGTGATCCTAATGCCTTGTGAGGGTGCCTGTTTGGCATGGCCACAGGAAAGCTGAGAGATGGTGGGACAGAGTGGGCAGCTTGTTGGGATCACTTCTGCCTCTGCCTGGCTCCACTGCAGACTTTTCACCCAGAGGGATACAAAGTTTTGTCTGCTTGCAAAGGAAATGCTTTGAAATGGACATAATCTTTCAATTTCAAACCGTCCTGTCTGACCCAGCTCCCAAACATGACAAGCACGCTGTTTTTAACTAAACTGCCCTTTATTGGAAGTGCCAGCAACTCTACAAAGAGTGTTTCTTTCTTACAGCAAGCTAACAAAATCTCTAAATGCCTGTGGAAAGCGAAGCTCGCTCCCTTTCCCCCTGAAATGACTCCAACACATCAGGAAAGGATTCTGATACCGTTCCTGACAGGATTCAGAAGTTCGGACTATCAGTAGCTGATACACAGGAAGACAAATAGTTGTCTGCCACACTTATTCATCTCCACCCCCTGCCTTTTATCCCCAGAGCTAGGGTGGGGCTTAGCTAGCAGCAGTGTGTCTTCTATCTCAAAGACTGGCCCAAAGCTTCCCACTGCTCTCCTCTGCTTTGCCTTCTGCGCATCCACGCTTAAGGCAGGAGCCCAACTGTTTCTCCTCTTCCTCATCAGTCACCTCCAGACCTGGGAGCTGTTGACTCTCCATCTGGGGGCTGATGTACAGCCCAGGCTCTGTCTCTGTCTCTATCTCTGACAGCTCCATTCCCTCTCGGAGCTCTCAGATTGCCTTGATGCTGTATAGACTTCCACTATATCTCCTCATCTGATTCAGCTGCCAGAGGGTCAGTGGCTGACAAGCTACAACATGTCCCCTTTGCAAGCACACAAAGCTTTGAGATTCTATAATTTCTCTGTCCAGATGAAAAGTGTTGGTCAGCTATCAGGAGTTTGGGAATAGAGCAAATTGCTCCAAAAAGGAAATGGAAGTAATCTGGGGAAAGTGGCCAGATGACCCTGAAGTGGCCAAGGAGTGGGTGGATCATGGGGGAAATCTTTCCTAAAATCCTAAGTGCATGAGAGTGAAAGAGTGGAAAAAGAGAGAGAGAAGGAAGAGTGTGCATTTGCCTTCTACACCCCCTTCCCCGCCATAGCTTTGCTTTTCCCACTGTGAATTCTTGATGGACATCTGGTGCAGAAGGAGGCAGGAAGGAGACCAAAGTGGCCAGGAAATGAGGAGGGCACAATTGCCCATAGGCTGATAAACTGGGGTGAGGTGGGTGAGCAACTTGTGGTACCCTGCCCAACCGCTGATGAACCGGTGCCAGGGAATTCTTGACACTTCCCCAGGAGTGCTGGGGAGGGGAGCAAAAGGTGTGCCACAACAAAGATTTGGGGTGTCGAGCGAGAGGGGCAGATGGGGATAATCCATCCCAGCACTCACTCTTTTGTTTATGGGGATTCTTTGGGAGAGAAAATAATGGCTTGGGTGGAGGAAGCACCCAGGTTCAGCTGCAGTATGATATACCGGTGAGTCTTATATTCTGTGAGTCTTTGTTTAATAGTTTATGGGACTTCAGATGGAGTCAGGCTTTATATATTCCTTCAGTAGCTGAGTTTTACCCTTAATCAACATACCCTTCTATAGTTCCCCCAGTTGAGTAATTTCTGAGCTGCCCTGATCTTAGCCTTTAATTTCATTTTCCAGGTGGCAATGGTAGGGGTTGTGATATGTGTTCTGCCCCAGCAGTATATAGCTAGTGTAGGAATTAAGAACTGTCTCCTTTAAGAAACTACCTCATGGGAAATGTAGGCAGAGACTGCCTTATGGGAAATGTAGTTCCATGACATGTGATCACATCTCTGTATCTGATTAGCCACTGGGGCATTCTGCTTGCGTGCAAAGTTTATAGCCGGTCATTTTAAATGCCTTTGTGAAACAGAGAAGTAATGTTTGTATCTCTGCTCAGCATTGGAGTGAAATCATCATCTTTTTACACCACGTGATGGGACAGATTATGGAAAGTCAGAAGTATCTTAATATTGAACTGTAAGTTTTGCTATTAAGAATGCCTGATAATAAACTTCCTAATCGTGGAGTTAACTGCATGCCCCAGCAAGCCTACAACGCTCGAGGTAGAATGGTAAAAAGATATTATTCTGAGCTCCCCTCAAGTAAAAGGGACATTGAAGTTGAATCCCAAACTCTGTTTGCATTCTAACTGAGAACAGTTGCCGGGATTCCCCCCACCCACTCTTGGAGCTGTTTCAGTGAGAAAGACTGATTAACTCTCCTGAGATGAAGGACTTTGTTGTGTTTAAGAAAGTGTGCTAAAAGGGGGCTAAAAGTTACATGAGAAAAGCAGCCTCTACAACCTAGCTGGCTCAATCTTCCCTGAAAAGCCTGTTTTTGTTTGTGGAAGAATGCTTACAGGCTAGAATCTTGTTTCTCCTCTGATATACTGTGAAAGCAGATCCTGCAGAGTTAGAAAAACATGTTTCCTCTCTCTCCCTGTTTGAAAGCAAGATCATCTTTATTTCCATCTAATTGAGCTCCAGGGGAGGGCCCCCAGAAATCACATGATACAGCACCCCCCTCCCTCCCAATCTATCCAATCCGATCTGCTGTTGTTAAGGCCAAATGCATATGGCTTGGAGGCAAGCAGCAGCCTAACAAAGAAAGAAAAACCTGTTTCAGTAAATCAAAGCAAATTCCAAGCCTTACTCCTTAAGTGATTGTAAAAGCCTCATGGAAAGGTCTCCATGGAAATGGAATTTGAATAACTAAGAGGTCAACTAGCCCAGGCCCCACTTCCCAAGTCCTTTGAACTTTATTGATAAGTTTTCCTGGCAATGAGGGGCAATAAAGAGGCCCCAACTATCCCAGCATCAGTTTACTTTGTGTGGGCAGAACCATCTGGCAGTCGAATGGCCACAAGGCAGATGCAGTCCAGCTGAAGGGCCTGCAAGTTATGACCTTGCTGTTTTGTTACTATTGTTTATGAATTATTGGGGAAAGGCACAACCCCTTTAGGAGGTACCAAGCTAGCAAGATCCAAGACAGGTTCTGAGTCCGGGTAAAGACCCTTAGGAATTCCAAAACTGGAGAGTTAGCTTTACAAACTTCAGCAAAGAAAACACCATTACCAATCACTCCAAACATTAGTCACAAACAGTGCCCTTTAGTGGCTCCTCTACAAATTGCAATCCAGTATTTCAACCCAACACTTGCTGACACATGAACTGCCCCTGCATCTCCAAAGCCTTGCAACACACCCTAGTGGCCGACACATGAACTGCGCCTGCATCTCCAAAATCTTGCAACACACCTAGTGGCAAAAAAGTGAATTGAACTCAATAATTCATAACACATAGAAGAAATTTCCTGAGCCAATCCTAGTTATAGAATCTTCTCCAGCCATGGCAGAAGGGTCAGACATGCTGAACCCCATGCCTGAATCAAACACAGACTCAGTATTAGTTGTCCAAAGCTCAGAATTGGTTGTCCAAAGCTCAGAATTGGATGTCCAACTCTCAGAAAAGGCAGAGGTACCTCAGACAACCTATGACTTGAGGCAGCATGGAAAGCTTACACAAATTAAATGCTTGAACCTCTTGGAGGAATGGGACAAGCTTTATCAAAAGCATGAGACTCGCTGGAAGAAATTGCAGCAGCTCTGCGGCAAACTCAAAGACAATTTACCCCACCAAACACCTCCGCTCATTGGACGACAACATGGATGAAATCTTTGCCGAATGGATATTTTATGGAGACTACTACATCCAGTCACAACTAAATGAAGAACTCCAGAAGGAGATGCTGAACCGTCAGACGTTAAACAAGGAACATAAAAAGGAGTTTCAAAGTAGCAAAGACTTTATCCAAACCTGTCTGAAGTGGGAGATTGCAGCGGACAAGAAGGCCGAATCCAGAGTGTCTCATTGTTCATATGCAACATCTCAGCAGTCACATGCAATGTTCTCCCACATCTCCAAAACAGCCTCATCCCTCTACTCAAAGCCAACTTGATCTTGAGCGGACACCAACGTCTCACAGCAATCTTCCCATCCAGCTAAATGTCACGGGCATCTAGAGCCGAGTATCTAGTGGCCCGAGCTGCAGAAGAATGAGTCAAAGCTGCAGCAATCATGGCAACTCTCGATGTGGCAAAAAGGGTGCAATTGCGAAAGGAAGAGATGGCAAAAGCTCAGGCCAGCCTCGAGTTTCTTCAGCTCAAACAGGAGGGTGTAGAAAGAACAGCACGGGCCAAAGCTCTACAGGCAGAGGCTGACCAAGCCTCCTTCAACTTCAGTCGTAGGAAGCTGGAAAAGGATAACCCGTACAGGCATGTTAAGGTCTATGTGGGTGACCTGAACTCACCACAACAGGAACAAGGAGAAGAATCTCAACCACCAGAATGACAAACTAGTCAGATGGCTGACATATGATCTAGATCACAAGACTCCTTTCTTGGAATTAGAAAACTTATTCCGATAAACCAAGAAACACAGGGTGATCAGGATAGTCCATCAACAACAGTGAAGGATCTTCAACAGGCAGACTCACAAGTAGCCCTGATTCAGAACCTTAATGTGGAAGTGAAGAAACCCTTGTCAGACCTTCAAAGCAGTTCGAGCACAGACATACAGTATGGCCCAAAGAACATAGTCAGACAGGTGCCCTGCATCCAGACTCGCCACAACGGACAACTCCTAATCCTCATCCGACCAAGGATCCTCAGCGTGATATCAAAGTGCACCCAGAAGCAGCTGCAAGTGTCAATTGCACATCAATATGTGGTGACTCATCATCTGCTCGCTCATACCAACCAATCTGCTTGGTGAAAGTCTACCCCAAAGGGAACCTAGAAGAAGCTGGGAAGATGCCTGAAATAGTAGATGTGCAAAGCTATAGCATATCAGCCAGTTCAGCACTCGACAGCCTCATCAACATCCAAAGTGAAGAAACACACTTCATGACATCAACATGAACTGGGTCCCAGTACACGGCAGGGAGGAAAGTTGATAGACTCTACATAAAATTGTTGGATGGGAATGCACAGTTCCTACTGCCACCATTGTTAGAATGGGATGACCCATCAGATGATCACAGTCAGATTATGACACCAGAGTCAACAAGCACCTCACCTCACCTGAAGCACATGGCTAATCACTTTCCTGCTCCAGATCCCAAAGCCAAAATCCTGCACTTGCCTAGAACAGACACCTCTGACACTTTCAACCCCTAAGAAGTGGTCAAAGGCCCAAGGGGGTCGCCATTTGCCCTCAAAACAGAACTTGGAAGGGCCATCTTTGGAATGGTTTGTCAATTGGCTGCAGGTCCCAACCCAGGCAAATATCTTCAGACCTCGACTCTCAGTAATGGGATAACATCCCACTTGAGACCATGTCAAAAACACTTCTTGACTTCAACAAACAACTCTGATTTAGCAGCAACAGTATTCCAGACCAGAAAAGAAGACAATGGCTTGGCCTTGTCAATAGATGATAAAGAATTTCTGAAGCTCATGGGCAAGGAATTTCAACAGGATGCTACCAAGAATTGGATGACTCCACACCCATCCACATATCCAGGCAACGGCTTCCAAACAACCATGAGCAAGCTCTCTCTCGCCTTTCCAGTCTGAGATGATTCATGAACAAGAAGCCTGCAATGAAAGCTCGTTTAGTGGAGTTCATGGACAAGATGGTCCAGGACGGACACACAGAACTTGCCCCACCTCTGAGAAATGATGAGGAATGCCGGTACCTGCTATCCTTTGGAGTATACTACCCACAAAAGCCAGGCCAGATTCGAGTAGTCTTCAATGCCAGCATGCAATTCTGAGGCCTCTCTCTGAGCAACGTCCTTCTCACAGGACCTGACCTCACCAACAGTCTGCTTGGCATGCTCATTCTCCAGCTGATGGCTCAGGAGGGTCTAGAAGTGGGTTGTTCAATCCTTATTTGCCCAACAGACTGAGTCAGAGTTAAAGCCACGTTCCAGCTCCCCCCTGCTTACTTCCAATTCCAACTCAGTCTTGTCCAAGAAGAGATGTGTTTTTACTTGCTCGTGAGTTGGTTTTATTTTTGTTTTCTTTTAGTTGTTAGTTTTGTTCCTTTCTTTGAGTATCTTTTGTTTTTGTTGGTTGCCTGCTTTGGCTGGGCAGCAAACTTGGCTCACAAGGTGTTTCCACCTGCTTTTGTTTGTGATTGTGATGCAATTGGACTGGGTGCCTGTTTGGAGGCTTCCCCGGCATCGGAGGTGTGCCGCTGGCTGTGCTGGCTATCAGGACTCTTGTTGCAACTTCATGGACTTCGCTGTCATGCTGCTTGGTCATGTGAGGAGTGAGACAAACCCCTGCACTTGCTGCTGCCTCTCAGAGGCTGCAGAAGGTACACGGGGACACGTCAGCAGAGCGTCGCACACCCATCTGGCAGTTTGGAGTTTGGACAGCTGGAGGCACTATCAATGCGGGCTTGGAGTGCGGCGGCACTGTGTGGCCGGGCCAGGTGTTCTTGGGGCCGTTTGCTTGCCGGGACCATTCATTTGCTTGGAGCTGCCTTCCACATGAGTATGATGCCCTGGGGGTGCCCATTTGGAAGGGCTCCTTGGATGGTGGCCATTTTGGGGAGGTCCTTGTGATGCTGGCCATTTTGTTTGTGGCCATAAGGCAGCAGCCATTTTGAGTGGCTCTCTGGTAGCAGGCATTTTGTTTTCCTCTTCCTTGCCCATGAGGCTCATTGTAGCTGCTAGCTTCTGTGGGTACAGTCGCAGATTCTCAGAAGGCAGCTGCAGGGCCTTAGGATATTCTTAGGATATTTCTGCCTCAGTGAGTGCAGAGTATTGTGATGGCTGATTCCCCTGGTATGGGCACTTCTGGGGTGGCCTCTGCTGCTATTACAAAGAGCTCCAGGAAGAGGAAAGCTTCTCAAACTGATCCTCCTATCTTGGTGAAACAATCTACCTCCAGGCAGGGAAATAAAGGGGAGGGGGAGAAGTCCAGGCAGGGGGGTGGAGAGAAGGCTTCTATCTCTGAAGGACCTCCAATGAGGTCCCCTCCTTCCTTGAGGGTGGCACTGCTCTTCCTCTCCCCTTCCCTCCCAAGGCTCTCTGAGTATCCAAGGGCCAATTCTATTTCACCCCCTCTTTCGGAGGTGGAGGACAAGGAAGGTGAGTGTCATCCATTTGTATGCTCAGAGCCTGCTCCAAGACCAGGCCATAGACAAAGGTTGGCACCCAGATCTGGTCCTAGCCATGCAGTGGGTGAATTTGATGATTTGCCTGATAACATTCAATCTCTTATTCATCGAGCCATCATATATGGCAGAGCCCTTCAGGGTCATTCCTCTGACCTGGCGATGTGGAGCTGATGGAAGCCAGGTGCAGGAGCGTCCAGGAGCCAGTTGCTCACTCAGACAGGACTTAGAGAGAGGTATCTCCTTCGTTGAGGAGCGAGGTTTCAGTCCAGGAAGATGAGGAACAAAAGGCAATGGAGCTTTCTGATGACGAAGGTTTGGTGCCTGATGTCCCCACATTTGTGAGTTGTTTCCTCCCAGTTTGTTTCGTTCCTTGCTATTCAAGGCCAGGAGTACTGCAGCCATTGAGAAAGAGGCTGACAAGCAGAAGGAGGAGGAGATGGCGTCAATGCTTCGACATCCAAGAAGGCCCCGAGGAAATGTGGTTTCTTTGTGGAGTCTGCAGCACGAAAGGAGGAGATTCCTGCACCGAAGCTATTTCTGGATGTCATTCAGAAACAGTGGGCCAAGCCAGGTACTTTTCTCACCTCAGGTGGGAATGACAGGTATTTCTATAATATGGAGCTTGATTTCTCTCAAGCACTGCAGGTCCCAGTGGTGGATGCTCTTGTGGCTGCCTTGGCATCTCCAGCACCCATGGTAGTGAGTGATGTGGCGGACAACTTGAAGGCAGAAGAGGACTGAACTGGCGCTGTGTAAGACATTTCTGGCAGCAACATTGGCAATTAAGGCCCCTTTCTTTGTGACCTTCTTTAACCGTGCCTTGTTGATGTGGCTTGAACAGATGCAGGAGTGTGTCCCTGTGCACGATGTGAGGTTGCTTCAGGACATCAGTAAGGTCATCGCTGCAACCCAGTTTTCAGCTGATGCAACCTTGAATGCTGCTAAGTTTGCCTCCGGAGTTCTTTCCTCCTCTGTTTCAGCTAGATGGATGGTGTGGCTCCGGAATTGACAGACGGATGCCAAAGCGAAGTGAAAGCTGGCAGCAGGCATGTATATGGAAAAGAATCTGTTTGGCGAAGTTCTGGACCCAATTCTTATTGAAGATAAGAACAAATGTAAGGTTTTGCCTGCCACAACTAAGTAGCAGGAACATAGGTTTGCACATTACACACATAGAGCACCCTATAGGGGTACTGATTCTGATTATCATTATCAGCCTAGGGGATTTCAGCCACGTCAGGACAGGAGGCAGGGTAGGTCTTTATACAGGGATAGGTCCTTGTTTCAGCCCCAGGGTAAGCGGCCCTTTCAGGGGGGCAGATGCTCCTTCCACAGGAATAAATAAGTGGTGGCCAATTGGTGTTGTTTGCCAATTGGTGGGAGAGTATTACATCGGATATCTGGGTACTCAATACGGTCAAATTTGGTCTGCGGATGGAATTCCTTTCCATCCCCCCGAATTCTTTTTGAACGTTCATGTCCTCCAAGTGTGAGAACAAGAGGCAGCTTATGCGTCAAGCAATTGACCATCTGGTGGATATCCAGGTGATTGAGTTGGTTCCACAGGAAGACTGGAGAAGGGTGTTCTATTCAAACCTCTTTGTGGTTCCAAAGTCTTCTGGGGGATGGAGAACGATTCTGGACCTTAAAAGATTGAACCGCTACCTAGTGTATAAATGGTTTAAGATGACATCCCTTCACTCCATTCTGGAGGCTGTCAGGGAAGGTGATTTTTTTGACTTCCATTGCTTTGACAGAGGCCTATCTTCATATACTGATTTTTCCCCAACACAGGAAGTTCCTTAGGTTTTCCTACACTGGTACTCACTACCAGTACAGGGCTCTTTCCTTTGGGCTGGCTTCGACCCCCAGGACTTTTACGAAGGTGCTGGCGGCCCTAGCAGTCATCTCAGAACAATCCCAGTCAGGCTACATTGTTACTTAGATGACATCTCCTCCAGGTAGAGTCGCCGAAGCAGTCTCTTCAGGATCTTGGCCTGATGGTGGAGACCCTGCAGAGGTATGGGTTCTCCGTTAATTTCCAGAAGAGCCATATGAGGCCCTCTACCAAGTTGTTGCATTTGGTGACAGTCATAAACTCTACCATCGGAATGGTTTTCCTATCCCAGGATCGCAGGGCTAGTCTGGTGAAACTAGTTTGGCAGGTGCAGAAAGAGAAGTGTGTGCCCATTGTCACCTTGTCTCAGTTGCTAGATAATATGATCTCTTATATAGATCTTGTTCCCTGGGTGAGGCTCCATGCTAGAACCCTCCAGTGGTTCTCTGGTCCATACCAGAGGAGCAAGCGTAGCACCTCCCATTTCAGGTTTGGGATCCCCCCCCCATGTGCTGCTCTCCCTGAAGTGGTGGACCTCTCCAGCCTTAGCTAAGAGGTGCATGTTCAGGGAACTGAAGAGGCTCATACTGACCATGGATGCGAGCCTTTATGGCTGGGAGGTGTTGCTGGGGACCCAGCTGGCCCAGGGTCACTGGTCTCTTTTGGATCTTACTCACAACTGGCTGGAGCTGCAGGCGGCTCATCTGGCCCTTCAACACTTTCAGGCCCTTGTAGAACATAGCCATGTCCTGCTGCTGACAATCAACATAGCATGTGAACAGGGAAAGGGACGCATTCCAAGGCTCTCTGGGTGGAGTCTCAGTGGCTGGGCTGTTGGGCAGAGAAGCACCTGCTATCCATCAAAGCGGAGCACATCTCTGGGGAAGCAAATCATCAAGCGGACTGGCTCAGAAGAGCCACGGTGGACCAGATGGAGTGGCAACTGGACCCGGAGCTGTTCGAAGAGATTTGCAGGAGGTTCGGACGGCCAGAAGTGGACCTCTTTGCGTCTCCAGAAAACGCCCAGCTCCCCAGGTTTTTCATGCAGTTCCTGACTCAGGAAGCAGAGGTGAGCAGTGCCTTGCGCAGCAAGTGGTCCCGGGGTAGCTTTATGCATTTCCCCCTCTCCCACTGATACCAGAGGTGCTGGCGAAGATAGTAGTGGAAGGGGCATAGGTAATCATGGTTGCCCCCTACTGGCTGCGCAGACCTTGGTTTGTGGACCTACTAGGTCTGCCAAATTCTGGAGGATCCTGCAAGAGAGGATCTCCTTTCACCAGGGGGTCCATCCAGAGCCTCAGTGGCTCCAGCTAACTTTCTGGTGTTTGAAAGGGAGATCTTGAGGAAGGCGATGTTCTCCTTGTGGGTGATCCAGACCATCATCCCTCTAGGCGCCCACTTCCTGAATTTACAAGACCATATGGTTACTCTTTGTAATTGGTGCCGTAAGGTGCATGTGGACCCCAAGCGCCCCTCTCTGCCACACATCCTGGAATTTCTCCAGGATGGGTTGGAGAGGGGGCTGTCTCATAATACACTCTGGAAGCTGGTTTCGGCCCTGTCCACTGTCCTGATGCTGGATGGTCAGAAGGGCCTGGGTCGTCATCTGGTGGTGAAGAGGTTTCTAAAGTGGGTGGCTAACCTCTGGTCCCCGGTGGTTCACAGGTTTCCATCTTGGGATCTGTCCATGGTCCTCTTGGCTCTCATGGATCCCCCCCTTTGAACCACTGTGGACCGTTTCCTTGCAGTTCCTTACATTGAAGGTGGCCTTCCTGGTTGCCATCACATCTGCAAGGAGGATCTCCGAACTGGGTGCTCTGTTGGTAAGAGAGGACCTGTCAGCCTCTGCTTTGCTGCTGCTTCGGCTGCCATTGTAACGGGGAGGGGGGCATGGTAATTGGAGGAGAATCATGATGTGCTGGAGGAAGATTCTAGACGCTGACCTGACCATCTTACTGCGCATGTGGAGGAAGGGAGTTTCCCGCCAAGGTTAACTGTCCAGCATTCCATCCTGGTGATGTCTTTTGAAGTTATCTCCCACCTGACAGTTGGGTGCATTATAATTGGACTATGGACTGGGGTGCCAAGGGGAGGGGATTGAATTATACATGATATTCTTTGCTTTCGCGCCTAATTAACCAGATTCAGCTTAGCTTTGCTACTGTTCGTTTATAATTAGTAAAAGTACACTTGATTTCAAACAAATGGAGTTGAGTGGTTTCTTTCCTGATTATTAAATGAAGTCGCATCTGACCCAAAGTGCCCAACCATCCGGGAGTCATGAGCCCATTGAAGAACAATGAGTCTAATGGACACAGGAACATATAACTTCGCCCCAATCTAAGGCAATTCATCCTTCATAGTGCATTCATTCATGTGTTGTTGGAACCAGTCATCTCCAGTAAGGGCCTTTTTTAGGTTAGAAAGAAAGTCCTGAGTGACCTCCACCTTAGAAGTTGCTTGATGTCTAGTAACAACAGGAGCAGCGAGGCTCTTAGTGGGAATGACAGGCTGGACCACGCTGAGCTTAGAACAGTTGTACTGAGGGAGTCTGGACAAAGCATCAGCCATAAAATTCTTCCCCCCTGGAATGTATTTCAAGGTAAAATTGAATCTATTGAAGTGCTGAGCCCAGCGCATTTGCTTAGGAGAAAGTTTTCTGGGCGTTCTCAAAGCTTCCATGTTTTTATGGTCAGTCCACACCTCGAAAGGGTGTTTGGCGCCCTCCAGAAAATGGTGCCACATGGACACAGCCCAGCGAACAGCAAAAGCGTCTTTCTCCCAAATGGCCCAACGCCTCTCCGTCTCGGTCAGTTTGCGAGAGGTGTAAGCGCAGGGTTGTAATTTACCTTGGCTATTAGCTTGAAGTAGTACAGCACCCACAGCCACGTCACTGGCGTCAGCTTGGACCACAAAAGGTTCATCCATGTCCGGGTGTTTGAGAACTGGTTCCTCTGCAAAAAGGCGCTTTAACTTCTCGAGAGCAGCTTGACAGTCCATAGTCCAATCCAGCGGCTTGCTAGGTTTGGGTTTGGCCCCTCCCTTAGACTTAAGGAGGTTGGTTAGTAGAAGAGCTATCTTAGCAAAGGAGGGAATAAGTTGATGGTAGAAATTAGCAAAACTCAAAAACTTTTGCAATTGCTTACGTGTACGAGGGGCCTCCCACTCAGTGACCGCTTTGACCTTAGCGGGGTCCATTTCAATACCCCTGTGTGAGATGCGATAGCCCAGGTAATCAAACTTCTGATGGAATTCACACTTGGATAATTTGGCATAGAGTTCAGCCGCCCGGAGTTTTTTCAACACTGTGCGAACAAGCCTCATGTGTTCTTCATGTGTTTCCGTGTAAATAAGGATATCATCTAAATAGACGATAACTCTTTGTAAAGATGGTCATGTAAAACCTCATTAATCAGCTGCATGAAAACTGCTGGCGCCCCCTGTAGGCCAAACGGCATTACTCAAAATTGGAAGCAACCAAGGGGGCAGTTGAAAGCAGTTTTCCATTCGTCCCCCTCTTTAATTCTGACTCTATAGTATGCTTTCTTAAGTCCAACTTAGTGAAAATATGGCCCTTCCCTAGTTGGGCCAGCATGTCTGAGCCAAGGTGGCGCAGTGGTTAGGGTGCAGTACTGCAGGCCACTTTAGCTGACTGTGATCTGCAGTTCAGCGGTTCAAATCTCACCAGCTCAAGGTCGACTCAGCCTTCCATCCTTCCGAGGTGGGTGAAATGAGGACCCAGACTGTGGGGGCAAGTTGCTGACTCAATTTGCTAAAAAAAAATTGTAAACCACTTAGAGAGGGCTGAAAGCCCTATGAAGCGGTATATTAGTCAAATACATAAATAAATAAATAAATAAATAAATAAATAAATAAATAAATAATAAATAAATAAATAAATAAATAAATAAATAAATAAATAAATAAATAAATGTCCTTCATCAGTGGTAATGGGTACAGGTTCTGAGCTGAGATGCAGTTCAGGTTTTTGAAGTTCACACACAATCTGAGGGAATCATCTTTCTTTTCTCTGAACAATACTGGCGCTGCTACCTTGGGTCTTGCTGGCTCAATGAAACCCCTTTACAAGTTTTTATCAATGAATTTCCTCATTTCCTCCATCTTTTTAGGGGACATTGAATATATTTGGGGGTTTGGAAGCTTTACTCCAGGTAAAATATCAATGGTGCAATCTGTGGATCTGTGAGGGGACAATTTATCAGAAGATTTCTCACTAAAAACATCCTTGAGGTCCCAATATTCCTTTGGAATTCTTTCTTCCCCCTCAATTCTCTCTTGCCACCTGGCTGCCAGTGTGGGGGTAGTAGTATCAGAGGCTGGAGTTTCAACTTTCCCCTCAGGGGGTGTGGTTGTTCAAATCTGTAACCAACCCTTTCTCCAGTTAATGCGTGGGTTCCATCTACAGAGCCAGGGGGGTCCCGAGATAAGGGGCCGGTCCATCCCAGGGGCCACAATAAAAGTTATTAATTCCTGGTGGGTGCTCATCCACATGTTGATGGGTTCAGTGGAAAAATGAGCAGGGCCACCTCCCGCAATAGAACCATCAATTTGGCAAAAAGCAATAGGGACTTTTAAAGTCTTTCATTTTAAGCCCAGTTTCTCCACCATCTCAGGGCTTATCATGCAATGGGAATCTAATTGAGCTAAAAGTTTCTCTGTTGCGCCAGAAGAGGGCCTTCTAAGCTCAATTGGGATAAGTATAGGACCGGATTGGGAACTTACCCAGCGCTGAGAATTCTCATCATCAGATTCGTCAGACGAGCTGGGGCTTCCGTCTCCCTCCTCCTCTGGCTCGAAGCGTCAAGAAACATTCTCAACAGCGAAGGCAGCCTCCCTCCTCTTGCTTGGAGTCTTCTCCGGTTTCCCCTCCCTCCGGGGGGTTGGAGCAGGTTGACTCAGTTTGATGCGGCAATTCATAGCACAATGCCCCTCCTTTCCACAGCGGAAACAAGCGATAGGCTTGGCTTTGCCCGCAAAACTTCCCCTGCCTTCACTCCGTGGGTGGGGGGAGGGGTTAGGAGGTGCTGGGGAGGATTTCTCAACTTCTCCCTCTCTCATGCAATGCAATCTGACTAAATCCAATTCCACGTCTGCCACATTTTCATACCAGGTTTCTAAATGACGGGGAAGGCGTCTGTTTATGCATTGCTGGTAAACATCTTTATCCAAGCCATCAGCAAATTGATCCAGCAAGGCCTCTTCCGACCACCCCCTCATATAGGCTGACAATTCCTGAAATTCCTGCACATAGTCAGGCACAGTTTTCTTTCCTGTTTAAGGACCGTAAATTTCAGCCTAGCGCGACGCTCGGTCAAAGGGTCGTCGAACCTTCTTCTCATGGCTGCCATAAATTCATCAAAATTCCTCAGGAGAGGGGAATTGCATTTATGTAGCCCAACCATCCAGTCGACCGCTTTCTTCTCCAAAGCCATTAACACCATTCTTACTTTAGTTTCATCTGTCTCTAAATCAGGCCCATATATTTCCATATAATTCCAGACCTGAATAATAAACAACCCAAGGCCTCTGGGGTCTCCATTATATTTTACGCTTAAGGGTGGGACCTTAGCCATCTGGCGTCGCCTGCCCCCCCGCTCTTGGAATGTCTCAAGCCGCAGGGGGGAGGCTGGTTCTGGGTTTTCTTGTGCACATCCTCCTTCGGCCCCTCCAGTTTCCCTTAAGCTATGCATTGAGTACCTTTTCTCCAACTCCTCTGTTGGCTCCCTTTCCACAGCTCGCTCTTGAATTCGACGTTCACTCCATGCCTCTTCGAGGAGCCTCATGGCGTGGGAGATTTTGTAGTCTTCTTCTCCAGTCAGCCGCTGGTTTTTTCTTTGGCCTCCTTCTCGTGACTCCAGCTTGTAATTCCTCAGGTTCCTCTTTCTGTCCAACACCCCAAGTCCATCTGGGATGGATGGCAGGTTCTTCCACTCTCAGTTGGCCAGTCTTTCTGTTAGAGATGGTCCCGCTGTTGCCCCCACTTCTTCCTCCTGGTCGCTTTCATGCAAAGACATTTTCTTTTCTTCTTCTGAGCCCCCCCCCCTCGGAAGTTGTTCGCTCCGGGATGGATGTGATTCAGATTCAGCTTATTGTCAGATTCAGCTTATTGTCAGGAAAGAAACCACTCAACTCCATTTGTTTGAAATCAAGTGTACTTTTACTAATTATAAACGAACAGTAGCAAAGCTAAGCTGAATCTGGTTAATTAGGCATGTAAGCAAAGAATATCATATATAATTCAATCCCCTCCCCTTGGCACCCGAGTCCATAGTCCAATTATAATGCACCAACTATCAGGTGGGAGATAACTTCAAAAGACATCACCAGGATGGAATGCCGGACAGTTAACCTTGGCGAGTAACTTCCTTCCTCCACATGCGCAGTAAGATAGTCAGGTCAGCATCTAGAATCTTCCTCCAACACATCATGATGATTCCCCTCCCAATTACCATGCCCCCCCCCATTACAATGGCAGCAGAAGCAGCAGCAAAGCAAGGGGTTGACAGGTCTTCTGTGTCTTTCATCCCAACACGGTCGTGCTGAGGCTTGATTCCACTTTCATCCCCAAGGTAAATTCTTATTTTCATAGAGCCCAGGAGATAGTTCTTCCAGATTTTTGTCCCAATCCCACTCATAGTAAGGAGAAATCCTGGCACAAGTTGGACGTGTGGAGGGCTCTCCGTATTTACATCAAGAGGACAGCATCCTCCAGGAAGAGGGAGGCATTGTTTGTCTCATTTCAGCTATCTGCTAAAGGATCAAGGGTGTCACCTTCCACCATTGGACGGTGGTTACAGGCTTGTATTGCTCAAGCCTATGAGGCTCTGGGTAGGCTGGTGCCACAGGGATTACAGCACATTTGACTAGGAGTGCAGCCACTAAGGCCGCATGGAACACTCGGGCACCAATTGGGGATATTTGCAGGGAAGCTATGTGAACTTCCCCATCGCCCTTCGTTAAGCACTATCAGTTGGATGCTTTTGCGTCTGCTGAGGCGTCTTTCAGGAGACAGGTGCTTCAGAGAGTGCATGCTCCCTTGGGAACTATGAACCAGTGAGTTCCCGCCCTGGGGACTGCCACTTTGGTATGTCCCACTTCTGGACCCTCTTGCGCCATCAGCTGGAGAAGGAACGTTGGTCCTACCTGAATGTTCATCTCAGCGTAGCACAGGACGGTCCAGATCCCTCCCCTTCAGTTAGGTTTGTGGTCCTCAGGGCTATTAATGCTGTGGGCAGAGCCTGCTCTTCTTTTGTTTCCCTAGTTGGAGTTGCACTTTGTCAGAATTGGAAGTAAGCAGGGGGGAGCTGGAGGCATAGCTTCAACTCTGACTCAGTCTCTGGGCAACTAAGAATTGAACAACCCACTTCTGAACCGTCCTGTGCCACGCTGAGAAGAACATTCAGGCAGGACCAACATTCCTTCGCTTCAGAAAGGAAGCCATAGCCATCATGGCTGATATCCAGCAGATGTTCTACTCATTCCTTATCAGAGAAGACCATCAAAACTACCTATGTTTCATGTTTTCCAGTGTCAAACAGCACAACCAACAGAAGCAATAATTGGAGATGTGGTGTGCCTCCCTGAGTTGTCTCCAAAGTGTTCCTGTGCAGTGCACATATGTTCCCATCTCACCTGTCACCCCACTGAAGACAATAGCAGCCATAGGATACATTAGAGTCTACTATGGGGAGAACAATGTTCACATCGGTTTCATCATGGGAAAGGTGAAACTAGCACCATAACTACCCCTCAACCAGTCCCGAGAACCAGTTCACTTCAAACGCTTCTACAAACAGACATCTCTCGTGTTGGGTATAGCAATGGTTGTCCTCACCACCATCATGGCAGAGGTAGCAGCTATCATCAACGCTTGATCTTTGGTTCCAGAATCTTCAGGTCCTGAAAATCCAACTGTCCTAACCCCTTTGCTGATCCAGAAGACAGGTGACTGGCCAGCACCAGCAGGAAACTTGGTTCCCAAAGACATGTATTGGAACTCATGACCTAAGCGACTTGTGTCCATTGGAACTCATGGCCTATAGGATTTGTGCACCAAGTCCTACCCAGTGATGATGGACTAGTTCACCAAATGGAAGTTCAAATTGCAAAGCTGCTGGAGTCAGGTTGCAACTAGCAGACTTTCACCAAGAAGCTCTATACCAGACCAATCACCGACCTGGTACTACTGCTAAGGAAGACTGAACTAGAAGAGTGAACCTCAAGCTTTGCATGCTTTGTGTTTACCTCGTTGTTTGCATTGTTTGATGCTATGCCTTTATGTAACTCAATTAATTAGTTAAGTTTGTGTTTTTGATGTTATGCCTCTGTTTATCTTAGTTAATTAGATAGTCAAGTTTGCATTGTTTTATGCCATGTGTTTGCCTTTAGTTAAAAGTTAGTTGATAGTGGAATTTATAATTCCAGGTGGGGAGTGTGCTGCCCCAGGAGTAGCTAGCTAGTGTAGGAATTAAGAACTATCTCCTTTAAGATACTACCTCAAGGGAAATGTAGGCACAGACTGCCTTATGGGAAATGTAGTTCCACGACATGTGATCACATCTATGAACCTGATTGGCCACTTGGGCATTCTGCCTGTGTACAAAGTTTATAGCCAGTCATTTTAAATGCCTTTGTGAATCAGAGAAGTAATGTTTGTATCTCCGCTCAGAATGGGAGTGAAATCATCATCTTTTTATACCACGTGATGGGACAGATTATGGATTGGTGCGCATGTGTGAGCTCGTGAACAGTCGGGAGCTCCTGCTCCGGCATGGGACAGATGAAAGATCAGAAAAAGCATTGCGTTCCTATCGGTGAGCCCCCGCAGGAAAAGGGGCGAGTGGTGGGGTATGATCTGGAGGACCGGGCGGGGCGGTCAGCTAGGGGTTTGCTCTCTCAGGCTGGTCGCCTGCCTGTGTGGTTGTTGGCGGTCTTGCTATTTTGGCGGCAAAAATGGCGGCGCCCGGCAACTTCTAATGACGTCGGCGCCTTTGGTCTGCCGCTTGATTTAAAAATCCAGGAGAAAACTTGGAGGAAATTCGGGGGACCTTTTGGGACAGCACTACGCTATTCTGCCAATGAGGGGTGGCTGGCCCAGATGATGCCAAACAGAATTAAGCGGCTGGCTTTGCTGCTGCCACCATGGCTTTCCCCGCCCCCCTCCTTTCTCCTCATTGTATCCTGGCTTGCGGTAGCCTGGGCGGCCTTTGCTTCAGTTTTTCGTGACTGGGAGAGCCCTGGAAGCTTTTGGAACCTGCAGGACGGTACTGCCTTGTTGCCTGTCTCTACAGGGTGGGGTGGCTGCTTCATGTGGCGCCGGACGGAGGTGGACAGATGTTGGTTTACCATCACCACGACTCCTCCGGGCGCCCCCTCCCACCTCCCCTCACCCCATTCGATTGGATGCCTTCACGCTGTGGCCTTTCCTTGCCCTTTGGTAGCTTCCTGTTTTATTACTCTTACCACCTGGCCCCCCTGGCTTATGACCATTGGAGTGTTTATGAACTTTGGACTGCCTACGAATTTTGGACCTTGGTTTTCGGACTCCTGAATTTCCGGACATATAATCCTGTTTACTCTATTACGACCATTATTATCTATTATTACTCTAGAGACACCACCTCAACCACCCAGTCCTCTGCCTCCCTCTACTATACTATCTGGGAAAGAAGAGAAGATGAACTATTTCATCTGCATCCCCTTGTCATCGATCTGATCCTTGTGTCCCTACTTCACGCACCAGAGACCTTACTTGCACAATTTTAACATCCATCTTAATATTTGTGCCCCCCTTTTTTTTCTTGTATGTGGAATGTATGTGTATGCCTGTAAATGAATGAACCCACCTTCTTTTAAACTAGTATAATTACTTTATTATATTGCTTTATCTTTTAAACTGTAGCGGGGTATGTTTGTGGGGAATGCTTGGTTGACATGTATGAGGGAATTGAGAGTGCGGTCTGGAGCCCCCTCCACTGAGTGCAGTAGCAGAAGTGGATGGGGGCCCAGTTCCACCTCTCATCCCAGAATGCATGGCAGAAACGGCCTGCTGGGAAGAACGGAAGCTACGGGGGGGAAGAGGGGTCTATGGGTGCGGAGATGGGCCGGTACATCCCGGTCATAGTTGGGAGAGGCAGGTTTGACGGGAGTTACAGGGCTAGCCACTACCGGGGAAGAAGGGTTCGCTACGTTACAGCGATCCTCCTTCAGGCCCTGATAGCTCCACTCCAGGACCATATGGCGAGAGTTGTCAGGGCCCTGGTCTCAGGCTGCTGTTGCTAAATGCCAGGTCTGTGGTTCATAAAGTTCCCTCGTCCGAGACCTAATATTAAACGAGGGGGCAGACCTGGCATGTATTACTGAAACCTCACTGAAATGTGCCCAGAAGGGTTTCAGCTGCTCCACCAGCCACAACACTAGTGAAGGGGTGGGGGAGTGGCAGTCATCATCCGAGAGTCACTAGTTCCTCGTAGGATTCCTGCTCCGGAGACTGTCGGGTCTGAGTCCCTTCTGGTGAAGTTGGACCTTGGGAATCAAGTGGGTCTGTTTCTAACGTACCTACCTCCCAATTGTGTTACAACAGCCCTGCCTGTGCTCCTTGAGTCAGTAGCCAAACTGGTGGTTGAGTTCCCTAGGCTTATAGTGCTGGGGGACTTCAACCTGCTGTCACTCGGTGAACGCTCTGATGGAGCACGGGAGTTCATGGCTTCCATGACAGCCATGGACTTGAACCAGGTAATTCAGGGTCCGACTCATACAGCGGGTCACACGCTCGACCTTGTGTTTCTCTCAGAGCAGTGGAGACGTTATCTAGATTTAAAGGGCATTGAGATCTTGCCCTTGTCATGGTCAGATCACTTCCTATTGAGGCTTGACTTTCGGAAACCAATCCCCCACTGTAGGGAGGGGGAACCGATTAGGTGGTTCCGCCCCAGGTGCCTGATG
This sequence comes from Thamnophis elegans, assembly GCF_009769535.1. NCBI lineage: Eukaryota > Metazoa > Chordata > Lepidosauria > Squamata > Natricidae > Thamnophis > Thamnophis elegans. Next base: position 70,137,860 of record NC_045558.1, read on the forward strand.
GACCCTATGGGATTTTAGACGGCGCTTGGTGAGATACCTGACTCTCTGGCCCACAGTCTGGCAGAGTCCCTGGTAGCTGCTTGGAATACAGCGGCGGTGGAGGCTCTAAACTGGATTGCACCTTTACAGCCTCTCCGCGGCAGTGGATCCAGGAGGGCTCCTTGGTTTACCGAGGAACTCCGGGAGATGAAGCACCAAAAGAGACACCTAGAGCGACACTGGAGGGCTAGTAACTCCAAATCCGGCCGAACACAATTAAGAGCCTTTATTAGGACTTATCTAGTGGCGATACGGGTGGCAAAATGTGCTCATTTTTCCGCTCTTATGGCATCCGCAGAATCTGTCTCAGCCGCTCTGTTTAGGATAGCACGCTCCCTCTTGAAAGAGAGGGATGCAGGCAAGCCCTTACAGGGTAGAGCTGAGGAGTTTGTCCAGTTTCTGTCGGATAAAATCGCTCAGATTCGGACGGACCTGGACTCCACTTGGACAGCACCAGCCGAGATGCCAGGGGAAGATCTTGATCCGATTTTATGGAGTGAGTTTCAACTTGTCGCCCCTGAGGAAGTGGACAAGGCCATGGGAGAAGTAAGTGCCTCCACTTGTTTACTGGACCCGTGTCCCTCCTGGCTGGTCTCGACCAGCAGGGAGGTGACATGTGGCTGGATCCAGGGAATTGTTAACACCTCTCTCCGGGAGGGATCCTTCCCGCACCCACTAAAGGATGCGGTGGTGAGACCCCTCCTTAAGAAACCTTCCCTGGATCCAGCCATCTTAAACAACTACTGTCCAGTCTCCAACCTCCCGTTTGTAGGGAAGGTTGTTGAGAAAGTGGTGGCCTTTCAACTCCGACGGACCTTGGATGAAGCAGATTATCTGGATCCCTTTCAGTCAGGGTTCAGGCCTGGTTACGGCACTGAAACTGCTTTGGTCGCGCTGATCGATGATCTCTGGCGGGCCAGGGATAGAAGACCTTCCTCTATCCTAGTGTTTCTTGACCTCTCAGCGGCCTTCGATACCATCAACCATGGTATCCTTCTGTGGCGGTTACGGGAGGTGGGAGTGGGGGGCACAGTTTTACGGTGGTTCTCCTACCTCTCGGACAGGTCGCAGTCAGTGTTGGTTGGAGGACAGAGATCGACTCCTAGGCCCCTCAAATATGGGGTGCCGCAGAGTTTGGTCCTGTCCCCCCTCCTATTTAATATCTACATGAAGCCGCTGGGTGAGATCATACGCCGGCACGGGATCAAATATCATCAATATGCGGACGATACTCAATTGTATGTGTCCGCCCTGTGCCAACTCAGTGAAGCAGTGGAAGTGATGTGCCAGTGCCTGGAGGCTGTCAGGGTCTGGATGGGAGTGAACAAGCTTGCACTCAACCCAGACAAGACCGAGTGGCTATTGATGCTACCTCCCAAGGACAGTCCAGACATTCCACCTCTTAGCCTGGGGGGTGAAATTATACACCCCTCAGAGAGGGTCCGCAATTTGGGTGTCCTCCTGGACCCGCAGCTGACATTAGAACACCATCTGTCAGCTGTGACCAGGGGGGTTTTTGCCCAGGTTCGCCTGGTGCACCAGTTGCGGCCCTATCTGGACCGGGAGGCACTTCGAATGGTCACTCACACCCTCGTCACCTCTAGACTGGATTACTGTAACGTGCTCTACATGGGGCTGCCCCTGAAGAGTGTTCGAAGACTGCAGTTGGTCCAGAATGCAGCCGCGTGAGTGATATTGGGTGTACCTAGATACACTCATGTTACACCCATCCTCTGCAAGCTGCATTGGCTCCCTATTGGTCTCCAAACGCGCTTCAAGGTGCTAATCGTTACTTTTAAAGCCCTACATGGTTTAGGACCTGGCTACCTGAGAGACCGCCTCCTGCCACATATCTTCCAACGACCAACTAGATCTCACAGGTTGGGCCTCCTCCAGGTGCCGTTGACTGGACAATGCTGGCTGGTGACTCCCCGGGGGAGAGCCTTCTCTGTAGCTGCGCCGGCCCTGTGGAATGATCTACCAGTAGAGATCCAGACCCTTACCACTCTCCCAGCCTTCTGTAAAGCCACCAAGACCTGGCTGTTCTGGCAGGCCTGGGGCTGTTGATCAATGTCCAGCCCCATCTACACTAAATGGATGATGTGCAATTTTAATTATGTACCTTTATTTTTAAATGTTTTTTATCTGTCTGTAAGCCGCCCAGAGTCCCTAGGGAGTGGGCGGCATACAAATTTTATTAAATTGGAAAAAAATGGAAATTGGAAAGTCAGAAGTATCTTAACACTGAACTGTAAGTTTTGCTATTAAGAATGCCTGATAATAAACTTGATCTGAATGAGATTCCTAAGCGTGGAGTTAACTGCATGCCCCAAACAAGCCTACAATGCTCAAGGCAGAACAGTATGTATAGTTGTTCTTCTAAATTGTGTAGCCAAGCATCTCCAGGATTGATTGATTACTTATTTACTTATTTATTTTATATTGCTGCCTATGTGCCCATGGCGACTCAAGGCAGCTTACAGAATATAAAACCACATTTAAAACAATAAAAACTAACAAAAAGAATCAAATAAAATAATATAATACAATATAACAAAATTACCCCCCACCTCCCACTCTCCACCCTGGTGACAGCAAATCACACGAGCCATTTAATGGGCTCCATCCCTCTTTGCGTTCCCCAGGCCCACTGGCAGAACCAGGTCTTCAGCACTTTCTGGAAAAGTGTTAGAGTGGGGGACATTCTAATCTTTGGGGGAATGATGTTCCAGCCCTTCTTCTGGGTCCCACCAGGTGTATCTCCCATAGGGATGGGACCCGCAACATTCTCTGCCTTCCCACTCTGATGAGTTGGGTAGATGTGACTCACAAGAGGTGGTCCCACAGATAACCTGGTTCCAAGCCATTACATACCGTATTTTTCAGAGTATAAGATGCTTCAGAGTATAAGACACACCTAGATTTTGGGGAGGAAAACAAGGGAAAAATATCTGCCTCTCTCTCAGCAATTTACGTCCTTGCAATAAACAGTACAGACAATATACACTGTTTGTAGTGTTATATTTCAGACTATACTTGTACAGATGCTGTTAAAATGTGCTTTGTGGAAGTATAATTATTCTCTGCTATAAAAGAATAGCACTTTAAAAAAAATAGCACTGGGCCTCTTCAGATCAAGCATTTATTTTAAAAAGCTTCTTCATTTTGTTACCTTGTCTAGAACAATAATAAAGCACTTTAAAAAATAAGTCTAATAATTTGAACATTCTATAGGCATTTATAGTTGTTGACTTACCTCCTTGCAGCAAGCAGTCTGATTAGCACAAGAAAAAAAAATCTGCCTCCCAGCAATTTGCCATGTGGAGCAAACAGCTAGTTTCACTTTCAATTTCTTCCAGTCATCAGCTGCAGGGATTTCTATACCTTATTGAAGCCTCACAAGCTCCCATTTGCTGCAAAGAGGTAAACTGCTGGGAGCAGAGGCCAAAGGGTGGGGGCTGGTGGGTGGGTGGGGCTACATTCGGTGTATAAGACACACCCAAATTTTCAACCTCTTTTAGAGAGGAAAAAGGTGTGTCTTATACTCCGAAAAATACGATATGTTATAGTGTAAACCAGTTCATCTTTTGAGTTACAGTGGTAATAGTGATATTTAAAATGATTCTATTGGCATATTCTAGCATCCTATCTGATGGTACTTCTCCACTGAACCTTGATAACCAGTCTTGAGGATTGACTGTAGATGTTGTGGCCTGTTGGCTGACAGCAGAGTCAAATGAGGTGGAGGGAGAGCTTAGACCAGCTTTGGAGCCTTTGGAAGGCTCTTATAAGGAAACATCATTAAGGCAGAGCCTTCCATCCCCCCACAAGTGGAGACACAGCTGTCTTCAGAGCCTGAGCTGAGTGAGGGGGAGGAACAGATGGGGTCCATCCCAGATGTACATATGTGCAGAGAGGAAAGGAAAGGAAAACAATAAGTCAACTCTTAAGGAAAAGCAGACGTGGATTCTAATCAGCCCCTCTCTGGCTGGGAAATAAATAATAGGGGTTTGAGAGTAGCCAGTTGTCGCAGACAACTGTTTAGCAATTTGGATTTCTTGGCCAGGTCTTTTGGGAATAATTACATTTGATATTTTTTATCCATGTGAATAAAAGACTGTTCCTACCCTGTTTGAAAAGGGGTTTGTTTTTACTTGTGAGTAAGTGGCTTATCATTTCTTGCTAAGGTTGGGTCAGAACATTACCTAGTTTATCCATGATTTTATGTCTCATATTTGCATATGACATGCTCCGAGGGTGGCAGTGATGTTCCCGCTTCAAGTATTGCTTTACTTCTGAATCTTTTTGAATCTTGGATGTAATAAGTTTCTTTTCTGGTCATCTTGAGTCTGGGATGTAATGGGAAACTGGCTGTCTCAAGTTGTGGGAGCAGATGCTTGTTCAATATATTGAAGTGTTCAGTAACTAGCTATTTCTCAGTTAGTATGGATGCAGGTCTTCTATTAATCCATATTACTACTGTTATAGCAGCATTCTATCAATTCCTGGTTCTTACTTGTCCATATTTTGGTTTGCTTGCTTGTTTGTTCCAGTAGCTTACTTATTGTAAGACAGTCCTGGTTCCCCAACATTTGACACACACCTTATTAATCCAGGCAATGTCCAAGCCAGCATGATTCCTTTAGTTTGTGGCATTATTATATAAAATAAGCAGATGAAGTATTTAGGGGTCTTTGCTCAAGGACATCTACTGGTAAAGTAGGTATTAGTCAGGTTTTGACCCCTGGTCTCCCATCAAAGGAAGCATTCTATCCACTATGCTTATCGTATGCTTATATCCATTTATTTTATGCTTATCCTATATTTTTATTACTTCCCTATTAGCATATTTCTCTGTCACAAATCACTTTGGAAATGAACTTTTATGAGCAGAAATCCCTCCCTTCCGATCTATTTTGCACCAATGTCTGATACAATTAATACAGACTTTCTAAATTGAATAAAGCATATTGGCAATAAAGGTAATTTACAGATTGTTTGAGAATAGTAAGTAAACTAATGCATAGTACTAGTGGTATTTCCAATTTAAATAGATGATCCTATTTGTGCTACTTAAAAAAGAACATTCCAATGTATTATGATCTAAGCTATCAGTTTGTATGTATCGCCATATAGAAGAAAATATATGTACCACAGGGTTCAAATGTGAAGTCCTTGGTGCTCTCTGAGCTTGTTTGTTACTTTGCAGACATTTCTAATCAAGACATAAAGCAATTGCAAACAAACAAGCAACCTTAAAGAGTACCACAGCTCCATACAAATTAACAATAGCAGGCTAAGTTTACAATTAAAGATAATGTCTCTCTGGATAATGATATGTAAATATCTATAGAAAGTTATTTGCAGTTGACTTCTTCCAGGATGTTTGTTAGTTTCATTTTACTTCCTGATTTAGCTTATGAGACTATCTGAAATTCCCTGCTGATTTCTCATCTAATTACTAATCAGGTTTTAGGGTTTTCAAGATGCTGTGATTTAGAAATCACGCAGCACAGCTGATTATCAGAACTACCTGTTTTCCCAAACCAATAGCATTTTTTATTACTGGTTTGGGTGAATTGGTAGTTCCGATGATCAGTTGTGTGACAATCAGCTGTGCCGCATGATTTACATTCTGCTTTCTTACAAATTTAAATTGTGCAGCACAGCTGTTCCCCCTCCTACTGTTCTACTTATCTTTGCAGACTCAGAAAAGGCTTCTTAATCCTTCTTTTTCAGCACTGCACGCTTGTGGTGTGCATGCGTGCAAAGTGAACCGTTAGCAAAGCGAATTGGTAGCAAACTTCACACCATTTCACCTCGCCTTTGACCCCATTTTCCCAGTTTGAAAACATTTTCAGTTGATCCTCCAGTGTCAAATATTCTATGTTCCTAAATTCAATAATTTAAATTGTTGTTGCATTACTTGTAGTTTATGAGTTATGAAATGATTAGCTTTAGCCAGAAAGGATTGAAACGATTAGTTTTAGCCAGAAAGCTAAAGCTGTGATAGCTATCGGTCAGTTAGGAGACTGTTTTTCAACCTTAGGAACTTTAAAGTTGTGAAGTTCAAGCAGGCTGGGGAATTCTTGAATGGACCTACACATATTGTAAATTTGTCACAGTTGCCAACATTTGTCTAGGCAATCTTTCTCCAGCGTAAATAATATTAATGGACCACCAGGAGGGAAGAAAAGAAGGGAAAAATGAAGCAAATTAAACTATGTTTTCTTGGCCTCAAATCAATGGCTAAAAAGGGGGCATGTTTTCTTAATGAGTGTCTGGCAATGGAAAGCACACTGTTCTAGAAGAGACTGTTCTATAAAGAAATTTTCCATTGTTCATGGATAACAGCCAACTGAAATTCAACATGGAACTCTTCACAAGAAAAAATGATTCGTCTTTCCACGTTGATCCCAAGGAATACACTAGAAGGAAATATAGGCTTTGCCTACTTGGTTGAGAAAGGCAGGGGTTAAAATCTTTCTCTTGTTGGCAGAGTCAGCTTGCCTCTGGATGAGATAATAATTCTTCTTGATATTTCTTTTGGCCTATTCTGCTTGCTATAGTGTTTATGTAAGGAGCAACCTAGATAGAAATCATTTAAAGATAATAAAAGGAGTCAGTCTTTTAACTGCACTGACAGAAGTGTGGCCAATTTCTCATTTTTACCTTTTCTGATGATACAATTTTGTTGGTGGCATGCCATTTCTGCTAATACAATCCTTGGAAGTTCCTATGAAAATCTCCTAGTTGATTTTAGTTTATATTTTGAAAACTTTGCTGAAAACTTGTTCCCCATAGAATGCTTTTTAAAATTAAAATATATTAAGTCAGATTAGATAATAACTACCATATAAATAAGGTGACCAGATTTTCAGATTGGTAAAGAGGGACGCCATTGACCTGGGGGCGGGGGGCGGTTGATTAAAAAATTTATATTTTGTCAAAAGGTCACAAAAGGCGATTACATGACCCCAGGACACTGAAACGATTATAAATACAAATCTGTTGCCAAACATCAAAATTTTGATCACGTGACCATGAGGATGCTGCAACGGTCGCTAAATGTGAAAAATGGTCGCTAAGTGTAAAAAATGCTCATCAGTCACTTTTTTCAATGCCATTGTAACTTTGGTCACTAAATGAACTGTTTGAAAACTAAGGCTAGCTTGCATTATAATGCCTTATGCTAGTTTACATTTTCAAGAGAGAGAAGCTAAACTCCTAAACACACAAGGAATTTGTTTTTGGTGAATATGCTTTCAGTGTACATAAAGAAAAATAAAATAGAATACATTCATCAAGAATCATAAGCTACAACACTTAGTGATAGTCACTAAAGCCTGGAGGATTGTTCCCTCTGCGCTTCTTTAAAACAGTATATGTTAGAATAGAATAACAGCGTTGGAAGGCACTTTGGAGATCTTCTAGTCCAGCCCCCTGCTTAGGAAGGAAACCCTACACCATTTCAGACAAATGGTTATCAACATCTTTTTAAAAACTTCCAGTGTTGGAACATTCACAACTTCTCTCCTTGATTAGTTTCCACCCATTGCTTCTTGTTCTACCCTCATGTGCCTTGGAGAATAGTTTGACTCCCTCTTCTTTGTGGCAACCCTTGAGATATTGGAACACTGCTATCATGTCTCCCCTAGTCCTTCTTTTCATTAAACTAGACATACCTAGTCCCAGAAACAGTTCCTCATATGTTTTGGCCTCCAGTCCCCTAATCATCTTTGTTGCTCTTCTGACTTGTGACTGTTTTTCTCCTTTATGACCACTGCACCATCTTCATGACCACATGGTCAAAATTTACTTGGCACTTGGCATGTGTTCATGATAGTTGCAGAATCCAGGATTATGCGATCACCATTTGTCACTTTCCCAGCTGGTTTCCAACAAGCAAAGTGACCAGGAAAAGCCAAACTTGCTTAATGACTGCATGGTTCACTGCATGGTTCACCTCCGGATTCCATCTGCCAGTCAGTGTCGACTGGCAACCACGCGGAGGAGAGCCTTCTCGGTAGTAGCTCCGACCCTTTGGAACGATCTCCCCGTGGAGATTCGTACCCTCACCACCCTCCAGACCTTCCGCGCAGCCCTTAAAATCTGGCTATCCCGTCAGGCCTGGGGCTAAAGATTATAATCCATCCCCACCCGAATGGTATGAATGTTGTGTTCTTTTTAATTATGTATTGTGCCTAAGTGACATTGTTTGTATCCCCTTTCCCTATGAGTTGTAAGCCGCCCTGAGTCCCCCCAGGGAAAAGGGCGGCCTATAAATAAACTTTTCCAATTCCAATTCCAACAATTGCAGTGACTCACTTAACAACTGTGGAAAGAAAAGTCATGAAATGAGGAACCATCTTGCTTCGCAATGGAAATTTTAGGGTCAATTGTGGTTGTAAATCGAGGTCTAGCTGTACAGTATATGGAAATAATCCCAGTCCCTTAAAATTGAAGTGTGCTTGCCTGGCATTCTAAACAACAAAATATCCAACCATTTTTTTCTTAAATATTTTAAGCAAATGTTGTACAAAATCTCCCAATGCAATAAGCTTAACACTGTATCCTGAAGTGTTGGAATATAAAAACTGTCTCGTTCACATAGTATGTGAAAATAGCAATGAATTTAAATGTATGAATTTAAAACTAAGTTTGGAGCTATTGTTTATTAGCTAACGTTGCACTCTATTTTATACAAAATGCTTCCGTATCAGAAAACACACATGTTCTTCTATTCCAGACACCTGTAATGACCCCAAAGGACAGCTATTTGTCTCTGACCTTCCATAACAAATTCATGGCTTTATACAGAAATACAGTAATATCAACACCCAACTCTGCTCACTGGGTAGTTTCAGATAACTGCTATTTGAGGAGAAGTTTTAGAAGTTACTTGCAATCTTGTGGCGAGTTTGCTGTTTAATCTGCTAGTTTTGCAAAAGGAGAAACTACACAGCTGTAAAAATAATTCCTGTTGCTCAATGCAGCTGTGCTGAGCTGCTTTCCTGGCATGATTTGGAAGATATTTGGTCACAGTAGATCAAATATGGATAAGAGAGCCAGTTTGCCTAGTAGTGATTCAGGCACTAGACAAGAAATCAGGAGTTTCTAGTCCCATTTTAGGCATGAAAACCTGCTTGGGTGAAATGAGGCCAGTCACTCTTTTTTTCCCTTCTTTCTTTCCTCCTTTCCTTTCTTCCTTCCATCCTCCTTTTCCTTCCTTCCTTCTTTCCTTCCCTCTTTCTTTCCTTCCTTCTTTCCTCCCTTCCCTAACTTTCTTCCCCCCCTCCCTTTCTCTGTTGTGGGGAGTCAGAAGGCGCATTAGATCTGCTCACCGTCTTAAAAGTGGTTTTTTTTAAAAATGGCTTTTTTAAAAAGTGATTTCAGCCGGGATGCCTTTAGTACTCGCCCCATCCGTCCTCCCATCCTCCTTCCAAAAAGTTGATTTAAAAACCCAGCGATCAGCGCCCACTTCTCCAGCATTCCTGATTCAGGGGCAGAGTCCAAGATAGATGCCTAGGCGTGGCCTGTTCTCCCCTCAAGGCTTCGTGTTAAAGCCAAAAAGGACCTCCACAGAGATTGCTCCGGGAAGGCAGGGCAGGGACGGGATGCTGGGGAGCAGCTTTCGCCTACAGCCTTGGAGGGAGGGGGGGTGTTTGCAACCCTGCCCTGCTTGGTGCCCCTCGGGTACTCCATTTGGGGGGGGATGCAGGAGGTCCAAATAATAGGCGGGCTCAGCCTCCACTGGGATGGAGCAAGCAGAAGGAAAGGCAAGAGCGGGGGGGGATGGGTCTTCGCTGGCAGTTGCAAAGCAGCCTTCCCCTGATTGCCTTCCCCCAATGCCCCCCAACCCTTTCAAAAGCCACCCCCATTGCCAGCCTCTCCCAACCGGATCTCCGCCTGCCTCCCCTCGGCTCACCCGGACCAGATTGCTGACAGTGGCTTGCACGGCATGGCTGCAGGGAGAGCGGTGCCCGAGAGAAGCGGGCAAAAAAATAAAACCTTCCGACGGCTGAGCCACTTGGCCCGGGACCGAGCCTCCTCCTTGCCACACTGCCTCCGCCGGAAAGCCGTCACTCTCCCTGCAGAAAAACGACATGCGTCAGCACGTGCACACACAGGAGGGGAGGGAGGGAAACCACTGCCCTCTAAAGGCCACATCAGGAATGACAGTTCAGAGAAATAAAAAAAAATTAACGGTGTCCTTTTTAAAATTGATTTTCTTTCTTTTGGAAAATCGGGACTTTTTGAACACGCCGCGGGACACAGGACAAATTATTAAAAATCGCGACTGTCCCTCCAAAAGCGGGATGTCTGGTCACCTTACATATAAACCTTTTAAATAAATCTCACCAGAGTTTGACAATGTAAATATTTAATTTTAGATGCTAGAGCTCATGTTTATAGAAGAGAAAGAATCAGAAGAAGAACCTGAAGAAGAAGAAGCTGGAGGTGAGTTATTACTGTATGAAAGCTATTGGATAGCAACACAATTATACAATTATTTAGAAACAGGATTGATTGTTTGAAACATTTTGGTGCAAAATGTTTTTTTTTTAAAGTAAATACTGTTTCAGGAGGGCATCCATAGAACACTCAAAGATTGTGGATGTGAGATCCAAAGAGCCATTTTTTAAAATGTACATCATGTATATGATTGACTGAGTGAGTCAGTGAGTGACTGACTATGTGGCATGATGTCATTGTTGACTTTTAGTGACCATATAGTTTTTCCCCTTGATGATCTATCCCCAGTTGGTTCTTCAGCTCTTCCAATAGCACTGCAATTACCACTGTAACTGAGTCTATCCACCTTGCTGCTGGTTGTCCTCTTCTTTTTCCTTTCAGCATTTCCAGCAGTAGTACTTTCTCTAGAGACCCAAGTCTTCACATAATATATATGAAGTAGAATAAATTGGGAATTTGGGAAATGAGAATTATGGATTGATTCATTTGATGATTCACTGATTTGTTTTCTTGGCTCTCCACTATATGCTTAGGAATCTTCTCTAGCACAAACTTCAAAAATTAATACTTTTCAACTTCCGGGGCGGGACCTTGCTGATGGCGGTGGCTTAACGAGCTGCCCCCGGGTTCCTGGCTGCGTTATCTGCCTAAATACCTGGTAGATAAACTCATTCTTCAGGCAAAGAAGATGAGAGAGAGATCCAGCTGGCAAGAGCTTTTCTTTGAAGTTTGCAGCTTTTTTCATTGCTGCGAACGGAAGGGGGGCCTACCAAAGGCTGAATCACACCTCTGAGCCAGGAACTTCTGCCATAACCACTACGGCGCAAAGTAAGGAACCCCCGCTTAGGACAATTTTTGATATATCTATTTGAGATTAATACAAGCAGAGTCCGTACCCGAGAACTTTATCTGTCCCCTTTTTTATTTTTTTTAAAAAAGAAAGAGCTTTCTTTGTGCATTGGGTTTCTAAAAAAAAAAATAAGCTCCTAAAATGGCGGATGCCACATTCTTAACTGTCCGACAGAGAGAAAGATCAAAGGAACAGCCAGATGGCATTCTCTGACTAATTAGTTTGTTTCTCTGAAGACCTACCAAGATTTTTTTTTCTTATCAACTTTTAAAAGCTGTAAAAGCCTCCTTGTTAATATAGAGACATTCTAAACAGAGATGAATATGAATTGTTTCATAACAATGCTAATTTTTTGAAAATTGCTTTGTTACAATGCTCTTTTTTGAAACCTTTTGAAAAACTTCTAAGAACAAATAAAGGGGGGACCTAATACTTTCTTCTCTCGCAAGCTACACAACGGGCCAACAGAGTTTGAATAATTGTTGAATAATTGTTTGAAAAAAAGAAATAATGGCACCAAAATCAAAGTCAGGGAGACGTCCTTTTAGGAATACACCTCACGCACTTGGCACAAAGTTGCAGCTTTCACCCTCTATGCCCCCTACTGGAGATTTACTAACGAAAGAAATTTTTTTTGAGACTCTTAGAGAATTTAGAGAGGAGATAAAGAAACTTAATGCAGACTTATGTGATAAGCTTGATACTAGGATTGCCAAAACAAAGGACGATATGGAGGGACTTGTAACTGTATTGACAGAATATGTTGCTGGAATGGAAGATAAGCTAGAGGTTCTTGAGGAAGCCAACAATAACTTGACATCCAAAATTGAAGTGATGCATCAAAAAGTCGAAAACTCAGAAAAACAAATTGTTATGATACACTACAAACAGATGGAGCTTGCATTAAGAGTCAGGGGGCTGCGTGAAAACGAACAGGAGAACTTGAAGCAGATTTTCTCAGAGGCCTTTAATCGTCTGGTGGGAAGACCGGGGATCAACTTTGACTGGCAGATCAAAAAAATTTATCGCATTAACTCTTGGGCGGCAAAACAGCAACAACTTCCTCGAGATGTAATTATATATTTTACTACAAGAGAGTCTAGAAACGTGATACTACAAGAGTCTTATAATACCAGGCTACAAATTGGCAGACAGGACTTGATTGTCTTGAAAGAAATACCACCCCAAATGCTAAGAGCCAGGAGAGATTATGCTTTTCTAGTGGAAGAACTCAGAAACCGTCAGATACAGTATAGATTGGCTGTGCCATTTGGTATTATAATTACATTTGATAAGCAAATATATCGTCTCAACTCTGTATGGGAAGCCCGAGATTTCTATCACAAGACCCTGAAGGTGGGACACCCTGAATCACCTGGATCTGGAGAAAGATTACGAGAAGGACAAGATAAACAGCAAATCACACAACTACCAGACAGAAAGCACCATTTCCTCCTTCCGGAAGGGCAAGGGACCAGAGAACAAGGACCTAGCCGTACGACTACCAGATGAATGGGAAAACAAGGCAGATTGCAACAACCTCAATAATCATTGGCCATTGATGAAGGAGTTATGACTGAACTCTTTACAGAAGAGAAAGAAAATATTTTACTATTTCAAACAGTTCAAGAACGATATAACTTGTCTGCAAGAAATTCATATTAAATTAACTGATCCAAAATATCTGTTCAACCTCGAACTTGGTCAATATTTTGTGACCTCTACGACGCAAAAGAAAAATGGTATAGTTGTATATTTAAGAAAAGACATTAAGACTGAGTGAACTGAAGCAGATCCCTTTGGAAGATATATCGCATTAGACCTAATTCTAGAAGGGAAAAAGACTTGATGGACAACTTTGAATTTTATACAAATCACTAATGATTTATCTTCTAGGGTGAAGAAGACAAAGATTGCGGCGAGGGTTCTCTTGGATCATAACCTAGTCTGGACGGAATTGGGAAGGGTAGTGCAGGCAAGAAGGTCTTGGAGGTCGAATGGGAGTTTATTTTGATATGAAAAGTATATTAATGATTGTTAAAAATTGCTATATGATTACTTTGTTCTGAATATGAATAAGGGTATATTCAGGGAATTTGTAGGAGATGTAAGTAAAGCATATAAAGCATATATGAGAGGAGTACTGATAAATACTATATATATGTAGGTCTCTAGTTGTTCGGGTTTTCTCCCGCGTAGAATTGGAGATGTCTTGGCGACGTTTCGACGAAGTCACATTCGTCATCTTCAGGCTGCTGCTGACGCTAACAGAATCAGATCCGAAATCACCAACATCCTCTGCACCAGCAAGCCACCCAAAAGTAACTTACCCAAAGAAGAACAGACAGCACTACATAATCTGAAAGAAGACACCAGCATAATAATCTTACCAGCAGACAAGGGCAATGCCACGGTGGTTATGAACACTTCTGACTACCAAACCAAATTAACCAACCTACTCCAAGACTCCACATACAAACCCCTAAACACGGACCCCACCACCTACCTGGAAAAAACCACTAGAACCAAAATAAAAGCCTCCCCCATCAGTGAAGAGATCCAGCAAAGAATCATTCCCAGAGAAAAATCATCCAGATGTCCCAAGCTCTATGGTCTACCCAAGATACACAAAGAAGGAACTCCACTTAGACCAATAGTCAGCTCCATAGGCTCACCTTTACAAAATCTAGCCAAATTTCTTACCAAACAACTACAGCCCTATGCAGATTCCATCACCTCACATGTAAAAAACTCTTTCCACTTCATAGAAATCATAAAGAAACAAAACTTACAGCCCAGTGACCTACTCGTGAGCTTTGATGTCGTATCACTCTTCACCCAAGTACCAATCAAAGAAGCCTTAACAGCTATCCAAAACAAATACAACCCCCCCCCCCAACACATCCTGGATCTAACCAACCACTGCCTATCTAACACATACTTTATTCACAATGGACAAAGATACAAACAGATGGAAGGAGCACCCATGGGATCACCCCTCTCACCTGTCATTGCCAACCTCTACATGGAAAACTTTGAAACCCAAGCTCTAGAAAAATCTGATCACAAACCTAAACTCTGGCTCAGATATGTAGACGACACTTTCATAATCTGGCCACATGGGAAAGAACAACTGGACATCTTCCTTACACACCTCAACAGCCTACACCCCAAAATACAGTTCACCATGGAAACAGAAGTAAACAACCAACTCCCCTTCCTGGACGTCTTAGTCTACAGGAAATCTAACGGCTCCCTAGGACACACCATCTACCAGAAGAAAACACACACTAACCGCTATCTGCACGCACTCTCACACCACCACCCAGCCCAGATCAATTCCGTAGCCAAGACACTCATCTCCAGAACAAAACGCCTAGCTGATGAACAACACCTAAAAACCGAACTACACACTCTCACCAACGTACTGACATCCAATGGATTCCAAAGAAATAAGATCACCAACCTAATCCAAAAAGAAACCCCCACTAAAGTCCAGGACAGAGAACAAGAAAATGGAAAAGCCCTCCTCCCATACATAAAAGGCACCACAGACAAAATCAGCAAAATCCTCCGCAAACACAACATCAAGACAGCATTCTGCACAGACCGGAAAATATCCACCATCCTAAGAAACCCCAAAGACAAAATTGAATTAGAAAATCAAGGAGTATATGAAATCCCATGCACTACTTGCCCCGCCACATACATCGGACAGACCAACAGAAGAATAAGTGCACGCATTGAAGAACACAAAAATGCAATCAAAAAAGAAGAACCAACTTCTTCCCTGGTCCAACACCTCAAAGCCACAGGACATAAAATTGACTTCAATAAGACAAGAACCATCGCCAAGGCCAAACACTTCAACAACCGTATAATCAGGGAAGCAATCGAAATAGAAAAACACCCACATAGCATGAACAGGCGAGACGACACCTCCCGCCTGCCAGCCCTTTGGAAACCCGCCCTCATTAACAAACGAATCCCAAACATGAAGAATGAGACCAGGCCCACACTCACAATAGCCACACAGAATACTACCAAAAAACATCCACAAAGAAAACAACCAAAAACACAAACTGATGAGGAGGCACGACCCAGAACCAGAAGCCAGACTGCTAAAGCACAATCAGCCTCTTCAAAACCCCTCCTACCCTCACAGGAAACACAACCCCCCAAACAATCAGAACAGAACACCCCTCCACCAAATAATGACACACTTCCACCTAATCAAGACACACCCAAGCCCCCATTCAATCAGTTTTAATCCCCTACTGGCAGTTAAAACTTAATCCCCTACTGGCAGTTAAAATTTAATCCCCTACCAGCAGTTATAAGGAACAAACAGCCAAGATCCCACACTACTCCTGGAAACACCAAACCTGAAGTAGTCAGCAGCAGCCTGAAGATGACGAATGTGACTTCGTCGAAACGTCGCCAAGACATCTCCAATTCTACGTGGGAGAAAACCCGAACAACTAGAGACCTACATACTAACACCCGCGAAAACCTCAGAAAACATATACACACACACACACACACACACACACACACACACACACACACAGAAACAAGGGTAAAAACGAAAAGAGTTGGAAGAGGATACCAAAAGAAAAATTTGAAATGTATCTAAATTGTGTTATAGAGGAAGGCGGCACAAAGGGGACAAAATTAAGGGTTTAGAAACAGACAGATACTTAGATAAAGAAATAAGGCCCCTAGCTAGAGAAGAGTACAGGCAAAAGCTGAATCAACAAATAACTTCTGGGGAAATCCTGCAGGTAATCAAACAATTAAGATTAGGAACAATGTAAACTGCTTAAAGTTTGTGTAATGGTAAGAAGCTGAGTTCAACGCAGAGATTTTACTGACTTTTTTTTCTTCTCTTTCTTTTTTCTTCCCCCCCCTTTTTTTCTTTTTCTTTATTATTATTTTTTCCCCCAACTTTCTTGGTCTTAATACATCTTAGACTGTGTTTGATAAAAAGCTATACCGTGTACAGGCTCTGGGAAGTCGGGAGGGGGGAAGGGAGGTGGGGTCATAGGGGGGAGGGGGGAGGGGGGGAGGGGGGAAATATAGTATGTGCCAGATTTTAAAGTAACATGATTGCACTTGTATACTGTTGCTTTTTTAAATTTTAGTATAAAAATAAGAAGCTGAATATATCGATAGATAGTAGAAATACACCGAAGCGAGGAGCAGAGGGAAAGAAGAGGGAGGGGTAGAGAGGGTGGGAGAGAGGATCGGAAGGAGGGTGAGATGGAAGGGAGGGGGAGAAAGGAGTGACAGAGGGGGAGGGGAAGTAGGAGAGGGGAATGTTAGAGGGGAGAAAGGAAAGTTGGAGGGGGGAGTAAGAAAGGGTGTATGGAGGGTTGAAGTGGTATATTGGTTTTGTATTTTGGGGAGTACAAGGATGGCTGTGTTTATTGCCTAATGTTATATGGCCCCAATCATGCACAGTATATATGTGACTGTAAGAAATGAAAATGAAAAAATGAAAATAAAACATTTGATAACAGGGGAAAAAAATTAATACTTTTCCTAGCTTGTGTCTTCAAAGTTCAACTTTTGTTTCCATAGAGCATCATAGAGAATATTGGGGCTTGCACTGTTCAGATTTTTGTTATTGTAGACACATTATAGCATCTAATATCTTTTCTAAGGGCTTCATGCTGTTTTGCCAAATGTTAATCTGCATTGCATTTAGAATAGAATGAGCTGGAAGAGACCTTAGAGCTCTTCTAGTTAAGCTCCCTGGTCAAGCAGGAGTGATGGCTAATATTTTTGGTGCTGAGACTTCAAAACGTATGTGCGTGCACACAAATATACAAACCCCCCAAAATGCAATGCAAGCAGCCCAGAGGTGGGTTGCCAAAATTTTACTACAAGTTCGGGCGTACTCCTGTTTGCGCTTGCACATGCACATGATATGCTTCTGTGCATGCACAGAAGCATTTGGGTGGGTGGGTGGAGCCTCCCAACACCAGTACTACCAGTTCAGCCAATCTGGGCCAAACCGGGAGAAACCCATCTCTGGAGCGCCCCCCCGTGCATGAACGTCCATCCTGTGCAAGCGCCCCACCCTCTCACCCATTTTTGGCTTCCAGGTTGGTGCAGGAGGCTTTCCAGGCCAAAAACAGGGCAATGTGAGCACCCCCCCCACACACACACATGTGCCCTAACCACATGTGTATGCACATCCCCCACATGGACCCTCTTGCACATGCACAGCAGAAACCTGAAAAACAGCTGGCTGGCAGGAGGTGCACGCACATGCGCGGTGGAACTGGCCTGGGGTGACGGCTGGTGTGCCCACAGAGAGATCTCTGTGTGCCACCTGTGGTACATGTGCCATAGGTTCGCCATCACAGACTGATACCATTTTAGATAAGTGACTGTTAGACTCTTCTTAAAAACATCCAGTTATGGCCCACGATTTCTGCAGGCAATTGTTAATTATCCTCACTGTTAGGAAGTTTCTCCTTAATTCCAGGTTGCTTCTCTGTTTGATTAGTTATCAACTGTTGTTTCTTGTCCTGCCCTCTAGTGCTTTATAAAATAATTTGATCCCCTCCCCAACAGCACATTTATTGTTGATGTTTGATCCTAAAAGGCAGATCTCTATCTTCATTATCAGTTTTAAGCCTTGCGTGCTTGCTCGCTTGCTCGTTCATTCATTCATTCATTCAATTTATTGGCCATCCATCTTGTTACAGTAATTTTGTTTTTGATAATAGATTATCCAAATTCACACATCTATACATTTTCTGCCAAAATACAGACTTATGAATTGTGATTGGATGCTGTTTTATGGCCCAGCTATAACAAAATGTCTGGCTTAAAAAATTTGTCCTTAAAAATACTGCTATGAAAATATGATGGTATTATTTCAAATCTAGGTTACTGAAATCTGTGGAAAAAAACAATTAAAAAGAAATAAAAAATATGATAAATCATACTGGGAAGATCCATCATGTTTTTATAATCCAGCCATGGCATTTAATTACATTTTCAATAATGTAATTACATCCTCAGCAAAATCTATCTTTCTCAAACACAATTAGATAATTTTAATATGTCTTGTTTCTTCAGTGTGGGTAGAGCCAAAGATGGTGACAGTGAGCATCAGCCCTGAGCTTTGCTCTCCCTTTTACTATCTATTTTTAACTTTTAACTTTAAATTTAAAAAGTTTTAATTTCCTCACTTGAAAGGTTCAGCTTTTACTCCAGCTTTTTACTCCAGCTAGAAAAGCATTTAGTGAATGAGAGAGAAGTTTTCTCTACTAAGCAAATAAAACCAGCTTAACATGGCTGCGACAATGCCCAGACAACCCAAGATAAAAGACTTTTTTCAGATAATGGACACTGCAAGTAAGTCTTCTTGTCTCCTTTCTTCCCCCCTTGCAACTCTGGCAAACAAATCTAGCCCCCTTTTGGATTGGGACAAGGATGACTGCTTCTCTGTGGAGAAGGGAATTGCAATTCCAGTAAGAGATGGAGGGGAGAACAAGAATAATATGAGGAACAATTTTGAAAACTATAATGTTCATTAAATAATGAAACCTTTATGGAGTTGGTTGCTGGGATCAGCAATAGTTGCAACTGGCCATGCACATGCGCACCGACCAGCTGCTCTCTTTCGGGTTCCGGTGCTCCAACGCGCATGTGCCAGTTTCAGCACTTGGTGTCGAAAAGTTTAACAATCACTGCTGCAGGGTATACTCTAATGAGCTAATAGAGATTTCTTGGCTCCCCAACAGACAAGGCTGCAAGAGAATATTGCTAATCTTTGTGCAGATTGTTCTGCCATCAATGTTATTCAGGCTTGAGACCTCACTAAAGAAACCCTATATTTTGCCAAGACGGGTATTTCACACCACCCAAATTCAGTTCCTGTTAAAGCCTGGGCAGAGAGCCAAGACACTGGATTTCATACTCAAGAGACCAGCTACTAAGCATCAAACAATCTCTCTTTGATGGGCAGCTTTCTGTCACTTCAACACCCCCCCCCCCGCATTTCTACAAATGCAGAAGAGTTTCTAACACAGGAAGAAGCAACTTTCTCTGAACAATGGATAAAACACAAATGCATGGAGGTGAAGAAGGGGTAAGAGAGCAGGAATTTTGAATAGACTAAAGAAAAGTGGGATAAAAACCCACCTTCCTTCATTATTTCTGACTAATTTACGTTCACTCACTAATGGATGGAATACTTCTTTTAAATAGATGCAATTCTGATTTTTACAACTCAGCAGATCTCTGCTTCACTGAAACCTGGCTAAATGAGTCAGTTGATGATAGCAGCCTACATATCCCAGGATTTCAGATACAAAGAGCAGACAGAGCAGAAATATCTGGTAAAAAGAAGGGTGGAGGCTTATGTTTATATATTAACAGCTGCTTATCCTCAAATATAACTACCACATTTCCCCGAAAATATAACATGTCCTGATAATAAGGCCATGCCACACTTTTATGGTGGGCAAAAATATAAGCCCTCTCCCACAAATAAGCTCCCTGGACAACCCCCCCACCTCCGGCCAGGCATAGCGCCACTCACCAACCTAACGGTATCCTGAAAGTGCCAAGCCACGGGAACCTGGGGGGAGGCAAAGGTGATCTCGTTGCTTGGCGCCTTTGGGATACCGCTAGGTTGGTGAGCAGCACTCTGCCCAGCTGAAGAGGGGGGCTGCCAAGCAGCTGCTCTCTTGCGAGTGGGCTCCCAAAGAGCCAGGCACAGCCTCAGGGTTGAATGGCTGTGTTGCGCTGTCACAGCAGCAACACAGCATCCATAAGGTGACCACGCTCATGAGCAGCTGCCCGGCAACCGCTGCGACAGCGCAATATAGCCATTCACCCATGAGGCTGTGCCCGGCTCTTTGGGAGCCCGCTCGCAAGAGAGCAGCCACCTGGCAACCCCAAAACAATAAACCCTCCTCTCTTAATAAGGCCCAAGCCATATTTTGTGGATAAAAAGTTAATAAGACCCTGTCTTATTTTCGAGGAAACACAGTATACTAGAAACATTCCATGATGTGGACTTAGAGACATTAATTATCAATTGCAAACCATGCATACTGTCCATGTGAGTTCTCCTCATTTCTCCTAATTGCTGTGTATGTTTCTCCACCAGCTTGTATAAACAATGCATTATGAAGTCTAGTTGATCAGATTATGTGGGCTGAAGTTAAATACCCAAATTCACTTCCTATTATTTTAGGTGACTTTAACGAATGTAACTTAAAGAAAGAGCTACCAAAATATTTTCAGTATGTCAATTGTCTCATGAGAGGCAAGAATACTTTATCCATCGCTGGATTGATTTTCAAGCTGTTACCCCTGAGGACGTGGACAAGGCGATGAGAGCTGTAGGCGCCTCCACATGTGTGCTGGACCCGTGCCCCTCCTGGCTGGTTGTAAACAGCAGAGAGGTGACACGAGGCTGGATCCAGGCGGTTGTTACCGCCTCCCTACGGGAGGGGGACTTTCCCCCCGCTTTAAAGGTGGCGGTGGTGAGACCCCTCCTGAAGAAACCATCCTTGGATCCAGCCGTTTTAAACAACTATCGTCCAGTCTCCAACCTCCCCTTTGTGGGGAAGGTTGTTGAGAAGGTGGTGGCCTTTCAGCTCCAGCGGTCCTTGGAGGAAGCCAGTTATCTTGATCCATTCCAGTCAGGCTTCAGACCTGGCTACAGCACAGAAACCGCTTTGGTCGCATTGACTGATGATCTCTGGAGAGCCAGGGATGGAGGCCATGCCTCCATCCTGGTGCTCCTTGATCTCTCTGCGGCTTTCGATACCATCGACCATGGTATCCTTCTGCGACGACTGCGGGAGGTGGGGGTGGGAGGCACTGTTTTACGGTGGTTCTCCTCTTACCTCTCAGACAGGTCGCAGTCGGTGTTAGTCGGAGGGCAGAGATCGACCCCTAGGCCCCTAACGTACGGGGTGCCGCAGGGCTCGGTCCTGTCCCCCCTTCTTTTCAATATCTACATGAAACCGCTGGGAGAGATCATCCGACGGCATGGGATAAAATACCACCAGTATGCGGACGATACACAGTTGTATCTGTCCGCCCCGTGCCAACTCAATGAAGCGATGGACGTGATGAGCCAGGGTCTTGAGGCTGTTAGAGACTGGATGGGGGTTAACAAGCTTGTGCTCAATCCAGATAAGACCGAGTGGCTGTTGTGCTTCCCTCCCACGAATTGGCCAAGTGTTCCATCTCTCAGGCTGGGGGGTCAAAATGTACACCCCTCAGATAGGGTTCGCAACTTGGGAGTCCTCCTGGACCCACAGCTGACTTTTGAACATCATTTGTCAGCTGTGACCAGGGGGGCATTTGCCCAGGTTCGCCTGGTGCACCAGTTGCGTCCCTACCTGAACCGGGAGGCCCTCACAACAGTCACTCGTGCCCTTGTGACCTCTAGGCTGGAGTACTGCAATGTGCTCTACATGGGGCTGCCCTTGAAGAGTATTCGGCGACTTCAGCTAGTCCAGAATGCGGCCGCGCGAGCGATCATGGGTGCACCTCGTTTCACCCACGTAACACCTATCCTCCGTGAGCTGCACTGGCTGCCTGTTGATCTCCGGGTGCACTTCAAGGCGCTACTTGTCACCTACAAAGCCCTTCATGGTATTGGATCTGGGTACTTGAGAGACCGCCTACTGCCAATTACCTCCACTAGACCAATAAGATCGCATAGATTAGGCCTCCTCCGAATTCCATCAGCCAGCCAGTGTAGACTGGCAACTACCCGGAGGAGAGCCTTTTCGGTGGCTGCTCCGACCCTCTGGAACGAACTCCCCGTGGAGATTCGGACCCTCACCACCCTCCAGACCTTCCGCGCCGCCCTTAAAATCTGGCTGTCCCGGCTGGCCTGGGATTAAAGACTCTTACCCCACTCGAATTGTATGACTGTTGTGTTCTTAAATGATGTAGTGTCTTTATGTTGTAAATTGTTTGTCTCCCCCCCCCCCTTTTGAACTGTGAGCCGCCCTGAGTCCCCCCAGGGAAAAGGGCGGCATACAAATAAAGTGAAAACTAAACTAAACTAAACTTTAGACCATTGCTACACAACATTAAAAGATGATTATCAGTCTTTGCCACAAGCAGCTGTGGGACACTCTGATCATTGCATGATTTACCTTGTATCTGCTTACAGACAAAGACTTAAAATCATGAAACCAACAATTAAATCAGTGAGGACTTGGACTGAGAAGGCAAAGCTAAAGCTATAGGCTTGCCTTGACTGCACAGATTGGAATGCTTTCAAAAATACCTCTGCAGGCTTGGATAAACTGACAGATATTGTAACACCATATGTCAGTTTTTGTAAAGACCTGTGTGTGCCAACCAGAAACCTGTGAATATACAGTAACAATAAACCTTGGTTCACAGCTAATGTCAGCCTCTGTTTTGCTGCTTGCTTTTCAGCTGCCATTGAAATGGGGAGGGAGGGCATGGTATTTGGGTGAGGGAAATAATCTGTGCAGGAGGATTGTTAATTGGGAGTTGTTCTCACCATCGTTTGCGCATGTGGAACGGAGGGGAAGTTCCTGCCAAGGCCAACTGTCCGGCATACCAACCTGATGATGATTTTTGAAGACGTCTCCCACCTGACAGCTGTGAAGATATTGGATTGGACTATGGACTGAGGTTACCAAGGGAAGGGGAATGGGTCATGTATTGATATCTAATGCTTTCACGCGCTTTTGCTCAGATCCAGCTTTGCTTAGCTTCTATTTACTTATAATCAGTAAAAGTACTCTTAATTCTGCAAAATGGAGCTGAGTGGTTTCTTTCTTGGTTATTAAGTGAAGCAGCCTTGACATTAAGCTGGATCTCATCTCGCACCCATCCCAGAGCTGACACCTTCCGAGTGGGGTGCACCCAAAACCTGAAGGATGTCCCACCAAGGCAATGATCAAGAAGAAGATATGGGAGTGGCTGCATACTCCTGCCCTTTGGAGACAGAGCAAATGGCTGGCCTGCACTTGGAAGAATGATCCATTCGACTCAGATGGACTTGGGGAGTGGGATGGAAAGAGGACCCCGAAGAACCTTTGACTGGCATTACCATGAGGAGACCCAGAAAACCAGTGGCTGACTGGTGGGATCCTGAGGAGGAGAACCTTATGATGTCCCAAGCGATGAAACTTTTTGAAGGGGCGTGGGAGAGGCGCCTAGCTCGTGAGAGTGGCATGGGAGAGAAGCTGAGACAGAGGAAAGGTATACAGAAACCTTGGCTGATCTGAGAGAAACTGGAGGGGCTGAAGGGGGTGCTGAACAAGATGACCCAGCGCTGACCCCAATTACAGCGGCTAGAAACATTGCAAGAGGGGGGGCCCTCCCTCGCAGATGCCAGATGGCTAAGGTTCCTCCCTTAAGTATAAAATATGGAGGAGAAGGAAAGATCTAGGGTTCTTCATTGTTCAAGTATGGAACTATATGCAAATATATGGTGATGAACTGGTTACTGATGAAGCAAAGGTAAGAGTTATTATGACGGCTTTGGAAAATAAAGCGGCAGATTGGATGGTGGGCTTGCATAACGCTGATTCCCCATTATTGAGAGACTATAATGGTTTTATGGCTGCTTTGAGAAAACGCTTTGATGATGTCCTCTCAGAGCGTAGAGCGAGAATTAAGTTTAAAACTCTTACCCAGGGGAAACGGCCAGTAGCTGATTATATACAAGAATTTCGTGAGCTATCAGCTTTTATGAGGGGTTGGTCTGAAGAAGCATTGTTAGACCATTTCACTGATGGGTTGAACAAAGAGATTTACCAGCATTGTGTGAATCGGAGGCCTCCCCGTAGACTGCAGCCCTGGTATGAAGCGGCTGCTGATGTGGAAATTGACCTGGCCAGGCTGAATTACCAGGGCGAGAGTAAGGGCGAAAAATCCCCGCCGGCCAACCTCCCCCCCAGGAGCCCCGAAAGAAGGAAAAAGTGGATCTGCAAGCAAACCTAAACCTTTCGTGTGTTTCTGCTATGAGAAGGAGGGGCATCGTGCCGCTAATTGGCGAATCAAGATGACCCAAAAGGCCCCCTCTCGGAGAGAGAAGAGGCTAGAAAAACCTCCCAGCAAGAGAAAAGTACCTGCCCTGAAGGGGGAGGAATCTTCTCAGCGTTTCAGCCCTGGGGGGTGGGGAGGATACCCAAGCTGTTCAGAAGGAAGTGAATCTGACGATGAATGCTGGGTAAGTTCCCGATCGGGACCCATGACTATTCCAATTGAGCTTAGGGTGCCCTCTTCTGGCGCAAAAGAGAAAATTCTAGCTCTTTTAGATTCTGGATACACACGATGCATTATGAGCCCGAAAATAGTAGAAAAATTTGGATTGAAGCTAAAAACTCTGAAAATCCCAATCGCTTTTTGCCAGTTGGATGGTTCTATTGCGGGAGGAAGCCCTGCTCATTTTGTTACTGAGCCTATTGAGATGTGGATGGGAACCCACCAAGAGACAATAAGTTTCGTATAAATGTGTTTTTATTTTCGATTTTCATTTTGGTACAGTCACATATATACTGTGCATAACTGGGGCCATATAACATTAAACAATAAACACAGCCATTCCTCTTATCAGCAGTACCCCCCAAAATAAAAACCCAATGTACCTCTTCGACCCTCCATACACCCTTTCTTTCGCCCCCCTCCAACTTTCCATCTTCCCTCCATCATTCCCCTCTACCCTACTTCCCCTCCCCCTCTACCACTCCTCTCTCCCGATACACTCCCTCCCTTCCTTCTCCCCCTCCCTCCAGTCCTCTCTCCCACCCTCTCTACCCCTCTTTCTTCTATCCCTCTACTCCTCCCTTCGGTGTATTTCTACAATCTATTAATATATTCAGCTTGTCCTATTTTTACAGTGGAGTTAAAGAGCAACAGTATACAAGTGCAGTCACGTTACCTTAAAATCTAACACATACTATGTATCCCCCCTCCCCCCTCCCCCCTAACACCCCACCTCCCTTCCCCCGACTTCCCAGAGCCCGTAAACGGTATAGATTTTTAACAAACACAGTCTACAATATATTAAGACAAAGGAAATAAAAAAAGAAGTTAATAACATCTCTGCATTGAACTCAGCTTCTTCCTGTTGCACTAGCTATGAACAGTTTAGATTATTCCTAATCTTAAGCATAGGCTATCTGTAATTTCTTAGTCCCATATTTGTTTTGTATATAGTCAATCCATTTTTTCCAGACTCGTTTATATCTCTCATTTGAATGGTCTTTAAGATATGCCGATATTTTCGCCATCTCGGCTAGGTTTGTGACTTTCAATGTCCATTCTTGAGTTGTAGGCAAGTCTTCCTTCTTCCAGTATTGCGCCACCAACAGTCTTGCTGCCGTTATTAGGTGCAGAATCAAATTAGTCTCTACCGCTGTAAAGTCCGTACATATACCTAGTAAAAATAACTGGGGAGTAAACTTTATCCTTCTTTTAAAGATATTTTGCATAATCCACCACATTTTTATCCAAAATGCCTTAACCTTTTGACAAGTCCACCATATATGAAAATATGTAGCATCGAGAGAACCACATCTCTAACATTTAGGCTGTACATTCGGGTACATAGAAGCCAGCTTTCTAGGATCTAAGTGCCATCTATAAAACATCTTATAAAAATTTTCTCTCAGGTTTTGTGCTTGTGTGAATTTTACATTTCTTACCCATATTCTTTCCCATATGTCCAACATTATTTGTTCTTCAATATTTTGAGCCCACTTTATCATACAATCTTTAACTAATTCTGTTTCCGAATCCATCTGTATTAGTACATTATATATCCTCCTTATATGCATTAAACTTTGATCTCTTATTTGTTTAAACAAATTATCCTCAACGTTGTGTTTTGCATATAATAAACTAGTGGCTACCTGGTCAGAGATCAACATATCAAATTGGGATTTTAATATGGTAATTGCTTCCTTAACCTTTGTATCGCCTGGATTCAATGTTAACTCCAACTCTTTCCCTTTAATTTCCTCTTCCAATTCTTTTCGTTTTAGCCCTTGTTTATGTCTATGTATTTTGTTTATATTCATCAGTACTCCTCTCATATACGCTTTGCTTGCATCCCATACAAATTCCATAGGTGTACCCTTATTCATATTCAGAACAAAATATTCAGATAACAATTTTTTACAATCATTAATGTACTCATATCTGAATAAGTTTTCATTCAGCCTCCAAGACCTTCTTGCCTGCACTATCCTTCCCAATTCCATCCAAACTGGGTTATGATCCGAAAGGACCCTCGCCGCAATCTTTGTCTTCTTCATCCTAGAAAGTAAATCATTAGTGATTAGTATAAAATCAATCCTTGAAAAGGATTGATGTCTATCAGAAAAGGAGGTGAAATCATATTCCTCTGCGTTTCTTTCTCGCCAAATATCTCTCAATTCAAAGTCGTCCATCATGTCAAAAAAAGGTTTGGGTAGCTTAGCTCGCATTTTAGTATTAGGGCGAGAGGTCTTCTTATCTCTTTTAGTGTCAATCACGCCGTTCCAGTCACCCAATAGTATACAAGACTTATAGTCCCACTGTACTAATTTAGCATGAAGATTTCTATAGAATCCGTCTTGCTGTTGATTAGGAGCATAAATTCCCAAAAGTAATGTCTTTTTCCCTTCTAAGTTTAGGTCTAGCGCAATATATCTTCCAAAGGGATCTGCTTCAATTAGTTCAGCCTTAATGTCTTTTCTTAAGTATACAACTATACCATTTTTCTTTTCCGTAGCAGAGGTCACAAAATGTTGACCAAGTTTGGGGTTAAACAAATATTTTTGATCGGTTGATTTGATATGAGTTTCTTGCAGACAAATTATATCATTCTTGAACTGTTTAAGATAGTGAAATATTTTCTTTCTCTTCTGTGGAGAGTTCAGTCCATTGACATTCCATGTCAAGATCTTAGTTGTCATCTTTGGTTGGCTGAAGCTTTTTTAGAGCCTCCTGCATGGCCTGTTTAACCTTTGGCCTAGCTCCTCCCATGGCTTCTGAGCTTGTTGCTGTGACTCCTTGATCAATGGCCAATGATTGTTGAGGTTGTTGCATTGTAGCTTGTTTTTCCATTCGTCTGGTAGTTGTACGGCTAGGTCTTTGTTCCATGGCACCTTGCCCTTCTGGGAAGGGGAGATGGTGCACCTTGTCTGGTAATTGTGTAGTTTGCCGTCTATCTTGTCCTTCTTG
Source organism: Thamnophis elegans (assembly GCF_009769535.1). Lineage (NCBI taxonomy): Eukaryota > Metazoa > Chordata > Lepidosauria > Squamata > Natricidae > Thamnophis > Thamnophis elegans. The sequence goes on from NC_045558.1 coordinate 70,165,431, forward strand.
TGGTCTTTCTCCAGATCCAGATGGTGCAGGGTGTCCCACCTTCAGAATATTGTGATTGAAATCTTGAGCTTTCCATACAGAGTTGAGACAATATCTTTGCTTGTCAAATGTAACTATAATACCAAATGGCACATCCCATCTATACATGTATCTGACGGTTTCTGAGTTCTTCCACTAGAAAAGCATAATCTCTCCTGGCTCTTACCATTTGAGGTGGTATTTCTTTCAAGACAATCAAATCCCGCCAATTTGAAGCCTGGTGTTATAGGACTCTTGTAGTATCATGTTTCTGAGCTCTCTTGTGGCAAAGTATATAACTACATCTCGAGGGAGTTGCTTCTGTTTTGCCGCCCAAGAATTAACGCGATAAATTTTATCGATCTGCCAGTCAAAGTTGGACCCCGGTCTTCCCATCAGACGGTCAAAAGCCTCTGAAAAAATCTGTTTCAAGTTCTCCTGTTTATCCTCATGCAACCCCCTGACTCTTAATGCGTCCATCTGCCTGTACTGTATCATAATAATCTGTTTTTCAGTGTTTTCAACTTTTTGTTGCACCACCTCAGTTTTGGATGTCAAATTGGTATTAGCTTCATTAAGAACCTCTAGGTTATCTTCAATTCCAGAAACATGTTCTGTCAGTACAGTTACAAGTCCCAGCATATCATCATTTATTTTGGCAATCTTAGTATCAAGTTTATTGTATAAGTCAATCTTAAACTCTTTTAATTCATCCTTTATCTCCTTTATCTCCTCTGAATTCTCTGAAGGTTTCCAAAAAAAATTCTTTCGTTAGCACATCTCCAGTAGGGGGCAACTTTGTGCCAGGTATCGGAGATGTGCTTCTAGGAGGAGGTTTCCCAGGATTTAATTTTGATGCCATTATAAGTCTTATAAGTCTTATCTATGAGCAATTAATCAAGTTCTACTGGCTCACTGTGCAGCTTATGAGAAAGAAAAAAGGGTATTAATTAACCCCTTTGTTAGCTCTTTAGGATTTTTCAAAGGATTTCAAAAAAAGAGAAAAAGAAAAAAAAGCATTGTAACGAAGCAGCTCGGCATATTCAGTGCCATTTTTTACTTCTCTATATCAGAAATATATATTAACAAAGTTGATAAGAAGAAAGTCTTGTAAACTCTTCAGAGAAGTGAAACTAATTAATAAGAAACTGCTGGCCGGCTGTTCCTCCCTTTGAACTTTTATAACTGTTTTTTGTAGAAGAATTAGGAATGTGGCATTGTTACGGAGAATGCACAATCACCATTTTAGGAGCCAATTTTTTTTTAAGAAAAAAAAAGCCAAGTACACGAAGGAAGCTCTTGTAAAAAATGAAGCTAGGATTTTTTAAAAAAACAGATAAGGTTCTCAGATACGGACTCTGCTTGTATTAAATTCAGATAAATAGTTCAAATATTGTCCTAAGTGGAGGTTTCTTACTTTGAGCTGTGGAAACAACAGCTAGAGATTTCCGGCACAGAGATAATGATTCAGCCTCGGCTGGCCCCCATTCTCTTCGCAGCCAAAAAAGCTGCAAACTTCAAAGGAAAAGCTCTTACCAGCTGGATCTTCTCTCCCCATCTTCTTTGCCTGAAGAGTGAGGTATCTGCCAGATGTCTAGGCAGATAACATGACCAGAAACCCGGGAGCAGCTCTATTAAGCTGCCACCATCAGCAAGATCCCGCCCAGGAAGTCGAGACAATAAGTTTCATTGTAGCTCCGGGAATGGACCAGCCCCTTATATTGGGATTGCCCTGGCTGCGTAAATGGAACCCACACATAAATTGGAGGAAAGGTTGGTTGCGCATCCGATCTGCTACGCCCCCTGAAAAGGAAGAAGGGATTCTCGAACTGAATAAGTCAGACCGCAATCTAGCAGCCAGAGGGCAAGAAAAGATTGAGGGGGAGGAAAAAATCCCGAGAGAATACTGGGACCTGAAAGATGTTTTCAGAGAAAAGTCTTCAGCTAAATTACCCTCACACTGACCCACTGATTGCAGCATTGATATTCTCCCTGGGGTGAAACTCCCTAAACCTCAGATTTATTCAATGACTCCTAGAGAAATGGACGAATTGAGAAAATTCATTGACAAAAATTTAGAGTGGGGATTCATTGAACCCACTAGACACTGAGTTGCTGCTCCAGTCTTATTTAGGGAGAAGAAAGATGGCTCCTTTCGTTTGTGTGTGAATTTTAAAAACCTGAACGGAATATGTGTCCAAAATCTCTACTCTTTGCCGTTAATGAAGGATATGCTGGCCCAGCTGGGTAAAGGGAAGATTTTCACAAAGTTAGATCTACGATAGGCCTATTACCGAGTCAGAATTAAAGAAGGGGATGAGTGGAAAACTGCGTTCAACTGCCCTCTTGGTTGTTTTCAATTTTGCATTATGCCATTTGGACTACAGGGAGCGCCAGCAGTTTTCGTACAATTAATTAATGAAGTTTTACATGATCACCTTTACAAAGGCGTGATGGTCTATCTTGATGATATCCTTATTTACACGGAAACACGTGAAGAACACATGAAACTAGTTCTCACAGTACTAAAAAAACTTCGTGCAGCGGAACTGTATGCTAAATTGTCTAAATGTGAATTTCATCAGGAGAAGGTGTATTACCTGGGATATCACATCTCCCATGAAGGGATAGAGATGGACCCAGGAAAGGTCCAAGCAGTCACCAAATGGGCGCCCCCCCGCACCTGCAAACAGTTGCAAAGTTTCTTAGGTTTTGCTAATTTCAATCATCAATTTATTCCTTCCTTTGCCAAAATTGCCTTGCCCATTACGAACCTCCTTAAATCAAAGGGGGAGGCAAAACCTAGACTGGGTAAACCCTTAAACTGGACTATGAAATGTCAAGCGGCATTCAAAAAGTTAAAACAGCTTTTTGCGGCTGAACCAGTTTTGACACACCTGGATATAGATTCACCTTTTGTGGTCCAGGCAGATGCTAGTGATATTGCAGTTGGGGCGGTGCTGCTTCAGGCGAATGCTAATAGGAAGTTGCAACCCTCCGCTTACACCTCTCGGAAGCTAACCGAAACTGAGAGACGATGGGCTATTTGGGAAAAGGAGGCTTTTGCGGTCAGGTGGGCCTTGATGACCTGGTGTCATTTTTTGGAGGGGGCTAAACACCCTTTTGAGGTGTGGACTGATCACAAAAATTTGGAGTCATTGAAGACCCCACGGAAATTGTCCCCAAACAAATGAGATGGGCACAACACTTCAATAGATTCAATTTCATTTTGAAGTATATCCCAGGAGGGAAGAATTTTATGGCTGATGCTTTGTCCAGACTTCCTCAATATAACAGTTCAAAGCTAAGTGTCATCCAACCTGTCATGCCAATGAGAAGCCTCGCCGCTCCGGTCGTCACCAGAAGCCAAACCACTTCCAATTTGGAGGTTACACAGGATCTCATTATAAAACTGAAGGCGGCCCTTGAAGTTGATGAGTGGTTTTGCCAACATACAGATGAGTGCACCATGAAGGATGGCCTGGCTTGGATTGGAGCTAAATTGTATGTTCCCGTGACTATTAGGGGCCTGGTTCTTCAACGTGCTCACGACTCATGCATAGCTGGACATTTTGGGTTTGTAAAAACCCTGCATCTCATTAAAAGACAATTTTGGTGGCCCTCATTGAAAAAGGACATTGAATCTTATGTAGCTAGCTGCCCCACATGTGCTACAGCAAAGTGTTCACTGGAAAACCCCAAGTATTGCTCCAAGCAGTGGCCCGTCCTGAGGCACCATGGAAGGAGATTTCTATGGATTTCATTGTTGAATTGCCTGAAAGTCAAGGTAATACGGTAATTTGGGTCATTACCGACTTGTTCTCCAAGCAAGTTCATTTTATTCCTTGTTCCAAGATCCCATCTGCTAAATCTTTAGCTAAGTTGTTCATTATACATGTATATCGTCTACATGGAGTTCTGGACCGCATCATTTCAGATAGGGGGGTCCAATTTACCTCCTTGTTTTGGAAAAAGTTTTTGAAGTTGATAGGCTCTGCCCAGGATTTAAGCTCCGCCCACCACCCTCAAACTAATGGGGTCTGTGAGAGGACTAATTCTGTGCTGGAACAGTACCTCTGATGCTTCATCAATTACCAGCAATATAACTGGGTGGAATTATTGCCTCATGCTGAGGTGGCATATAGCAACTCGGTGCACAGCAGCACTGGATTTATGCCTTTCAAAATAGTGTAAGGACATGATTTTGTGCCTATTCCCGAGGTACCTCGAGAAAAACCACAAGTGCTGTCCCTTTCCGAGTGGAGTGATCAACTCCGAGAGATGTGGCCTTTGGCTTACTGCGCGCTGGATGTGGCACATCGAGCACATAAGAAACAAGCGGATAAAAAGAGAATGAAGCCAAAGGATTATAAAGTTGGTGATCGTGTATATTTATCCACCAAGTTTCTCCAGACCTCACAAAAGTCTAAGAAACTTGGAGGGCCGGATGTCAGCCTCTGTTTTGCTGCTTGCTTTTCGGCTGCCATTGAAATGGGGAGGGAGGGCATGGTATTTGGGTGAGAGTACAGAAGGATTGTTAATTGGGAGTTGTTCTCACCATCGTTTGCGCATGTGGAACGGAGGGGAGGTTCCCGCCAAGGCCAACTGTCCGGCATACCAACCTGATGATGATTTTTGAAGACGTCTCCCACCTGACAGCTGTGGAGATATTGGATTGGACTATGGACTGGGGTTACCAAGGGAAGGGGAATGGGTCATGTATTGATATTTCATGCTTTCGCGCCCTTTTGCTCAGATCCAGCTTTGCTTAGCTTCTATTTACTTATAATCAGTAAAAGTACTCTTAATTCTGCAAAATGGAGTTGAGTGGTTTCTTTCTTGGTTATTAAGTGAAGTAGCCTTGACAGCTAAACTTAAGCAGCTACATCCTACCAAAGAGGAAGCCTACAGAAAAGGCATTAGAATGCTGTACAATCAGGCCAGAAATATATTAACAAGGGAGATTAGAGCAGCAAAAAGAAGCTACTCTGAAAAGCTAAGGAATCAGTTCTCAACAAATGAACCAGCAAATATATGGAAAACTCTTAAAAATATCACCGGTTATAGCAAACCTTCTTCCTATGCTGAAGGAAATCAACAACTGGCAGATGACCTAAATGTATTTTCCTGTAGGTTTGAGAGAAAACTACTGCCACTCATCTCCACAATCCCCATGTTAGACACACTTACAACAGCCAAGCCTCGTACAACTGACCCTATCCCATTAGGCCCACCACCTCTGGTGAGTACAGAAAATGAGGTGCAAGGTCCATTTCACAGACAAAAGCCAGGAAAAGCACCAGGCCAAGACAAGATATTATAACTCCTTGTTGCTTAAAAGCTTGTGCTGACCAACTGGCCCCCATCTTCACCTACATCTTCACTAGGGATGTGCTATGTTCCTTCTTGTTTCAAACACTCCACTAACATCCCAGTGCCGAATAAACTCTCCACCAAAGAACTAAATTACTTCAGGCCAGTTGCTCTAACATCTGTAGATATGAAAACCTCTGAAAGGCTAGTGCTGGCCCACTGAAAACCATCACGGATCCGCTGTTAGACCCCTTGCAATTTACCTATCAGACAAATAGATTTGACAGATGATGCTGTTAATATGACTCTGCACTACATCCTATAACATATTGAATCTCCAAAGACCTATGCAAGCTCCTCTTTGTAGACTTCCACTCAGCATTCAATACCATCATTCCAGATATTCTTCTAACTAAACTAAATCAGCTAGCTGTACCTGATCACACTTGTAAATGGATCATAAGCTTCTTAACAGACAGGAAGCAGCAGGTGAAGCTAGGCAAAATCACATCAGATAATTGTGCAATTAGCACAGGAGCACCTCCCCCCAAAGGCTGTGTGCTCGCTTCACTTCTCTCTATATACC